>NC_083105.1:101632714-102316674 GCF_949774975.1 Lagenorhynchus albirostris | reverse complement strand
TGCAGGATCTCAGTTCCCCGACCAGGGATTGAACCCGTGCCCCCTGCACTGGAAGTGCAGAGTCTTAACCACTGGACTGCAAGGGAATTCCCAATTCTGGGTTATTCTTAATGTCTCAGGACTATACTTTGTGTTGCCCAAAGTGACCTCAAGGAAGCACACTTTCATTACAGATGTGTACGTATATGTGTGGATATATGTATACGTGTGTCTATGTATATGTGTACGTCTATACATAAGATGATGATATATGTTATAATGATACGTTTCTGAGAAAGCAAACCATGTTTACACAGTGATAGCTGGACACACAAGGAATTCACAACTCCCCAAGGAAAACACACCTGGATGACCTGCCTAGCAATTCCCTCCAGGATATAGAAATGTCTCCATATTTCATTCCCCTGGTCCTTCCCTGAAACAGTTTCAATCACTTGACAAATCATTATCATTCATTAGTAATGTTTCTGAGTGTCCCTATGTGGAAGAAATCCACCACACATTTCACACAGATGCAATTTCTCTCCCTGTAGAGTTTTCCTGTTAATGGAAACGGTGTGGAATATATACGTCTTCCACTTACATCTTCTGTTGTGTTTGTTGTTGCGTCTTGTTTTGTCTTTCTCTCTCTCTGGTCCTGAGGAATAATTTCCTGGCTTTATAAACCAAGGTGCTCACTTCCATGAGTGAGGGGCTGCTTTGTGAAAGCACACAGATTTAAAGAGGACTGGGGTAAGCAATGGAAGAGAGGCGAGGAGAGGTGAACTAAGCAGGCTGCCCTCCCTCCCGGCGTGGAGAGACCCCCTGGTGGTGGCCCCTCCTGCAGGGACCAGGGAGAATCGCTGGGGACAAAAGGAGGGAAAACTGATAACTAGCAAACTGTACGCCACCATCACAGTTCTCACTGCCTCTTCTCAAATTACCTGGTCAATTTGATCCATCAAATTCTCCTGGCCCACATTTCATAGCCACAGGGACCGGATTCCACAGGACACAGCTGCGGAAGCCCAGAGAGGCTCAGTGTTCACTAACGTTCTCTTCCAAAGCTCTCTACCAGCTGTTAGCCCAGCTCTGACAGCCATGGGGTTGGAGAACTTTGTCTCTTTTGATTGTTCTAGAAACTGCTGACTACATCCGGTACACTGATAAGAACCCCCTTCCTGCTGCCCAGTGGGCCTCCTGGTTTGGACTCTGGTGTAAGGGTCCCAGGGCATGAGCTTCCCGACATGTGAACCTGGCAGGCTTAGACCTGGGGTGTAGGGAGCCTTCCTAAAAACATGAGAGTAGCATCCACAGGTGTGGACAATTTGAGGGTAGACCTCGTATTGAATCACTAAGATTTAGAGGCAGTGATTATCTAGTCCCGTGGCTTTAAACTTATTATTATTTTTTAAGAAATAGAAGTCTGCTTTTCTACTGATATCATATGTTGAAGCAAAAGAAATAAAAACATGCGTGTAGTTGATATCTGGGGAGGGGAATGGACTCCAGACTGGCCCCTAATTAAGAACTGTCTCAAAAACATCTTGTCTAGCCCACTCAATCCATTTTACAGATGAGGAAGTGGGTACACAGGGAGATCAGGTCAATTTCCAGGTCACAGAGCTAGGGACCAGCCCAAATTTCCTGATGCTTAATCCTCTGCTCTTTCCACTATAACACCCTGTCTTTGACAATCTCTTCTGAACCTACGGAATTACATGTGGCAATATTAAGCCACAAAAATGACTGACTCAATGCTTTCATTAGAGACTCCCTCCTGTTCATTTCCTCAGAGTAAGTTTTTAGTTCTTTGTACCACATTAACTCCAATCGGTAATTTTGAATTCCTCTTGGCAGAGGTAATATAGGTCAGATTCCATTAAACACATATCACTACAGTAAAAAAAAAACTCTCAAACCCAGCTCGTGGTCTACAGACTCCAGTCAAATTTAATCAGCGAGAGTTTAGTACTAAACTGCAGAAGAATCTGAATAGTGTTTTGAATTTTACTGTAAAGAGATCCGTTGGCCTCGTGTTGGAAGATTTGATCATTCAGACAGCAGTGGGCTTCCAAGCCCTCCACCATCAAAGTGGCTGCATGTTACAGAATCCGACACTAGCACACCCGGGCCAGGACCCCTGAGGAATTTACCCCCCTCCACTTAGCTCCCCAGGTAGTCAGATATGATATGCAATTTGCTGCCCTGGCTCAGAGAGAACAACCACCAGCTTTCCCCAAGCCCCCCATGGTCCCCCATGGCCCCTGCCGC
The DNA here is from genome assembly GCF_949774975.1 of Lagenorhynchus albirostris. Lineage (NCBI taxonomy): Eukaryota > Metazoa > Chordata > Mammalia > Artiodactyla > Delphinidae > Lagenorhynchus > Lagenorhynchus albirostris. The sequence goes on along the minus strand of NC_083105.1, from coordinate 102,314,421 downwards.
ACCCTCTGGGATGGGCTCTGTAATCCCAGCTTCGTCAGTAAGAAGCTGGGTTATTTACAAGACCGGAGGGCTTGTTAAAGCAATAATGTCCAAGGCAGTTTAAAAGAAGGGAAGATGAGTGAGAATTGGAAAGAAATGTATTTGCATATTTGAAAACTAGGGGCAGGGCAGAGGCAGGCTGAGGCAGGTATGGGATGGGGGGCCGGCAACTCTGTGAAAGCGCCTGGGAGCGGGGGTCCCTTGGACTCAGCGCTGTACCCTTGGGGTCATCGGGTGGGGTGATGCTGCAGTGTCAGGAAGGATTGGTCACGGAAGCAATGGCAACGAGAGGGAGGCCGCAGGAACGAGGAACTTGTCTACATGGAGTATAAATTCAAGGCCGAGATCCAAGTCAAACATCGTATTGGAAAGAAGAAAAATAACAGAAACATTTCAGATGACAAAGCTGAAACTCTGAGATGGGGCTCCTTAGATCTGCCTCTCATTCCTGACGGCCAGAATCAGAACCCTGTCATCTCTAGACACCGAGTCCCGGACACTTGAGGCCCCGGGGGCAGAGGGATCCCACCCGCCACGCAGGGGGTCCGGGCGGGGGGTGAGGTGTATGGGGCCAGCGCACCCCCTACTCGGGTTTCTCAACCATTAGCTTGTACTTGGAACCTGGTATTAGAGCAGTTCATGCCGGGACGCTCTCTGAGCTCTTGCCCTGTCTGACACTTCTTGCCATGCAAAGGGAGGAGAATTTTAACAGCACTGAAAAAACAAGGGAGAGAGGATGAAATACTTGTAAAAGCTTTTGCTAGCACTGAGCCATGCACGCACAAGCCTGCAAGTGGTAAGCGGACTGTATGTTCTATAACACGTCTGCGCTCACGGGGCAGCCAGGCTAAGCTAGGGCTGAGAACCAAGCTGAGATTCTAAACATCAGGGGCTTTTAAATACCTCTGGACTACACATATGCAGGGGCCTACAGCTTTCTGAGAGGGGCTGAGCTCTGGGAGCACGTAAAGTCTGCAGCACAGAGGACAGAGCACTGGGGTTGAAAACTCAGTTACATTGGTGGCTTTCCTGGTGGTGCAGTGGTTAAGAATCCGCCTGCCAATGTAGGGGACACGGGTTCGAGCCCTGGTCCGGGAAGATCCCACATGCCGCGGGGCAACTAAGCCCACGCGCCACGACAACTGAGCCTGTGCTCTAGAGCCCGTGAGCCACCACTACTGAAGCCCAGGCGCCTAGAGCCCGTGCTCCACAACAAGAGAAGCCACTTCAATGAAGAAGCCCATGTACCGCAGCAAAGAGTAGTCCCAGCTCGCTGCAACTAGAGAAAGCCCACGCGCAGCAATAAAGACCCAACACAGCCAAGAAAAACAAAAAAGAAAAAGAAAAGAAAAGAAAAAGAAAACTCAGTTACATCAACTGTTCGCTACATGACCCTAAGCAAGTGAGCTACCTTCTGGTCCTCAGTTTCCTCATCTGTAAAATGGGAATATTAAGATCTGCTTCATAGGGTTATGGTTGGAAATGAAATCAGGTGATGCACGCACAGCATCTGCCACAGTGCCTGGTACCCACCAGATGCTTCGTCCACTCAACCAGTATCAACTGAGCATCTCATTATGTGCTGGACACTGGAAAGAAGAGTCAGGAGAGGTGGACTGGTACCTGTCGCCTTGGAGCTTTCAGGATGGCCACTGGTCTAGGCACCAAATAGAACTTTCTGTGAACTGTCTTGACTGAGGTGTGCCGGGGGTACCCAGTAGGTAATGGAGACAAGGGAGATGCAGACTCTGTTCCTCAGCTGCTGAAATCTGATTGAAAACGTAACAGAACCGCATCACTGATGGCTCTGCCACCAATCACGGCCCTTGGGGAAGTCATTGTGGCTCAGCTGCTGTATGAGTAGGACAAGAGGCTGGAAAGGATCTGGGGCTCTCAAGCCTCGCTGTGCATCGGAATCTCCCGGAGGAGCTTTTAACACTCCGGGTTCCAGGGCCCCTGCCCAGACCTGCCGGATCAGAATCCCTAAGGGGAGGGGCTCAGGGATCCCAAGGAATCAAATGCAGATATCTTGGTCTCGGTCCATCTGTAAGACCCTTCTTAACAGTAAGGTTCTGCGATAAATTGCTGTAACGCAAGCTGCAGCTAAGGGTGCCACAGAAAAGGCCTAGGAAAGTGTCACGAGGGTTAGGAGAAGGCGAGGTGGCAGCGTCGTGGAAGTGGAGCGGAGCAGGGCCTTGGGGAGGTGGCTGGAACCCGAACTTGAGGTCTAGAAGGGAAACAGAAGCCAAACGCCTGGCCGGAGGACAAAGCCCTTGAATGGGAATAATCGGACGGAGGCTGGAGAGGTAGGCTGAGGCCAACTTCACACACTCACTCACTCACTCACTCATTCATTCACTCATTCACTGTGTGACCTCACTTGGAAACACGGTCTTTATAGAGGTAATCAAGTTAAAATGAGGTCATTAGGGTGGGCCCTAACCCAATATGATTGAAATCCTTATAAAAAGGGGAAATTTGGAGACAGACAGACAAGCACGGGGGTTGGGGGGAAAGACGATGTGAAGATGCAGGGAGAGCGCCAGGTGAAGGTGGGGGGATGGGAGTGTGAGTCTATAAGCCAAGGCCCCAAAGATTGCTGCAAACCACTAGAAGCTGGGCCAGAGGGCTGGAGCAGATCCCCCCTCACGGCCTCGGGAGGAGCCAAGCCTGCAGACACGTTGATCCCAGACTTCCAGCCTCTGGACTGGGAGACAATAGGTTTCTGTCATTTTAAGCCCCCCAGCTTGTGGTTGGTGCTTTGTTGCTGCAGGCCCTGGAAAGTGATACGCGATGGAAGAGCAAAGGTAACAGGGGCCAAAGAGCTGTCAGAAGCTGTACAGTACAGCCCTGATGCTCCCTTCTGTGCACCCAGGGGTGCCTGGGACCCCTCGCTGAGTAGAACCAGCATCCAGAAGTATTTGCTGAGTAATTAAGGAGATGTCGGGGGAAAGGGGGCGTAAAGAGGGGTGCTCGGGGAGCGTGATGGGACACAGGAAATGTACACTCAGTCCCAGACGCGCGAAGTTCTCCAGGAAAAGCTGACGCAGGAGGGGACTTGGGGGAGAAGTCGGGGCAGAGATGAAGTTTCAGGAATCGTCCATCTAGAGAGAATAGACCAGATGCACTCAGGAAGATATATAGGAGAAGAAAAGAGTGTAATTTAGGGTCTCAGAAAAGAACAGAGGAAGTGGAGAGGGAAACGAGATGGACAAGCCGGTGGCCCAAGTTCAAGAAGGAGGCAGCGGCAGGACCCTGGATGGGCACACAGGTTTGACACGCGTCATTTCCTGTCCGGGAAACTATGGGTCTGTTCTCCTTCCTTCTTTCCTTCCTTCCTTCCCTTCTTCCTTCCTTCTTCCCTCCCTTCCATCCTTCCTTTTTTTAAACATAAATCCATGGCAAGTCTTGAATGGTTTTAAATGAAGTAGCTTTTTTTTTTTTTGGGCTGTGTTGGGTCTTCACTGCTGTGCGGGCTTTTTCTCTAGTTGTGGTGAGCGGGGGCTACTCTTCGTTGTGGTGCGCGGGCTTCTCATTGCGGCGGCTTCTCTTGTTGCGGAGCACAGGTTCTAGGCGTGTGGGCTTCAGTAGTTGTGGCACACAGGCTCAGTAGTTGTGGCTCGCGGGCTCTAGAGCGCAGGCTCAGTAGTTGTGGTGCACGGACTTAGCTGCTCCGTGGCATGTGGGATCTTCCCGGACCAGGGCTCGAACCCGTGTCCCCTGAATTGTCAGGCAGATTCTTAACCACTGCAAAGATTACCTCCCTCATGTCACAGATAAGGATGTTCAGGAAGTACAGATTTGTAGCTCAGTTTTACCCAGAATATCAGGTTCAGGTGAAGAGCTGGGTTCTGACTCCCGGGGAAATATTCAAATCAAAGCACCAGCCAGTTTATTCATTCATTCGACCCGTTACTGATCAGTTGGCACCTGCCCTAGAGGCCCAGAGATGAATCGAACCATCCAGGCCCTTCTCACAGGCACATTGTCAGGTAGTTTTTTTGTCTGTTTGTTTTTTGCGGTACGCGGGCCTCTCACTGCTGTGGCCTCTCCCGTTGCGGAGCACAGGCTCCGGACGTGCAGGTTCAGCAGCCATGGCTCACGGGCCCAGCCGCTCCGCGGCATGTGGGATCCTCCCGGACCGGGGCACGAACCCGTGTCCCCTGCATCGGCAGGCAGACTCTCAACCACCGCGCCACCAGGGAAGCCCTGTCAGGTAGTTTTTAAAAAATGTTAAAGACCTTAACTAGAGAAACTTTGAAGACAAGAACGTTCCATTGATGACTGACTAGGTAAACGATATACAGACTCATGGATGAACCTTGAGGACCTTGTGCTGAACGAAGCAAGCCAGGCACAAAAGGACAGACACCATGATCCACTCACGTGAGGTGCCTGGAACTGGCGAATTCAGAGGGACAGAAAGTAGGAAGGTGGTTAGCATGGGCTGGGGGAAGGGACGGGACTGAGCTAACGGGGACTGAGTCTCAGTTTGGGAAGATGAAAACATTCTGGAGATGGGCGGTGGTGACGGCTGTGCAGCAGTGGGATTGTACTCCAAGCCACAGAACCGAACACTCAGAAACAGCTACGACGGTACATTTTACGGTATGTACATCTTACCACAATTCAGAAAACCCACCATAATGTTTGTGAACCTATCAGGTAACGGAACAAATTGAAGCTCTTTTTCCAGGAGCCGCTATCTGAGCACACAGCCTTTCAGCTCAGTGAACTGCTAAGTTGTTGTGCTTCCAGATTTGACGCTGAAAGGAAAGTATTCCGTTTTCTCTCGCCCAATTTGAGAGCTAGCAGTGCCCCACGGATCAAAAGCCACATGGAGGCCTTTGTGCCTGTGAGTCACGTGCGACAAGTTCGTACCCTGCACAATTAGGCAGCCGGTGATGCTGACACAGAGTTCCACCACCAGGGAGAACGGAGGCTCCCTCCGCCCTGCCGCCACAGAAGGGAAACCGCTCCAGGGCCCGTGCAGAAAGAGACCAATTCCCACCCCGGCCAGGGAAGCTGTCCTTTCATTTAAATTGCGTGTCACCACCGACAGTAACTATTAACATGGGTCTAAGAACTGGCAAGCGAAACTTCCTTTTAATACACAGAGAAGGTGTAACTGACCTCACTCGAGTAAAGAGACCAGGTCTAAGCTGCTATTCCAGGACACGCTACCTATTTTACAGTTTTTATCACAATTCATTAGCATTTGCATGGTTAAAAGTAACTTTTGGCTTTTACTTGATTACATGTTCGCTTCCAGAAATGTTAGAAAATAAGAATAAGAAAGGGGAAGAAACAGCACTTAAAGCTGTCACCTAGAAACTAATGCAACTTTGTAAATCAACTATACTTCACTTAAAACAAACAAAAAGACCCCCTATCACCTAGAGAGAACCGCAACTAATGCTCTGTCACAGCACTTTGAGCTGAGCTTGCCCTCTGTTCCGTTTTCTGAAGCTCAACCCCTTGCACGGAATTTCCCACCCGCCCCAGTTACAAATGGCAAGTGTGATCCAGAAGGAAGGCGGGGGCGACTTTCGCAGCATCGCACAGTCTGGAGGAAGGGGAGTCAGAGTCAGAATTCAATTCTCCTTTGGCCGTCCACGCCTCCTGCCACTCCAGGAACCATGTGGACAGTTAAAGCCACCGCCAACCACAGCCAGAGCTGCTGGCTGAAAACACAACCTCCTCTGAGATGGTTTCCGTTATTCGGATGTTTGAGAGCCGGCCAGAGCCTGGCCTGGGCGCTGAGTGAACATCTGCGTGAGGGACCGGCCAGAGAGCCACCCGGCAGCTGGGGGCCATATGGGCAAGCAGTCTCCCAGCCAGCAAGGCTGCTCTGCACCCCCTCCTCCCTGCACCCCTCCTCCCCCTGCACCCCCTCCGAAGATGGAGAGCCATGCCTGGGCCTTCACAAAGCACACAGTCCTAGGAAGCCACCAGGCATCAAAGTCAACACTCCAGAACATTCTATCACAGTTTAACAACTCTGAAATCAAATGCAAATTTCAATGCTGTCAGCCGAACACATTTCAGTGACAGAACTGTCATTGCCGCTGAATGAGAGGAACTGGTCACAGTTGTTCATACTGTTGTCACTTCAGCTGAGCAATGTCCACTGTTGGTACCACACACACTGAGTTTAACTGCAATTTAAAATGTCTTCAGAAAGATGACGCCAGGATTCAGCATTGAAACACAAAGTTCTTACAACCACTGCGAAGCAGAAGGGCTGTTGTAAATTCACTGTTTCACGGGACCCTCTGAAAGGCCCTGTATCACAGGCAATTGGCACTGTTTTTCTCTCTTTGCCACAAAGAAGCACAGCATAAAACCAAAGCAGTCCAAGAACCCTTGGTTCACGTCAAGCTTAGCATCTCAGTAATTTTTTCACGGAGCCCCCAGGCCTCAAGAAATAGCTGATGGTTCCACTGAGTGAGTAGTTAAGTCCAGACAACGCGATAAGCGTTTATGTTCCAACAACTTAGAGCCATTTGAGGAGATGAAACACATAATTTGCGAGAAAACTATTCTCATCTCATTCTTAAACAACCTCACAATAACCCCTCAAGGTGAGCTCTCAACCCCCTTCAGAGATGAGGAAGTTGAAGGTCAGAGAAGGTCAATGCCTTTCCCAAGGCATCAGAGCTAATGAATGCTTCTGCCTTGTAATATGTGCCTTTCGGTTTTTTTGTTTCTCCTTTGAGGCAAGGACTGTCTTAGCTGTGTCTGCTTCAGCAGAACCTAGCACAGCATCTTGCCACAAAATAAAATAAATAGTTCTTGAATTAAATAATCTCTTCCAAAGCACTCCTCCAGTTACAGCATCTTTGGCATTTTGAGTAGCTAACTCTGCACTTGCCACGTTGAAGAGGATGATGAGAAAAAGATGAAGGGAAGAAAGGAAATGAAGGGAAGAAAGCACGGCTGGTTGCAGAGCCCGGACAGAGGTGGCTGAGAGCTACCGAGTGCAGACCCTCGTGGGGCTGTGAGTTCGTTTCATGAGGCACTTCTGCTCACGTGCCCGCCCCACATCCTGAGCCCGAGCGCGGGATGTATGGTTACCACGGCGCTGGCAGAAACTGTCCCCGGGGCACGCACCCAGGAGGAAGCCTGGGCGGATTGGCGGATGTGACACAAGATGTACCCACAGGCCCCTTTGGCTCTGAAATGACAGCACGTGGAGAAGCGGGGGCCCCAGGGCTCCTGAGACCTCAGGACTCATCCACTGGGAGCCACGTGTGGACAGAAAGCTCAGTAAACAGGACTGAACAGAAACAATCTGGGAGCCACCATTGAGCCCCAGAGTGAGCAGTCCCCGCACCCCTTCTTCCAGGCCCTGGGTCTCCCCCGCCCCTCCCGATGGGGCGGTCGGGGCAACAAGGTGGCAAAACGAGAGCAGCCTGGCAGTGCCTGCTGTGACCTGGGCCTCTGTGGACACGAGTGTCCTCACATGTCACCCCGTCGGCGAGCGGCAGGGCACACGGCGGTCACAAAGGCAGGTGCTGGCCCGAGGTCGGACCAGCCTGGTCCCCGACCCAGAGCCTCCGAGTCAGGACTGTCCCCCTCGCCTCTAATCCTCAAAGCCTTCTCACCCCCATAAAGAGGGGCATGCGGCAGAGTGGATCGATTGTCCTAGAATACGAAGCAACAACCTATCCCCACCTGCTCTCGGAAAGTGATTCCCACGAACGACAGGGTTGCCCGTGGACGGAAAGAACTGCCTGGCGTGGAGAGCTGCCTGACCCCCAGTGACGGTCATGCCACTGAAATATGACAAACACTTCTCAGGATATTTAATATCCGATTAGAATTTCATGTTATCTCTAATCAGCTCCAATTATCTTAAGAGGCATCATGAACACACAACTCCATGAATTTCAATTCACATTTATTTAAAAGGCATACACCGGGTAGTATTTTGGGAGAAGGGAGAGAAGAGTGGTCACAACACATAATGATACATGTTGCCTTTCCAAAAAGTCTACTTTTATTTTCAGAGGGCTTTCATTCACCTCTAAACTTCTTAAATTGTGCAAGACACAAAGGGCGTGAAGCTCAGGTGACTGTGGAGTTTGGACATCCCTGAAGACCCCCGAGCTCCAACGGCAGGTGCCTCACTTGGCCAGCGTTCCCCTTTCACAAGCCAACTGTCAATGGGGCTTTGGTGCACCAGCCATCTGCCCCAAAGGAAAGTCCCCAGGCTTCTGAGATCCTGCAACCCTCAGGATACCAGGTAGTGACAATTACAGGATTTCCTACTTATTATCTAAGAAAACAACATTAAGTACTGCAAATAATTTGAAGGTTTCTATTTTGTCAGTCTGTCATGGCTGGACTGGATCGTCTAAAGATGCTCAGGTTACTTTCTCTACCAATAACTGATGCAGGATGTCTCAGAGACCCGTATTAACTACTGAACATATTTCTTCTTCAGTGACACAATGCACCCAAAAGTAAGGAACCCACAGAAGAGGAGAAAGGATTTGCAAATCATATATCTGATAAGCTACCGTATAATAATAACGCAACTCAATAATTAAAAGACAAAAAATCAAATTTTTTAAATGGGCAAAGGATCTGAATAGACATTTCTCCAAAAAAAGATACACAAGTAGCCAATAAGCATGAAAAGATGCTCAACATCACTAGACATCAGGAAAATGCAGATCAAAACCACAGTGAAATGCTTCATACCCGTCTTAGTCCGTCATAACCAAATACCATAGACTGGGGGCTTAAACAACAGAAACATATTTTCTCACAGTTCTGGAGGCTGGAAGTCCAAGATCAACGTGCAAACACAGCTGAGTTCTGGTGAAGGCTCTCTTCCTAGTTTGCAGATGGCCGCCTTCCCACTGTGTCCTCACATGGCAGAGGGAGGAGGAGCAAGCTCTGGTGTCTCTTGCTCTTATCAGGGCACTAATCCCCATCATGAGGGCCCCACCCTCATGACCTCATCTAACCCCAGCTGACTCTGAAAGGCCCCACCTCCTAATAATACCACGCTGGGAGGTAGGACTGCAACATGGCAATTTTTGGGGAAATAATTCAGCCCATGGCCTTACTTATTAGGATGGCTATAATAAAAAGACAGATAATAACAAGTATTGACAAGATGTGGAGAAATCATAACCCTCATACACTGCTGGTGGCATTTTACAATGGTACAGCCACTTTGAAAAACAGTCTGCCACCTCCTCAAAGGGTTAAACACAGAGTTACCAAATGACCCAAATTCTAAACTTCACTCCTTGGTATCTGCCCTGAAGAAACAAAAACATATTTCCACACAAAAACTCATGCACAAATGTTGACAGCGATGTTATTCATAATAGCCAAAAAGTAGAAACAACCTTAATATCCATCAACGGATGAAAGGATAAATAAAAGGTGGGCTGTCTATAGGCCACAAAAGAGATGAAGGACCACAGCATGGACTAACCTCGGAAACATTATGTTACATGAAAGAAGCCAGTACAAAACACCACATACTGCACGATCCCATTTTTATGAAAAGTCCAGAATAGGCAAATCTATAGCGATAGAAAGTGGATCAGTGTTTGCCTAGGGCTGGTGGGGGAGTTGGGGGGAAATGAATTGATTGCTAACGGGTGTGGGATTTCTTCTAGGGGTGAAAATGTTCTAAAATTGATTGTGATGATGGTCGCTCAACATGGTGAACATATTAAAGACCACTGAATTATACACTTAAAATGAGTGAATTGTATGGTATATGAATTATATCTATATATCTTTAAAAAGTAAGCAGTAGTTAACACCCCTGGCGTCCAGCTGAGATACGCCTTAGGAGTAAGAACCTTGCCCTTGAGTAAGACCTCTTCTAAACACAGTCTAGTAAAATCTCAAACCAAGCCCCAACAAGATCTACAGGAAAGACGGAGTTAGGGTTTGAGCCCTGCCAAGTTAAAGTCTGTGCTACCGACAGATCTGTACTAACCGAGTGCCACACCACACCTCCACTGGCAGCAAGTGATCAGCCAGTAACTTAACTGTCTGCCAAAGCAAGAGACAACGCATTTCAGAGACTGACAACAAAATCCAGAGTCTTTAAAACATAGTAACACAATGCCCAATATTCAATTAAAAAAATCACTGGACACAAGTAAATAAATAGGAAAAAGGTGAGAAAAAATAGTTAAGATAAATAAAATTTGACACGGTCTAGATGTTGAACTTAGTTGACAAAGACTTCGAGGCAGCGATTACAATCATATTTAAATCATTAAAAAAATGTTCAAAGAATTTAATAAAAACTTGATCTTAATGTGGAAACAGATAGGGAAACTCAGGAAAGAAATGGAGACTATATAAAGAACCAAGTGAAAATGTAAGCATGGAAAAGTACAATAACTAAAATGAAAAATTCACTGGATAATCTTAACAGCAAACTGGAGAAAGAGTCAGTGAACACTAAGACACAGCAATAGAAATGATCTAATCTGAAGAACAGAGAGAAAAAAAGGATTAAAGAAAAATGAACTAAATTCCAGGAACCTGAGTGACAATATCCATCAGCCTAATATAAAGGTAATGAAAGTACCAAGATAAGAAGATGAAAATGGGGCAGAAACAATATTTGAAGAAATAATGACCAAAAATTCCCCAAATTTGATGAAAACCACTAACTCATAGATCTAAGAAGCTCACTAGACCCCAAGAAGGATAAACATAAAAAGAACCATGCCTGGGCACATCACAGTCAAACTGCTGAAACATAAAGATAAAATATCGAAAGTGTGGGGACTGCGGGGTGGCAGAGGGACAGTATGTACAGGGAACGAAGACTTTGAAAAAGATAGCTGATTCCTCATTAAAACTACAGAGGACAGAACATCATGAAACAGCACCTTTAAAGTGCCGAAAAAAAATATGTCCAGCAAAAATGTCCCTCAAAAACAAAGATGAAGTGGAGACATTTTCAAGTAAATGAAAGTGAGGGAATTCATTATCAGCAGACCTGCAGTATAAGAAATGCTAAAGGATATCCATAAGGCTAGAAACCTGGAAGAATGAAGAGTACCTGAAATGGTAAATAAGCATGTAAGTATAAAAGACTCTTTTCTTTCTTCAGATAATTTACTTAAAGGACAAGTGACTTTGTAAAGCAAAAGTTCGAACTCTATAAGAAGGGGTTTATAACATATGTAAAAGTAAAAGATATGACAATACACGAAGGGTTAGGAGCAGGCAAGTAGAATTATGCTGTTGTAGGTTTATCATATCTGCAAAGTATGCTCTGTGAAGAGGTACTCTAAATAGACCTGATTATTTAAGGATGCTACAGTTAGCTCTAGAGCAACACACACGCCCCTTGCAAAAAAAAAGCAGGGAGGGGATGAATGGAAAACAAATATCAACGTGGCAGATTTTAACCAAACCATAACAAAAATTGCATTAAACGATCCAAAGTTAACACCCTCAGTGGTAGGAATGCCGACATCATGTACCCCAGAGAAGATGCACTGAGGGGACAGAGCGTCCCTTCTGTAGTATTCCTGCCCAAAATGTACAACCACGACCTGCTTGTGAGGAAACACCAGGCAACCCAAACTGAGGGAGGGACAGTCTGCACGTGTACACATCCAAGTGTCAAGGTCAAGGGAGACAAGAGAAACACCAGGCAGTGTCACTGACTGGAGGAGACTGATGCAACATGACAACTAAATTTAATGTGAGACTCAGGACTGTATTGGACTGGGGGCCAGAAAAAGACATTAGGGAAAAGCTGGTGAAATTGGAAGAAGATCTGTGACGTACTTAATAATACTGTAGCAATGTTAATTTCCTGTTGTTTCCTGTGCTATGGTTATAGAAAAATGTTAACATTAGGGGAAACGAAACTATTTTTTGCAACATTTCTGTAAAAAAAGCTCAAATAATTTCAAAACAAAAAGTTGAAAATGGTACTAAATGTAAATAGACTAAACAGGACAATTAAAAGACAGAGACTGTCATACTAACCAAAATCTAGAATAACCTGAATGCCCATCCAAAGTGAATTCCATGGTATATACCCAGCAATGAAAAGGAATGAACTACTAATATCTCAGCAACACGGAAAAATCTCACAGATACGATGCTGAGCAAACCAAGGCAGACAGCAAAGAGCTGAAGCAAAACCCCTGAGAATTCTGGTATAATTCTGCTTATGTGCAATTCTAGAACAGGCAAGACTAATCTAGAACGACATCAATCAGATCGGTGGTTGCCTGAGTGGCAGCGGGTGTTGGCATGGAGAGACTGTGAGGGGACCAGGGGACTTGCCGGGGCAGTGGAAATATCTTGATTCGGGAGGCAGTTGCATGGGTTTGTCCAAATTTATCGAACTGTACACTTAACAATGGATGAATTATATTGCATGCAAATTATACTTCAATAAAGTTGATCAAAAAGAAAAAGTAAGGGAAATCCCTGGTGGTCCAGTGGTTAAGATTCCACGCTTCCACTGCAGAGGGCATGGGTTTGATCCCTGGTCGGGCGACTGAGATCCTGCATGCTGCGTGGTTTGGCCAATACATAAATAAATAAAAAGGAAAAGAAAAAGTTGCACACACACCCCCTCCCCCATTCAGCTGCGGCAATACAGGGCAGCACGTGAAGAAACAGAGGGCAGAATGCATGAAGCTTATGAGTTTTGAGGCCGCCAAGATCTCCCCCGGCCTCCAGATGCAAACAGCGTGTGGAAGGAAGCTCAGGACGTTTCTTCAGAAGCAGGCCTCGCAGGCTGCACCCATAAAAGCTACACGCCACTTCAGGCTCTTCCTTAAGGACGATTGGCAGTGCACCTCGACAGTCTCGCTTGGAAGAAAACAGTTCAAAGCTGTCTGGCGAAGTCGAGACCAGGATTCTCCTGATTTAGTTACAATATAACAAACTGTTTCTGAAAATGCAAAGTCGCTGGGGTCAGATTACTGTGGAATTGACAGGTTTGTGTAGCTTATTAATGCCACGTCTAAATGTGAAAATAACACCAAGGTGACCCCTTGTCTTCAGACATAACCCAGCGACCGAGGATGTAGGCAGAGCTAGTCACTGGCTATTGCGCAAGAGTGGCTTGCGGGGTTGTTTAGAAGCATAGAGTGCACACCTGCTGGGCACGGCTTTCCACGGGCAAGGCCCTGCTAAGTGCTTCCCATGTGTTTCCTTTAATCCTCTCAACGGCCTCTAACAGATGAGGAAACAGAGGGCAAGAAGGTTTGGGTGGCTGGTTCAAGAGCACCTCTGGGTGTAGTCACACTGCTGGGGATTTTGTGTTGTCTTGTTTGTTTCGTTTTTGGTTTTGTTATTTTTTGGCTGCGTGGCTTGCGGGATCTTAGTTTTCCGACCAGGGAATCGAACCCGAACCCTCAGCAGTGAGAGCACCGAGTCCTAACCACTGGACCGCCAGGGAATTCTCACTGCTGGTGAGTTTTGGGGCCGGGACCGGGCTCCTACTGGGCTGCAGAAGTTGATTTTTTAAGCACTGCCCATAGAGATTAGACTTCCTCTTTCATGATAAACACATTTGTGTTCATGTTGATATTTTTTCTGACATACTTTCCAATGCCAAGGCAGTGAAACAGGAAAGTATAAAATGGAAAAAACAAAAAGCCCGGCACTCTGGTTATAGGATGTAACTTCCTTTTGATCCTTCGGGATAGGATTTTGCCTCACCAGACAAGCTTCCACAAAGTTTTCAAAGACTCTCTCCTAGAAACAGAGAGATGAGAGGACAGGTGCCACGCAGGAATCACTGTCGAGTCAGCAGGGGCTGTGTCTCGTCAGTGGATTTAAAGAGTCTCTGGGTCACCTATCCACTCTGTACATCCTGCAGGGATGAACAGTGCCTCACAGGGGTTATAAGCCACTTTCACACACATCGTCTCACTTAATTCTACAACCTGGTGAGGTAGGCATTGGGGGGGTACATTGTGAACCCCAACAAACAAATTACAAATGAGGCCAGGGAGGCTTGTCCAAGGTCCCTGGGAACACAGGGGCAGTGACCCTGGACTTCTGATTCACAGGTGACCACAGGGGGCCGACCGTCCTCAAGCATCCGGGTCCGAGGTCTGTGGGACATCTGGTCTTTGCCTAGAATTTCCCACCTCAGTTCTCACTCTAGTCAATAGATGGTCAGCATGGAGGTGACACTCTGAATACTCTATTTGGCAAACAAGAGAAGCACATTTCCAAGGGAACACCAAGGCAGCCACCAGGAAATGACAACAGGTCACCTTAATAAACAGTGATCAACGACATTGACTTATGTCGCCAAATCTAAGATGGCATTTATCTCAAAATGCACCATTATTCCATCCCACTAAGGGAGAAAAGTCCTCCCAATTAAACACATTGACTTTAAGATGAAGCCTACAACAAGGTCCTACTGGATAGTGCAGAGAACTATTCAATATCCTAGGATAAACCCTAATGGAAAAGAATTTTTTTTTAATTATTTTATTTTATTTATTTTTGGCTGCATTGAGTCTTCGTTACTGTGCGTGGGCTTTCTCTAGTTGCGGCGAGCGGGGGCTACTCTTCGTTGCGGTGCGTGGGCTTCTCATTGCGGTGGCTTCTCTTGTTGCAGAGCACGGGCTCTAGGTGCGCGGGCTTCAGTAGTTGTGGCATGTGGGCTCAGTAGTTGTGCCTCATGGGCTCTAGAGCGCAGGCTCGGTAGTTGTGGTGCACGGGCTTAGTTGCTCCGCGGCATGTGGGATCTTCCCAGACCAGGGCTCAAACCCATTTTCCCCTGCATTGGCAGGCGGATTCTCAACCACTGCACCACCAGGGAAGTCCCAAGAATGTGTGTGTGTGTATATATATATATATCTCTATACATATATCTCTATATCTCTCTCTATATATATTTATATCTATATATATATATATCTGAATCACTTTACTGTACAGCAGTAATTAACACAACATTGTAAATCAGCTATACTTCAGTTAAATAAATTTTAAAAGATTATTAAGCTAGCTCTATGTTAAATTTCAAATGAATCCCTTAAGATGCATCCTGATCTCAGATATGTTAAAATGTGTCTTAGCATAGAGAACAGACTTGTGGTTGCCAAGGGGGAGGGGGTGGGGAAGGGATGGATTTCGAGTTTGGGATTAGAAGATGCAAACTGTTATATATAGAGTGGATAAACAACAAGGTCCTACTGTGGAGCACAGGGAGCTATATTCAATATCCTGTGATAAACCATCATGGAAAAGAATATGGAAAAGAATATATACATACACATATGTATAACTGAGTCACTCTGCTGAACAGCAGTAATGAACACGACTTTGTAAATCAACTATACGGCAATAAAATACATTTTTACAATGTGTCTCAGTATTGATGAAATACGGTAATCCATGACCAGCTTTCTCCAACTGGGGTGATAACCTTAGGCGTCACTAGCTCATTAGTCTCTCAATACTACTGAGTGGTAACGATGCTGATTGCTGGGACTACTCCAGGGACCCACTCAGGCTGGGTCCTTCAAGGAAAATTCCAAGAGCCTGGAGCTGTGCGCCCACAAGAGCGCCTCGTGAGAGCAGCTGTCGTAGAGGCGAACTTTCAGATTCCCTTTGTCTCCTCACTGCCCAAACCAGCCAAGTTACAAACACTCAGCCCTTCTGGCCCAAACCCTGAGCAGGCACTGGAGCATCTGGGTGACGGCCCCTTGACACCTTCAGTCTGTTTAGCAGAAGTTAAAGAAGGGGGCTGACACTGACTCCGCGCAGGAATTGCCCTAATTCACACAAATCATCACAGTGGATTCTCAGAATAACCCTAGGAGTTGGCCGTTATTATCCCTGTTTAAAAGATGAAGAACAGGGAGCTCAGAAAAGCTCGGCAGCCAGGGTGGGGTCTATCAGGTGTGAATGGCTGAGTGGGGATTCAAACCCACGTCCATCCACTTGCCCCCAAAGGCCATGCGCTTTCCACTCCACGGGGGACAGAAAGCAGGGAGGGCAAAGGCCTTCACAAGCCTGGAAATCACAGCCGTGCTAACCTGGAGCCCGGAAGGCTTCCGCTGTCTAAACAACTGCACAGCAAACAACAACCCTTCTGCTGCAGAACGCCCCACTCCCAGGGGACCCGCCGGTCAGCAGGAAGGCCAGTCACCCCCCTGACGTGGTCCCCTGCACTGCCCCAGCTGCACAGAGGGCCTCCCCTAAGATCTGCTGAGAACACAGCGTAACCAGCCACGTGCCTGGTAGGGAGGATGAGACGTGAACACAAATGATCACCATGTAAGACAAAGTGTGAAAAGGGCCACACAGATGACCTCTGAACTACAGCAGCCTGCAAGCTCCCAGCCAGAGAGGGCATTTCTGACAGAGGCGGGCAGGGGGCTGGCATCTGAGGTGCACCTTGAAGGACAGGCAGGTTCCCACAGGAAGGGGGGGGAGGGCGCCTGGCTCAAGTGGACATTGGGGAACGGGACACAGAGAAGCAGAGGACAGAAGCCTGGGAATGTTGGCAGGGTGAGGATTGAAGGCTACTGAACACCACAGTCAAGATATTCTATCAGTTCAGTGGGGTCACAAGGAGTCACTCAAGGATGCCGAGCAGGGGATGGACCCAGGGCGGCAGGGTGACCGTCCGGGAGCAGGTGACTGATGTCCCTGGCGCCTGGACCAGGGACCAACAGCTGGTGGGAGAGCGGGGGCCCTAATTCACATCCCTCACATGAGGGCTCACGCCCAGGCAAGAGCCCCCAGACAGGATGCAAAACGGATAATAATTCCAAGGGATTTAAGGGAAACGGAAATAAGGAAAGGTTCTCAGGAAAGGAACAGACACCCTTTAGAGCAGCGGTTCTCAACCAGGGGCAACTTTGCCCCCAGGGGATAACGGGCAACGTCTGCAGACATTTTTGGTTGTCATCACACCGGAGGGCAGGTACTGCTGGCGTCTAGTGGGTGGGGTCAGGGATGCTGTTAAACACCGCACGATGGACAGAACAGCCCCTGCTACAAAGAATCACTGGGCCCAAAATGAACAGTGTCAAGGTTTAGAAACACGGTTTGGGGGCACAAGGAGAGGAAAGCGGCCCCATGCTCCTCGCCAGGCAGCTCATGAGCCCAAAGGCAGAGGAAGCACGGCGCCTTCTCTGCAGAGACGCAGCTACTCACCAGGACCAGTACACAGCTCGCCCCACGCCCTTCCTCGACATCCCTGGGCACGTGCTACAGCCGGGCCCGACAGGCACCGAGGGTGAGGACAGGGGCAGCCCTTGCCCTCAAGGAACCACCTTCCAGAAGGGGGACAAGCACAGAAGAAACACACACGTGTCTGAAAATGCTCACGTGCTCGCACATGTCACTGTGGTACAGACTGAAAAGGGACGCCTTTCTCCTGCACGAGCCGGGAGGCCAGCAGAGCACTAGGAGCAGAACAGTGACACGATCTGACCTGTCTGAGCAGGACGGCCGCCGCTGCAGCAGGGAGACCAGCTGGGAGGCTGCTGGTGGTGGACAGAGCCAGGAGGGGGGCGTGGAGGGGTGAGGAGAGGCCGGGGGTCTGGGGATCTTCTGGGAAATTAGACATGTCAAGATCCACTGCTACTGGGCTTCCCTGGTGGTGCAGTGGTTGGGAGTCCGCCTGCCGATGCAGGGGACACGCGTTCGTGCCCCGGTCCGGGAAGATCCCACGTGCCACGGAGCGGCTGGGCCCGTGAGCCATGGCCGCTGAGCCTGTGCGTCCAGAGCCTGTGCTCCGCAACGGGAGAGGCCACAGCAGTGAGAGGCCCGGGTATCGAAAAAAACAAAAACAAAAACGATCCACTGCTGGACGGGATGTGGGCCGTGAGAGAAGGAGAGAAACCAAGGAGGATCCAGGGCTTACGGCGCGAGCGACTTGGAGGGTGAGATGGAGCAGGTCTAAGGGGACAGGTCAGAAGGTCAGGCTGGGATGCCCCTCAGACCTTCTAGAGAAGGTGCTGCTTGAACAATCGAGATAGCAGTCTGAAGGTCAAGGGAGAGGGGCCAGCAGGAGATGACGGTGTGAGATTAGCAAGAGGGCGGGCGGTACTGACAGCCGTCGCAGTGTGTAGAGAAGAGAAGAGGTCCGGGGAGAGGAGGAACACCCAGAACCTCAGCCAGTGAGGCAGGAGGGAGCCTGGGAGCGTGAGGCATCTGGGGGCCAAGCCAAGACCGAGCGTCAAGGACGGGGCGACGGTGCAGCCGCCCGAGGCAGACAGAGACCCTTCTTATCAGGTCTTCTCAGATTATATTCAGTGGGACTCTACTGGACACTGGCTGGGCCCTGGGACCAAAGACGTGCATGCTAGTAACTTCTAGACGGTGCCAGTCGTCTGGAATGACAGCCTAGCGAGGTAGACGGCTGTGTGCGCGCAATGCACCCACGGAGCTCCTAACCCAGGTCCTTCCCCACGTCTCCATCTGGTCACACATGGGTGGAAAATGTCCTGCTAGCAACGGCACAGGGAGGAATGTTCCAGGTCCGCCTGGGAGCAGCCGACCATCCAGCCTGAGCAGAGGTCAGGCCAGCGCTTCCTCTCTCGGATCTTCTGGCCTGGGCTGCTCCTGTGGCTTCCCGTTCTTCTGTGTTTCCAACTGTCTGCTGCATCCCCAAACCACCCGCAACGTGTGTGCACTGTCACAGATGGGACTTAAGCACAGGGTACGGGAGAATAAAAGACTCAAGAGGTTTTCGGATTCTGCATACTTGCCGTTTGTACATAGAAGGAGTTCCTAGAACAAAAGCTTCTGAGGTTCAGGGACTGTATCTTATATCCCCAGCTCCTGGGACTTGCCTGGACCAATATTTGTTATATGAATAATTCAATCCACAGAAAAATCATTAAGGATGGCATCTTTTTAGGCAAAATAGGCCTCTTCTAGCAAAGAACATACTATACAGTTACAAAGCTCATTGCCCTAAGATCAACAGTCACAGCTATTTTGGGAGCACCTTTAAGCTCAGGCACCGTCAACACTGTTTCAGCCCCAAGGATGCGTGGAGAACAGGAAAGACACGGGGTGGCAGACGTTTAACAAGAACTAACAAAAAAAGAGAGTCTGAGACGGTGATGGTGCTCTAGAGCAAAGAGCCAGGAATAGAGAGTGTGGGGGGGGGCAATTCTGCCGCTGGGGCCTGAGGGTAGGGGTCCATCCAGCACAGAGAGGACCGCCCACAGCATCACGTGCACCACGTGGACAGGAGGGCGGGACCGGCCACAGGGAGCTTGGTAGACCACAGTGTGGGGTCTGGGTTATGTTTAACTGCAGCGGAGCTAAGGAGGGTATTTTCTGGGACGCGTGCAAACTCCCTGTTAATCCAGTAAGTCCCTTACATACGAACGAGTTTCGTTCCAAGAACACGTTCATAAGTCCAACTTGTTCGTAAGTCCAACAGAGTTGGCCTAGGTACCCAACTAACCCAATCAGTTATATAGTACTGTACTGTGATAGGTCTATGACACTTCTCACACAAGTAATACATAACAAACAAACAGAAAATAAAGAAAGCATGTTTAATCTTGCGGTGCAGCACCTTGAAAAGTACAGGAGCACCAGCACAACAGCCGGCACACAGGCTGCCATCGAGTGAGCAGGCAGGAAGGGTTACTGCCTGGAGGAGGGAGAGGAGGTGGGAGATGGTAGAGCTGAAGGGTCGCCAGCAACAGGAGACGGAGGAAGCTGCAGTGTCACTCACGCCTGACGCTGATGGCGCGGGTTCTGGGCTGGAAATAAAGACACTGTCCTACTGTACTCTATACAGTACCGTACAGTAAAGTACACAAAAGCACAACCACTTGTAGGGGATGCACACACGTGACAACGTACGCCGGACACGTGCACTGACTTACGTGACTGGACATGCGCACGCACGTCCGCACCTTTGACAGTTTGCAACTTGAAGGTGCGTATGTAGGGGACTTACTGTATCCCGAAAGATACACAAAATCTGCAGGGAAGCCCATGTGTGATGGCCCCGAACCTGACGCTCTGAGAGCTGGAACTGTCGGCGCAGCTGGAGACTAGGTTAGGGGCAGGGCTGGGGACGGCAGTCTCTGGGCTTTGACAAGTTAAAGGACTTGACCCAACCCCCTAGGTGAGGCCTGACCTCCACCTTGGAGAAGGGCCTGTCGCCTGCAAAGCCAGTGGGTCCCCACTTGTCAGCTCGAGGTCCCCCGTGGTCACAAGGAAAGTCTGGGACAACGTCCAGCCAGCAGAGGCCTTTGGTGGGCGGAGTCAGTGGATTTGAACGCCTCTAGGTGGGAAACGCCCCTCCAGTGTGCACTGGACCCTGCTCCACAGCTGGCTGCTACCACCGCCCTCCCCTCCATCCCGCCGTTCGGCCCTGCCGGCTCTTGGGCTTACCTGAGGGCGAGGCCCTTCACAGGTGCTCTGCGGCTCGTCTCAAGGGTGGACGGACCTGGCCTGGGGAAAAGGAAGACGCCCTCGGGGCATCTCCCCCTGTGTATTTAAAGCATACTTCAGGTTTGATTTTGCAGAGGTTACATTTTAAGAACAAGAAAAGACAACATGTCAAGATCTTGAGTGGTTTCCAAACGCAGGGACTCTCCCGGCACCTGCTTAGTTAAAAGGACAGACTCGTGTGAGGCGGGGCCCTGCTCGACCCCCAGCCTACAGGCCCCGTCGGCATCCTGACAGCGTCCACTTTTCCTTCTCTTCACAACAGCCAACGCTGAACACCCAGCCCCTCCCGTCGGTGGTCGCTCCACAAACCGAGACCCTCCATCCCATGGACGTCACGCCGGATGGGATGCGGTTGACACCCACGAGAGCCATTCCCTTCCAGGACTGGCGGGCACACGCTTGACACGGGCAGCTCTGTTAACAGCAGGGCGGGTTCCAGGTTCCTCCCTCACAGCTCGCAGCCAACGACGCCCAGCCCTGCACAGCCTGGTGCCCTGCACACCCAGATCCTCACCACCAACTGCCTCTCGGCAACCACGCGAGAGGAACAGACAGTTACTGTTTCCACTTACAAGTGAGGCAACCGAGGTACAGAGAAGCCGGGTTACGTGGCTGGCTTCTGAGGGCCGGGCCACAGCCGCAGTGCCACCCTGAGGCCCAGCCTCTAGCGTCTCAGCTTCCCGCAGCCTGCGGACTCGGGGCATAAGCCACAGTGCCGCCCAGGACCCTCGCGCCATCCGCCAGCCCCTGCTCCCCAGCGGACAGGGCATTTCTAGCCTTACGCTTAAATACAAAATCTCTTTAAAGGTTCAGGTACAGTGATTGCAGGTCTTGTAGCCAGACAAGATCTGTGTGAAGTATCTAGTAATTCATTACTCAGAGTTTCCCAGGAGAAACTTCCCAACGAGCACGGGTGAGGTATATAACCTTAGAGACGATTCCACAAAGGGAATCAACTTCCTTCAACCGCCCTCAGACAGGAACGCCATCATCTCTGGGTATCTGCTGGGAAGCGGAAGGGGGCGCACAGCAGGAACAGAGCCCAGGGCTGCTCTGAGGCTTCTCCCCCAAAGTCCCCTCCGAAAGGAGGACAGAGTGAGACCCGGCAGCGAACAGGGTCACCCCGAGCCCGTGTCAGAGAAGCTTTGTTCTCGTTTCTTTTGCTCTCCCAGCAGGGCTCAGAGCAGATCTACTGACTGGACATTCCAGATAACTTGGATGTGACCTTCGGGGGCTAAAGTCTGTAAACCAAGAACTTCTCACAGTGAAGCCAAGACCTCGGGAAACCCACCCCGACCCTTTATCAATCAGTGAGACAGGAGTGACCCTGGAGGGGTTAGCATTTCTGGGGCTCAGGGACCCTGGGTGCCCCCCAGGAACTCAGGCCCTGGCCCCTAAGTCACCAGCAGCTGGACACAGGGCCTCGAGCCATTCTTGGGAGGCCGGCTAACCACAGGGGCCCCTCCGGGCCGGAGCCCAAAGCCAGGAGCACAACCTGCACCTCCAGCTGGCCCACAAGCCCTGCCTGCAGGCCTGCAGGGGGTGAAACAGTAACTGCGAAGGCAGCCCCGATGCCCCTCCATCACCGCCCCTCCATCGGGAACAGACGCCTTTGACTGGCTGCCTCCCCACCCCCGGGCCTGGTCCACAGCAGAGGGATTTCCAAAACGGAACCAGCTAGAGCTGTTTGAAACAACAGCCTGTTAGAACTGGAAGGGCCTCCAGGGCAATCTAATCCCAAGCGCCACATGACGGGAGAGACAACTGAGCCCCCAGAGGAGATGCTACAAGGCACCCCTCCCCCCAGTACCCCTCCCCTCGAAACCTCACACAACAACAGGACATACAGGCGGGCTGAGTCCTCCTGGGTTTTGGAGAGTCGGGGTGCAAAAAGAAACACCCCTGTGTCTGAGAAAACATCCCTGTGTCTTTAGGGTCTGCACTTGCTCCCAAGGGGGCCCTGGGGCCCTGGGGCCCTGGGCTGGGCTGGCGACAATTACAGTCAGCACGAGGGTCTAGGTGGCCAGGCTTGAGCTCCCTGAAACTCTTCTGTGCCTGACATTTGGAGGGAGAGCTTCCCCAGTACTAACCAGCTTCCAAAAAGAGCTGGGAAGAAAGCCCCGTGGGCAGAAGACGGGAGGAGAGAGGCCAGCTTTAGAGAGTCTGGAGGAGAACTCAGGCTGCACGGTTGGGAAAGACCCAGCTGCAACCACAGGGCAAGAAAGGCTGGAAACGCTGCCCAGCGGCCACAGGGCGAGACCGAGAACCAGTGGGTCAAACTGGGATGCAGGGTGGAGGCTTAAATCTACCCAGGTAAACAGAGCCGACTGGGGGGCTGCGACGAGTGGGCCATCACTGCCAAGGCCGGCCAGACTGGACCAAACTGCAGGTCCGCTCTCCCAGATCTGCCAACTCGCTGCCTGGGGGAGTGGACAGTCGCCCCTCAGAGATGGGGAGAAGGTGACCTTTTTTTTAACATCTTTATTGCAGTATAATTGCTTCACAATGGTGTGTTGGTTTCTGCTGTATGACAAAGTGAATCAGCTATACATATACATATATCCCCATATCCCCTCCCTCTTGCGTCTCCCTCCCACCCTCCCTATCCCACCCCGCTAGGTGGTCACAAAGCACCGAGCTGATGTCCCTGTGCTATGCGGCTGCTTCCCACTAGCTATCTATGTTACATTTGGTAGCGTATATATGTCCACGCCACTCTCTCACTTCATCCCAGCTAAGCTGGGAGAAGGTGACTTTTACCATAAAAGGTGGTTCAGACGGAAAACGATAGGGCCTTTCACCTTCATCACAGCATCCGTTCCCAAGCCCTCTGCTGGATCTCTCCGCACTGCTGGAGGCAGTTTGAAGACACTTAATGGAAACCAGCCAGGACGCCCCTGGGGTGAGGATGGGGAGCCCCACATCCTCCCCTCACTCGGGGTTTCTCCATCTGCTATTGTGAGACTTGAAGGGGCTACAGAAACAGCACCAACCAACCAACCACTGAAAACCCTGAGGACCATGTTCAGGTGTGCGGATGGAGCACAGGTGGCGTCTGAGGACCTGTTCGGAAGATGATGAGGGGATGAATGACAGGCAGGTTGGAAAGGAGCTCGGGAGCACAGACCAGAGCAGCGAACAGGAAAGCTCTGTGGGCTCAGTGGCGCTTACTCCGGAGGCGGCTAGCACCAGCGCTTCAGGTAAAGCCCTTGGCCCCTGCTAGACATGCCGGCATGGCCGTCCAGGACCCGCAGAGCCATCCCAGGGGTGAAAATTAGAACAGCCTCGCCTGGGCTCCTGTCCTTCTTGAAGGAGAGCCAACAAAAAATCTTCCAGCTGCCGCTAGGGCAAGCCCAGCGTGAAACGCGCAGGTGAAGAATAATCCCAGATTTTCTCTTTTCACAGCACGTGGCTCCCAGCAATCTGGCTTACGCTTCGGGCATAGAAATTTTTTTTTCAGAAAACAGTTGTTTCAAGCCAACAAGACACCCTTGGAGACATGAGCACGACCAAAGGACACGAAAAGGGCTGCTTTCGGGCACACCGAGCAAACGCCTGTCACACATTCACACTGGAATACACGGGAGGTCGGGGCCTGGGAGAGCAGGGCTGCTCCTGCTTCCCGGCAGGCAGACCCCAGCAGGTCCCACGCCCGAGGAACGAAGTGGGGCTGCCCTTAGGTCCTTATCCACATGTCACCTCGGTAGGTGCTTTGCTCCACGAACCTCCTTCCCTGCGTCTGCTCCACCTGCGCCTTTTGGGGCGGGGACCTGGCCCCAGTCTGCCTCTGGCCTCGGGCCCCGGACTGGACGTCCCCACAAAGAGCCCAGCCCCATCACTCCTCCCGCGAGCGTGCAGAGGGCTCTGAGCACTGCCCTTCCTTCCCAGGAGACGCACCTCCTTCCTCCTGCTATTTATAACCACAGATCTTCTGTGTGAAGAGAGAACAGATGCTATTTTGAAACAGAGGAAACCACCACTCAGCCTTCCACGTTCCACAGGTCGGCGGGTCTGCCGGGGGGCGCGCGTGTGCTCCTGGCGGGCGTGTGGGCACAAGCTCGGGGCCGGGCCTCGCTCACCCACGCCTGAGATCGGAGCCTTGCCTTTCATAAGTAAACTGCACATCTGAGTCAGCAGCAGGAGGGCCGGGGTCCAGGAAAGGGTCCTCAGCTCTCCCAGAGTGTGCCCGCCGCGCCCTGGCCCCCGTGTTGCCTCAGGGCCAGCCTCGGGGGGGGTCACCCTAAGCTTCCAGCCCTGTGCCTGCCTGCGTGCTGGTGTTTGGCCAGGAGCGCGACTCTGCCCACACCCACGCTGATGGCATCACAGCTCTGGCAAGTGGGCCCTTCCTTGGCCGCTAGACTGGTAACACGATCCTGGCCTTTCTCCTCCAGGTACCAGGCTGAAACTCTGCCCAGGGTGGTAGCAACTGAACGCTGTTGCCAAGCAGCCAGGTGGCAAAAGCAGTGAAGAAGGCCCGGGGGAAAGTGGAGAGCAAGTTCCCAGAACAGCTGGGTCACCACTCAGCTCCCCTCTCTGCAAAACAGAAGCAGTCCCGCTCCAGGCAAGTGGAATGGTCTCTCACGAAGACTTGCAGGATGAGAACATCTAGGAACGGGGGCTCTAACTAGAGTGCGTGGCCAAATATCGCCTGCGGCTCCACGAGGAGGTGGAGAACGGCCACCCCGCACCTCTCCCGGCTGGGATGGAAGAGGCAGGGCGAGCGGAGGCGCAATGAAAGAAAACAGAAAACTAGGAAGACCAGCCGGAGACCTGCTCGGGCTTAGGCAGGAATCCAGGCACCAAACTAGCACTGCTCGCGGGGGTTAAAAGAATCCAGATGCAGCTCTCGCCACAGTCTGGCGGGCGCGGGGCGCAGACCCCACCGCGGACCCCAGCTGGGCCCGAGCGAGCCGGGAAAAGCGCGCGGGAAGCTCGGGGGCTCGCGGCGCGCGGACGGGCCGGGGCCGAGCCTGCGCGCCCGGGGGCGGCTCCCCGCGGCTCCGCGGTCGCCGCCCGGGCACCGAAAGCGGCGACACCCGCCCGCCGGGAGGGCGGGGACCCTCGCTACCTGCCGGCTGGAGGCGGCGCGGCCCGGGCGCGGCGAGAGCCCGCGGCCCCAGCTTTGTTCGGCGGCGGGGACCCCTTCCCCTGCGCGCCCCCCGCGCCGCCGGGCCCCGGCCCCTCAGACCCGTCCCGGGCCGAGCTCGCGGCCCCCGGGCGCGGGGGGTGGAGGGGAGGCCCCTCCCGGACCGCACCTCCCCGCTCCCGATCCGGGTGCCCCGACCGGCCCGCGGGCGCGGGGAAGTTGGGCGGCGGGGCGTGGGCTCTCGTTTCCCGGCCGCCGCCAGGCTTACCTGCGCGTCCGCGGCTTGTCAGGCCCGCGGGCTCCGGCTCGCTCTCTGCCCGGCCCGGCCCTTCTAGCGCCCGCGGGGCCGCGGCGGCCGGGGGCGCCGACTCTCCGCGCTGCGCTCCGGTCCCGCCGAGTGTCCGCCCGGCCCCGGGGGTCGCCCGGTCGCCCCCGCGGAGCCCGCGCTCCTTGCCCCGAGGGCTTCCGCGCGGCGCCGGGTCCGAGCCGATGGGCGGAGGCGGGGCGCGGGCGGCGGCCGAGCGGAGGAGGCCGGGCCCTGCGCGGGGCTCGGGCCGCCGGCTGCGCGCTCCTCTCCGCCGCGGCCGGGAACTTGGGCCCGAGTTGGCTGCGGCGGTGGCGGCCGCGGCTCTGAGTGCAGGGCCGGCGCCGGCCGGCGGGTCCCGGGCCCCGCCCTCCGCCCCGCGCCTCCTCCCCGCCCCCGCCCCGCCGCGCCGAGCCAACACGCCCCCGGGGCTCCTCGCGGGCGGCACCCGGCCTCGCACCTGCCTCAGCTCCCCGCGCGCCCGCTCCTGCGCGGGCCCCGACCCCCGGGCGCGCGTGGGGAGCCCCCCCGGACCCTCCGCACACCCACCGGCCCCTTCGCCGGAACTCGACCCGGTCCTCCGGGAGCACCTGGGGTCTCACGCGCCAGCAGCCCCCGGGGCGTCCAACTCAGGGACTGCGGGGCTGGAGGCTCTGGGGCTCACGTAGTAGCTTTTCTACTCACATCAAACACTCACACGCGCTTTATCCTCCTTGAATCTCCCCACGGAGTGGAGTGATCTGTTATTTCTGCCTCACAAACCCGAGCCATTCCCTCTGGTCCTGGACCCCTTTCGACAGCACCCAGCAGAGCCATCCCTGGGACAAGGAAAGCTGGCGCGGCGCGGATACACCAAGAAGAGTGCTTCCACATGGGAAACGCGCGCTCCCATCGCTTCTGGGGCAGCGTCCGGCCTGAATTAGTCCATAGTCACTGACCGGTGCCTGAAAAGTCACTAGAGGCTCGGCTGGGAGCGATGTCCCCAGGTCTGGGCAGTGCACCCTGGGTGAGCTGCCCCAGAGGGCGTAGGCAGAGCTCCAGCTCCAGCCCTGGACCCGATTCCAGACCCCAGTAACAGGGCACCAACCAATGGGGCCAGCATGGTTTGAGGCCGGCCCTCCAACTGCTTTTTTTTTTTTATCCAGAGTTCTGAACACCCCCCCCCTTCTCTTCTCTGAGTGAGTAGGAGGTCGCTCTGCTAAAGAAATTGCCTTTGAATGCAGTACAGTGAGAAGAAAAAACAACAATAGCAGTAATCGAAGGCTTGGCCTTTTTTAATTAGTAACTGAACAGGGTGACAACCTTCCCCTTTCAGTGGGGGAAGGGACCGCGGGGGGCGGGCGGTGGTCAGGGAACGAGGGACCAGGAACCCACCGTACTGGGCTGGCAATAAGGAGCTATTGTCCTCTGGGTTTTACAATAAGGAAAGTAAGAGCAGTTTTAGCAAATACCAGACTAGAGGGAAAGTCTTCCTTGGAATTGTGCCGTCTTGGCCGGAGGTGCCTGACGACTCTTCTCATCTCACAGTGAATGGGGTTTATGAGACCGGGTCCAGCAACCTGAAATGAATGGCCTACGATTGCCATGCCCCCCCCCGCCCCCTTCACGGAGGGGAACTAGTTCAAGGCTTTACCTTTGGGGACAGATGAGACACAGAGGGTAGCTGGCCTCGTGCAGGATGAGAGCTTTGAATCCACCTTGTCAGCTTACAAATAGGCCCAGCTCCTCTCCTCCTGAGGAGAAAGCATCAGCTCCGGGGTTAGGGTCTTTGCGGGAGGTCAAGGGAAGACCTCATGCAGGAGGCCCTGATCATTCCGGAATGCAGACTGGGAGAATTTGGGGATTCGCTTCACACTCACATTTCTTGAGCCCTAAACACACAGAGATGGCCGAGAGCAGGTCCCAGCCGCAGGAAGTTTAAAGTCTAAAGGAAGGAGCGCAAGAACGAGCCACTTTGCTCCCCCCCCCCCCGCTAGCTGACCACCCAGGGGGAGGGCAGGTGACAGATGACAGCAACCCCAGCTGTCCCTGGAGTGGTCCTACACCTCCCACCTCCGTCTCGGTCCAAGATGAGTCAACAGTTGTGGTCCAGCGAGGGAAACTGCAGCTACCCCCCGCCCCCGCCACCCCCAGGAAAGGAGCATGTGGCTGAGTAGCTGGGAAAGCATTCACACGAGGAACCCCGAGTGCTGGGCTGGATTCCCAAGGGAAGTGGTGAGCGCCCCACTGCCTGAGTCAGCCCGGAGATGAGAGCCGATGGGACTGTGGGCAGATCTCACCCATGTTTTGTCTGTGATTGCTGGGCGGGGCCTCTTGCCTTCTCCCCCAGATAAAACATACCCTGACTTGGCATTTGTGGTTTAAACAAAGAAAGAGAAAGCAAGTATCTGGACATATGGAAATTAGTAAAGACTCCTGCTCTTTATTGGAGACCCTATTCCCCCGTCCTGGTCATGCCCTCACAGGCCACCGGCCACACTGGGAGGCCCCGTCCAAGCCAGAACAGCTAACGAAACCCCATCAGAAAGAGACAGGAGGAGCCAGCCTGTCGGGGTACTAGGTCTAGGGCTGGCCTCTGCCCCTTGGGCCGTGCATGCTGAGGGCGACCGT
The DNA here is from genome assembly GCF_949774975.1 of Lagenorhynchus albirostris. Taxonomy (NCBI): domain Eukaryota; kingdom Metazoa; phylum Chordata; class Mammalia; order Artiodactyla; family Delphinidae; genus Lagenorhynchus; species Lagenorhynchus albirostris. Next base: position 102,285,952 of record NC_083105.1, on the reverse strand, counting down.
TCCCTTTCCATCCCAGCCCCGGGAGGAAGCGCTTCGGGGGGTGCGGCTGCTCCAGATGGAGCAGGAGGTGGGAAGGTCCGCCCCCGCCCCAGCCTGCTTCTCTGGCCTTTCTAAGGCTTCACAGGGACGCACAGAAGATTTCTTGGGGGCGCCAGCCTGATGAGCCTTTGAAGCCAGAGGACAGAGAGGCCAACCTGGTAACCGCCTCCCAACAGCTACTTCGCGGGCGCGTCGCCTGGGCCGTTCGGCTTCATTCTGTGCCTCTTATCTGGATGCCTTTCTGAGAACGAGGGCCGGAAACAATGGTAGATTCGGACCCAAATGTCCGGGTACCATCCATAGATTCCCTCACGGACTCAACGGTAGCTGAGCCCTTCTGGGACGTGCAGGTCGGCGGATTCTAAGCACTGAAGGCAGCAGGTGAGAAGAAAGTTCTGCCGTCATGAGCTCGACCTGCAGTTGACTTCCTGGGAAAAGTTCACCCCAGGAGGCCGGCAGCCCGAGGAACCTGTATAAAGGCAGAAGGAGGCTACAGTACTGACGGTTCCAACCGCTGAGACGCGCGGAGTTACGTTTTATCTTGCTTGAGATCTATCCAATGAGGACAGCTCCGCTCACCGCACTTGGAGGGGTCTCCTGTGACCGATTCTCCCCAAAGAGAGGCCAAGTGCCCTCCAGGGCGACATGTAACGAGGGTGCTGAGCAGGGGCCTCCACATCAGCCCCCCTGGGAAGTCCGGACTCACTGCCTGTGTGATCTCGGGCAAGACGCCACTGCTGTCTCTCAGCCCCGGTTTCCTCATCTGCAAGGGAATAAGACGGCAGCCTGCCTGGGGGAACCTGAGGCCTAAGTCAGGCAATGCAGGTGAGGAAACCGAGAGCCACGTCTTGTATGTGGTACACACTCCATAAAAACTAGTAACGGTATTACTACTCCGGAGTAGACAGGGCTGAGTTTGTTCCCATTTGGACAGTCTGCTGCGGCTCTCAGTCCTTGAACTCCTGGATCTTCATCCCCATTTTTCTCCTACGAGAAGATATACAGGGTCCTGCATTGTTCCTTGAATGAATTACTGCTTCACAAATATGTAGAATGAGGCAGCTGAAGGTGTCACTAAAGACTGGCAAAATCCGGAGACCCTGGCCTCCGTCAGCATTGCCTGCTGAGGCCCCAGGGTGCGCAGACGGGAAGCCCTCAAGGGCGGGGCCCCAGAAATGAACTGCTCCAGAGTGTGGCCCAAAGGGAGGCCCTGTTTGGAGTCGCCACGGACACGAAATGCTACATCCCTTTTGAGATGCCAGTGTCCCCATGTCCCTCCCGTTTCCCCTTCTCGGCTTTGACTGAAGTCCTTTCGTGTGTTCTGTACGGACGGATGTAGGAGGGCACAGGGACACGGGGCCCGTGCCAGGAGGTCTGCCCTCACGGTGGGGCTGGGGGCCGCAGAGGGGCACACAGCCAGGTCAGGTGCCCCGCTGTAGATCCCGGTGCCCTCAGGACGGGGTGGACGGCGCAGGTCACCTCCTCTCTTGGGGCCGCCGTGTCCTCGCTAACCTCACAAAGCCACGACTGGGTCAAAGGGAAAGGGAAGCGGCTGGAGGTGTGGGTGGGAGACGAGACTCTGACCCCACGTCCATCTCGTTTTGAGGGTCAGTGGGGCGGTCAAGTGTTGACAGCAGGAAACAGCGACCCGGAGCGGGGTTAGAGGTCGGGGTGGCTGGAGACGCAGCTCCAGCAAACTGAACTGATAACTATGAAAGCCAGACGGCCAGGGTCAAGGTGGGAGGGGATGGAGCCCCGGGGATAATCCCTGCACGGTTAACTGGGAGGAGAGCCGGCTGGCAGGGGCCCTGGGGTCAAGTGATGTGCTCTTCACAATACGGGCCCTGGACACGCTTGAAATCAGTAGAAAAGTGAGGCGGATGAGAAATTCCTGGTGTCGGAGGAGGGGGCTGGGAGCTCGCAGGGGCGGTTAGCAGCCCACGCCCCGAGGGGCCTTCCTCCCTCCTCTCCAGGGGATGTTGGGTCTTGCGACCAGAGGGTGTCTCGCCATCCTCGGGCTCCGAAATTGCTGCCTGGGAGGCTTCCTAGGGCCCTGGTGGGTTGGATTGTGGGTTGATCAGAATCTCCCAGGAAAGACTGTCACAGACACAGACTCCCAGGCTTGCACCTCAGGCCTTCTGAGCAGGTGTGTCTGTGGCCTGTACTGTTACGGCCCCACAGGTGATTCTGGTCCTCAGCTCGGTCTGAGACGCGGCTACAGGGTCCCGTAGGTCCACACCCAGCAAGCCTGAGAGGAGAGGAGAGGCGCCCTGGCTCCCAGAGGCCCAGGCGGACGGCAGGGCGGAGGGGAGCCCACCTGGTTCCCCAGCCCGACGCCAGCCCACCTTGGCCTTGGCGATGCATCAGCTGAGACTGGGCTCCAGGTCCGCCATCACCGTAGTGTTTGAGAGTTAACTTTCGCTAAATGGTACTAATGAGGCTGAAAGAGGAAATCCACAGGTAACCCAAACCTCTCACGGTTAAGTCATGGTTTGTCCCCCGCCCTGTATTATCATCAGAAGCGTTTATGAACTCCTGAATCCCACCTTCTGAGCTGGGATGCTGTGCTGGTAGTTCCCTGGCTGGAGCGTTTGTTTGGCTTGAGAAAAAATGGTTGTACCACAGAGGCGAGCAGTGACACATGGGAATGTATCATCGTAATGGAGTTACACTGGACGATGTGAAATTTTAAGCACTTAGCCCAACACCCTCCCCTGTTCTCTGATCTTTCTCACTCTGTCTACAAGCCTCTGGGTCCTAACACATAACTAAGTTCAGCACCTGCACTAACCCTGGATGTCCGTAAACGTTGATCAATGAAAACAAGTCACAGGAAACAGCAATCAGTTTCAACGCTAACGAGACGCTGGGGACTCCGCCTTCCTAGAAGCCCTTCTTGAGACTTCATGCTCTGGCCATGAAGACAGTGAGACGGAAAGATGATGAGCAAAGAGACTGGAATTATATTCAGTGTTTCCTTTCAAGTTTCAAACATGGGCCTTAAACACCTTTGATTCTAAGAGAAGAAACATATAAATGCCATTGGCTTTGAGAGACTTGTTGGTGGGCTGGAGGGGCTGACCCGTGTTTCCCAAACCTGAGTGGGTGGGAGGGAAACTGATAAGGAGAGAACAGTGTGGGAGGTGACTGCCCAGGAGGGGAAAGTGCTGGCTAGTGACCTCACCCCCTCCTTTATCAAACTCCTAACCGCCCCCCCACCCCCAGCCCTGCTTCATTTCCTTTTTGCCTTTCTTGTAGCCTGGTAACCACACCTGTATCCCGTCGGCTGATTTCAGTTGTGGGCTGCCATCTGGGGTGCATTTTAAGCAGGAATTTCTGGAAACAGAAGAGCTACCAGACCCACAGCAGATTCTCCAGTGGTGGAATTTCAGGCACCGCGGCATCTGGATGGAGGAGATGCTTCAGGGCCCCGGGGGTAGGTGGGACGCTGGGAGCCTTCCCAGTACCTTTAGATCTCAACACCCAGGCAGCCGCCCACCTCCAGTTCGCTCCCCAAGGCTCTGTCAGGGCTCCTGTCGCAGCTGGTGGCAGGCAGCCAGGAGCTGCTCGCTCAGCTTTTCAGTTTAAATGTCCACCTGGGTTTGCAGTGAGTGACAGGGACAGGGTCTCCGGAAGCTGACAGAGAAGGCCCAGGTCATCGAAACCCAGGCCTGGCAATCCAGGGTCCCCAGGAAGTTCACTCGCTGGGATGGGTTTTGAGTGTGTGTTTCAAAGATGCCTTCATTCTAACTGTTAAAGGTTCAGACCTGACCTGGTCACCATCAATATGTTAAAAGCCTCTCCCTTTGCACTTAGAGAACCCTGAGCGTGGCCGTTAGGACAGCAACCCAGACAGACAGAGGACACTCGTGCTCCAGCTGTGGAGCACGTATGTTTTGACTTAGGGCCAAGCCCTGGCCCGAGAGCCTTTGATGTGGGGAGACAGAGATGAATCAGGCGGGTTGGCAGTTGGGCCAGAGAGAGGGAGGGAGGGGAGCTTCTCTCTGGGGAGGAGCTGGCTCAGAGCTGCTGGAGGAGGGGAGGGAGGGCTGGAGCTGGGGGGCCTGAGCAGGGGTGGCCCGAGGGGGGCAAGAGTGGGCAGCCGGCGGGCGTGCCGGGAGGGCCTTGGGTCAGCCGCCAACGCCACGGGCTGGAGTGTCCCCACCAGCCGAGTGGAGTCCTCACTGCTTTAAACAGAAGAGGGAACTCTCAGCCTTGTGCCCTGGGGGCCGAGGGAAGAGTCACCCCCAGTGAGGGAGGGGTGACAAGGAGGCCCCTCACTGCCCAGGACTGGGCTCCAGATTCCCCGCTACCGAGAGGTGGTCCTGAGACCAACGGTGCCGGAGATGGCGCATCCTGTCCTGTTCCGCACGGGCGGCCCCATCGCCCCGGCCCAGCCCCACGCCGAGGCCCAGCTTCAACCGCAGCGCCCCGTCTGACTTTCTTTCCCGTCTCAGTGGGCTCGGGAGGGGCTGGCGGGCTGGCAGCAATAAAGGATGTTTTGAGCAGCTGAAGCCGCAGGCATACACTCAGCTGCGGACAAGCTGTGGGGCAGCCCCAGGGCACCACCCGTCCGCTCCTCGCCCAGGGCAGCCAACAGGAGGAACCACCTGGGCCGTGTTCCTGCTTGCAGCCCTGGCCCGGCCAGCCCTCCTCGCCCTCCAGTAGCCCCCTGGGTGTCCCTGCACCTTCCTCGGGGCCCTGGTGCGGTGGTCGGGTGCGGCTGCCGGTTCTGGGGTCGGGGAGGGAACACCCTCTCCAGCATAAGAACCACTGTTTGGGAAGCGCAGACCCCGGAGCCCGGCTTTTGGGAAAAGCTTCCGGGTTAGGATAGTTCCCATGGCAACGAGTGAGGGCGCTTTGTCAGTTACACCGTGTCACAGGGATAACTGTTAGCTTTTATGGATTTTCCACTAGTATGTGGTGTCAGGAAATGTGTGGAGGGACACCTGCTCGGTCCAGAGATTATATTGTAACAGCATCAGGACAGCACTGACCAGTCCTAACGGAGCGCGAACCCACGGGCTGAGGAATGTGACCCTCCTAACGGCACTCTGAAGACAGCACCCTTGTCATCCCATCTTGCAGGTGAGAACGCTGAGACCCAGCGAGGCCAGGGGGACCCAGGTCAGGCCTCACCTGTCCCCAGGTGTACAAGAGCCAATGTGGAGACAGAGGCTTCTCCAAACTCCGCCCCAAACCCCCCAGGTCTCCATCCCAGGCCCACCATCACTCAGGGGCGGGAGTCACGCTGGCCCAGTTCTATAAGTAGCGGTGGGAGGGGCGGGCTGCGCTGGAGACGGTGGGAGAAACACAGAAGATAAAGTGCTTTTCTGCGTAATCTGTTCACGCTCACAAGGAGGCAGGAAACCAATTTCCGCCAAACTAAGAAAAAGGGCGGTTCTCTGGCCCCTGGCGCTGGAGACATGATGCTTTTTTTTTTTTTTTTTTTTTTTTTGCGGTACGCGGGCCTCTCACTGTTGCGGCCTCTCCCGCTGCAGAGCACAGGCTCCGGACGCGCAGGCTCAGCGGCCATGGCTCACGGGCCCAGTCGCTCCACGGCATGTGGGATCTTCCCGGACCGGGGCACAAACCCGTGTCCCCTGCATCGGCAGGCGGACTCTCAACCACTGCGCCACCAGGGAAGCCCCGACATGATGCTTTTAATAAAACAATTCTGGGCCGTACCTGGAGCTCCGGGGAACAAGCGCTACCCGCCAAGCCGCTCAGGCCGGGTCAGGCCCGAGCAGTGGGAGGCTGCTGCTGCTTCCTGTGCGCTGTGTCCCCTCCTGCCCCACCAGCCAGAGGCTGCAAAGAAAGCAAAGACCCACTGCATCCCAGGCTGGGAGGCTCCCCCTGGTGGCCCTGTGGACCCCCTTGCTGGTGGCCCCTGGGGTCTCGACGGGAGGAGGGAAGGAAGCAGAGGTTTGAACAAGTCCAGAGTCTGCCATAGGAGAGGCCGGTCCACTCCTGGGCGTGAACCCAGGAATTGAGAAGATGCATCAGGACCCCGAGTTCACGAGAGCAGAGGGGTGGAAACAGCTCCGACATCCACTGACTGATGGATGGATAAACACAGTGCATAGAAACACACAGTGGAACGTTATTCAGTCTTCAAAAGGAAAGAAAATTTGACTCAAGCTACAGCATGGATGGAACTTGAAGTCACCGTGCTCAGTGACATAAGCCAGACACAACAGGACCAATATTGTGTGACTCCACTTACATGAGGGCACCGAGAAGAGTCAAATACGTAGAGACAAAACGTAGACTAGTGCTTACCGGGGCTGGGGGAGGGGCGGCAGGCGCCTTTGCTGTTTAATGGGGGCGGAGCTTCCGTTGGGGAAGATGAAGAAGTTCTGGAGACGGATGACCGCACAACAGTGTGAATGTACTTAACACTATTGAACTGGACACTTAAAAATGGTTAAAATGGTAAATTTCATGTTATTTATATTTTACCATAATAAGGAAAAAAAACAAGAAAAGAAAAAGAGGAAATGTGTCCATCCATTCTTGTGGGGAAAAACACCTTTTTCCAGAGTCCTAAAACATTTCCCAAATCACCCAATTTGTGTTGAAATTTCCTGGGCTTGTCTCAGCCTAGAATGGAATCTAGGGGGGATACTGTCTTCAAATCCATTCAGTTTGGAAGAATAAATTGGGAAGAATTACTGTACCTGATGTGAAAACTTACAATATAGTTGGAGTAATCAAGGCAGCATGGCTTCATGGAAGGACAGACAGATCAGTGGAACAGGGTGCGGAGCCTGGGAACAGACCCACACAAACACCCCCAAATGCTGTTGACAAAGCTGCAAAGGCAGCTCACTGGGGGGACGGTTGTCCCCAGCAGTTCAGTCTTTTTTTTTTTCCCAACATCTTTATTGGAGTATAATTGCTCTACAATGGTGCGTTAACTTCTGCTGGATAACAAAGTGAATCGACCACACGTATACACATATCCCCATATCTCCTCCCTCTTGCGTCTCCCTCCCACCCTCCCTATCCCACCCCTCTAGGTGGTCACAAAGCACCGAGCTGATCTCCCTGTGCTACGCGGCTGCTTCCCACCAGCCATCCATTCTACATGTGGTAGTGGGACGAACAGTCTTTTCAGCAAGGGGTGCTGGGGCCACTGGGCACCCATAGGTTGAAAATGTGAGCCTCAAATCATACAAAAATCAACGTGCTCATCACCAGGAACACGCCTGAAATCCACGGTGAGGTGTCGCCCCAGACCCACGAGAACAGCTGAAATGCAGAGCGACAATACCAAACACCGGCGAGGCTGTGGGAAGCTGGCTCTCTCGTAAGTTGCCAGCGGGAATGCAAAATGGAGCGGCCTCTCTGGAAAAGAGTCCGGCGGTTTCTCTAAAAACTAAACACGCGCCGTACAATCTGGCATTCGCACACCCGGGCCTTTATCCCAGAGAAATGAAAACTTGCGCTCCCACAGAACCTGTACCTGGAAGCTCACAGCAGCTCTATTTGTAACAGCCCAGACTTGGAAACGGCCCACATGTCCTTCAACAGGTCAGCGTGTGAACAAAACGTGGCCCGTCCATAGCACTCAGTGACCAAAAGGAACCAACACTGATCCGTGCAACAGTCTGGGTGGATCTCAAAGACATTCTGCTGAGAAAAGCCATTCTCAAAGGTTACAGACCGAGGGGCTTCCCTGGTGGTGCAGTGGTTGAGAGTCCGCCTGCCGATGCAGGGGACGCTCGCCGCAACTAGAGGAAGCCCGTGTGCAGCAACGAAGACCCAACGCAGCCAAAAATAAATAAATAAAATAAATAAATTTATTTAAAATAAAATGGTTAAGAATCCCACGATGGTCATAGTAGAGCAGAGGACGAGTGTGGTAGCCCCTCTAAACCCAGGGTCCTGAGTGACACCCGTGAAGCTGGCCTGTCTGTCTCACTACAGAGGAACATTGCCAACATCTGCTCTGGGGGGTCAAACATCAACTGCTTTTTAAAATTTTTTAATTAATGTTAATCTTACAGCAAAACATTTAGAGGCGGTTATTAAAGTGTTTCTGGACACACTTTGAACAGAAATTATTCAGTACGAGGACACAACATGGGTTCACTAAAAATAAATCATCCCAGATTAGACTCATTTTCCTTTTTGGTGGGATATCTGTTGGGGGTGGGAGGTGCTATGCATGTGTGGGTGCCCCAGCCCTTCCGCTCAGGCAGTCACCCCACACTCACCCCATAGTATCAGGGACAGTCTGTGACATTCCTTCTCTTCATGCAGGAAGTCAAAAATTTTAAGTGTAGTTTCGAGTTTTCTCATTTCTCAGATATCTTGATAGCTCCTTTGAAAGTCTGCTCCATAAGCCTTGTAGTTGGGTTGAGAAGTTCTGTTTGAAAGTTACTTCCCAGTTATTTGGGGTTTTTCTCAAGCCGTTTCAGAGGCTGTGCGTGAGGTTGAGTATGTGTTGGTGTTTATGTCGGATACAGCAATTAAATTTGGTACAAACGTAGGTAGCAGCTATAGTTTCTGGCTCCACAGTGGGGAGTGGGTGAACCCCCATCTCATCCCCCAGGTTCACATCTACACTTTGCAGTTCCTGGCAATTTGAGAATCCCAGTGAGTGCTATAGTTTGGAAGCATCAACTGTCTTCTGCCGTCTCCGCTGGACGCTGGATTTATTTATTAAACAAAATGTGAGATGCCGCCTCCATGGGTGGCATCAGTGGGGTGCCCGGGCCTGGTCGGAGTAAACAGCATTGACCTTTGCTGCTTCTGGTAGCGCAGACCGATTCTTGCTGAAGTAGGAAGGGCTGGAGATGGATCCAGGTTCAGCCTGTGCCTGGCCTCCCGTCACCCAGCTCTCAGGTGGACCTTGGGGAAGACACGCCCTGAGCTGGGGTCACAGCTCAGACATGGGTAAGAGCTGTAGCTGCCGTGGGATTCAGGCGGGGCTGGGGCCCCAGCGCAGGGGGCTCAAGTGCGGCGCTGGAGGGGGCCCGGCCTGCAGGGTGGGGATCTGGGCCTGCCCCTGAGTGGCCATGGGACCACGACCGCCGTGCTTAGTGTTTCCAGACCTCCTTCTGTTTAAAATGAAGAGACCGGACAGGATTGTTTTGAAGATCCTTTGCAGCTCTAATCGCCCACAAGTCTACAAGGAAGAATTTCCTAACATAAAAGTCTGTTCAGAGATAGACTGGTGGCCTCAGAGAGTGCGAGGGGCTGTGTGTAGTCCAGGGGATCCTGTAATAAGAGGGGAGTTTGGGCAACCCCTTAACAGAAAGCAGCTTCTCTCTACTTCCGACGTAAAGTGAATTCCTCACAGGGCTTCTGCTCTAAACCAAGCAAATCTAATAAAAGGTAGTTTACTCAACCTCCTTATGCCCTGTTCCTGTTTGGAAAGCAGAGGAAGCATGCAGGTGTCCTTTTCGGGCAGACCAGAGGGAGGCAAAGGAATGACTGGACAGCCTGGGGCTACAGGGAGGAAGCGTCTGGGATGGGCCAGCAAGGAGCTGCCAGGACACTGTCAACGTTCCAGGGACACTGGCCCTGAACCGGGGTCGGGGCTGAGCAAGGGAGCGGGGAGGCCCCGGGGAGGCTGGTGCCGGGGAGCCAATGAGCAGTGACCGGGCAGTGGACAGGTCTTGGTGCTGGGCGGACTGGCTCAGGCTTCATCCTGGGCTAAGAGGAACCTTGAGAGGTTCTAGGCAAGGGAGCAACAGTGACCAAAGCAGTGCCCAAGACTGCAGGGATCTGGTGTGGAGCCTCCTTTAAAATTAAAAAACTTTCTGTGTGTGCGATAAAAAACATATAACAGGGCTTCCCTTGTGGCGCAGCGGTTGAGAGTCCGCCTGCCGATGCAGGGGACACGGGCTCGTGCCCCGGTCCAGGAAGATCCCACGTGCCGTGGAGCGGCTGGGCCCGTGAGCCATGGCCACTGGGCCTGCGCGTCCGGAGCCTGTGCTCCGCAATAGGAGAGGCCGCAACGGTGAGAGGCCCGCGTACCGCAAACAAACAAACAAAAAAACATATAACATAACACGATTTTAACTGTTGGTAAGTACACAATGCAGTGACACTGAAGTCACAGTGTTGAACAATCATCACCACGATCTACACTCGAAAGTTTCACGTCATCCCCAAGAAAAACTCCATTCTACATTCTGTCTGTATTTCTTTTTTAATTAATTTTTTATTGTGATAAAATTGACATAAATGTTACCATTTTAACCATTTTTTAGTGCATAATTCAGCGGCATTAAGTGCATTCACATTGTTGTGTGACCATCACCACGGTTCACATCCAGAACTTTTTCATCTTCCCAAACTGAGACTGTCCCCGGTAAACACTAACTTCCCATCCCCCTCCTCCCGCCGCTGACAACCACGCTCCTACTTTCTGTTCCTGTGAACTTGCCTATTCTAGGGACCTCCATAAGGAGTCACACAATATTTGTCCTTTGGGGTCTGGCTTAATCACTTAGCATAATGTCTTCAAGTTTCCTCCACGTTGTATCCTGTGTCAGGATTTCTTTCCTTTTTTGTTTTAAGGCCGAATAACATTCCATCTTATGGATACTTTGTTTCATCTGTTCACCCATCGATGGACACTTGTATCGCTTCTACCTTTTGGCTTTTGTGAATATGCTGCCACGAACGTGCGTGTACAGGCATCTCTTTAAGACCCTCAGTCCTCTGGGGTATAGACCCAGAAGTAGAGCTGCCAGGTCATCTGGTATTTAGTTTAATTTTGGAGGGAATTGCCATATCACTTGCCGGTAGCCTTTGAAAGAGCCCCACAAGCTATACCCAGAGAAGAGGCAGAAGAGCCTGGAAGGCAGGAGAGGTGGAGCCAGGCCGGGAGCCGGGCAGCCCGGGGGTCTACCCAGCTGGCCGCAGCCGGGCTGCGTGAGCCCGTGTATGCGGCATCCCGCTCTGAGCTCTGTTTCCTTCCCATCCATTCGTGGAGTGTGGTTTTATCGAGCACCTAGGATGCGGACACTCTTGTACGCAGAGGGTACGCTGATGAGAGAACAGATGTGAGCCACATCCGTCTGAAACGCAGATGGGACCCCGGTCCGTCGCGTGGCCAGGGCTGGCTTGGCGTCCAGCTCATCGCAGGCACTTAATCAGCAGCCCCTTCCTGCCCTCCGCTTGCAGCCGGGTGACCGAGGGCACCGCATGTGCTCTACAAGTAACTCCCTTCTCAGTCTCGTTTCTTAAACTCACAGGGGACCACCCGGCAGGACGACCACAAACCACTTTGGTGGTGGTGGGAGCTGGTGGGCCGGGGGGGCTGCCCCAGGGACGTGAGTCACCCCCGGCAACGGCAACTGATGCAAACCTGGACGCAGACCTCACAGGGGCCCCCGGAAGAGCTGGTGAGACACAGATGTGAACCCCGGCGTCGGGCCAGGAGAGTGCCCTGCAAGCCACCCGGCTGCCCACAGCTGGGGCTCTGAGTCCGGGAGGCTGAGGAGGGAGCGTGAGGGCGCGCGGAGGGGAGGATCCCTGCACGCAGGCCGCCCCGCGCTCCTGCCCGGCCGCGTCCTCCCCCTCGGATGCCTTCCGGATCAGCTCCGGAGCCTCGCCCCAGACACGGTCCAAGCTGGCCACAGCTGCACGTTGGGCCGTTGGGCTTTTAATAGTTTATGATTTAAATCTTGCCTCTTAACACCTTCTTTGCAGGCCTCCGAGGGGAACAAAAATGTGGAATTTGTTCACTCACTTCCTTCATGGCAGGGAGACCCTCTGGGCCAAAGCCCGTGGGTACGTGTGCGTGTGAACACGCAGTTTGGTTGTGTGGCTGTCCGTACACACACACGCACACACATCCACATGCACACGCTCAGGGGGAGGGGAGGAACCTTTAGAGAGACTGGCTGCCACCGCAGTCCCTGGCAACTTCCCCGAACATCAACCAAGCCTTCAGCACGAAGACGCTCCTCTGAAGAAGCGACACCTGCCCTAGGCTCCGGGTCTCTACCCGCCGCGGTCGGCGACGCAGGAAGGAGCCTCGTTAGACTGCCCAGAAGCTGCTGGAAAGAAAGGAAAGTCTCAAGGCCCCAGAGGACCCGGTCCCAGGGGAGCCGATGGTGAGGCCACGGCAAGGCCCTCAGCAGGGTTCCGGGGCTCCAGGCTCAGTCCCAGCCTGGAGGCAGGACTGTGACTGGGCGGGGGGCAGGCTGGCCCTTGGGGGAGGTCTCCTCCTGACAGCCACCCGGCCAGTACACTTGCAGCCACACGGGCCGGAACCGGGCCCGCCGTGGGACGGTCCTGGAGTCAAGGCTCGTGGGAGGCCGCCGAGAGCACGGCAGTCCCGGTGTGAGCACAGGTGTGCGCCACTGCATGCAGGGGCCCCAGAGAAGGAGGAGCCGCACGCCTGCCCTCGGGGTCCTTCCAGCCGCAGGCCTGGGCGGGGAGCGGGCTCAGCTGCCGTCCTGGATGGGGACACCGCACCTCCCGCAGGTTCCGGTCCACGTCGGGGGCTGCGGGCTGGAGCCCACGGCGTGACGTCCTGGCTCAGGGACCCGGCATCAGGCTCCAGTCTCCCAGGTCCCTTTTGCCAAATGGGACAAAGTCCGCATTCAGGAGCCCATCCCCGTGGGAGGGTAGCATGGCCACGGCTGATGAGGCAGGCGCGTTGGCATCTGGGTTTTTCCCTCTACAGCGGAAGCAACATGCTTGTTGGCATCTGACGCCCCTGGGGGAGGGCACTGCAGCCAGGATGGGGGGGCCTGGAACAGGGCAGGTGAAGAGGCCCGTGACCCCCCGCAGAAGACTTCCCACTCCAGGTCCCGCGTCCCCCATCTGTGGGAGTGGGCATCCTTACCTCTATTTTTAAAATGAGGAAACTGAAGGTGAGAGAAGCCAGGTGGACCCTCCAGGGCCACACACCCGACCCGCAGTACAGACCGGACGGAGACCCCGTCTTCCGACTCCTGGCACACCAGCCTTCCCGCTCATGGCCAAGGGCCCCACGGGCCAAGCCCTACTTTGCCCTGGTTGCCTGCCCGTCCAGCAGGGGGGGGATACTGCTCCCCGTACCTCCGCAGGCCCGCAGAGGCCAAGCGTGGGGAGGGGCCGGGCAGCCTGGAGACTCGGTCCCTCAATGGCCCCCCGGACAGGAAGGCTGAGTGGCTACTCGAGTTTTCTTTTTCCCTAAAGCATCAGGTGGCTCATCCTGACGTCCACACTATGGTGACAACCCAAGGAGAGCCTGACCGAGCCCTCCAGCCGCCCTCCTCCGCGAGCTGTCCGGGCGTGGAAGCCCTGCCGTCGTGCTCAGGAGGCCGCCCGCTGCCCACCCAAGCTCCAGGCAGGGATGCCGCAGCTTCCCGCCAAAGCCCGACGGGAATCCTGAGAAATAAATTCATGGGTGGATGCTGTCCTCGCCCTCCCGGGACCGCAGAGCACGTCCCTTCAGGCACAGGCAGCCTGGGGACGCCCAGGACAGGCAGCGGGTGCCAGGTGCCGTATGGATGGCGGCGGGAAGGCAGGGCGTCCCTCCTGGCCCAGGCCCCCGGGGGGCCCCCCGCCCGGTTCCCGCTGGTGAGAGCGTGGCTCCCCTCTGCCCTCTGAACCCCCACTGGCCTCGATGCCCCAAACCCTCCGGCCAGGGGAGGTGTCCCCACATCCTCAGCCCCTCCCTGGCTCTGAGCCCTGGACTGGCCATGAGCCACTCAGAGAACAGGGAGGGAGGCTGGGGACACCGACAGGGGTCAACCCCTAGGCCCCTCACTCCCTGCTGTGTAACCGGGACCCAGGCCCAGCCTCCTCCTAGCACGTCCCACAGCCTCGGGCTGGCGGACCGCTCCCTCCCAGCCCGGACACCCAGCTGCCTTTCCCCGGTCAGCTCCCCGCGGTGGCTGCAGGGGGGACCTGGGCGCGTGTGCCACGCTCCCTAGCAGGCCTTCCTCTCCAGGGCATCGCAGGCCTCCGGGCACTGACCTTGGGCCCTGCTGTGCCCTCCAGCCGAGCGAGTGACCTTGCCCTGGGGACACCAGACCACTCGCCCGTGTCCCTTCCTGCCTCCCCCTCATCCTTGAACCCCTCTGCTGGCAAAACTGTCTTCCAAGGTCAAACTTGAGGCCTGTGGAGAGCATGGCCTGCCCTCCTCTGCCCACCTCCCCTCCCCACCCCACCCCCGTGGGCCCCGCACGCCCAGAGAGGTGGCCACTGACGGGGGTGGAGAGCACAGCTCTGGAGACAGAGCCCCGCTGTGGACGAGGGCACGGCCCTGGGAAAGCTGTGTGGCCGCCCTGGGCTCACCTGTGAAACGGGGCAAGAGGACCTACCGCACGCGACGGCCACGAAGGTGCCACGAGACAAACACGTGATGCGCCGAGTCCTGAACTGGCGCCCAGGCCACGGTCCCGGGAGCCCGACGCTGAGCCGCTGAGCATGGGTGAGGGATCCGGGGGTCTTGGGGGAAGGTCCGTGTGGGATCCCCGCAAGCACCGCTGCAGGGTGTGAATGTTTAAGAAGACACACACGGTGGACAGAGCAGTGTGAGGAGCTGGGTGCCCAACGCCCGGCTTGGACAATGGCTCACAGCCAGTCTCCCCGTGTCCACATCTTGCTCGCCACTGCCTCCGCGGCACACGGGCTGGATGACCTTAAAGCAAATCGCAGACGTGAAGAAAGCAATTCTATGCTTCACACTCTTAAAGCAGCTTTCAAACAGGTGAAACAGGATCATCATTATCCCCGTTACAGCTTGTGACCTAGAGAAGGTTGGGAGATGAGGTCGAGGGCGGCCGAGGCTCCGGGCTGCGAGTCCAGGGTCCCCCCCGGACACCTGGGAAAGCGTGTGGATCTCAAGCCAGCGTCCTCAGAATGGCCCCTCACCCAGGGTCTAACCAGCCCCTAACTGTCTTGGGTCAGCCCGAGATGCTCCAAACAATCGCAATCTTCTCCGGATCCAGAGAAAAAACAAGTGAATGGACGGAATTCTCCACTGAAACGTCTCCTCTCACGTATTTTCCTTAAACCTCGGGGTCTCTGCATCCCTTTGTCTGCAGCTGAGCTGGTGACCACGGGGTGCAACAACAAGCAGTGAGACAGGATGAATGGAAAACCCTGGGACAGCGACCACTGCCACCTGACGGCTGGCTGTGGACACACCTGCTCATGCTGGTGATTACGTGCAGCAAAATCCACATCCTGCCAGCAAAACTGTTCCCGCTTTACAAGGGAAGGACGGGCAGCAGTGGGTCTTCAGCCCTGTGAGCAGCGCCGCGTCCCAGGCTGGAGGGGGTGAGGCCGGGCAGAGCCGGGCGTGGCAGGGCTACGGGTGGCGGCACTCGGCCCCCAGTGCAACGCCCGGGTCGCGGGCCAGCAGGACCCGCACGAGAGCAGGCCAGCCCCGCGTGGGAGACAGAAACAAGTGAAGCAGAAAACCAGCTCTCACCAGAGCGCCCAGAATAACTTCTCCCTGCGCACCAGGCCCAAGACAAATGCCAGGGCTGGAGATTTCCCGAGCAGACGGCTCGGCGGCCTGGTCCTCCTGGCACCCGCCTTCTGTCGGCTGACGCAGCTCACACCTGAGTCTACACATGGGTGCACGTCCCAGGGGAGCTCCAGCACCCCCTGAACCAGACCCTCTGAAGCCGCGCCCGCCCTGTGGGCACTTGTTCTAAGCCCTGGAACCGTTAGAGCTGAATCGGGGACAGGGGCTTGGGCCTTGGTGTGCGGACTGTGAAACACAGCGAGGGGGTTGCCAAGCTGGAGTCCAGGTGGGCACCCAGAGGGGCGCCCCCTTCTCCGCGTCAGGGCCAGGGTGCTGTCCACTCTTCCTCCCTCCCCTGACCCGGGCATCCCTGCATCCCTGGTACCCCGAGCGGGGCTGACCTCGTGGGGACCGCGGGCCTCTCCTGCTTTGCAAAGCATCTGAGGACACATTCCACTTGGATGAGCAGACTGCATGAGGCTCAAAGAAAGACACAGCACATGATTTTTAAATAACTTTATAATTTCCTGATGGATTTAGTTTGTGAATAAAAAAGAAAAAAAAACGAACAAAGTGTTTACAATAATTATCAAGGCAAATCCGACTCTAACTCAGTTTCTCTGTAACGTCATGATCGTGTCAGCCGCACGACGGGGCAGGTGCACAGCTGGAGGCAGCGGTGCGTTCGCTCACAGACCCCACCCCTCAGCAGCTACTGCTGCCAGAAGGAACTCAAGCTACAGGGGGTCAGTGCCCGGTGCCCTGGGGCCTCATCAAAGGGCAGCTCTCCCTCTGGAGCAGCCGGAGCCCGCTGCACACCCACTGGGCTCGAAGGCCCCGGGCCGCCCCCAGGGGTCCACCGTGCCGAGGCAGAGAGCACAATACTGCTGTGGGAGGGTGGGGGGCTGCCCCAGCCCGGGGGGGCTCTCTGGCTTTGGCAGGGGCCACCTCCTTTCCTGGCCAGGCCACTGCTAGGGCCCAGACGGATGGCCTGGGCCTGGGAGACCTGGGCTCTAAAAAGCTTTCAGGGAAAGGATCCAGGAACTGAAGCCAAAGGAACTGGGCTCTGAGGAGGACTCCCCCATCCAGATCATAGGCTCCAGGCTGGCCGGGGCTCGGCCCGTCTTGGATGGGCCACGGGATGATATAGCACCAAGTGGGCAGGAAGAGGTCCGGCGCCAGGCCCAAGTGACCACACAGCATCCGGCACACGGGGCTGCGGCCAGTGTGGGCTCACAGATCTGGAAACACCCCGCAGAGGTCCTGAAGGTGGACGGGCAAACCGGGGCCCAGGAGCCTGTTCCCCTAACTCAGCGGTTGCCTCCTTCCCTGGGTGGTCGCCTGCCTGGACCATGGCCACCGTGTTTCCCCAGAGGCCAGCTCGGCTGCCATCCCAGCCAACTCGGGGGGATGGAAGGAGCCTGGCTGCCCCATAGCTTGAATTCCTTTATTAACATGATATTGGAGGGATTTTTTAAAACACAGCTCTTTAATTTTTCAGTCCTACAACTACTTTGTAATATCTTAATTATCTCAACAGTGGACACAAGGTAACCGCCCCAATTCTCTGAACCACACAGACAACATCGACAAGCAGAGAAACAAGAGGAGGTGGGTGTGGGACAAAAAACCACTCCCCCCAAATCAATCCCTAAAACCACCTCTCCCCCAAGAGTCAGGAGGAGAAATACCTACAACAGGGTCACAGCACTCGCCAAACACGTTGGAAAAACCCAGGAGACACTTGGTTACAGTTTTGACACTAAAAAGTTTGGAAAGTTTTTGCTTAAAAAGAGTAAGACAGCCATTTTGTTCAGAAGGATTCCCCTGGATGTCTTCTTCTTGCCCAAATGTTCCCTTAGTTCACGTGGGGGAAACACCAGATTCCTCTGAAGACACTTATCTGACGGTGCGTCCCTGCCAAGAAGCCGGGGCCGGCAGTGCGGGTGGGCCCAGGTCTGCTCGGCCCAGCTGCCCGCTCCCGCGGCCCCCCACGCCCTCCCCTCCCCTCCCGCAGCCCTGGGCTCCCGCCGGTGGGAGACGAAGCTGCGGGGGCGGGACGCAGGGTCCGTGGGGACTCGGGAAAAACCACTCGAGGGCCACGTCTGCATGGCTACGCCCTCCTCCGCTGCTCTTGCCTCAACGGCCCCGAGGCCACCCGTGGGCCTGTGCTTACACAGTGGGCTCCACAGGAGGGCGCGCGGGCGGGATCAGCAGGACTCCAGCAGCCAATCCCAACGCCGATCCTGACCACCAGCCATCGCCCAAAACTTGGAGACGACCTCCTCTTCTCCTCTCCCTCTGAGGAGCGGGTGAGCCGGTGGCTCCTGTGGAAACCCCACAGGCCTTTATGGACACACAGGGCCGAGCCCCGTCGCCTCCAACCACCCTGGAGGTGCCTCGGGTCCCGTCTGCTTCACTAGTATTTCTAAAGCCCAAGTGTCAGGAAGAGAGGCGCCTTCGGATGGTAAGGTACACGGTCAAGGTTAGAGCCGAGATGGATTTGGGGATTCCCGTTCCCATTTCTTCACGTGTTAAAGCCCACTTAAAATCTTTTCCATTTCAAACGGTATCCAAGTCCTTGCAAATCTCAGTCCAGACACTGCATCAAGAGCTCAGTGAATGCTTGGGATGGAGGTACATGGGAAGAGGACACGGTCGCATTGTCCTTCTTCTGTCCTGAGCCCCAGGGCGGATGCCACCCACTCTCCCTCTTGCTTCCCCCTTCATGATGACTTTGATCTGGGTACAGAGCTGCAGGTGCTAAGGGGAACGAGACTTGCCAATGGGATGGCGGAGTTTGGTGAGCATCACAGGTAACCCGCAGTGAGTTTTCAAGGTTACAGATCCTCGGTAGCAGCTGCATGAACTTGTGAAACCATGAATATCAGAAATGGTCACGGAACGACAGATCCCGTGTGATGGGAATTGTGCATTTAGCAAATGTTGGCTCAGTGAATGACCTAAACTTCGTAAGACACTCTAAATGCTAAAAACTATGTTAACTTTGCCTGCGGTATAAAGGCAGGTCCTTGTTCACTATTAAACTAGCCAGAGCCGACTTTCATCCAGGACCCAACAGCCCCTAGAACCATCTGAGATGCCAGGACGACCACCCAAGAAGCACCGAGGAGAGTCCCGCTACGCTTCAGAGACAGACAGATGGCGTCTGCCCAGAAACTGCTCTTCTCAGAAGCACTTGCCCAGAGGAATCCCATAAGGCCCTGGAGGGGAAGCCACAGGAAGGAGAGCAGGCAGGAGGGCAGGTGGCAGGGGTGGAATCTGATGGATGACGTGGAATCAGCGGGACCCGGGAGACCAGCTAGAGAGAAGCCGGCCAGGCCCGCCGCTGCTCTGCACGTGGCCTCTGGGTCCTGTTCCCTGTTTGCTGTGGTCCCGGGGAGGGTGTCTTTCTACCGCAGTTCTTGCTCTGTGGTGGACAGTGTGAGATTCCCGGACTCCAGCCCTAAAATCCTGGGGGCTTTCTACATGATTTATGGGCAGTGCCGTAAACAAACGGGACTGAGGTAATTGACCACAAACGGTCACCACTTGCTGTCTAACCTCCGCTGCACCCCCTCTCCAGCCAGCCTGGCTATCAGGAAGCATCTCAGTAAGAAATTTACGAGCAGAGTCCATTTAAACCTTCGGTAAGGAGTACTCGACAGCTTCTCACAGGGAGTCGGGGCAGCTGGAGATGTGACCATATAAGTTGATGGTACAGTCACAGGCTGCTGGCGGGAAGATACAGGACTGATGGCTGTGAGGACCTAACAGGCAGCATCGGAGAACTTGGGGAGGAGAAAGGAGAAAACGCAAGACAGACCCATCGAGCCCAGCAACTCTTACCAGGATGTGAGCGTCTGGTGGGTGTCTGGCCAGAGAGGTGGTCAAGGGGCTACCGAGGTGGGTTAAGTGATCTACTTCCTGCTGCCTGATGTTTAAGGCTGCCATTATCTACGCCTGGGGAAGACGTCCACACCTTCCACGGGATTTGCAACTTTGGGGTCAATTTTCTGTTCTGCAACATGGACCTGGCTGAGTTCGACAAGGTGCACCTGGATGTCTAGAGAAAACACCATCCACCGTTGCAGCCCATTAAACAGTACACTCTCTCAGGGGGACAAAACCCCGAACCCCAAGTCACCAGATGGGATTCTGCAGGCGAGTAAGTGACTCAGCTCTCTGCCCCCCAAGACCCATAAATTCCATTATAACGAGAAATGCTGATCTGTGGAAGATTTTCCTGGAAGAGATACCTTCTACTAAGATGGGGGAGGGGAAGGGTGTGCCTCTTACTGCTCTGACTTGACCAGGTGGGTCTCACAGAATCCTCGACTGCCCTCGCTCCCTGCAGACAGGCTTTCTTCCAGGATGGGTGCCCCTCTGACTGGACCAGGTGGGTCTCACAGAATCCTCGACTGCCCTCGCCCCCCGCAGACAGGCTTTCTTCCAGGATGGGTGCCCGACAGCGGCTTGCACACAGGAGGCACTTCATAGCGATTATCCGAATGCAAGAAAGGGGGAAGGGATGCGCGTGGGAAGAGAAACACTCATCCGAAGCAGAAGCTCTGGTTCAGCAGGAAAGCTGAAGGGGGGAGGCTGGGCCGCCTGAGCGTGGAGCACGGGCGGTGGGGTGAGGCAGAAGCACGCTTTGGGGCCTAGACTGCTGACGAGGGAGGTGTCTGGGAGAAGCCGGCCTGACCCCGAGGACCGGTCGCCTTCCACAGAAGCAGAGCTGCGCGGGTGACCACACTGCCCTCTTCTCTTTCAGTGACAGATGTGATCTGACACACCAAGGTCCTCAACAAGAGGGACTCGCCCCAGAGGCTAGGAGAAGCGCAGGCACCAGTGCGGCACGGACGCCAGGATCTCCAAGCCCCGGCGCAGCCTGCCCGCAGTCCCGCACAGACGGCCCTGGGGGAGAGTAACCAGGACGGATGGGAAAGAGAAGAGCCGGTCGGCTCTCTGTCCCTGTTCTCTCTCCCCGCCGTCTCCTTTTTTAATACTCTTTTTGAGATTTTTTGTCTTTTTTACCCTTTTACGAGAAAGCACCTGTTGTGACATTAGAACACGCGGCGCCCTGGTCTGCAGGGAAGGCGTCTCTCGGTGAGCTGAGCTCTGCAGAGTCCAGACCTAGTTCTCACGCCACGGACAGAAGGGAGGAGGGCTCTGCCCCGTGTCCCTCTGTCAGGGCACGGCCGCCCGCGTCCACGGTGTCACTGCCGATGGCTGGATGGCAGCTCTCCACGGAGGCTCGGCCACTCACCCGCCCTGGACAGCAGGACAATTAGCGCAGAGACAACAGTGGACGACAGGAGGACAGACGCAGAAACGGTGCTGGAGCTGCACTCGCGGGACCAACCGAGACAGGGCAGAGTCTGGAGTGTGTGCTTGCTGCCAAGAGCCGTCTGAGCGCCCCCTCCTCGTGCTTCTCCCTCCTCGGCTCCTGGGCTCATCGAGCGGGCTACGGTACTGGGCTGGCCGCTCCCCACGGAGACGGTCACGAAGACTCTTCCAGGGCGCTGACCACCTGCTCCAGGATGTCGGGGCAGCGGTCTGCTATCTGCTGCAGGACGGCGTTGGCAAACTCCTGTAGCTCTGAGTTGTCCCGCTCACCCTTCTCTAACTCGTTCTGAAGCTGCAAGGAGAGACGGATTCAGGAAAAATGAAACAACCCTACTGGCACTGAGTTAAGAATTGTTGTTCACCAACAAAGAGATGACATTTGCAACAACGTGGATGAAACTGGAGGGCACTGTGCTCAGTGAAATAAGCCAGACAGAGAAAGGTACATACTGCGTGGTGTCACTTACATGTGGAATCTGGGGGGGAAAAAGTCAAATCAAATTCAGAGACACAGAGAATAGAACGGTAGCTGCCAGGGGCTGGGGGTGTGAGAAACGGCAGTGGGTGGGGAAAGGGACAAACTTTCAGTTATGAGATGAATGAGGTCTGAGGTCTAAGGTACAACACAATGACTAGACTCCATAACACTGTGTTGCAGACTTGAAATCCGCTAAGAGAGCAGGACTTAAGTGTTCTCATACGGAAAAAAGGAAATCGTGAGATGACGTATGTGTTGATAACTTGACCGAAAGGATGGAGAGTCCCTTCATGATGTCTGTGTACATCACACCATCAGGGTGTATACCTTGAATATATTACAATTTCGTCAATCTTAGCTCAATAAAGCTAAAAAAGAAAAGAGAAATGACAAAAAAGAGGCAGTTTCTATGTGAAGTCTTCCTGTGTCAAAATTAACAATCAGGAAAGTGTAAAAGTAAATATCAAATGTCTCTTCCTGAAAACGAAGGTTAGTGACTGGTCCAAGGCCCCGAGAGGGTGACCTGCAGAGCTGGGCTCCCACCCCAGGGCTCGCGCTCCGGGAGTATTCTCCCACTGGGCGACACCATCACGCACAGGCCCAGGAGAGGCAGGGGTACATGCGTGATCAGGCAGGATCTTCGTCTTGCACCCTGGTCCCTGCCTGAGGGAGGCTTCTCCACCGGCATGTGCCACTCCCTTGCTGACTGAGCCAAAGAGAGACACGTCTAGTCCTCCGTTTGTTTACAAGTATATTTCCTATTGCTTTAAACACTCTCTCTGACATTCCCTGAGGCACCGAACCAGCATGTACTGAGGGCCTACTATGTGCTAGGTGCTGAAAGATGAACGGATCTGCACGTGCACAGACGATTATGACCCAGCAGGGAAAGGGCCACGACCGAGGCCTGAACACGCTTCGGGGGAGACAGGAGGATGTCCGCTTCACCCTGGAGGAATCCGAGATGTTCCCGAACAGGAGCGTGTCCAGGAGATCAGAGACAGAAGAGGCGGTCGAGCAATAAAGCAAGTGCAGACGCGCAGAGCCACCTTGGGGCCTGGTGCAGACCTCGGGAGAGTGAGCCTCCCCTGCAGCTGAAGCATCAGGTAGGGGGGTGGGTGCAGAACGACAGAGGTGAAGCTGAAGGGCCAGACTGGGGCCAGGCAGCATACACAGAGCTGTGGGGTTCGGATTTCATCTGGTTAGAACAACAAGGACGACAACAACAGCAGCAAGTCCGAGACCTTTAAGACAGCAGAGTGACGCGATCACCTTCATTTTCTCAGAAGACACTGGGAAGACACCATGTCAGCCTGAGTGGAAGGAGGGACATGTCGAGGGAGGTTACTGTCACGAGCCCGGGTAGAGTGAAGCAGGACTAAACCTAAGGTGGGCCCAGGAGCAGGGGGGGACCAAGTGGGTGGGAGATTCTCCAAAAGCAGGACTGGCAGGAGGCAGGGTTATGTGAGAGAGAACAGAGAGTCAGACAAATAAGACTGAAAATACAGGAGGCAGAGCAGGTTTTAGGAGAGGAAGTAAATTAAAAATTGAGTTTAGGGGCTTCCCTGGGGGCGCTGGTTCGAGTCCTGGTCCGGGAAGATCCCACGTGCTGCGGAGCAACTAAGCCCGCGAGCCACAACTACTGAGCCCGTGAGCCACAATTACTGAAGCCCACGCACCTAGAGCCCGCGCTCTGCAACAAAAGAAGCCACCGCAGTGAGAAGCCCGCACACCGCAACAAAGAGTAGCCCCCGCTCGCTGCAACTAGAGAAAGCCCACACGCAGCAACGAAGACCCAACACAGCCAAAACTAAAATATATATATATATAAAAAAATGAGATATTCATATAAAGTACAGTACAATGCCAGACACACAGAAAATGCTTGGGAAATGTTAGATGTTGTTGTCATTATTATTACTGTTGTTTTTATTAAACAGATAAGATTACCCAGAAAAGAGCATGTAGATTAAAATGCAAAAAGAATCCAAGTTTCAATTACACTGTTGACAGAACCTAGATGCTCTGAGCCAAGAATGACTATGCTGCTTTTTCAAACATCAATATAGCAAAGAGCTGGGAACAGATTTGGCAGTCTTCTTTCTGCTAAACGTTGCTAAAAGACCAGGACGTGCAAGGGCCAGATTCAGACCACACGAAGTCTTGGTGTACCTCAAGCTCTGGCTGCATCATAGGAATAAGAGTCTCTGAAACGAGGAAACCAGAGAGGCAAGGGGCCTTATGAACACGGCTGCATAGGCCATAACCCAGAAATACTGCTCGGTGAAAATGCTGCAGCTCTCAGGTCTCTTCAACCAGCTGAAGTAAGTGAGGAGGTTATGAGGTTGTACTGCTTCAGTTTCTTACCTTAATCCTTCCCAGGAATTCTCTGGACAACTTTGGTTTATATTCTGAGCCAGGAATCTTCACAAGTCATGTAGCTATTGCCCATGAAATATTTTTTATTCTAACTTGGGTTCTGTTAAGTTGATAATCATGAAGTTACTAATGAATATATTTTAGTTTAACAACATTTTTTCAAGGGTTTTATTTTTCTGATTTAAAAAGTATTACACATGCATTGTAGAAAATTTAGAAAAAAAAGGCACCCCTCCAAAATCACCTATAATATTAGCATCAGGAGATAACCACTTCTATATATAGTCATATATTCCTTGAGACTTTGTTTTATTATACATACATGTAATTTTAGAAACAAAATGGCAATGATATTATATAGACTATATATAAGCTGATTTTGTTTTCACCTAAAAATATACTCTAAATACATTTCCAAACCAAATCCCAAAGGCTCTTTTTGAACCTTGGTAACTGATTCTACAATTTATCCTCAAGTGTAAATATATAAAAAGAGCCAAGAAAACATTTTAAAGGAAGAAAAATGGTGTAGGACTTGCCCTACCAGATTATAAAACAGTATAAAAGCACACTAATTAGAAGAGCATTGCATTGATACAATTAGATCAGTGGGATTTAGAATATGATCAAGATGCATTTGAAACCAATGAATTGTATTAGGAAAACTGGGCCCAGCTGTGGTTAGATTCCTACTCATGTCATACGTAAACATAAATTTAAAACTGGCTAAAGATCTAAATTTAAAATTATACTGGGGCTGCGCTGGTGGCGCAGTGGTTAAGGATCTGCCTGCCAATGCAGGGGACATGGGTTCGAGCCCTGGTCCAGGAAGATCCCACATGCCGCGGAGCAGCTAAGCCTGTGCGCCACAACTACTGAGCCTGCGCTCTAGAGCCCGCGAGCCACAACTACTGAGCCCGCGCGCCACAACTACTGAGCCCACACGCCTAGAGCCCGTGCTCCGCAACAAGAGAAGCCACCGCAACAAGAAACCCGCGCACCACAACGAAGAGCAGGCCCCGCTCACCGCAGCTAGAGAAAGCCCGTGTGCAGCAACGAAGACCCAGCACAGCCAAAAATAAATACATACATAAATAAAATAAATTTATATAAAAAATAGAAATGTAAAAACATTCATTCAAAAAGTATTGATTGATTTGCCCATGAAAAGGAAGGCAGTTCTGATACATGCTACAACATGAACCATGAACACATTATCTGGACTGAAAGAAGACAGTCACGGAAGACCACACTGTACGACTCCATTTTTATGAAATGTCCAGACAAGGCAAATCCAGAGTTAGAAGGCGGATCAGGGGTTGCCCAGGGCTGGGGTGGGACGGGGTGATCAGAGGGAATGATGAAAATGTTAGAAAGCTGATTGTGGTAATGGTCGCACAATTCTGAGAACACACTAACCCTATTACATTGTACGCTGTAAACGGGTGGATTGTATGATGTGTGAATTATACCTCAAAAAAACTGTGAAAGCATACTGCCTGAGTCCTGCATGCAAAGTGCTGTAAAGGCCACAGAGAGGAATGAATGAGCGCTACAGCCTTCAGCTTGGGTAGAAAGGGGAGTTGGCAGTAGATGTTAGAAGACAGAAAAAAGGGTCATTCCAAACAGACAAACAGTAAGAGCTGACCAGGCACGGAGGAGGAGATGCGCTTGACTGGTCCCCGAGGTTTGGGTCTCTGCAGAAGCAACGCCAGGTGTCCCCAAGCTGGCCAGGCGCAGGCACTGCCCCCAGGACCCCCCAGGCCACTCCACGCTCTCAGTGAGGTGAGCACCTCTTTACCAGAACAGCGGAGACAAACTGGCGTAAGTTAAGAGAACGATGGCAAGTACAGCTAAGACGCAGGGTTAGAGGAAATAAACAGGAGACTTGGAGGAGCGGAGACTGAGAGCGGGAATGTGATTATGACCCACAAACATAAGGGGTTAAGCAGAAGTGGGAAGGGTGACGGCACTGGAGGAGGACGCAGAGCCAGAAGTGATGGAAGAAGACCAGGGGAAAAAAGCAGAGGTCGACCATAAGGCTATGGTTTTTCCAACATCTAATGAATGGTCTGCCTGGGAAAAGGTGTTTAAACACAGAGAGGGTCAGAAGAATCAAAAGTTTGGAGAAGGCAGTGTTCCTTCATTGGTGGGAGCTGCTCTCCATCCCGCAGGCCTTCCTGTCTCCAGGGGTTACGGCTGGTTTGCACTTTATCTGGAAGCAGCATTAAACGTGGGCACGGCTGAGCAGGGAGAGACCTCACTGGCACTTGATCCATTATATGCTAAAAGTTCCTGTCTTGAAAAGAACTCTCAACGATCAGCCTTTCTTGTGAAACTGGAATTACTTTTTAAAGGAGGATTTTTGTTTTGACTTTGAAATGCAAAGCTTTAGTCATCCTGAAGTCCGAGGAGCACAGAATGTGTCGGGAACATGTGGTTAAACCTTCAGACAACTTAGGAAAGAAAGGCAATGTGAAGAAACCAAAGGAGCAGCTCTGGACAGCTGTATTACACAGCACAGGTGGGAAAACAAATCTTGAGATGGATGAGTACCTCGTGATTTTAAAATGTTTCATTAGCATGTGCAGCGCGTGTAAAAACGGAAGCTTCTGCATGGTTTCAGACGTGGCAGGTCCCATGGATGAACTGGGAAAGGTATATTCCAGCTTCTGAAACTTAATTTCTCAGATCTCACTCAAGATATTCCTGTCCCCACCCCTGCTCCCACCCTCAGGTCTGCCTATCCATCCCTCACCCCCACCGCAAAGAAAGGGCCCCTTGGACTTGACACCAGGAAAGAATTTCCCAAAACGCGCACACATGTGATATCCGGGATTTAATGAAAATGCTTATTACATCTTAGCCACAATGAATTATATCCTTCTCTGTCCCTCTTCCCTTCCTTGTTAAAGCTACAAATCCAAATTTGGTGGATATAAATATGACTGAGTAATCCAACAAGATCTTCCATATCCTACTCTCTGCTTTCTAATAATGGCAGGCCAGTTCCACCACCGCAAGTACTACCGTGAAAAACACTGTCTTCTTATTTACTTTCTTAAAAACATTATAATTATACGTAGCATGTAGGTTTACACAATCTCCCTGCTAGATACAGAGATGCAATTTTCCCTGTATGTACTGAAAACTTTGCATCTAAAGACAAACAACAACCCTAAAAACATCTCCAAGTAAATTAATTTCCACTAAACTTCAAAACAAACTTGTTCCCACGAATCCCGCAAGCTCCTTCTGTTATGTAAGCATTAAATCCCAGACCTCAGCATCTCCGTTTCCTCCATATATAGAATATCTAACACAAAACCTTCCTCAAGTGTCTTGGGCCTCTTTCCATTCAACCTTAAGCGAACTAAGATGCTCTGGAGGAACGGACTCTTGGAGTAAGAGATGTACAAGTATGTGCCTCCAATAGAGAAAACAGAATACAGGCTCTGCTAAAAGAAACAGGGGCTTGGACGTGTGGGTCAGGATGACCGGGAGGGCAGCGTCCTGCACATGGGCCTGCTGCTGTCAGTGGCAAAGGGCACGGCTCAGGACGGCTCCCGGTGCGAGCAGCCGCGAGCCTGAGGACTCATTACTACGGTAACGCAGGCCTGACACAGCCTACCTCAAAACGACCCCACGACACTGCTGTTCTGCCTCCTTCTCCAGGCTACCCTGACCACCTCCCACGTCTCTGTGCCATCAACTAATTCTGTTTCCAACCTCTGCGCTCCCCGATCTTCGACCACAGCCTCAGAGGGCACTCTCACCCCAAACTTTCTGAGTCTGCTTCTCACAGGCTAGACCAATTTTCCTTTCTTCCACCATCAAACATCTCAAAGAACAGTCTACATTTGCTACCTCTGTTTCTCATTTCCCTCCTTAACATCTCAGAATTTAGTTTTTGCCATTTCACCAAAACTGCTCTCTCCAAAGTCTGCTAAACTAAGACTTCTACGCTGAAAACCACACGACATTATTTGGAGAAGTAACACAGCTCTTAAATGGAGGGAGACGTGATGACAGATTGGAAGACTCAGTATCGTAAAACTGTTAGTTCTGCCCAAACTACCCATGGATTCAGCGTAATTCAAATCACAACCGCGGCAGGTGTGTGTGTGTAACTGACACGCTGACTCAGAGTGTGAGAGGAAATGCAGAGCCCAGAGCAGCCCGAGCGATCCTGGAGAACGATCGTGGAGAAATCTCGCTACAACACAAAGCTCCCGTTACTAACACAGCTTGCGACTGGCACAAGAACAGACACAGAGACCACAGGAACAGAACAGAGGACAAGCCCAGTCCTGGGAGTGACCCGAACGTCCCTCAACAACCGAATGATAAACTGCATATTCACGCAGCGGAGTGTCAGCGGTGAGAACGGATGAACCACACCCACGCACAACGTGGTGCTGAACGGAAGCCGGACAGCAGAGTTCAGGCTGGGTGAGTCTGGGCATATAAAGCTTAGAAACGGGCAAAACCAGCCTGCGGTGCTGCAGGCGGGCTGCTCTGGGAGGCTGCAGTTGTGGCCGGAAAGCAGCTCTGCCTCTCGTGCCCGGTGCTCGTTCCACGGGCGTGTAAACTCACAGGCTTGTACACATATGACTCATGTAGCATGCTGTGTAGGTGTCACACCTCCAAACCTAAGACTCCAAACCAAACCGAACCTCAGGGATCCCCTAACAGCACAACCTGTCGGTCTCCGGTCTTCGTCCAACACAAGCCCCCCTGGACACGTGGCCCTGGGGACACCTGCTCCGGACTCTCCCTCCCGGGCTTCCTGGCTCTCCTCTACCTGTCTGTTAGTCCATCTGTGTTTCTTCCCTGTCCTGCGGCTGTTCCTCCCCTTTCTGCTTCCTGCCCGACACGCAGGTGTTCTCTGAGGCCTACGGAGACTGTCCTCTGTTGCCTTGGGTCACCCTGTCCATCCTCGCTCCATGAAGTTCAATAACCATAGCAACTAACCTACTGGACATGGATCCCGGCCGGGTCTGCTCTACGTGCTTTAGTGAACCAGCACAGTTAATCTACTTTCTTTGCCAACTTAATTATTTCTTTTCAGGTGGGTTTTGTAAGACTTTTTTATTTAGCAGAGAACTGCACACATATACAAAACCAAACAGTATAATAACCCTCATATGACCTAAATTTAACCATTTTCAAGGTATGTATAAGTGTAGCTCCCTTCTTTCTCCCGAGCTTCAGAGTAACATGCAAATGCCTGATAAACACTTTCTTGTGAATGTTTCACTTATACATCAATTCATAGTGTTCATACTGTTTAATAAACTGTTCTTTTCACTTAATAATGACTCAAAATAGTTTTTCATGTGACTAAGTATTCTTCTAAAACCTAATTTTTAAATGGGCTGCACTGTAATCCTTTCTTTCTTTTTTTTTTTTTTCTTTTTCGGCACGCGGGCCTCTCACTGTCGTGGCCTCTCCCATTGCGGAGCACAGGCTCCGGACGCGCAGGTTCTGTAGTCCTTGTGCGTGGGCTTAGTTGCTCTGCGGCATGTGGGATCCTCCCGGACCGGGGCACGAACCCGCGTCCCCTGCATCGGCAGGCGGACTCCCAACCACTGCGCCACCAGGGAAGCCCCACTGTAATCCTTTTAATGGATGCATTATAATTTATTTAACTAATTCCATTATTAGAAATGTAGTTTGTTTTCAGCTTTTCACTACTATAAATATTAATGTGTTGAAATTTTCTGTATATAAATCTTTGCATATCTATGACTGTTTTCTTAGAATTCCTGGGTCAAAGGGTATACACCTTTTTAAAGTTTTTGACATGTTACCAAACTGTTCAGGACAGTTGTACTAATTTTCAGTCAACAAATAAGGGTGACCATTTCCCAGCCTCCCGGTCCACTGGGGTCACACACACACCCCAACCTTGCCAATATGACAGGGCTGCTTTCGTTTGCAGTTCTTTGTAGTTCTTTTCATTTGTGGTGAAGCCAAAAATAGAGGCGACACATTTAAAAATATATTTACTGGTCCTTTCATCTTCTGTGAAATTCCTGTTAACGCCCTTTCCAGGCCATGTTTCTTTCGGTTTAGTTTCTTCCTTGCTGATCTCCTGGTCACAGCCCTAACAGGCTCTCATATCTCAGCATCTTTTGCTTATTGCAATAGCTTCACAGTCATTTCAACCTTGGTTTGTAGGAGTAATCTTTCTAAAACAGGTTAGATTAGGTTCACTCCTCTTCCAAGATCTTAAGTGATTTCCTACCTACAACAGAGTCCAATCTCTTTGGCATGGCAGCCACCCTCCAGCCCCATCCTACTTTTCCACTTTCATCTCCTGGTATGTCCGTGCCACCCTCTGCCTTTGCTTTCACTCTGATGAGGTTCCCTCACCCTGGGGTGAGGACAATCTTACCTCCTACACCTCCCTCTTCCCCATCTAACTTATTCTTCCTGGTGGAGATCATTCGCCCCTTTTGTCTGTGGAGACATCCCTTTTCAGAGGTGAACACTGCTGAAGTATTCATTTTGTCTCCTGTTTCAAGAGTTCGCTACATGTTCAATTCCCCAACTCTTCAGCAAGCTCCTCAATGCATTCTTTTTTACATACCAAGGCTGCCTAGCAGAACAACCTGCACATAGCAGACAATCGAAAAACAACTGGAGAATGAACTAAAGGAAAAGATGCTAATCCTGGGGGAAAACACCCATAACTTTCCCAAGAGCTTTTGAAGGTAAATCTGAAGCATCTCCAAATCCAGACCGTCTGATGGTGCAGGGTTTGTAGCATCCGTGGTAACACCCACGTTGCTGACGTTCTCAAAGGACAGAATATGGCACAAGCACAGGATACCAAGGTGGCCTCTGGCAGGAACTTTCTGGCGTTGTCTGCTGAATGTTATGATAATGTATTCTGTTCTTAGTAGCTATTCCAGCCCTCAGTGTAGTAATATGATTTCTAGAGGGACCCCAGCCAAGAATCACAAATGCAACAGCAACCCAATCTGGACGCTCAAAGCAACACACATGGGGAGGGTGTGTGGCAGAAAGGCGGCGGGGCGGGGCATGTCAGCCTCCACCGCTGCCCAGGGAAGAAGGCATTTCAGAGAGGATACCTCACAACCTCCACACTCCACAAAAACACGTCATGAAAGGCTGACTGTGAGAGAGACCACTCCAGCTCCCTTCCTGCTTTCCACGTCAGGACAGCTGTCAGAGAGCAGAGCTGACAGTGGCAGGATGATCCGGACACAGCCGGGCGGGACGGAGGGGCAGGGGTACAGCGGAGGACGGGCTGGCAGACCTGAAACTGCCCAGAACAGTCACCGCCAGCACAAGTCAGGGTTTCAGGGCAGGGGCGGCCTCTCTCCACAGCCGAGTCAAGGCCAAGGGAGAGCGAACAGAAACCCGTGAAAAAGGGCAGGCTTAAAGGAGAGAAAAAGCCTTATTTCAAGGCAAATAGTTCTCTATTCACAGACACAGGATGAGGTGAGAGAGGAGGATGGAGGGATGGGTTTAAAGGAGGGATGGTTACAAGAAACCTGACTGAACAGACTCAGTCGTGCTTGGTAGTGACTCAGATTAATTCGTTTCTGCAGCTGGTTTGGTGGTGGGTGGGGAATTACACAACAGATGCTCAGTTTGGTTTAATCAGACACGAATCTGAACTTGAAGTTTTTGACAGCTAGGTCCCAGGACGCAGAGGCCATGAGGTCTGAGCTGTAAATGGACATGATGACTGGAGCCTTCCAGAAGTGACAGTGAAGCCAAAGCGGTCCTCTATCCTGGCCGGATCCGGGCTACAGTCCCCAGCCCCAGTTAGCAGGCTGCTTAACTACATGTACCCAGGAGATATGAAGACATGAAATACCCCGAGTTTGGATTTTCGAACAACTAGAATAAATCGCAATGTATTTTGTCATAATTATCTGCTGAATAAAACATAAAACTGACATGGTCAGAGGGACCTGACAGCATGGTGGAGATTTCATGCCCAGGCAGTAAATATTTCATTTCCTTTTCTACAGGAATTGGGTCACTTTTTTGCTCTGTAGAATCCCTCTAGCATTTAGTAACAGGGAAAATGAAAGTTGCCCTTGAAAAACTCCAAGGCCCTCCCTTCCTTGTATTTCAAGCCCGAGCTTGCAGCTCGAATCTCCGTTTCCTTCCCAAGGCCTCGCCCACCCCAGCTGCCTGCTGTTAGGGGCCCGGGGCAGCTGCCACCCTGCCCGGACTCTGCAAGATGACCGGATGCGGTGGTGACGGTGGAGCTGCTGCTGGGCCTTCCCCTCCCCCTTCCCTGCCTTGCAATGAACGCCTCTGCCCGGCAGGGTCTGGATTTGTCTTCCTAAAGAGGGAAACACTGTTGCTGCTTAGGCCAAAAGTAAACAAGGTGCCATTGCTCCTCCATGACGAATCTGGAACAAAACGATGCAATAAAAACCAGAGTCCATTCCACCAAGGGGATCCACAGTCAGTTCCACTGATGGCAACAGGCCTCTGCACGGCGATTTCCTCAAGATTCAATTGGTGAAATAAAGGAACTTCCTCCTCTCCTTCCCTCACCTCACGACAGGTAGCAAGGTAGGAGGAAAGCCCCGGCACTAAAGCCTCCCGAAGCATGAAAATCATAACTGACTTCCCAGTAGTGCCAAGAGCACGTTAAGCCTGGCACGTAGGGGGTGCTCCCTAAACAGTTACTGAATGAATGCTTGCCATGTGCCCTGGGGGAGCTAGATTTTCCAATGGTTAAAAACTAAACAAAGATAAAAACAAACCAAGAGCTTCTCTGCTTCCCGGCTGCGGCACTGGAAGTCCTGCAGTGTGGTACTGGCCAACCCCTAGCCCCGAAGGAAATAAGGCAGAGGGGGTTTTTCATGATTCTGTACTAGTACAAAGCACACGATTCAGTTTCTACACGAACCCCCTCCCCTACAAAATATCAAACAGCGGAACTACCAGACCTAGAAGCAGGCCGATTCCAAAACTGAGAACCAAAAGCCTGGAAGGGAGCTAACAGAACCCGCAGTTCAACTCTCCAACCTTAAAGTGAGGCGAGGTGACGGGCCTGGTGCAGTTTAGGCTGATGGAGCGTGCACCCCAGGAAACCTGGGGCTCGTCCTTCACGCCCTGACAGCAAGCGGTCAGGGACCAAACTGCTGTCTCCAGATGCACAAGTGCTCCAGAGAGAAAAAGAGGCTATCTCTCCTGCCTCAGAGGCAAGTTTTACAAGAAGGCTGGTCTTGCTGGCTAACCACCGGCCCTCTTAGAGTCGGCACGTCACTGCCGCTGATCATCTTTTGAAGATGAGTGTCAGTCACGGTTTTGTGAGAGTCAACAACCTGGAGTGAACCCAGGTGAACTGGGGTCAACGGATCTAGGGACCAAAACACAGGTTGCTAACACCTGGATACAGCAGGCGCCGGAACCAGGCACCGTGATGCCACAGTCCAGGTTTAGACGGTCATCTGCACATAAACCAGCACAAACTTCTGCTTGCTGATCATTCTGTTTTGTACTTGCAGGTGTCACTAACATACTGTCTTAATTTCTAACCTACTTAGGTCTAGACACTTCTAAAATGCTGGATGCGTTCCTGCCTGAAGTATTCTTCCCTGGCTGAGATAATCTGAGCTCTTCTTTGTGATATTCAACCTCCCAGGTTACTCTCTTTCCAGAAAAGTTCTGTCTTGATATAGGTGTTATACCTTCTCTGAACGAGTTAGGGAAGGGAGTGAACAGAGGAGGAGACAGAAGACATGGCTACAAAAGATAAAAGTGGGAAGAGACCCCCCCCCCAAAACCCAGTAGGAGGTTTACATTGGGCTGATTGGCCTCCTATACATTAAATTTCAAGAACCAAGAGAATGGTGGCGGGGGGTGGGGGGGAAGAATGGGGAATCCTCTCTTGTGTAAAAACCTTGCAGAACACCAAAGGAATCTGATGTATCATCCCGTTCAAACAACAAACCAGTTGTGACTACAGTTGATAACACGGTATTGTGTAACTGAAATTTGCTAAGTAGAACTTTAAAAAAGGTAAGTAATGTGAGATGATCAATGTGTTAATTAACTTGATGAGGGGAATCCTTTCACAATGTATACGTATAGCAATCATCACACTGTCCACTTTGAACATCTTACAATTTTATCTGTCAGTCGTATCCCAATAAAGCTGAAAGGAGCAAGCCAGGTACCCACGTGGGTGGGGCGTTTAGATGCAGTGCGTCCTGAGGCAGAGACGGACCACTCCCCAGTCCAGACTTGCTGGGACAGCACTGGAGGCTGGAGAAAGCACGGAGGTTTAAATGGGGAAGCAGAATTCCTGCCACGCAGAATTTTCATTGGTAACACCTCACACCACCTCTTACAAACCCGTTAACTGACGTGAGTAGAGACATTCACTTTAAGAGCCTGTAGTTATCCACACGGGGAAGAATGTCCCTCTCTGTCAAAGGGACCATCAGAGCAGCAGCAGGGTTCTGAGAATCTCGGACACGGCCAGGCCAGGCCAGCCAGGCCAGCATGTTCGGTTTGGCTTTCAGAAACGAAACGTGTCAAACGGAGAGGATCAAAAACAGAAAACAAACCACCCAAACAACTAAGAAATCTAATGCTGAGGCCATCAGGACGACAAGAACAAGGCTCTGCTGTATCTGAGATTTAAGCGCTAAACCAGCCCACAGCCAATCCACGCCTATGAATCCCTGGCTGAGCAGGTCCGCTGCAGCGGCACGTGCGCAGTGCACATTCCATGTCTAGCATGTGGCACCCGATTCTAGGGCCGGCGTGACGGGAGACACTGGCAAGGCTCCCTCAGGGAACCATGGATCTTGTTTTTGCTTTTTTTTAGTGCCAACCTGACGTTCCCTGGGTGGTGAGATGACAAAATGACCTTTTACAAGCTCCTGGCCCAGCAATGCAGAAGGGCCATGGAAGGGGTGCCACTACCGCTTAAGGCTCCGGGGCCGTGTGGGCTGTTCTGAGTGACCCCCGGGTACACACGACCATCGTCTGGAGGACCATGTACGGGCACAACGCGAGGACAGGCACCTGTGCTGACGTGGAGAAGGCTGGTGGGGCGGGGCCTGGACGGTTAATTTTGGGTGCAAAAGGGGAGAGGATGTGATTTGAAAGCTCCTGGGCAAAGCTAGATTGGAAAGAAAAATATTCCCTCGGCCCCCTAAAGCTCGGGACTTCTGCAGTCGTGTTTCCTTAGGTGAAGAAGGGTGAGAGGAGAGACCCAGGGACCTTCCAGTCCCGTCTGGCTCAGCGGACGCTCAAGGCGCAGCACACGGGGAGCACAGTCCCCTGGAAAGCGTGGGCGAAGCCACGGTGCCGCAGGGCCCGAGCGGCCTCCCACAGCGTGGTTTCCACGCGGCAGTAACGGCCGCGGTGAGAAGGGACGTGCACAGTACTCCCGGGAGGCTTCTCCCAGCCCCTGCAGAGGGGGGTCCCCGAGCTTCGCGAAGCAGCAGCTGGAGAGGGAGGCGGGCTCAACCTTCAGCAGTGGCCCAGTGAGCAAGGATGCTCTGCGCGGGTAAGAGGAGACGGGGGGTGACGGAGTGGGGCGCGGACCGCCCCGGCACACGGCCCAGCAGCCCCTGCGTGCGGCTCTCCGGCCACCCCGCGGCCCGTGTCACCAGACAGGACAGAGCTCAGGAGCCGACCGCGCGGGGAGCAGGCCGGGGCTGGCAAAGCCACAGCCCCGAGAGAGGCCAAAGAAATCTCCGGACAGGCATTTTAATGACCTCCTACTCACTTTCCTCCCCGAAGAAAGTCCCAGTACTTGGTCGGCACACGGGGCCCGGGACAGACAGGCAGCCATCCCTCCACACACGCGGCCTGAGCCCGACGGCGACGCCCGGCAGCCCTTTAACGCGACCACCGAGAACACGCCTGTCTCGGGGGCGTCCTCTGACAGGCGGAGGGGGTTTTCTCTCCCGGGGACTACAGGGGGATGTGGTGGGGACAGGTCTGGGATGGAGGGAAACGTCCAGGCCCCATCTGGCCACTCGGCTTCATCTGCCCAGGCAAGTCCCGTCGTGCCGCCTCAGCTCCCTCCCATGCAAAGCGCCAGGGGCAGGGGATGAGGCTGAGTGAATGCAGCTGCCCCTGACGGAACAACACGGGACCCAGCTGAGCTCCCGAGGCCGGAGGGTCGGAAGGGTCTCCTCTCCTGGCTCCTTGTCTGGCTCTCATCACAGGGCGCTCCAGAAAACTCGACACCCTGTCTTTTCGGTGACTCCCCGCCTTCCCACGAGGTGCATCCTGACGCCCACGTGTGCTAAACTTAATCTTACGAATAAATATCTGTGGACTCAAATTTAGGCTAAACACTTGCAGAGGGCTGCTGTGGACTTCAGCGGTGCGACAGGCCGACATCAGCGAACCCTAAGGACGATGATGCTTGATCACCAGGCCCGGGTCACAGTGGAGACTAAGCTGGTTTTTAACGTGGCAGCGTTGTTCCCTTCTCAACTCTCCTCTTCCCAGCCACTCACCGTTCCTATTATCCTAACGTTCAGGGGCCTTGGGCAGGCTAACGTGGGAGACACCGTGCTGCCCTTCCTAGAAACGCCTGCATTTAGAAAGGTACTAACCTCGGAGAGATGCTTGATTCAAAGGAATAAACGGAACCAGTGACCGTCAGGCAGGGGCCCCATCAAACACCCCACCCTCGCCTTAAGCTGCCCACAGCCTGCTCTTCTGTTAGGATGGCAGTGAGATCCTAGCATTGAAGTTTGGCTGAGAGTTTCTATTAGAAAAAGTTATTTTTTTTTTTTAGTTTGATAACATTAAAACCACTATTTATCTTTAAAAAGAACCCCATGAAAAATCCCGTCCGTCAAAACCTGATTTTTAGGGTGACTCGAGTATCTCTTCAATGTACGGCAAGATCTGTTATCTGCAGTGTTAAAATCACAGGCTCCCTTTCACCAGGAGCACACGCTAGGTGGGGCATTTTCTCTTGTGCCGAAGTGGTCTTTCAAAAGAGGTAGACAAAGCAGTAAGATAGCATTTATACGGTGCAGAAGAATGCCACTAGCTTACCTCCGGAAAGTTCCTGATTTTATTCGTTCACTAAGCAAGCATCTGCTTCCTACTTTGTGCCTTTGTGTCTATTACACAGCTTTTAAAGAAAGGTCCAGTTTCTAAGTTGTG
This sequence comes from Lagenorhynchus albirostris, assembly GCF_949774975.1. Classification (NCBI taxonomy): domain Eukaryota; kingdom Metazoa; phylum Chordata; class Mammalia; order Artiodactyla; family Delphinidae; genus Lagenorhynchus; species Lagenorhynchus albirostris. The sequence continues at coordinate 102,249,122 of NC_083105.1, read as the reverse complement.
TCACAGGGCACTCTGGACTGACATCACCAGCAGGCCCTACATCTCCACCTCCCCCCACCCGAGGGAGGATTCTGTAATTAGTGGATGTGGGCAAGGCTCTCCAGCACGCCCTGCCTCTTAATAGGCGGCCCCTGGGATTTACGTGGAAGGCCCTTTCCAGAGCTTGCTTGGAAGTTGGTCGTTGGAAACACTGAAACAATTACTTAAGTGGTAGTTAGGGCCCCAGGAGGCCCCATGGGCTACTGGCCATAATGTTATGGGCTGAGTCATGTGCCCTCCCCCAACTCTCATGTTGAAGCTCTCACCCCCAAACCTTAGAATGCGACTGTATTTGGAGAAGTGATTTAAAGTGGTTAAGTTCAGATAAGGCTGTTAGGGTGGGTCCCACTCCAATCTTACTGGTGTCCTTGTGAAAAAGAGGAAACTTGGACACATACAGAGACACCGGGGATGTACCTGCACGGAAGAAGGACGATGTGAGGACACAGGAAGAAGGCGGCTGTCTGCAAGCCAAGGAGAGAGGCCTCGGGAGAAACCAACCCTGCTGACACCTTGATCTTGGACTTCTACCTTCTACCTTCTGTTGTTTAAGTTACCCAGTCTGTGGTACTTTGTTGTGGCGGCCTTACAAACTAATACAGTATTGTTGGTGAGCAGTGTCACCTAACCATCAAAAAACCTAACCATCACTTGTAACATTTTATATATTGGAAGACGCCTTCTGCGTCCCAACTCCTGCATCAGAAACACATCTTCACTTGCCCCAGTGGCAAGTTGAGTGTGGCCTGGTCCCATCTTTCCCACTTAGCACTAGAAGGGGTTCAGGGAGAAAAACCTCACTGATCCAGCCGCCCTGATGTTCTTACAAGAGGTGCAGGAGAGTCGCTTAGAGGCTCAGCGAGTAATAGGGACAACAGTCAGAACAGCAGCAAGTGGGGACTGGGTCACTGGGAAGAGGGGACACCAGGAGGGAGGCTGTGGCAGTATTTCCCCCCTCTCCGGGGGAAGCAGCGCTTTAGGTCAGGGGGCACAGGGAGTCTAGTGGGGAACAGCAACACTGTCTGTAAACTGGGAGAGGGCTGTGGCCCAACACCTTTTCCTGTTTTGAAGTTCACACAGGTTTTCCCTAAGAATTCTGCTGTACATACATACGGCCAGCGTGACAATGGAGCTTGGTATTGTGCAGGTGCACTGGGGAAGAGATGTGGCTGGGACCATGCTGGACGCTGCCCACTAGACGTTTAAGTGACTTCTGTTTCTAGACTGTCCCACCAAATCTTTGGTAAAGAATTAAATAGTGGTTTGAGGAAAGCTAAGGACAATTTATTTCAAAGCTCTGACTAGATGGGAAAACTGCCGTCTCCAAGGCTTCTCCGCTCCACGGGCTTCGGGGTGGCAGTGCCTGCCCCGGGCCAGTTTCTGGACGTTCGCAGGGGTAAATTTCCCTGCATTATCTCTGTAAGTCAATGTGCTGGACTGTAGGAGTTGTCAAGACTCATGAAAACTCCAAGATGGTAACTAGCTGCTCCTGCGGCAGCTCCGGGGAATCACAAGCGCTGACCTCCTCCTTCCGTGGGAATACTCTCAACACAAAGGAAAAACACAGGGCAGCTAAAAGACAGTAAGAGCTCTATAAATACAGAGCTTCATAATTAAAAAATGTTCCATATTCCCATTTCAGAGCTCTAAAGGGCCCAGTGCAAGATCAAGCTAATGGAAACAAAATTAAAGGTTCCTGCCCTCTTTGCTGCCAAGCTGAGGGCACAGGAGACCTGAATTCAGACTAGGTGTTTCATGTTCTTTTTTTGTGCAGTATGCAGGCCTCTCCCGTTGCGGAGCACAGGCTCCGGACGCACAGGCTCAGCGGCCATGGCTCACGGGCCCAGCCGCTCCGCGGCATGTGGGATCCTCCCGGACCGGGGCACGAACCCGTGTCCCCTGCATCGGCAGGCGGACTCTCAACCACTGCGCCACCAGGGAAGCCCCATGTTCATTTTTATTTAGCCCCGGCCCGCTGTGGGCAGAGGCCCTGGCGACAAGGATCGGGATGGGGAGGGAGAGACTGTGGACAAGAGAGAAACAGCAGAATCCCCTTCTCTGAGATAAGTGAAGGGAGGAGACGGTCTGGAGGGATCTTTTGTATCAAAACAGTTCTGGTCTAGCTGAGTCTCTTAATGCAGTATTGTCTCTCCACAAACAAGGTGACGCAGCACGTTCAGCGCACCAAGCCTTTAGGTTAGCTCCTGCTTAGGTGTAGCCTTTCCTGTGTCCACCATTCAGCTGCCCTCAGGTCGGGAGTGATTTGCAAAGAAGGATTAGTGTCTGTGTCATTTCTACTGTGTGAGCGAGGTCCTCACCTCCTCTACATTCAAATCCTCTCTTCCTCTTTCTCCCCGCAACCTTGTTTTAGGGGATTTTACCAGAAGTCAGGCAGCAGGCTCAGGGTCTCAGGGCCCAAGCCAGCAGCTGGCCAGGCCCTGTCCTCTCTCGTGGGGTCTTCCAGCGCTTCTACCTCTTTTTCTTTTTTTCTTTTTTCCTTTTTAGAACAATCTCTTGTCTGCCAGATTTTCAACAGCCAGCTGGCAGGGTCCTCTGCTCTTTGCATGAAAAGGTTAATGGAAGCCGCCAGGAAGGGAGAGTGCCGGACCGTGAGAGCAGGGGGGGAGAGTGAGGCTGCCCCACGGGGTTTTCTCATAAACGTGAGACACACACACCACTCCATCCCCAAGCCCAGTCGGGCACAGACCCCGCCTGTCCTCAGGGCCTGCAGCTCTTGCTGCTGGATCGCTGGTCGCCTCGCTCAGCCTCTCATGCTCTGCCGCTCTTAGTCTTTTTGGACAAGAGTTCAACGTCGGAGCCGAGGAAACAGTGCAAACATCGCAAAGAGAAGAAAACCAGATCAGAAACATGCAGGCTGGGAACCAAGACAGAGTTTGCTGCCCATAAAGAACCCATTCTTCTCTTTTCTCTCTCTCTTGTTTTCTCTCCCCGTTGCCCCCAAAAGCTCCCGTGTCCACGTGGCCCACTTGGGGGCTACGACGATCTGTGCAGATGCATTCACGAGAGAAGAGTGTCACGTCGTGACTGATGACCCACGAGCTCCCGGAGTGAGGGCCCAGTGCCACCCCGGCGTCAACCATCCCAGACTCACCGCCCTGAAGAGAGAGGGGACAAGCCAAGCAGCCACTGATCAAAATCGAGAAGACAAATGGAAGACGGGCTCCGAGGAGACGACGAGGTCCGAGCCAAGTTGTGCAACGATACTTCCCTGAAGGTCAAAACTGGACTGGGTGCTGGGAAAGGGGCTGGAGTCCACAGCCGTGACCCGCGGAGCGAGCTGGCCAGTGAGGGCTCGTTCCAGCGTAGTCGGCCGTCAGGGGGCTGGCCTTCGTGGTGGAAAAAGGACGTGTGCTCCAGGGAGAGATTCCACTTTCAGCTTTTCAGCAGAATCTGCCTATCAGTCGACCTGCTTCAAAAAGTTCGAGAGGAGACTGGAAATGGGGTGTGACTTTTCTGTTTTCGTTTTGAATTAAACTACCATTGACATACAGCAAGATGCACAGATGTCTGTACATCAGGGTGTACAATCTGATGAATTCTGATCAATATCTACGCCCACATGACCATCTCACCAACCGGAACACAGAACATTTCCACCGTCCCAGAAAGATTCCTGGGACCCCTTTCAGTCAGTTCCCACAGGCGCCCAGTGTTCTAGTTTCCATCACCACAGATGAGTTCTTCCTGCTCTGGAAATGCCATACAAAGGGAATCAGACATTAATCAGATACTCTATTGCATCTGGCTTCTTTTGCTTAACAGTGTTTTTGAGATTCATTCATCAAGTTGCTTGTATTAGAGTTCGTTCCTTTTTGTTGCTGAGTAGTACGCCATTATATGATATACGATAATTTAAAAAAACCTCTTCTGTTAATGAACATCTGGGTTGTTTCCAGTTTGGTGCTTTTACGAATACAGCTGCTCTGAACAATTTTGTGCACATCTTTTTGTGGGCGTGTTTTCATTTTTTCTTGAGTAAATAAGGAAGAGTGGGATTGTTGGGTTACAGGACAGGTGTGTATCTAATTTAATAAGAAAATGCCTAACAGCTTTTCAAAGCCTTGGACCATCCTCACCACTGCACGGAGAGTTCCAGCTGCTCCACACCCTCGTGGACATTTGGTGGACGTGTAAAATTCACATTTGGTGAACTTTAGCCATTTTCTTGGAATTGCCCTGCTATCTCACTGTGGCTTTCGTTTATGTGAGCACTGTTTTCGTGTGCTTGGTTTGTGTATTTTCTCTTGTGAACTGTCTGGTTCAAGTCTTCTGCCCATTTTAAAATTATGTTGTTTTGTCTTTTTGTTTCTGATTTTAAAAATATCTTCTCAATAGAAGTCCTTTGTTCAATATATACATTGTGAATATTTCCTCCCAGTCGTCTGATGAACTAAAGTTTTGATAAAGTACAATTTTTCATTTTTTCCTCTCACGTTTAATGTCTCTGTGCTTGCTGAATTAGGGGAAGTTTCAGCAACATATGTGCCATTTGGCTAATACCTAGAATTAAGACATAACGTTCATTTATCCCACTACAGGTGACGTTACCTTCAGTCATTTGGGTTTAGATGGTGTCGCCAAGTTTTTCCAACGTAAATCAACTAAAAGGATTTTGTGCTAATTGACTGAAATAACTTTTTGTGTGCGTGTGTGAAGAGACACTTTTAGACTACGCAAATATCCTGTTCCTCAACCAACTTTCACCCACTGGTTTTCACGTTCATTGATGATTCCAGTTCAAATCAGTTATTACTGTGATGGTTGCCAAGTGGTGATTCTCTAACTCCGCCACTCTTTCTCCATGTATTAGCTGGCATTCTACTACAGGGCATGGCCCCTGCCCCACCATGTATTTGCTTACTGTTTCTCTACACTAGTACAGACTCATAGATTCCTGTTCTACTCAGTGGGCTGTAATTTGTTACTATTATTAATTTTGCTGCTCAAATTCCTGAAGATTTTGCTATTGGGAGCCCCCCATGTCCTTCTTCTTTTTTTAAAAAAATTATTTATTTGTTTATTTATTTATTTGGCTGTGTTGGGTCTTTGTTGCTGTGTGCGGGCTTTCTCTAATTGCGGTGAGCGGGAGCTAATCTTCGTTGCGGTGCGGGGGCTTCTCATTGCAGTGGCTTCTCTTGTTGTGGAGCACGGGCTCTAGACACGTGGGTTTCAGTAGTTGTGGCATGCGGGCTCAGTAGTTGTGGTGCACAGGCTTAGTTGCTCCGTGGCATGTGGGATCTTCCTGAACCAGCACTCGAACCCATGTCCCCTGCATTGGCAGGCGGATTCTTAACCACTGCGCCACCAGGGAAGTCCCCCCTCCATGTCCTTCTGACACCCCCCCCACCACTCCTGGAACACTCCGTTACTTTCTGGTATAAGATGCTCTGGATTTATGTTGTACTTTGCCACACACAGTCCTAGGCTGAGCCATGTCTCCAAGGAGCCCTGGTTCCTTTTGGTGAAAAAAGGCATCTATAAACCAGGAGCTGGCAGCTAGGTGAGCTCCTTGTTACTGGTGTATCACTGCTTCTAGGTGCTTCAGCAGATAAAACTAGGAAATACACACCACATGTATCCATGTAGATGAGCACACAAATGTACACACAGAGAAAGCTAAATCTATTGTCTGTCAAAAACCCTGAGTCCATACGGACACCTGCAACAGCAGCTGAACGCCACCGGACTTGCCTTCACCCTTCTGTATTTGTTACTTCCTCCTCCTGGAGTAACAAGCCTGCTCCCATGAGCTTCAATATACTTACTCATTCGTTCAGTCTCCTTGTATGTAGCCAGTCTCCCAACCATCTGCACCATCATCTTGGTCCTTGCCTCCAAATGCCACCATGCCAGCTGAATCCTCAGCCCTGGCCCTGCCGAAAATGCTGGCCACGTGGGCCGAATCCTTGATCCAAGCCTGGCAAACACACCAGAATCTTTGGTCCCACCAAATATATAGGCCAGTGTCAGTGCCAGATTTATGGAAACACTAACAAGGTTTCCTGCCCAGGAGCTGGCAAGAGGGCCTGGCAGAGAAAAGAAGACACCTTCTGTAGAAGGTGTGTGGTGTGGGAAACGTGGACCTGGAATTTCAATTATGAGATGTGATTCTGGAAGATAACAGACAGTGGTCAAATATGGGGCTGTCCTAGAATCAACAGAGAAGATGTTTAAATCTAAAACTGAACCTAATGAAACCTTTTTCTTCATTCTAGCCACCTTGTACCACTACAGCATTCTACTGTGACACGACCTCAATCTACTTTTTCAAAGAAAGTTTCTCTAGGGCTCCAGAGCCATATTTAAAATGGTATGAGACTTACATTTATCTGAAAAATTTCAGCAACATCTTTTCTTCCAATAGCAAGTGACTAGAAGGCTCAGGTTCAGTAAACACTACTGAACAGAGATATAGCCTGAGTAGTATGATGTCATTTATTTCAAATTTATATCACACTGAACAATACTGCACATTGTTCGTGTAAACAAATATGTATATTAAAAAGGTAAAAACGTGGACTGTAAAAATGCAAACCAATTTAGGACACTGGTTGCCACTGCAAATGAAAAAAGAAAAATGCAACTGGGTACAAAGAAGACTTTAACTATATTTAGCGTTAACAGGTAAGAGCAGCCTGCGCTGGGAGAGGACAAGAGTGTGAAGGGGGAGCCCTGTGGTGCAGGCAATGAAGGAGCTACTGAAATCCAGGAAAAGTCAGCACTCAAGACTTTGCACTAAATGCACAATCACCACTGGAAAATTTAAAGCCTGTGGAGCGATGAAAGCAACTCAAACCCAGCTCAATTACAGACTTGACTCAGTTCCCAAATGCTAATGGTCTGACAGAAGAAGAGGAGTTGCCTATTTCTAGACATAAATGTTATTAATCTCAGTTTCTACTCTTCTTTTACATATAATATTTACCACTTAATAAAAAATGAGACACAAAAAAAGCAAATGAACTTAAAGACATATTGATAGAAATTATCCAAACAGATAATAGGAATCTCCAAACATAACATGAAAAAAATCCCCCAAATAAACAAACAAAAGCCCCCAGACATTGAAGAGATGTGGAACAACATCAGATGGTCTAACAAATACATAACTGTAGATATAGAAAGGGAAGAGAGAAAGGGACGAAAGACATATCTGAAGAGATAAGGGCCAAGAATCTTCCAAAATTAATGAAAGACAACAAAACATAAGCCCAAGGGACACGGAGATCTCAAAAAGGTTTTAGCATAGACAGGAAACATAACGTAAACTACAAATAGGCACATTATTTTCAAATGGTTGAAAACAAAAGTTAAAAAAAAAATCTTGAAAGCAGTCAGAGAAAAAAGAAACATGAGAGGGTGGGGGTGGAGCACACATAAATACAGCTGACTTTTCAATAGCAACTATGGAAGCCAGAAGAGAATGGAACAGCATCTGTAAAAGTCAACCTAGAATTCTATACCCAGAGAAGAGTATCTTTCAAAAACAAGGTATTAGCTTGCATGGGCTGCCATAAGAAAATAGCACAGACTGGGTGGCTTAACAACAGAAATTTATTTCTCCCAGTTCTGGAGGCTAGATGTCCAAGAGCAAGGTGTTGGCAGGGTTGGTTTTTTTTAAGGCCTCTCCTTATCTTACAGATGGTTGCGTTCTTGCTGTGTCCTCACGTTTTTTTTTTTTCTCTGTGAGCACACAGCCCTGGTGTCTCTGTATGTCCCAATCTCCTCTTTTTACAGGGACACCAGTCAGATTGGATTAAGGCCCACCTATCAGCCTCTTCTTAACTTAATTACCTTTAAAGGCTCTATCTCCAAATGTAGTCACGTTCTTGGAGTCAGGGATTCAAGAATATAAACTTTGCAGGGGACACAATTCAGCCCATAACACCCTGCCTTCTCTACTCCCCAAACTCATGTTCTTCCCACACACAAAACACATTCACCCCCATCCCAACAGCCCAAGAGTCTTAACCCGCTGCAGCATCAACTCTAAATCCCAAATCTCACGTAAATATCATCTAAATCAAGTGTGGTTGAGACTTAAAAAACATGATTCATCCCGAGGCAAAATTTCAATGTGGACCTGCTGAACCCAGACAAGTTAGCTGCTCTAAAATACAGTGGTGGGACAGGCATAGGCTAGACATTCCCATTCCAAAAGGGAGACCCTGGAAAGAAGAGAAAGGGGTCATGGGTCCCAAACAAGTCCAAAACCTAGCAGGTCAAATTCCATTAGATGAAAAAATATATATTTATTTATTTATTTGGCTGTGTTGGGTCTTCACTGTGGCAGGTGGGATCTTTTGCTGCAGTGCTCATTGTGGCTCGTGGGCTTCTCTCTACTTGTGGCGTGCAGGTTTTCTCTTCTCTAGTTGTGGCGCGCGGGCTCCAGAGAGCGTGGGCTCTGCAGTTTGCGGCACGCGGGCTCTCTTGTTGAGGTGCGCGAGCTCAGTAGTTGCAGCGTGTGGGCTTAGTTGCCCTGCAGCATGTGGGATCTTAGCTCCCCGACCAGGGATCGAACCCACGTCCCCTGCGTTGGAAGGCATATTCTTTACCACTGGACCAACAGGGAAGCCCCTCATCAGATTTTAAGGCTTGAGAATAAGGCTCTTGGGCTGGATGCTGTCCTCCAGGCCCACTGGGGTGGCAGCTCCAGCCCTCTGGCCCTGGGTGGCAGCCTGGCCTATTGAAATCAAGGAGGAAGAGACAGCCTTGCCCACTAGGCCTGTGTCCTCTAGGCTGGTGAATATATGTTGTCAACAAGAAACTCACTGTAGCTATAAAGACATCGACAGCTTAAAGGCAAATATATGAAAAAAGGTTTATTGTGCACTCATAATTCTAAAGAAAGCTGGAATGGTTACGTTAATGTTAGACAAAGCAGACTTCAGAGCATGGAGTATTACCAGCTTTGAAAAGAGATATTACATCATGATAAAAGAGTCAAGTCATCAAGAAGATATAGCAATCCTTAACGTGTATGCACTCAATAACAGAGCTTCAAGATACATAAAGCAAAAGCCGATAAGGTAAGAAAAATAAACAAACCCATAAATTTAGTTGGTAAGATAGCCAGCCTCTAAGAGGGCAAAGGAAACAAAACAATTCTGGGAAATCTTCAGATGTAAAGTAATATTTCTGTAGGCCAGGCAGTTGCAGATAATAGGGTCATAACTCAGGATGGAGTCTGAGTGGTTCTCCTGACATCAACGTCAGATTATCCAAAGCTACCGGATGGCACTGAGGAAACTGTCTTGGGTCACCAAATAAACCATCAGCAAGGTATATACTAATAAGCATTCTTTACACGTACAGTACTGTGCCAGGCACTTTAGAAATACAAGACATGGTTCTGGCAGTGAAGAAACTCATCTAGTTAGGGAGTAAGAATCATAACTATGAAATACAAAGTAAAAAACTATGCAGAACTCACTAGAATTCACTCACTCATCTGAGTTAGTAAGCAAGTACCAAGTACCTGACGTGGTGCGAGTTTTAAGATGAAAATGATATGGTTCATGTCCTCAGCTGACAGAAAGCCTCGACTAACGGGAAGACAGATATGAAAACTAGTAAGTACGAGTGTCACAGGTCATACAGAAGCCCTAAGGAGGGAGTGGCACATTGGGCCTGGGGTTTCAGGAAAGAACTCAAAAAAGAAATGATGCCTGAGCTGAGTTTAAAAACTCAGATTCCTATTTAGATATTCCCCAGGGAGACAAGGCAGGAAAGGGCAGAGCAGGCAGAGGGACACAAATGTGAAAACTGTAAGTCAATTAACAGTTTAAAAGACTGTCAGTTGTTGTATGCTTCAGGGATAGGGTGAGGAGAGATGTGCATTTAAGAATCAGGCCAAATGGAAGGAGGCCTTGTGTGCTTTGATAAGAAGTACGGACTGTATCCTGCCTGCCTTTCTCCTTCCCTTTCTCTCATTCCTTAAACAAACCTTTACTGAGCAGATACTATGTGCTAGGCATTATTCTTCGTACAGACAACAGTGCTGAAAAAGACAGACAAGGCTCTTGTCCTGTCCTCACGGGGGTGTGTGACCGAGGGGAGCACGGTGGCAGTGAAACGCATGGGACATACAGAGTGGAGTAACACAAACGTCAAGTGCAGAAGGCTCTATCTCCCTGAAGAAAACACACGTGCAAAATAAACCAACGTGCATATTTAGCGGTGATCTCTACCTAATGTTTCTTGGGCTTCAAAAAGGAAAGTCAAACCTTGCTCACAATAGGCAAGTCATTTTGTATTATCACAGGCCATCTTTCTCGACAGCCTGCACCACTCCCTTAAAATCTTACTTGGACAGAGGTGGCAGAAAATGGGTCGGTTTCTCCACCAAACTCGAGCTGCTCTGGAGAGGCTGATGGAAGGTGTGGTTAGTTGCTGTGCCCCTTTACAGATGACCCTAGTCACCTGCTCCCCAGGTTTTCCAGGGCTGCTGCTGAAGATACAGTTTCACACGCCTCATGCAACAACTTCAGTAACTGAAGCAGGTTCTCAGCCAAGGGGAAACGTGACAATATTAACATGATTCATGTATGTGAGCAAAGCTGTTTGGATGATAACATGTGGGATGGCATGCCTTCTATTGAATTCCTGGTTTTTCACTCAAAACTTTCTGGAAAACTCTTAGCTTGAGATTTTCTACCTTGGCCTCACCCTGAAGGTATTTTTTTTCCCCTTAGAAAGACTGATTACTTCCATTCAGGCATATTTGGAAAACAGGACTGAGCCAAAATACTTTTTTTCATTTCAAAGACAAGTTGTTTCACAAAGAAATAATTTAATGCCAGTTAAACTTTGATACATCACTGTTCGTGCTTTAAGATGCCCTGTCTCTCTGCAAAATTTCGGAGTGGAGTTTCTAAAATTAACTGGCTGTGTGCTCTGTTTCCAGCAGGCTTCCAGTGGCATGTTAACTTCATGGTTATTAATATCAAAAGGAGCTACTAGAAATTCGATTTAATTCTGTCCTTTAAATTTCTCCCTCTTTTGAGAAGAAAGAAATTAAAATTTCCATGGCAACACGCTAAATCTGAGAGGTCGGCCTTACCTTTTCCATCACACAAATCAGGTGGGTGACCGACAGGCTGTTAAATGGGTCTGTTTTTAGGCAATGTCCACACCCGGGAGTCAGTCCTGCCCTGACCCCAGCGTGCAGTTCTCGACCCGCGGCCGTCACTGCTCCCTGCAACCTCACACCACAGGATGTGCCCTATGCGACACAGCCTCTGCTTGTGCGTTGTAGGTGAACAAACAGGAGGCGTTCAGCTGGAAGACGGTGCACAGCTTTGACACGCTGGTGCAGAGCTCCAGCAGACTGATGGCACGATCACATCTACAAGGGGCTGGGACACCATCAACCCCACTCTGTGGCCGGGAACAAAAGCAGCTTAGGATTACTGTTCTAAAGCTGCTCGATTTCTTCTTTTCTATTTTTATTTCTCAGTGTTTATTCCATTTTTCTTTCTTTTACTTTCCATGTCTGCCCTCACCCCGTTTTCTCCTTGTTTCTTTTATTCATGGTTTTTGCCTCCTTTTAGCCTTCTCATTTTCTCTACTGAACTAAAAAAATCACGACATGGAAAAAAGAGAACCAATGGATTTTACAGGCAACAGTAAACAGAAAGTGGAGCAGAAGAGGGTAACCTAAACTAATTCATCTAATGGTCCTTTTATTGAAAAACTTAGTAGGTTGTGACCCACAGTTCCCTAGAGACAGCTGACTTGTCAAGGATCCTCATCCAAATATCCCCAACTCAGACTTCCTTTCCGTGGTCACAGTCACGAGTGGCCATCAGTTCTGTGAAATAACAGATTCCCCTTAACCCTCTCCCTTCCGAACCAGCCCTTTCTGATTCTTTGGCAAGTTACACTGAGGGGAGAATAAAGTGGGGCTTACTTCAAATGGTAGCTCCTAATACCTACTGAAGAGCCAACCACTGCTAAGAATCTTGACTCTGAACCCCGAATACTCCAAGGCAGCTTCTACTGCGTCAACCTACAGAGCAGCTGAGTTTTGTGAGGGTGTCGCCAGAGCTCAGGTGAGAGGCTTACCTGTTCCTGGGTCATCTTCTGCAGCTCATTCTCCCATGCTGCCTGGTCATCGTCCAAGTTATAGGAAGCTGGTGGAGTGAGTCCTTGAAGAATCAGGGGGTCTCGGTCATGGCAGAGGGCTGTCAGGTGTCCAATGTACAACTTTAGTTTGCTTCTGTTTTGGTCAAGTTCTAAGAGGGGCTGGATGATCTGAGGTGAAAAAAAATGAGGAAAGTCAAGGTCAATCTGAAACAAGAAGTTCCAGTCTCTTTATGCCCCCCAAGGCAAAGAAACGGAGCAAGACTAGAGCTCTTGTAATCACTACCGCAGTCTTCGGGACTGTAGAGAGAAGCAGGTCCATACACCTGCACGTGTACACGGTCACACCCACCCACCGTTCTGGGGGCTGCGTGGGGACTGCTGGCATGGACATCAACGCGAGATGCAGTTCTGACTTTGGGCTGGAGATCAAGCACAGGGTGAGCTTGTTTTTGCAGAGGTGGCATTCCTGATACAGAAAGACGCCAGTTACTTCACAATTGCTCATCCCATCTATTTACAAGGAGGTTACAAAAGACTGCTAGTGATTCACTTTGTTATGAAGCAGAAACTAACACACCATTGTAAAGCAATTATACTCTAAAAAAGATGTTAAAAAAAAACCGCCAAAACTCCTAGTGAAACGTGCTCATCTGAAAGCCTGATGCCACATGCTACGTGTGTTCCTTCACCTCCTACAATGGAAGGAAGGTTCTGCCTCTGGAGAAAGTGCGTGTTTTTCTCGGCCACGAGATGTGGTGAGTGAACTCATGACTAGATCTGCCTCCTGGCTGGAGCTCCCTCGTTCACTGGGCCGGGGCCATCGATCCTCCTTTTAATGGGTGACAGATAAATCCTTACACAACGCCAGACCCCTGAGCCTGAGCCCGGGCCCAGTGTGACGCTGGGTCTCTTCTCTTGAATAGCAGTCCTGCGCTAACTCTGTTTTGTGTCCCCTTTACCCTGGATGAATAACTATCACCTCGGCTCCCTCTGAAAGCACATCAAAGGACAGATGACTTCATCGGGCAGCTCTCGGGCCCGATGACACTCGGTCCTGGCAAGCCTGAGGGGCTGAGGCAGAGCTGGGCCGGCTGAACCGGCACGGCGTCTGCCTGACACACAGCAGCTGGGGGAGCCGCCAACCCACCAGATGCTGGCAGGCCCCAGACGTTCCCAGGGCTCACAGGCAGGGTCTGCACCTGCTGTGTGTCACCGGGCCGGCACTCGACACCAGCAGGACACCTCTGACCCACCTAGTGGACAAGGAGCTCACTCATCTTCAAGTCAACAGAAACAAGGCCTGGTATTACTTTCAGCAGTGACACTGATTTCTTCCTGGCCTCAGAGGACTCCCCTGCTGCTTTCCTTTTAAGAGTTTCTAAAATAAAGTTTTATGTTTTTTATTGTGAAATCAATGCATATTTTACTCTGAAAAGTATGGGAGAAAATATAAAAGAAATAATAAATAGCCTATAGGTATTCCATCAAGAATACCACTTGCAACATTTTGCTGATTTTCCTCCAAGTCTTTTTATAAACTTACATAAATCAACTTTTAACAGTATCATACTTCACGTTTTGCTTAATACCCTGTTTATCCATTTAGTGTTATATTGTGAGTACTATTCACATTACGTATTCCTGGAAAACATGATTTTTAATGGTTGCTTTATAAATATATCACATTTCCTCTGTTTCTAATACTATTTCCATAAAATACTTAAGAGAGGGAACAGCCAGGGCTTAGTGTCTAAAACGATCTTTAACTTACTAGAGAGATCAGAGTTCAGAGTTTAGGCCTACGTGGTATAATACAATATAGAAATTGAAGCCTGTCTAGACAAACCAGAGAAAGTGAATACATTCAGCATTATTATTGCTTTTAAAACACACACACACACACACACAATTCTCTAAGGATAAAGGTTACACATTCAGGGACTGGGGTGGAAGGCTCTGGGCTCTGTAAGGGACCCCTAATCAGCAGGCTCGTGGTACGAGTCCTGTGTTACCCGTGGTATCAACACTGCCAACCACAGAAGGACGAGACTGTTTTGCAGCGGATTTGGAGACTGGGGAAGTTGGATAGCTTTCTACAAACAACACTAATCTCTCAAAAAAGACTTGTATTTTATTCCTGGCCACAAATGCACATTCACAGTGTAGAAGATTTAGAAAGAGTTCCAAAGCAGAATCTTTAAAGGCAAGTTCAAGGCAACTCCTTTAAATGCATGTTCACCTTGCACGTCAATATCCCAACTGTGTAGCCACGGCTCTCCTACCACACCCCTCATGCCTCCGCGCACTGCAGCCCTATTTCATTTCCCGTGTTTTTAGCTTGGCCTCCTCTAGCTTCTTTCATGGACACATTGATTTAAAAAAATCACTTTGGGGATTTTCATTGGATTTGTGCAACTTACTCCCATTCTTTGTGTGTGTGTGTCTGTGTATAGTTGCCATCACTTCTGGGCTGCAAGGCTGAAAGCTGGTATCTTAGGTAATTACTGTTTGAGTTGGAAAACTGACATAAAAAGGCACGAGCTCTGAGGAAGAAGACAATGTGATAAATGGTGGTAGTGGAGAGGTCAAATTTTTCACAGTAAAATGGAATCTGGAAAGATACTAGCTCACTGCTGTATGACTGGGAATGAAAAAGTGGACTTTTTAAGGTCCCTGTTCTTAATCAGAGATGAATCTCAAACTGATTTAAATGTATTTCATGCTGAGGTGCTGACAGATTACAAAATATGTAGTGTTTTGCACTCTGAAATTTTTCAAAGTCCAATTGAAAAGTTAAAAAATGATGGAATCTGAAAAATTTTTCAAGGATAAAAATCCATTCCATGCAATGACCAAGATGCCCTTTCCTCTCATGTCAAAAGGAGTCGCTTTTTTAAAACAAAACAAAAAAACTATAGAGCTTACTCGGTGAAAGTGTATGAAACTGCCCGACCAGCACAGTTCTCAAATCTATCCATCAAGGGGAAAAAAAAAAAAAAGTCACCGTGGCCTCTCTGGGACACATTCAACCATGTCAATCATGTGGGAAATGTCCTTATCTCTTCCTTCTCCCCATCTAACTTGGGCAGGCCACTCAGAAAAGAAACTGCATTTCCCACAAGGTAGAACTGCCACTGCCTAATCTCAAGAGGGAAGAGGGACACTTGCCAAGTAGGAAAAGGATGCCTTACAGGATCCAGAGGTTATGTCTTTTGTCCACATACAACCTCAGTACATTGGCAAGAAGTCCTACCCAAAGCTGTCAGTAATGCGGTCAGACCACATCAGTCCTACAGCTATGCAGAATTAGAATTACCTATCTTTTTCTCGGCATAAAGAAGTTAAAATATGAACTTGTCAAGATAACCTCTGCTTTTATCAAATATAATGCCAAAATGTCAATATCCCCCCAATCCTACATTTACGGAGCTGTTAAGGAAAATAATTTAAATTATAAAGGGGAATGAGAGCTTTCTGGTGGACTTGCTGAAAGCCTTGTTTCTTCTTGCAAGGATTTATTTATGTATCAGACCCTCAAATTGGCTTCAGAGGCCAGCATTTGATGACACATGGTGATGGAAGACAGTGACCTCCGGAAGGTGTTTATTGTAACCTCCCTTCCACTTGAGCAGGTTAGATGGCTAGAGATCTTCTGGAAGACAGACCAGCTGCTCCTCTATTGTTCGATACAGATTGCAACTGAAAATTCTACGGCATCCCGTTTCTGCAACCCATTTATCTAAGACATGGGAACACATGTTCTTGGACCAGGATGGGACGTTCAGTGAAAGGCCCCTCCAGTCAATTCCATGGTCTGCCCCCTTCTCCCCACTCCACTGTTTCTGTACTAGATCTTTAATCTAAGTATAGGTGGGTTGGTTACGGCACATTCTGGGAGCTCATTCTGAGAGGAAAGGTATACCTTGAACTGAATATCACTTGGGACTTAAGGCATTTGCCCTTGCAGTACTAATATTTTATTGTTTGGAAGATGCCACTGTTTTTCAAGCTAACATTTATTGATCGTTTACTGTGTTCCTGGCAAATTATTTTTATATTTACTATGGTTCCTCTGTCGCTACCAAATCCTCTTACTCTTCTGTCTATCTGCGGAAGTCCTCGGAGGCAGGTTCAGCTGTCCCTGGATTACTGCATAAATGCCAGTAGCAGTTCTGACTTCTCACTGGGTCATCATTACACCACTGTCCCCCAGTGTAGGTTCACCAAAGAAGTCCTGGAACAACTAACATATTAACTTCCCAGAAACATTATTCTTTTAATGACATTCTTGTCCAGAGGCCCCAGCAGAGAGCTAAACTCTGAAAAGTAAAAAAGGAAGCAAGGGAATAAAATTCAATGGTCTAGCCTCAGTCTTTTCTCTCAAGAACTCATTTTACCTTCTTGGTTGCGGTGTGTGTGAGGATGAGGAAGATGAAGGACGGTACTGGGTCTCTTCACAAAGTTTTGGACCTTTGTGTTGCTTTCTCACTTAAATGCAGCTACTTTGTGCAAGAATGTGGTTCTTTGAACAAAGATAGTAAACTGTCATGATATTTTTCCTACATTAACTAGATATACTGCGTATCAAATCACACATATTGACACTAAGAACATTATGTAATTCGCTTAACAAACATTCAGTGGATGCCTTTGTGCCACGCCACAGCCAGCTTTTGCTGGCAGGAATATTAAGAACGAGATGTGGTCCTGTTCTGCATTAAAAAAAAATCACGAAATAATGGAACTAATGTGTTGGGTGTATATAAGAAGTAAAATGCGTATATTCAGGATTTATCTTTGTTTTAACTTTAGTTTTGAAGTTTACTTTAGGCAGACCCTTAAATTGCTAAATCAACCTCTTTACCTTGATTTGAGGCTTAGTTTGACGTAGTCTTCACATATAAGGTTATAAAATTCAACAACTTTTTTATTCTTAGTGGTCTCTGAGATCCAACCTTTTAATTTAGCCTTCCCATTTGGAGCACAAACAGAAGGATACTCAATGGACCCCCCTAAATGTTTTTGGTGTTATGGTCCTTACTCATTTGTAATCCTAGCAAGCTGAAAACAAATATGCCTTCGAGAATACCCCTCTATCTTATACTTCTCCTGCAAGAGAGACCCTGGATAAACATACGCCTCTCAGGTCACACCCTCATAATAACTGATATAAAGCCGGGCTACAGAAGGGTTCATGAGATACACCTGCATGACCTTCATCAGAAAACAAACCTTACTGTGAACAATGGGAATCTGGAAAGTTTCAGCAGCTTTAGCCTGAGTTGTGCTTAGTGAGAGGGCTACAGTCTTTGGAAAAAAAAATCTCTTTTAGGGGGAAGTCAATTTCTAAAGTTTCATGAAAAGTTAAAAAGATAACCTAAAGCTAAAGGCAAGAAAGTTCAGAGCTCCAAATCCTGACCCCCACTTCATAACCATTTTTCACGTGTGTCTATTTGACTCCTCAAACAAACTTTATAGAATGGGACTGTCTTACATTTATCTTCCAAAACAAAAAGTCACGACAAATACAAAACCCAGAACGACATTTCTTATGCTATAAATATTTACTAAGTACTTAGAATATTAGTTCTGTACTAAGCAGGGTCCCTTCCTCAGCATCTCTTACAGATGACCTACTATTACCACTTGTTTAGCTGATGGAATAACTAACCAGGCAATCCCTGAGGTTCAATGAACTTTCTCATTCCCCTCATCTACATCCTGGGGACAGAGGTCTTCTCATTGACCAAATGTGGGTCAGGCTCCCCTGACCTCTCTTCTCAACTGGGCCCTGACTTTTGGGCGTTCATGTTCATCTCTATATTGTCCAATTCCCCCAGGAATTCTAAGTTGGTTTGTATCTGATGGGGTCCCTCATCGCCCACTATCCCTGATCACTCTGCCTGCCTTAGGCAAGAATCCAGTTAGGGTGGTTTAGCCGGAATCTCCCCCTATCCCTGATGTTTCCTCCTTAGGAAGTGTCCATCCACTGACCCCCACCTGCTCCTTGGCTGTAAATTCCCACTTTTCCTTGTTGTATTCAGAATTAGGCACTGTCTCTCTCTCCCTCACTGCAAAACCCCACTGCAGTGGCCCCTAAACCCATCACGATGGTCCTGAATGAAGTCTGCCTCACTGTTCTTTAACAAGTGAGTAAGCACCACTAGGAGCTCACATCCAGGGCCACTAGTGAAACCGAGTCCCCCTAAAACTGACCTCCTCTGCCGACAGTTTGTGATTAACCTCTCCAGGGGAAACTTTATTCCGTTTCTCGTCCTGAACCTGTTCCCCTGAGAGTGAGGGGCACCAAAGAAAAGGGGGGACTGAAACCATGCGCAAGCCCCTGTGTCTATATCCTTCGAAGCAAAAGCCTTTTGCTTTCGTCTCTCAGCCCTCTCCTGAGTCTCAGGAGGCTGACTCCAGAGGGAATGACCAGGAAATGTGAAGACGCAGAAGCAAAGAAGAGCTCTGGGTCAGGAACCTGGTAACAATTCAGACTGCACACCAGCCACACAGCAGAGCCACCAAACTCCCCGTTCCCTGGAAGATACGGATAAAGGCCTGACACACGTTCCTAAGCTGTTTTTAGAGGAAGCAGACCCCCACAGATGAAAACTACTGACCATCAGAGAATGTAGGCCCCAGGCCGGTTGAAACTGGAAGACTGGTGATGCTCGAAGCTTCACCTTGCTGCCAACCAATCTGAGAACTGCGTACGAGCTGATCATGCGTCCTGTGACCCTCTCCCTCACACACTCTGCCTGTAAAACCCCTTCCCTGAAAGCCGTCGGGGAGCGTGGGTTTTCAGCACGAGCTGCCCGTTCTCCCTGCCTGGCCCTGCAATAAACGCTGCACTTTCCTTCACCACAACCCGGTGTCAGTAGATTGGCTTTGCTGCGAGTGGGTGAGCAGATGCAAGTTTGGTGTGGTGACACTAGGTGAATGAGATCAATAAACATTAATCAGAAATCTTACCACATAGAGAAATGCTGGGTTCTAAAAGTAAAAACTCTCTCCAAAGGTTTCAGATTTAAAGAGCTTTACGGTTTGTTAAAGTTAGATGTGTCTTTGAAAAACGGCAAAAGGTTTGAAACATGAAAAAAACAGTGGGAATCATTTAAAAAATAAAATGTGATCATTTCCTCTTAGTTTTACAACTCAGAAATCTGTTGTCAATTTTCCTTTAAGCATGCATTACCACTCCAGCAAAACAAAACATCTCCTATTTCTTGACCCAGATATGGAGACAAATATTCTGTACTCAAAGTTGTAAGGAGATAGGAAACAGAGTTTAGAATAAAATGAATCTTGAAATCTGAACTACAGAGCTGCTAACTGCATTTTGCCTATTTACTCCTTATTCAGCTAAAACCTATCCTATTGTATTCGGTACAAGGAATCCTACTCGAATAGAGAGCAGAGTGTGTGGGCCCCGCCACTGAGGGAAGAAACCTCCTGCTGAGCCCACCTCTTCATGGCCATGAGAGCAGCTTAAGGCTGGAGGTATTGCAAGGACCTGCTTCAGTATCTGGAAACTTGTAAAATCGAGGAAAATAAGGTCATTCACCAACAAGAAGGCAGACAAGTGAGTACAGATGAAGACAGGGCACATCAATGGGCAGTAATAAGAGAAAACGCTGCATGAGGCGCCGAAGCCATCGCGCGCTGACGAGTGGAGGGGACAGGAGGGGACGCACAGTGAGCACCCTGCGGGGACGGGCGGACGAGGCACAGGGAGGTCGCCAGTGGCACGTGTCCCGCAGCTCTTCTTCCTTGCTCCTTCAATAGAGATGAGAGCACCTTCGATTTAGTTCTTGGCTTGAGGCTTGCCTTTCCACAATAAATCATTTACTGTATTTTAGCAAACCATGTAGTGGTTAAATATTTGTGTGTGTGTATATTTTACAGGACTTCCCCACAGTAAGGTTCCAGGGCTATACACTAATGAATTACAAATTATGAGGAAGAAAGTCTGGGCACGGGAAAGAAAATAAGGCAAAAGAGGGAGAAGAGAGGGTCACACTCTTTGAACAGGCCAGGCAACTGAAGGCTGACGCTGAATTTCAAAGGAAAAACCAGGTAGGCGGTTGGCCACAGGCGAAGACAGTGGCCTCCACCCCGCCGTGCCCGTACACACACGCGCTGCGGCCGACGCCTGCTCCGCCCAGTCCTCTGAGCTCTGGCGCCTGAAGTGCGCGGGCTGCGTTAGTGAGGCAGCCAAGCACTTCTCAGCACTGCTACACCTTCACAAGACAGAGGGATGGATGTGAAAAGCAGCAACACGCTTGTTGCCTGCCGTGTGGAACACAGTAATGACCTTACCAGGACGGTTCATTTTCTCCTCCCTCTAGCCACTGGGAGTAGAAGGCAGGCCAGCCCGAGCTGTGCCGGGTGCACAAAAGGAACCTCCTGACCTGGCCAGGATCTCGGTAAGTAACCAAGGATGCCAGTCTAGATTGCAGGGAGCCCACCCAATCGCTCCGCCTTGCAGGCCACAGGACGACAGAGGAGCGAAGAGCCGAGTACGCTTATCTGGTGACGAGGAGATTCGACAGCTTATCTGTACAAGGGCTCCCAAGCAGAGGCCAGGCTCTGGGGGAGACTCCCCTGTGACTGGCAGTTATTTCAAGGCTGGGTTAAAAGCAGGTGTGTGTGCGTGTACACACAGAGAAGCTGGAGGAGCAGACACGGGCAACTGGCCACTAGGCACATCATGACTGCAGCTCCGGCATCACATCCCACAGCACAGACTGCAGACACGCAGCATCTCCAGCTGAAAGCTTGCAACGGCTGCAGCTCCAGTCACTGTGTGTCCACAGGCTTTGGCTTCTCATCACACAGTGCTTCACAGGCACCTGGCCTTGGGGGTGCAGGTGGGAGGGAGGGGCTCCCTATCACCTGGAAGGCAGGGGAAGATAGACATGTACCTGTAGCTGTGTGTACACATCAGAGACGGGTATCTGTGCTGCTAGAGAAAGACAGGCTACACACAGGAATTGAATCTCTTAATGCTGAAGTAGGAAACAGAACACGACCTGTGACAGGCTGAAACACCTGTGAGTGTGTATAAGGAGGCCCATGTATACGCCTGCAGTGGCGAGAGGGGGCCGGCAGGACGGGAAGAAAGATCTGTGCAAAATGGCCCTTAGCCCGGAATTCAGCTTTAGGATAGCTTAGCACTCTGCTTAACTGGGAGGATGGAAATGTTTCAGAATATCATAAAAGAGCCCTTCAAGAACAGAAACCAGTACCAGGGCAGGGGGCACCAAGGGCATCTCCTTCACTCACTCCGGGCTGAACTCGTGCTGCCTTCTGGGGGCTGGCCTGGTGCGCCCCACCTCCACCCGCTGCTCTTCTTGTGCCCACGCCCCCCCTTCTCCATCTCTCCTCCTGACCCACCCACATGAAGAATCTTCATTTCCACTCCACACTCACACCAGAACTGTCGTATATCTAAGAATCTAAGAGGGATCTTGGCTGCTCTGACAGAGCTGTCCTTGCTGGATTTATGTCTGCCACAGTCAATCAGGAAATCATATTGCAAAAGCAAATTCTTTCTGAAAATTTTATACACCATGAACAAAACCCATGGATTAACGATTTCCAGACATCACCCCTTCCACCTTGGGAGTAATCCAGGCTTTGGGTGGAAGAAAAAGATTTGGGAAAAACAAAAATTAGGAAGACTGCTTTTCTCTACCCATTTCCTTTACTTGGGAATAAAACCTTCACACAATCATTGAATTAATCTCTCTTCCCCCTACTTCTGAAAGTTAAAGTTCCTTAGCGTGACACACACTCTGGTAGACATCACCATTTCAGTGTTTCTAGCTGCTGAGGTTTAAGCAAAGGTTTACTATCGGAGGATACAACAGTGACTATGACAAAAGAGTTCAGCTCAGGAATACCAGAAGTCCTACAAACTGTGGCTGATATTATATAAGGTAACCAGCCGGGGTAATTCAAGATCCAATAATCTGGGGCCCACCAAGCCCTTCTCCGGAAGAAGGGCCCCTGTGCCCTGATTCCCCGATCCCCCTGATCCAACACAGGGCTCAGTAAGTGCTGACTGAAGATCAATTCTGAAGTGTAGGGTCAGAGCAGGGCGGTCCCACTGGGATGCGAGATACAGAATGCTGAGAATGAGCAAACCCACACATTCCGATTGAGCCGGGAGACCCTGAGGGAAAAACTGCAGAGTACGGCAAGTAAAAAATGGGGTGCGGGGCAGTCCAAGGGGAAAGTTCCAAGGAACCAGAGATGGGGGTACATCCAGACGGAAGCACGTGAGGCTACCTGATGTAACAAAGAATAAGCAGCTTCTGGTATAGTTGTAAAGTGACCTGATAGCGGGGGAAAAAGTTAAGTTTGTGCAGAATCTTTGTATTGGTTTCATCTACCAGGCTCTAGTCCCACCTTTTAGTACTCATAAGAAACCTATAACGCACATGGACCCACATCCAAATTTTGTAGCAATTTCAGTGAGGGAATACAAAGGATAGAGACCATGTTGCTGATAGAATCAGAGGACCTAACACTTTATGGGTGTTTAGAAAACAGAAAACAACGGACAAGTGACACAGAAACTCCCAACTCTAGAAAGCAAGCAAAGAAGAAAAGGGAGAGGAGAACGTAGAAACACCTTTCTTCACCACGTTAATCTGTCCCTGTTATTAGTGCTTTCCCTGGTTCCCTCCAGGGAGCATACTTTTGGTGTTGTGGACTTGAACAGCAACGAACAGGAGGAAAAGCTCTCTCTGTGCTTTAAGCAAACTGCCCAAATGTACGCATCACACAAGTTGGGGGGACTCTTCATACTCAGTTGCCTTGTGGGCTCTAGCAGCTATAACCTTCTTATATATGAGATGCTACTGCTGACAAGAAATAGAAACATGGGGAGCAAAGTCTCTGCCATCTTATTCATCTAAGCAGTAACAGCTCATGACACTTGGTCTGATATGTTTCTGTCATCTGTCTAGCAAGCCATCCACATATCATTCCCCAGATGTGCCATTTCAAAGCACAGTGCAGAGTCATCCTATAGTGGGCACGTGTGTTTCAGACTATCCTGTGAGTCCGGTGAGGCACGTTCTATGTACCTGGAGGTTTTCAGCTTTCCCTGACTCCATTACCATGCCTGTCTCAATGATCACACATTTCTGTGCACGCGAATAAAGCAACAGGTTCACGTGTTAAGACACACTCGTACGTTTATGTGAACGCGCGCACACACACACACACAAACGGAATGTGGTCTGACTGGGAGGGCCCAGGCTCCTCTGAACTGGAACTCCTGCATCTTAGCATCTCTTGCATCAACGACAACTTGTACGTTCCAGGGAAGCACGGTTGTTTGCCCAGCTGCTTGTCTTACCTATGATTAGGTTAGTTGCTTCCCTCATGGAAAATTTTTGTTAGTTAGCCACGGAATTCACTGAGGTGGTCCTCAGCATCTCATGATCTTAACTAGGAATTTTATCTACTTGAACACTTCTCTGGCAAGAGCAGCTGTGGCATCTCACACCTTATAGCACCACATGTTAAGCAGACACAGTGGTGTCCTTCTTTAGTGCCAGGGAAGGCCATGTGACTGGCTGTGGCCAGGGCCACGGCCACTAACACGATCATTCAAACACCACAGCCATATGCATGCAGGCCCTTGGCTGGTGATTATGTTAATTACTGGGCATCTAGCTTCAGAAACTGTGGTGAAAAAAGGCTTTTCTACCCAGAGGCTACCCTTAACAGAGACAGATTTGTATCAGTCATGTTGTGTGCTACAATATCTTTGCACTGCATTGATGACTCTGTGCAACACTGCAAAGCCACAAAGCAGTTAACAGCATGGGCTCTGGAGACAGACTGGCTTACCTCTGGGGCCTGCAACCCTCTAGCTATGAGACCTGGGACAAATTACTCTGAGGACAGTATACCTTATGAGACTGTAATAACCCACGTGTCCATCACACGGTAAGCTTCTTCAGTAATTAGTGACCATTATTATTTCCAAGAACCTGCTTTACCATCTGTAAAATGGGAATGACAATTCTCATCCGTGTGAGGATTTGAGCACATGTAAAATGCAAGGTACTCTTGATAACTCCAGCTGACATTCTGACCCCGAGGACACCTGAACCCCATCATTTGCACTGAGCTCCACCAATGACCGGATGGCTACAAAATGGCACATGAAGAGATGAGAAGCACAAAGAACTGGAAAAGCAACACAATAGACCAGAGGTCAGTAAATAAACGACAGTCCATGGACCAAATCCGGCATCACTGCCTGTTTTTGTACAGTCCATCACTAAGAATGGTTTTTCAAATGGTTGGAAAAAAAATCAAAAGGGTATTTGGTGACATGTGGAGATTATCTGAAAATCAAATTTCAGTGCCCATAAATAAAGGTATATTAATCATAGTCATATTAACCTTCACTCATTTACATATTGTCTGAGGCTGCTTTCCCACTTTAGAGCAGAGCTGAATAGTTTTGACAAAGAGTAAAGTTCACAAAGTATAAAACATTTACTATCTGGACCTTTATAAAAAGGTCTGCCAATCTCTACAGTGGACCTATTCCAGATAACAGGGTAACTATACTATTAGGGAGGAAATGCTTATAATTTTCTTACAGATTACTTAAGAAATAAATAATAATTACTGTTAAAAAATTCAATTCACAATGAATAGTACTTGTATTAATAGTAATATCAACACAAAACAAAACATTGGCTAAATAGAGAACTGGATTTGGCAATGGGCATAAAAAGAAAATTCACAGTTGCAGGAAGTTCTAATTAGTAAAATTTGATCTGGACAAAATCCCTGATTGATAAATAAAGTCATTATAAAGTTTAAATATGGAAAAGAACTGATACTAAAATGATTCAGTAAAATAAGAATATGGAAAAAGATGGACATTTTCAACCTCACGCCTGAAAAACTGATAAAGAAACTGAATTAACTTAGTTTCAGTTCCAGCAAATATTCAGTGAAAATCCCTTGACATTGGTATAACCTGATTTAGATGTTTGTGAACAGATCAAATGTTTCTATTGAGTCAAATATTCTCAAGGTTAAACAAGGATAAAACACTAAGTATATCATTCTGAGCACAGAGGAAGTTATTTTAGTGATCATCGAGGTCATTGACACCTGCCTCCTCGCCCCACTTTCTAAACGAAAAATTCAACGCCCGGGGAGGTGACCCGGGCCGTGAATGTGGCTGGACCGAAGTCACTCGGCGTCCAAGTGTCATAGCCACCACGGAACACATGGGCTCGTGCAGGGCTGTTTATGTGAACAGTGCCTGTAGGCAAGTTACCGTTCTGAATCACAGTGGGGCTTCCGGGCTGCGTTCTCTGCCTGGGACGTTTCTGAGAACCAAGCTTCCCGGTGATGAGCACACTGGCGATCCTCCTCCATCCCGTCCACCGCCGTGGCATCCAGGCCACATGGCCTCCTCCAGGACAGAGCCAGAAGCTCTGACATCCCTCCCGCCCACCCTCCACAGGTCGCCACGGCACACGAAGGTCACTGTGATCCACCCGTGCTGGCGGCACCAGCCGTATGGCTTGTCACCCTGCCCCAACACCTGTGGAGGTTGGCAGTAAGTCCGCACATGCTTTGACATGCCTCCCCTCAAAAAGTAAAGCCTAAGACGCTCTGGTCCATTCAGCACAGACGGGCTCAGTGCCTCGCGCTGAAGGAACAGAACACAGTAGAGGTGGTGGTGTGTGACTTCCGATAATGGGTCATAAAAGTCGCTGTGGCTTCCTCCTTGCTCCCTTCTCTTGAATCACCCATTTTGGGTCCGGATGGTGAGGAACTGAAGGTTCCTGCCAGTATGAGCTGTGGGTGAGCATCCTGGAACGGATGCTCCGTCCCCACCAAGCTTTGGACAACTACAGACCCAGCTGACATCCTCACTGCAACCGCGGAGACACTCACGCAAGAGCTACCCAGCCAAGCTGCTTCCGAATTCATGACCTGCAGAAACCACTGACCTAACAGGGGTGTATTGCTTTCAACGCTGCCAAGTTTTGGGGTAATGTGTTATGCAGAAATAGAGAATGAATTCACACTCTAAGCATACCCACAGGGAGCTACTGAGAGTTCAACAGATTTACAGTATATCTGCTTGGCAATCGTCTACTGCTCCTTCAAGATGCGGCACAATGTAACCTCCTCTGTGAGCCCTTGAGCCTCTGGTGCAGACCTGGGTTTTCCTATGGCACCTCGTATTCTTTTTTCTGTTGGAGAAAATCTGTCCTTTAGTATTTGTTTTATAGTCTTGAAACATGTATTTCAACCCAGGTACCTAGTGCAGTGTAGGTACATAGTAGACTCCCAATAAATATTTTTGAGTTAATTTTCTCATTTCAGTCAGTTTTAAACCAAACAATAAAAACTTCAAACCGCACTTACGGACTTATTCTGTATGACCTCAGGACCCAGGTGTCAGTAATGGACTGCGGAGAATGTGCATTTTAGTTTGTAAAAATATGAAGTCAGGGATAAACACTCTGGTTCAATTCTGGAGGATGTAACAGTGTGAATACTAGATTTCAAATAGTGACCCATCAACAAAATGACTGTGAGAATTTGAACATTTACGATTTTTTCATTTAATACCCAAAATGCCAAAAGAAAAATCTGAATAACTTATTTTATATTCACGTGAAAAGGAACCCAGACAGTGTAACAGCTTTTGGGGTTTGCCAAATCCCTCCTCATGCAGAAAGTCTGATTCTAGTCTTGAAGAAGAGAGAGAGGTATATGTTCAGTGTTGACTATCTTTCAATGAAAAGAAATGAAGTCTTGCTAACAAGTGGTTTGCCTTAAAACCTGAATTTTCACCGCAAAGAACCAGCCATCTGTTTTGAATATTATAAAGACTAAGCCTCTATTTGTGCTCCGCTTTGATCTCCTAGGATAACAGGAAGACAGTGATACAGTCCAGCTACACCTCAATCAAGTGTGCGCACTTAATTTATCCCAGAAACGCTGACTGACAGATCCAGCTGGAAACTGTAGTCTCGTCATCCCAGGATCAGGAAGAAGGAGGCAGACACATCAAGGGAGAATAGCTTTTTGTTTTGGTTGATGATGCATTTTTGTGTCCAAGAAAATATTCCTTTAACCCAAAACAGACAGTAACCCTAAAGACAGAGAGAATGTATAGAAAATAACAAATTAGGGAGAAGCTGAGGACAAGTTAATGAAAGAAATACTGCAGAACCCTATTGTAACAAGACTGTTGTTAAATAGTTCGGATAAAATGTGAGTCAAATCATATCCTCCAAAACATAACTCTATAGAATAAAAATGTGAAACAGTAGGCGAGTGTTAGGCCTATCTTCCAAAACTGGTATTAAAAGGGGTCCCACCACATGTTAACTGAGGGGTGGCTGGTAAACCTGACAATGTATTCTAGAAGGTGGACTGGGAAGCCGGCAGTCCATGTCATAACCGTGTCAGGTTACAGGATAACCTGTTAGGGTACAGAGTAGATTAAAAGATTAAAATATCTACTCCAAATGCATAAAATACACGCAACTTTCCTTTAGGGTAAAAGCTCACCGGTTTTTATTTCAAAAATGATTTATTGGGCTCCGTAGGGTCCCCCCATTTTCAGAGGACTGTGAAAAACAATTAGGATGTGAAGAGTTTTATTTTGCATGAAGTACAAGGATATTTTTATTGTCCAGGAGGAATGTCTGAGTCACGAGCGATACTACACACAGGAGGAAGCCCGCACTTCCTTATTAGTCAAATGCTGGTAATTGTTAAGGTAAGAACCCATGGCTCTGAGAGCTTATGTTCCAGAGATGTCTAAACACTGCAATTTTCAGTCTAAGAAATACATCAAGTGAGTCACAGGACAATGTCACCTTAAATCATTCAGCAGAAACTACAAAAATGTAGGATGTACCTGTGGAACACTGTTAACTCTGTCTTAAAAGTACACTGAGAGGGGCTCCCCTGGTGGCGCAGTGGTTGAGAGTCCGCCTGCCGATGCAGGGGACACGGGTTCGTGCCCTGGTCTGGGAAGATCCCACATGCCGCGGAGCGGCTGGGCCCGTGAGCCGTGGCCGCTGAGCCTGCGCGTCCGGAGCCTGTGCTCCGCGACGGGAGAGGCCACAACGGTGAGAGGCCCGCGTACCGCAAAAGAAAAAACAACACTGAGAGAAAGGTCTCTCCCCCAGATTACTCACAACTCACTCACGCGGCCTAAGAAGAGGTCCTTGCCTCACTGAGTTCGTGTGATCACCAAGCCTGTCAAGAATCACTTATAGCCACCGTGCAGGGGTGGTGCTCCTGCTTCTTTCTACGGTCTGAAAATAACCCTCAGGTCAGAAAACTTCAGAAGAAAGTGTCACCTGCCGCCAAGGGTGCTTCTTAAAGGTGATTAGGTCTGACAACGTCTGTGGCTGACCTCCCGCACAGATACCTGGGAGAGGTGTCTACACTGTTGCTCAGGCAGTACTGGTGACATCATTGATGATTCAGTAAAGAAGACATTTCTTTTGCTGCAGGAAAAATTAATTACTAGGATTGTGGGTTACTTGTGCAATGGGAGGAATGTTACTATATTAGGAGAGAGGAGAAATCCATAAAGTGAAGAGGAGCATCAAAGGATCTTGTAAATATTCGAGGATTTTTACCACAATCACTACCAATGTCACACAGTCCTTTACTGAGCATTTCCTGTGTGCCAGGCAGAGGGCTAAGTGCACTGAATACATTAGTACATGTAATCCTCCCAAGAACCTTCACTATAGGTTTTATTACTGCCATTTAACAAACGAGGAACCTGATGCTTAGAGAACAGGTTGAGTGACTTGTGGGAAATCACACAGCTACCGAGCTGGACTCAGATCACATCTGGAGCCAAAGCATGCTATTTACCACCAAACTAAATGGCCATAAAGTAATATAACTGCCGTATAGGGGACACAGGAGAAAACATGCTTTGTCAGTTTCACAGGTAGGACGTGATAGGAGAAAATAAAAGAGACAGGATAAATAAAATCAGAAACGAAAGAGGAGACGTTACAGCTGATACCAGACCAATACAAAGAATCATGAGGCTACTACGAACAGCTATATGCCAACAATTTGGACAGCCTAGAAGAACTGGATTAATTCCTAGAAACATACAACCTACCAAGACTGAATCATGAAGAAACAGAAAATTTGAACAGACCAATAACAAGTAAGGGAACTGAATCAGTAATTAAAAACCTCCCAAGAAAGAAAAGCTGAGGACCAGCTGGTTTCATTAGTGAATTCTACCAAACATTTAAAGAATTAACACCAATCTTTTAAAAACTCTTCGAAAAAAATATAGGAGGAGAGAACTCTTCCAAGTTCATTTTACAATGCCAGCATTACCTGATACCAAAACCAGAAAAAGATGCCACAAGAAAAGAAAATTACATGCCAGTATCTCTGATGAACATAGACGGAAAAATTCTCGACAAAATATTAGCAAACCAAATTCAACAATACATTAAAAGGATCATACACCATGATCAAGTGGGGTTTATTCCAGAGATGCAAGGATGGTTCAACATCTGCAAATCGATCAATGGGACATACCACATTAACAAAATGAAGGACAAAAATCACACAGTCATCTCAATAGGTGCAGAAAAAGCATCTGACAAAATTTAACATCCACTTATTAAAAAAAAAAAAAAAACTCAACAAAGCAGAAACAGAGGGAACATTCCTCAACATAAAAAAGGCAATATAATGACAAGTCCACAGCTAACATAATACTCAATGGTGAAAAGCTGAGGGCTTTTCCTCTAAGATCAGGAACAAGACAAAGATGTCCACTCTCACCATTCTTATTCAACATGGTATTGGGAGTCCTAGCCAGAGCAGTTAGACAAGAAAAAGAAATAAAAGGCAGCCAAATAGAAATGGAAGAAGTAAAACTATCACTGTTTGCAGATGACATGATATTATATGCAGAAAACCATAAAGACTCTGTCAAAAACTGTTAGAACTTATAAAAGAATTCAGTAATATTGCAGAATACAAAATTAATACACAAAATCAGTTGCAATTCTATACACTAATAACACACTATCAAAAAGAGAAATTAAGAAAACAATCTCATTTACAATTGTATCAGAAAGAATAAAATACCTAGGAATAAATGTAACCAAGGAGGTAAAAGACCTGTTCCTTGAAAATGGTAAGACATTGATAAAAGAAATTGAAGAAGACACAAATAAATGGAAAGATAGCCTGTGCTCATGGATTTAAGGAATTAATACTGTTAAAATGTTCATACTACCCAAAGAAATATACAGATTCAATGCAATCCCTATCAAAATTCCAATGGCATTTTTCACAGAAACAGAACAAAGAATCGTAAAATTTGTATGAAACCATAAAAGACCCCCAAATAGCCAAAGAAATCTTGAGAAAGAAGAACGAAACTGGAGGCATTATGCTCCCTGATTTCAAATATATTTCAAAGCTATAGTAATTAAAACAGTATGGTACTGGCATAAAAAGAGACATATAGATCAATGGAACAGAATAGAGAGCCCAGAAATAAACCCATGGATATATTGGTCAATTAATTTATGACAAAGGAGCCAAGAATATACAATGGAGAAAGGACAGTCTTTTCAATAAATGGTACTGGAAAACTGGACAGTTACATGCAAAAGAATAAAACTGGACCAAAATCTTACACCATACACAAAAATTAACTCAAAAAGGATGAAAGCCTTGAATGTGAGACCTGAAACCATAAAACTCCTATAAGAAAACATAGGTGGTAAACTCCTTGACATAGATCTTGAGGATGAATTTTTGAATCTGACACCAAAAGCACAAGCAACAAAAGCAAAAATAAACTAGTGGGACTACATCAAACTAAAAAGCTTCTTCACAGCAAAGGAAACCATCAACAAAATGAAGACAACCTAGTGAATGGGAGAAAATATTTGCAAATCATATATCTGATAAGGGGCTAATATCCAAAATTTATAAAGAAGTCATACAACTCAATAGCAAAAAATTCAACTAAAAGTGGGCAGAAGATCTAAATAGACATTTTTCCAAAAAGACATACAGATGGCCAACAGGTACATGAAAAGGCACTCAACATAACTAATCAAGAGGGAAATTCAAATCAAAACCACAATGAAATCATCTCACACTTGCTGGTTATTACCAAAAAGACAAGTGATAAGTGATGGTGAGGATGTGGAGAAAAGGGAACTCCTGTGCACTGTTGGTGGGAATGTAAATTGATGCAGCCACTATGGAAAACACCATGGAGATTCCTCAAAAATTCAAAATAGAACTACCATATGATCCTGTAATTCCACTTCTGAGTATATATCCAAAGGAAATAAAATCACTATCTTGAAAAGATATCTGCACGCCTGTGTTCCTTGCAGTGTTATTTATAACAGCGAAGACACACAGACAACCTAACTGTCCACTGATGGATAAAGAAAAATGTGGTGTATATACAGTTACCCTTGAAAAATGCAGGGGTTAGGGGCACTGACCCTCTGAAGAGCCAAAAATCTGTGTATAACTTATAGTTGGCCTTTTGTTCTGTGGTGCCTCTGTATCCATCGTTCCATAACTGCAGATTCAACCCACTGCCGATTGTGTAGGACTATACTATTTACTATTGCCAAAAAAAAAAAAATCTATGTATAAGTGGACCTGTGCAGTTAAAACCTGTGTTGTTGAAGGGCCAACTGTACACACACACACACACACACACACACATTATTCAGCCAATAAAAAAGAAGAAAATCCTGCCATTTGTGACAACATCGATGGACCTTGAGGGTATTATGCTTAGTGAAATAAGTCAGACAAAGAAAAAGACAAATACTCTACAATCTCACTTACACATGGAACCTAGAAAAACCAAACTCATAGATACAGGGAACAGATCTGGCAGTTGTCCGTGGTGGGGTTTGGGGGTGGGTAAAACGGTTGAGGGGGTCAAAAGGTGTAAACTTCCAGTTATATGATAAATATGCCCTGGGGATATAAGGCATGGTGTCTATTGTATATCTGAAAGTTATTAAAAGAGTAGACCTTAAAGTTCTCATCACAAGAAAAAAAACTGTAATTATGTGAGGTGACAGATGTTAACTAAACTCACTGTGGTGATCATTGGCAATATATACACATACCAAATCATTATGTTGTGCATCTTGGATTAATACAATGTTATTTATCACTTATATCTCAAGAAAATGGGGGGGAGGGGGTTGCCACATAGAGAATGAGCTTTGGTTTAAATAAACGTCAGGAGAATAGTCAAAATGTAGGCAAAGATCATTGAAGTCAGGTGCTTATAAAGCTCCCATGCTTCTATCACCTCTCTACCGAAACCATTCTACACTGTGTGTGCAACCAGATGATTATTTTCTCTTATGATTTAACTTGGAGTACCTCCTCACTGTATTATTATTTATAATAATAATATTATAATGTAATATTGTAATATTACATTATATTGTATTATAATATAATATAATATAATAATATAATATAATAATATTATATTATATTATAATATTACATTATAATGTAATAATGTAATATTATTATAATATTATTATTATTATAAAAATTCTTTTTCTTTTTCTTCCTTCAGTGTTAAATATCACAAGCCTAGGGCCAATGCACAGTTAACCTGGGAGGTTACTAACTTCCTAAAGTAAATACCTTTTTATCCATAGCATCTCATCCTCTATGACAGGGATCCCCAACCCCCGGGCCACGGACCGCTACTGGTCATGGCCTGTTAGGAACCGCGCCGCATAGCAGGAGGGGAGTGGCGGGCAAGTGAGCGAAGCTTCATCTGTATTTACAGCCGCTCCCCATCGCTCGCATTACCACCTGAGCTCCACCTCCTGTCAGATCAGCGGCGGCATTAGATTCTCATAGGAGCGCGAACCCTACTGTGAACTGCGCATGTGAGGGATCTAGGTTGCGTGCTCCTTATGAGAATCTAATGCCTGATGACCTGAGGTGGAGCTGAGGCGCTGATGCTAGCGCTGGGGAGCAGCTGCAAATGCAGATCATCATTAGCAGAGGTTTGACTGCACAGAGACCATAATAAATCAATTGCTTGCAGACTCATTTCAAAACCCTATCAGTGAGTGGCAAGTGAAAACAAGCTCCCACTGACTCTGCGTTATAGAGAGTTGTATAATTATTTCATTATATATCACAATGTAATAATAACAGAAATAACAATAAAGTAGAAATAAATAATAGAAATAATAATAAAATGCACAATAAATGTACTGTGCTTGAATCATCCCGAAACCATCCCTCCACCCCCCAACCCCTGGTCCAGGGGAAAAACTTCCTTCCACGAAACCGGTCCCTGGTGCCAAAATGGTTGGGGACCACTGCTCTGCGAGATGTCTAAAATAACAGCATAAAAAAGAAACATATTCTTTTATCTATAAAGGAAACGATGTTATCTGGCAATCTGCTCTCCAGAAAACTCTAGAAAGTCAATATTCAATAAGTATTAATTGAATGCCTGTTATTGCCAGACAAGACAGAGCGACTTTTCGTGTTAGTTTACACTGCTCCTTGTTGACTTAAGACTAATAAAGTAGATTTGAAGACAAAGAATTGTCCTGGAAAATAAAGAGGGATATCTCATAATGACAGGGAGGTCAGTTTATCAAGAGTATACAACAATCAAAAATGGGTGTGCAAATAATAACAGAGCTTCAAAATACATGAAGCAAAAATTGAGAATTCAAAGGACAAATAGAATAATTCCAATTATACCTGGAGATTTTAATACTCCTCTCTCAGCATTTAATAGACTGCCCCCCACCCCCCTGCCAATTTTTAGTAAAGTCATAGGAGATCTGAACAACCCTGTCAGCCACCTGGACCTATCAATATTTACAGAAGACTGTGTGCAATAACTAAAGAATATCATTCTTTTCAAGAGCTCATGGTAAGTTCACCAAGATGATCATTTTCTGGGCCATAAAGCATAAGTCTGAGAAATGATTACATCTAGTAAGGCTCATACTTTGCTGGTACACATGGTGTTTTCAAAAATTTTTACACACAAAACATTATTTATGTTCTTAAGTTTGATAAGGCAAATCATCAACTTCAAAAGCTTGAAATTTTGTTAAGAAAATCTGTTCTCTGTAGAATTAGCAAGTAAAGCGGATAGCATGTCAAGACTTGGGCAATGTTTTAGGGATCACTCATGCATTTCTTTAGGTAAAACCTTTATAATATAATTATATTCACAGCACATTTTAGAAAACTTGAAATACTCTACCATAGAAACTCCAGCTGTGGCCAGCTAATTGCAACTGCACTTTGTTAAACCAACGACTGTTAATATTTTAGTGCAGTAAGATCAATAGTGCAATAATTAAAAAAAAAATTGGTAGCATTTGAACACTTGTTAGGAGTTAGATTCTATTGTGGGAGAAGAGAGAGGAGAACGGAGACTCAGGAACAAGGTCATGTGAAGGTGGCTCATTTCTCAGTCTCCTGGTGAGGTTACCTATGGGCCGTGTTTCCTATGACACCAGCGGGGCTGGGCTTCCTGCTGAGGCCTGCACAAGCTCCTGTGTTCTGCTAGAACAGACAAGGCAGCTTCACACTGGCGGAGGAGCCTGCTGAACTGCATTCAGCTCCTGCGCGGCCCCAACAGGCTGCACGATGCCCAGCTCCACCGCCCCCCCCCCCCAGCGTGTAGTGTAGATAAAGAGAACAGCACACGGACTTGCTCAGCTGCAGCTCTGTCTGGCATGCGGGGTTCAAAGAGCTTTTTTTTTAATTGGAGTATAATTGCTTTACAAGGTTGCGTTAGTTTCTGCCGCACAGCGAAGTGAATCAGCTTTAGGTAGACACATATCCCCTCCCCCTTGGACCTCCCTCCCACGCCCGCCATCCCACCCATCTAGGTCCCCAGTGAGCACCAAGCTGCGCTCCCTGTGCTATACGGCAGGTTCCCACTGGCTACCTGTTTTACACATGGTAGTGTATTTATGTCAATCCTAATCTCCCAATTCATCCCACACCCCTTTCCCCACCCCGTGTCCACACGCCCGTCCTCTACTTCTGTGCAGATGGACCTAGAGTCTGTCATACAGAGTGAAGTAAGTCAGAAAGAGAAAAGCAAATACTGTACATTAATGCACGTATGTGGAATCTAGAAAAATGGTACGGATGAACCTCTCTGCAGGGCAGGAATAGAGAAAGAGCTCTGTGGTTGGCAGCACGCATCTCAGCTCCTTTCACAGGCTCGGGATAAAGCCACATGGAAAGTTTCCCGTCTTCACAGTGCACGCCTCTTTCCACAACTTACCTCATTGTTCTCCTCGGCTGTGTTTGCAGCGAGAGGTCTACACGACCCTCATCATTTTAAGGAGGGTGACACCAAGACACAGACTCTTCAGGAAGAAACAACTCCAGAAGAGTGAGATCGCCAATAAGCACGGGCAGTGAATCCAGGGGTGCGAGGCCACCAATACGTGTGAACTTACTCATCATAATTATTATTTTTTTCTAAGAAAAGGATTTCCTCAGTCAAACCTCCAGGGCATGGGATCAAAGAGAGATACTGACACAGCTGGACTATATTTTCTAGCCAATTGGCCTGGAAGGGAGAATCTAGACAGTGTCCTGGCAACCGTTTAACACGGCAGCAGTCCATAAAAGAGGGAAAAAGAACTCTGTAGACCGACTTTTCAAAAAGCCTTCTTTTGCTTCTTTATTTCTCTTTATTTATAAGGACAGTTTGGGGGTAATATCCAAGCTCTAGGGGTTGTCCAGGGTAGGCACTCTGGAAGAATTACTGACCCTGAGAATGCAGAGCATTCTTCTATAGACAGAAACTAAAGGTTTTAGTCCACAGTACAGGTTTTTTTTTTTTTTAAGACTATATACTTTAACTTATCATAAAAAGTATATCCCAAACCTACTGGCAGAGTATCTGATCAATTTTCTATTTCCAGTTTGATGTAGGTCACTATAAACCTTACCAGGACACTGTAATATCATGCTAGACAGAGTAGTTTATAAATAAAATAACGACAGGAGAAATTTATCAATAGTTACATGCCCTGGAAGTTCTCCCAAAAATGCATAAAAGAAATTATAAAAGTGACTATTAACACACAACAAGAAAAAAAAGCCAAAACCCCAAAGCCCACTATGTCAGAAGCATAGCAATACACACGGGAATCAGGTGAAATGAGAAGGCAGAGAGCAACCAAGGATTTAGTGAGTTACAGAGAAACAAGCGTGAGATGATCGTGTGAAAAAAAGTGACGGCAAACAAACAGCACGCATGTCTGTAGTTAAGGAGAGCCTTTCTCACCGTGCTGAACAAATGGCTGCCCTAGGAGCACGTGGACGGCTATGCCCATATGCCCTCCTCCTCGTCCTACGGGACGGCAGAGACCCCAGAGCAGCGTGGGAACGAAAAGAGCTGGTTAGTACAAAACAGAGACACAAGCACACTGTAGCAGCAGCAAACAGTCTCTAACCTCCTGACCCTTTTTACATGAGGCTCTGACTCGTAATTAGTTTGTCACTGTACTTCCAGCCTTCCGACCTCTCCGAGACGCTCTCTCTATCCACTGCTGGATCTGGGCAACATTATCAAGTGAGAGGCTTTTCTTTATTTTTTGCCTTTTCCTCAACCTTTCCCCATTCCTGTTTGCCTCCCACTACTGTGAGGTATCCAATTCCTTGTATGTATGAGCGAAACCTGTTTCAAGGAAAGGATCTAGTACTCGTCTTACACACACTGGCATAAACTTAATGCCAGGTATCAAGAAGCAGGCAGAACAAGCAAAGTGATGTCTGGCAGAGGGACAGACTGCTGACATCAGGCAGACGGCTCTCCATTCTGCCTGCATCAAAGATTGTACTGCTTTCCCTCTAAAATATAAGGCCTGCCGCAACTGGCTAGGAAATGTCATCAAACCATGACTATACCTTCCGAACTTAGAACAAAATTGCATTTTCGATATTATTGCTGCTTTCACCTGCAATATTTCTTTTTCTTCTCCTAAGACAAAGCTATGCTATCGTTTGGAGGAGACGCTCAGAGGGGGAGTTTTCCTTGACTCTTCAGTCATATGGATGTAATTACTTAACTATTATTTTTCTCCCTCAGCCGTATATTTTAAGATTGAGTGTGATGGAGATGTTGAAATCTGACTTTTGGCAATGGGATATGAGGTAATCTGTTCACTACTCTCCCCCATCCATCATATTCAAGATCTTGGGAGAGTTTCCTTCTTCCAAAAAAACTGGCATTGAATATGGTTCCCCTTCAGGCTGACTCATCACTGCCTCTTTTGCATTGATGAGAAATTGAAGGCAACAATTTAAGAATGACATAGATGGAGGGATCCACCAAGGAAATGGGAGCGAAGAAACTAAGTTTCAATCTTCACGTCTACTAGGTGATGAGCAGAGATCTTAAAATTTGCAGTTAAATAATATTCAATAGTTATTACCGTTACATTGCACTGTGTGTGCCTCACTGAGCTTACAAGGAGAGTTTTGTTTTTCTACTGAGGCAGGACAGTTTCTTAAATAAGAAAAGCAGGACAGTTACAAATTAGTGAGTATCTCTGAGAAGATTACATTTTTTTCTCATCTCAAGGATTCTTTAGTGTCCTCAAATCTGCTGAGTATCTCCTCTTAAAATATTCAGAATCATGTACCACCTTCCTCTACAGAAACTGACTCTGTGTTAAAAAAAAGTTTTCAGAAACTGATTATTTTTATTTTTCTAACTCGTACCCCAGAATCTGTAATGTGCTAGTACAAAATATATCAAAATAAAAGCATACTGGTTTTCACAAGACAATCAAAAGCAGTCTTACCTGGTCTGGGGAGGGTTTATGATTGGTTTGACTGGAATGGGAGGATCTGAAGTGGTCGTCCTCATAATTGTCGGCCATGAGCTTCATCCGATTTTGTGTCTAAGAGGAAATGATGCATAAGGTTAAATTTAGGTAAAATTTCTGTGACACACTGCAAAGTAACAAGTGCCTTAAGAATGTCCTAAGAAAGGGTAAAACGAATCCTGTCCGAAATAAAATAAGTTAAACATAGGATTTCTGAGGATATTGGGGGAAGAAAGTTTAGACACTATTATGGACTGAACTGGGTCCCCTCAAAATTCACGTTGAGGCCCTGACCCCCAAGCCGACTATGTCTGCAGACAGCCTTTAGGAGATAAATTAGGGTTCAGTGAGGTCATAAGGTGGGGCCCTAATCTGATGGGACTGCGGCCCTGTAAGAAGAGGAAGCGGGAGATGAGTCCCCCTGCCGCGTGGGGACGCGGTGAGGAGGAGGCCTCCGTGAGCCAGGAAGAGGGCCCTCCCAGGAACCAAGGCAGCCGGCACCTTGATCTGGGACTTCCCAGCCTCCAGAATGGTGGGAAAATAAATTTCTGTTGTTTAAGCCACTCAGTCTATGGTACTTTGTTATGGCAGCCCGAGCAGGCTAAGACAAGCACCTAAATTTCCACAGGAATTCTGGAGGGAGGAGTAACCTCCCTAAATTAAGCACTTTATTGCAGTGCTTGTTTTTATTTTTTAAAATAAGGACCGGATTATACTACATATAGGATAGAACTCGGCTAACTCTATTTTTTCACTTCATGATATCAATATATAGGACCCATCTTTCCAGGTTACCATAAAATTACTCACCCTATTTAACAACTATTCCATTTGGGGGGGGATGTTATATAACATACAGACCATAAATATTGGGGGAAAAGTTATCATTATCTGTAAATGAAATCATTATATACCTAGAAAATCCAAGAGAATCAATTGAAAAATGATTACAATTTACAATAAAGTTCAGCAAGGTGATCAGACAGAAGCTATATATTAAAATTCAATAGCTTTTCTTTACAACACCAATAAACAATTCAGGTTTTGGAAATGAATTGAAGATTCTGAAGTCCTTCTCTTCAACCCTAGACCAGAAGAGGATTATTATCCCACTGCCTCTTCTCCATGTCCACCAAAATGGAGGACTGGATTGGTAATTCTGTGTGCTTGGTTAATTTAAAACCCAGGTGAATGTAATACATATATATGCATAAAACATTTTAGAGAATTCCCTTTGCAAAGCAAGCAATTCAGAAAATGCACGGTACAAACACTATGCATAAAATCAAACAGCAATATTGTTAAAACCTGAAGTTTTAAAAGCATTAAAAATACATTTGTTAATATTATATGATTCAAAAATGTTCACTGTAGATAATCTAAAAGACAAAAAGAAAAAAGAAAAATTACCTGTAAATCCCTCTAACCAGTGATAATCATTGTTGCTATTTAGGTGCACCTGTTCAGCCTCCTCCCTATGAACATAAAAAGTAGCATGCTTTTCCAATTTATTCTCTATTTCTGCTATGATATGGTATTTTTTAAATTGCTATATCTTATGGTATATTTCGATATCTGGTAGGACATGTTGTCCTTCTCTACCAATTCTGCTTTGTCAAAATCTGATTGACACATTTTCTTTTCTAGATGAATTTAAAACATTTTGTCTAGATCCATAAAAAAGTTTAGAGAGATTTTTCTTCGGTATTTTTTCACATAATGATGCCTGAGCAAGGGTAGGGCCCAAGTGCCTGGGCCTGAATTCTAGTTCTGCCTCTTACCAGCTAGCTCAGCTGGGGCAAGCTACTCGGAGCCTCAGTTTCCTCACCTTTAAAATGAGAACAACAATACCTTCTCCCCATAAGACTGTTGTTAGGATTAAACGAGTTAATACAAGCTCTTAGAAAGGTGCGTGGCATACAATTGACACCCAATAAATTTCAGCTATCACCATCGTTATGAACATTTCTTTTCATGTCATTACGTATCACTCTAAAACCTAATTTTAACTGGCTGCATAGTATTCAGTTGAATAGATGTTTAACAAGTCCCACATTGCTGGGCATTTGGGCTCTTTACATTTTCACCTAGTAATATATGAACATTTCTAAGCCAGTTCCTCCCTCCAGGATATAATGACAGCAGAAGAAATACTTATCAAGAAATTGTCTGTGATATCAAATTTCTCTTTTCTGAGATGACTTACAGGGACCTTGAAAATATGTAGGGCACTCTTTCTTATGTCAAGCCGTACTTATGACAAATGGAGAGTCGTCTGCAAGGCAGCTCTGGGGAAGCATGAGGGAGAGAGCAAAGGGCAAAGGGGCGCACCGGAAAGTGACAACATGCTGCACCTCACTCACTTTCACGTGGGTAAGAAACATTTCCCCGTGGACTTTAACAGGACCCTGCAGCAAAAGTACACGTGGATGGTTATTATCTTAGAACATGACACGCAGTCTTAATGCCTGATACCGAGTGTGAGTTTAAAATCTTAGAGAAGAACTAATAAAGCACATGCAAATCCACTTTCAAGGCAGGATGTATCTCAAGTATTCCTCAGGAATGAGAATGAAAGCCTCGCACAAGAACTGATCACAGGAGACAGATAAGACCACAGGTTACTTATTTGATCCATGTAAGCGAATGAAGAAATAGCCCTAAGAACGTCTCCATTTCTGAAAGACATGAGGTTTATCAAAGTTAACTACTGTTCCCAGGTCAAATATTCATTAATTCGGTGTGAAGTCTGTTTCCTGCACAGTCAGAAGTTGAGCACTAAGTATCGGACACCTTGCAGCGCAGTAGATGTTATACAGACCATATAAACGACACTCTGCTCAAGAATCTCTTGTTCTACGCTCTTCTTAAGACTAAGACCAGCAAGCATGGAAGGTACTTTATATCCAAATAGTTTCCCTCTTGAACCATGCCACGTGCATGTGCAGAGAGCCGAACTCCCATGGTCCCACGACATGAAGAATAAAGTTGTTTGAAGGAAGCAAGGAGAAAAAAAAAAAGGACAGGAGGAAACTTGCTGAGATAAACTTTTTAAGCTGTAAACGCATATCTGTGTATACAGGTATACATACCCTCCCAGAGGAAAGGTTCATCGTTTATTCTGTTAATCTTTTCTTTTAGGACTAAGATGTCAATGCTCAAAAAAGGTGGTACAGAAACTATATGTTTCACAGAAAAATACTTAGTTAGGCTAAGAAACAATACATGTTGGTTATTCAAACCCAGGTATTAAAAGGTTGGAATTCTGATCAGAGTTACCTGGTTGTTCACTAATCTTTCCTTTCTGGTTTCTGATAACGCTATTAACCTACCTAAATGAGTTTTAGAAAAACTACTACTTAGAAATATTCTGAGATATTTTAGAAAACATATCATAAATAAGTCTTAACCTAACTAGCATTATTTCCAATTATAATTATCTTTAAGAAAGCATTAGAATTATTTCTGCCTACATTTGTTAAACTTTAGAAATCATTTTATTATAGTGAATTTTAATTAAACTTTAATTTGCTATTTTGGTTTTTGATATACAAAATGAGAAAAGCATAATCTTCATCGTTTTCAGGTGGGTTGGACTCTGTTGGTTATAAACTTAGCAAAATTTCAACAAATTACCTATGAGCTTTATTTTAAACTTCATTTCATGAAAAAGTATAAGTAGTCATTAATTATTCTATTTTTTAGTTTTTTTTTTTTTTTTTGCGGAACGTGGGCCTCTCACCGTTG
Organism: Lagenorhynchus albirostris; assembly: GCF_949774975.1. NCBI lineage: Eukaryota > Metazoa > Chordata > Mammalia > Artiodactyla > Delphinidae > Lagenorhynchus > Lagenorhynchus albirostris. Next base: position 102,207,297 of record NC_083105.1, on the reverse strand, counting down.
TGGCCTCTCCCGTTGTGGAGCACAGGCTTCGGATGCGCAGGCTCAGCGGCCATGGCTCACGGGCCCAGCCGCTCCGCGGCATGTGGGATCTTCCTGGACCGGGGCACGAACCTGTGTCCCCTGCATCGGCAGGCGGACTCTCAACCACTGCGCCACCAGGGGAGCCCCATTAATTATTCTTGAGTTGTTCATTTTATACACACTTGACTGAAGATTATCCTTCTAGCTGGGAAAGCTCCTTTTCCACTGGTTGGACAGCTTTGGGGGGACTCCCGTGAAGCAGTGTGGTAGGCAGGGGATGGCAACTAGATTAGAGGAGACAACTGTGCTGAATTTAGCCCGACAGCAGTCATGGTCAGACTACCTTCACATCCTATTTATTTTCTCAGCTGGAGTGCAAGGTCTAATAGAAAAGTATGCTTCCTACTGACTTTGTTTTGCTTTTTAAAGAAATCAGTTAGATAGTTTAATTTTGGTCCTGATTAGGACCAAAATGTGGAAGGAATAACCATCCTGTGCATTCTGTGTACGGTAGCAGACTTTCTGTGTCCTTCTGACATGACATTACTCTTGCATTCCGGCAAACATGCGCTAAGCTCGTCTTGTACATTTCTTGCCCCAGATCTGGAATCAGCTGGTTTACCAAAGAGCTCATTCATTCAGTGGGACAGGATGCTGGGTGCTGGGTGCTCAGTGCTGCTGGATTACTGCTTTCTGGTTGTTTCAGTTGAGAGGTAGGAAAAACTTTCTTTCTTATTAAGAGGGAGAAAATTATAAATTAACAGTGATATTTTCAATTTAGATTTAAGATTCTAGATCTGCATCTTAAAGAATAAGTTCTTACTTAACTTCTTTGATTTTATACTTTATATATCTTTTTTCCTCTTATGCTGAAAAACCTTGGTTCCTAACAATAATGACATAATTACTTTTTATTTGCTTTATCCATCAATTTAATTCTTTGAAAATACCAATACCAACGTAATCACTATCAATATGCCTTCAGAATGAACTTTAAAATTTCTCTGCATTATATTTTCTTCTCATTGGAGTATATCTTACTGAGAATGTACAGAGAAAAATCTGTAATATATAAGGTTAGTTGAACTAATTCTCTGCTGTATGTGACTATGCAACAATTTAATAAATAACTAGATTCATTTGTTTCAGTTTGTTTACAAAATTCAGGAATTGCTTTCCCCTCTTTCTGATGTAATTTTATTTTTGATTATGTAAAACATCCGTATGATTCTAGAGTCAAAACTATATAACGAGGTATAACGAGGTACTTTCAGAGAAGACTTGCTTTCAATCCTGCCTTCTCTATCCTATTCCCTTCCTCTTTTCATAGGAAATTTTTGGTGTAAATTTTAAATTTACCTTTAAATTGTTCTTTATGTAACTGTAAGCAAGCATACACTCTCACAAACATTTATGAATTTACCCACTTTTCTCACATAAGAAGTAGAATATTAAATACACTATTCTGCATCTTGCGTTTTCATTTAACAACACATTCAAGTAGTCACTTCATAACAATAGAGATGTTTCCCATTCCCTTCTACAGCTGCACAGTACTCTACTCCATTGGATGTATTATAATTGATTCAACCAGTATCCCACTGTTGGGTATCTGAGTTATTTCTAATCTACTGCTACTACAAATATCGTAGCAAACACTATAGTAGCACACACGGAATTACCTTGTATATGTGTTATTTTGTAATTTTGAAAATGTGTCTTTGGGACAGATTCCTAGAAGCTTCACTTCTGGGTCAAAAAGTGAAAACATAGGTAAGTAATGTTATTACATGTTGCCAAATTCCCTCCACAAGAGGTGTGCATTTTGCGCTCCCACCAGTAGAGTTTTACGAGTGTGTGACACACGCAGCCCTGTCAACCGAATATGCTGTTAAACCCTTCCTTGATTTTGGCCAAACAGCACCTCAGTTTGACTTTACCTTAATATGAGTGCGGTCGGGCATGGATTCATGTTTAGAGACTATCTACATTTCTTCCCCATGATCTTCCGTTTTGACTATTCCCCCCACCCCCCATTAAGTTGTTATCTTCTTCTCCATTTTTAGGAATGCTCTTTTTTGGGATATTAGCTCTTGGTGATGTAAGCTGCAATTTCTCTTCTGAAGTCTGACACCTGTCTTAATTTTCAGACCCCACACTCTCAACTATGACACTATCCTGTCTGTATCCACTGTTCTTCCTTCTGATCCTTATACTTCCTCTCTTTAGTTATTTTAAAAACTTCAAGAAAATATTGCCCGTCTAGGATCTTAAGTCTTCAGAGAAGTAATCTCCTCTGTTACATCCTCCTCGTTGTGGACTGACTGTGAGCTCACCCTAAGGGTCACCTGTTTTTTTCCATGGGAATATTGTGATGTCTGGGCTGTTGAAGGATCCCAGCAGTGATACTGTAATTGCTTCTGCTAGGCTCTAATGGGGCATACATTTTTATTCTAATATTTCAGGTAGGAGCTTCCCACGCCCAGTGGCAGTATCAATTTATACTCTAAATCTGCTGGAGATACAGGCTTCAGAATTCTGACATCTTATAAGGGACCTGGGGTTCCTTCCCAAGGTCACGGCAGAGAAAAGCTTTTCTCATCTACCGGTGGTAAAGGTTTGACTCAATTAGTCTTACTTCCTTTCCCTTGAATGGCACTCATCTGACTGTCCCATCTCGCGGCAGAAGTTCAGTTCCAGGTCCCCGGTTCATGTCATCCTAAAGTCTCGCCTTCTTTCCCTGTGTGGGCACTAAAACCCAGCCCCAGCCCTAACTGGTCAGACTGGTCATAATGCCCAGGGCTGCTGCTGCTTCAGTTCACACCCCTCTTTGCTTCTGACACCTGCAGATTTTTTCTGTCAATTGAGCTCAATCATGCATCACAAATTCTGAGAGGGGATTAACGCTTATCCAGTATCTTCAGGTTTGGAACAAAAGGATTTCAGTGTCATCTGGAACCTCTGTCAGAGTCTAATAATCTGTCTACATGTCTTTTCTTCCCATGGTTTGTGAGTCTGTGAGGGCTGGGACAAAGACTCACTCACCCGTGTAGCAACCTAGTAACTAGTAAACTTGCCAGTATACATACATATATATATATACACACACATACACACACACATATACACACACACATACACATATATACACACACATACACACACACATACATACATACATATACACACATATATACACACATACACACATACATATATATACACACATACATATACACACATACACATACATATATACACACACATACACACAATACATATATACACACATACACATACATACACACGCATATACAAACACACATACATATATACACACATATACACACACATATATACACACATACATACATATATGTATACATATATATATATATTCCTTAACATACGTTTGTCAAATTCAAGAATCTATTTTCCATGGTTGTTACATTTGGGATTATATTTTATTATTGTTCCAGCAATGAGCTTCATATTTTGAAAGCTTTTTCTATGAAATTACCTTCATTAAATAATGCTCTTTTCCATTTGTATTAATTAAAAATAGATACACTTACCAAACACAATTGCTCATAACTATGAAAAATCCAGCATTACCACAATGAGTTATCTCAGCCAAAAGAAAAGAAAATAGACATTTTAACTAACTAGCAGAGTTTTATCTCAAATAAAAACAACTGCTGTTACTTAGAATAGGTTCAGAAAGGACCCCAGCACCCAGGCACTCTGATTTATAAGCACGTATAAGGTTCTTTTCTTTGATTTCCTCATATACAAATTGATTTATGTGTGAAAAGGAGAACTTCTGACTATAGATATTCAGGTATTTATTTTGTTACTCAGTGGATTTTTTTTTCTTAAGGTTTCATGTAATCTTCTCTTATCTAAAAGGATATACTTGAATACATCACCATTTATGGCATTAAGCTCATAGGATATCTGTTCTTTCTACATATTCTGTATTTCCTAGCAAAACTCTACTGTTTTTTCCCCTCTTGGTAGAAAGCAAAGAAAACAAACACCAGCAAACTTTCTGATTTTTCTTTTAAAGGAGCCTACGTTTTTCCATCTATTATAATCATTCCTTAGTTCTTAGAAAGGTTTGTGTGGGATTCCTTGCTTCCCTAACTCAGAGACGCACATATTCCTTCCTTCTCAGCCTCCAGAAAGTATTTATTAATCTTAATGCTTAGTCCTGATTATTATGTATGTCTAACACTTTCTTATATGCCATGCAGACTGTAACTTTGAACCCTGAAGGACGGAAGCTTATTCTTTCTCTCTTTCAACAAATATTAACATGAGAATAAAGACATATTCAGTGTTTTAAAACTAAAAAATACTTAAAATACTTTATAAGAATTTCTATTCTATTTCTAAATTTTGAGAGCTGTCCTGTTTCTGGCAGGCCCGTGGTGTGTATCTGCAGTATACTGGGGTGAAAAATCAGAGCCAGATCCATAAAGTTACAGGAATGAAATACCCTGTAGGCCATCTTGTTTATACTGACCCAAACCAATGTCTGAAATGAGACTGTTTAAAACAAAGTGCGATTGAAACTTTATTCCTGATCACTGCCTCAACTTTCTAGCACATACTTCTCATCCTTGCAATAAACCTAAAGTAACCCTTTAGGTTTACTTTTTTACTTGCAGTAAACCCAGTTTTAATGTTATAAGGATCATTTCTTCCAGTTGTATCTGTTCTCAAAGCAACAGAAGCACTACATTCTGCAAAATAACCAGAATGTTTAGGGGGAATATTAGCTGGATCCAGTGAGACTCACCATCATATCTAAGAAAAGAACAAAATGTAGGTAGATGTTTTCTGTTATTCTAGAAACCAGTGAACAAAGGTCAGTATCCGAGAGCATTTACCGCAGCTTTGTTTATGGATTACGCGATCTGGGCGGCTAAGTATACAGTTAAAATGTTACAGATACAGAGGCCACGAAAAAGAGAAGTGACACTAAATTCCTTCACATGTAACAGAAAAGACCGACCCCCCCATTAAAAAAAATCTTAGATTGTGTTAAAAACAAATTAAAAAAAATCATTTTCTCAAGGATGGCAGCACAAACTATAGGTATCTATTACAATGCGTTCCAACCCAACAATTTTAGTGCTGCAAAGCAGGAAAGTTTAGTACTCTCGCTTCAGACAGGACACCCTTTCCTTAGTAAATACACAGAAATTAACTTTAATTTATTTGATGCTTTTTATATAAAAAAAAAGTAAAAACGTTTCCCCCTGTTTGAGGAATAGCTGAGCAGGCAATGGGGTAATCTTCAAGAATTTGAAGCACTTTTAAGCACACACACACACAGAAAAAAGATGCCTTTTAGATAAGAAGGATCAAAATTCTTAAAGTAAGAAGTTTTGAGGGAATTTTATGCTTTCCTTTTACAAAATCATGGTCCATGTGTGGAAAAGGAATGAATGGAATTGACTCAAAATAAAGTTAACTATAAATTGTACACTCATGAGCACGTACACTGAAGTATCTTTAAACAAACCCAGGGATGTGAGGGCCATTTGGGTTCTTACTGGAAACCATCCATACGGAGAGCAACTGACAGAAGGCCAGACTCTGCAATACCACCTGTTCTTCCTGTTCTGTGAGACTTCATTATAAAAGGATTTCTCTGTACATATGTGCTTTCACAAACCTTCATATGTGGTCATGCTGGTAAAATCAGCAAAAAACGACCAATGCGTTCTAGGTGTCTTCTCTAGTTTCCAAAGTTACTTCTTTTTTTGTGAAATTGAGCTAAATGGCTTTCAGTCTTTTGTGTAAAGGAAAAAATCCCCTGACATTTATTAGAATCAGGCCTTTCTAAAACAAAACAAAAAAAAAGGATTAAATTTAAAAAAGTATCTTAGGGCTTCCCTGGTGGTTGGGAGTCCGCCTGCCAGTGCAGGGGACGTGGGTTCATGCCCCGGTCTGGGAAGATCCCACATGCCGCGGAGCGGCTGGGCCCGTGAGCCATGGCCTCTGAGCCTGCGCGTCTGGAGCCTGTGCTCCGCAACGGGAGAGGCCACAGCGGTGAGAGGCCCGTGTACGGCAAAAAAAAAAAAAAAAAAAGTATCTTAAATGATCTCATATATTTACGGTTGTGGAAATACTTCACTGATCATTTCAATAAACTCAAGTATTTGAAAAACTCTGATTTCTAGAAATAAACAAGAAGCACCAGGCATAGATAGGTTCTAATAAGGAATGAATACCCATTAAGGATCATTTAAAAGGCATCAGTGGCTGAATAAATTAGTGAAACTAGACAGCAAAACTCGTCTGCTACTAGAGGTATCATTTTCTAAAACACATCAATAAGTGACTGGGGCTGGCGGGTAGTGATGAAGATTGTGATTTCAAAAAAACTGGGTTATCTGAATACTGGCAATAAAGTTCAAACTCTACTGGGGTCACTTATATCTAAACCTAGAACATAACTATTGTCTTACTAAAGAGAAAAGGTAGCTTTGCCTAAGTCTTCCTTCAGAAATAAAGGTTAGCTTTAACTTGCTGCTTCTAGAAGATGGAGCAGACATACTTTTCCCCATACCTCTGATAAGTACAAAAGTAAAACTAAAAAGTAACTGTAAGCTATACATACAAATGTAAAACTACAGCCACACCAACATAAAAAGGTGGAGGGAAGACAGACTGGTTAAGGACACTGGGACCCAAAGAATGTCACAGGTGGTAAGTTCCCTGGATTTTCTTCTTGCCTCATATATCAGACCTGGAGCTGGAAACCAGCGACCTGGAAGCACCAACAGTCACAGACAACAAAAGCCTGAGCTCTCTAGCCCAGGAGGCCTAGAGGGGAAAGGGGCAGCCTAGCAAGATAAAAACATTTTAGACTATAATCACTCTACTCCAAAGGTCACAGGAAAAACTGCCGCCCATGGCAGCAAAGCTAAATGGTGAGCTGGGGCCTGTACCCCACAGCCTCTCCTCCCCCCGGGCAGGTGTCAGAGGAAGCCAGGGAAGGGGCAGTAACCAAGCCCCCCCAGTGGCACCGGGGACAGGCGGGCGGAGCGGTGAGTCCCACCCTGGGAAGTGTCAGAGGAGGCCCAGTGCTGCACAGCAGGAAGGAGGCCACCCTGCAGTGCTTACGGAGGGAGTCCTACACATCCCGGCAGGAATAAGTCCGGGGAGGCCTAGCAGGGGTACAATTCATACCGCTGCCCGGAGTGACGGGGAGCCCCACTCCCTGGGTGTCAACAGAGGCAGAGGGGAGCCTGGATTTGCCTCCACTGGGCAGTAATGAGGCCTCACCACCCTCTCCTCTCTGGAGTGTGCCAACGAAAACCAGCTGGCAGAGACGGTTTAAATAAGATCCAGAGTCACAGGGCGTGCCCCAGACCCCAAATGTCCAGGCACCAATGAAAAATCACTCCTCATACTGAGAGCCAGGAAGATCGCCAACTGAATGAAAAAAGACAACTATGGTTAAAGGCACAGGGGAAGCGAAAACCTTCTTCTCGACAACAGACTTAGGTATTTGGGCAGCAGCTGATTAGCTACCACAGCGGGACTGTGAGGGGCCGGAAGCAGCCAGCAGCTGCCCCGAAGGCCTGTCCACAGAGCACCGCCCTCCCCAGCAAGCCTTGGTTCACCTCCGCCCAACCCTGGGACAGGTCGGGGAGGCAGGCAGCGGGGGCTGCTGTGTCTGCAGTAGACCTAACTCTTAGCAGCCGCTTCCGGGAAACTTCTAGGTCAGGAGAGCCTATCCAGTCCAGGTCTCTGTAGCCATCTGACCACAGTTAGTCTGCAACTGGGTTCATCTAATCACCCAAAACTACAGCTTTATTTTGGTGGTAAGGACACCCCAGCCCCAAGAACCAACAGCACCCCTGCACTTCCTAGGCATGTGCAGGTAGGTCCTTTTGACTAGCCTCCCTGTTTTTAGGTTAAGAAAAATTCCTTCTTTCTCACACATGTAGCTCCTTCCATTTAGATAAATAATAATAGTAAATATTAATTTTATCAACTCAGAAGTTATCAATATATTTTTACTTTTATTGATTTGAAAATTATTAATTTTGAAACTTATTGATTTATTAATCAATATTAATGGACAGCTGATGTTTATAATATAAGTGATGTTTAAAAGTTCTTAATTTATGTAACTGAGGATTATACTCTCCTAGAAATACACAGCAATTTACTGGCTAAGGATCAGTTCTAACTATATCAAGATGTGAAGTACAATTTATTACCCGATTATATGAAAGACTAGTTCATGAAATAACTGTGGCACTTAACGTGAATAGGTTAACGTAACCAAGAGTTAAAAAAAGAAAAGGTACTAGATATTTTTGCTAAGGGATCAAATGCAGAAAGATTGAAAACTTTAGGTTCTTTAAGAAAAATAGAGAAAATAACCTGAAATCGATAGCATTTAGACTGAATTGTTTTCGGTAAGGAATTTTTTTACCCTACATTTATTTTACCTCTTCAAAATACGGCTGTAGAATTTTTAACTCCCATCCTCCTTGTTTCCAGGAACAGATCTTTAATTTAAAATGCCAAAACAGCAAAAAGCCTGTGGGGTACATAATATCACAATTACCTGTGATACACCGTGCCATAAATGCTTAAAGCATTCTCAACACATGCAAATCATGGAAAAAAGATCTTAAAAGCCCTGAAACCTTATAAAAAACGTCCAGCAGTTCTCATCCAATAAAGCCGATTCTGAACTCTTAACAATGGGGTGGTGTACAGAGGGCATCTGTTTGCTGAGTTATATTATGTAAGGATTAAAAGAATGGCATGTGTTAATATTTTCACACAAGTGTCAGAAAACAGTAAAAAGTAAACATAACGCCTATATTCTCTCTTGAGTAAGCAAATACATTTTTCATGGCTTTAACTGGTACTTCTATTTTGATGACTCCAGAAATCAGTATTTCTAGCTCTCCTGAAATTTTTATACTGCTTTCTTCTAAAAATGTTATTGTTTTAGGTCTCATGCTCTGGTCCTTGATTCAACTGGATTTAAGTTTTGTATATGGTGTTAGGTAAGGGTCCAAACTCATTCTTCAGCATGTGGATGTCCAGTTTTCCCAGCACCATTGTTGAACTGACTGTCCTTTTCCCATTGAATGGTACTGGCACCTTGTCAAAAATCATCTGGGGGCTTCCCTGGTGGCGCAGTGGTTGAGAGTCCGCCTGCCGACGCAGGGGACGCGGGTTCGTGCCCCGGTCCGGGAGGATCCCACATGCCGCGGAGCGGCTGGGCCCGTGAGCCATGGCCGCTGAGCCTGCGCGTCCGGAGCCTGTGCTCCGCGGCGGGAGAGGCCACAGCAGTGCGAGGCCCGCGCACCGCAAAAAAAAAATCATCTGACCATGTATGTAAGGGCTTATTTCTGGGCTCTCTATTCCACTGGTCTGTACATCTGTCTTTATGCTAATAGCACATTGTTTTGATGCTTTTAGATTTATAGTAAGTTTTGAAATCAGGAACTGTGAGTTCTCCAGTTTTGTTTTCTTTCAAGATTGTTCTGGCTTATTCAGGGTCCCTTGAGATTGATTCCATATAAATATTAGGATGGGTTTTCTATTTCTGAAAAAAAGCATCTCTGGAATTTATATGTGACTGCATGAATCTGCAGATTGCTTTGGGTAGTAGTGATATTTTAACAATTTTAAGTCTTCCAAAACCATGAACCAGGAATATTTTTCCATTAATCTATGTCTTCTTTAAATTCTTTCAGCAATGTTTTGTATTTTTCATTGTACAAGTCTATCACCTCCTTGGTTAAGTTAATTCCTCAGTATTTTAATCTTTTTAATGCTATTGTGTGTGAAATTGCTTTTGTAATTTCTTTCTCAGTTTGTTCATTGTTTGTGTATAAAAACGCAAACAAATTTTTATATGTTGACTTAAAAAATTTTTTTTTTGAAGATTACTATTATTCTATTTTATTTATTTATTGGCTGCATTGGGTCTTAGCTGTGTTATGTGGGATCTTTCATTGCGGCACACGGGCTCTTCGTTGCGGGCAGGCTTCTCTCTAATTGTGGCGTGTGGGCTCATCAGTTGCGGCACGCAGGCTCTCTAGTTGTGGCATGTAGGCTCCAGGGCGTGTGGGCTCAGTAGTTGCAGCATGAGCGCTCCAAAGTGTGTGGGCTCTGTTGTTGTGGCATGCAGGCTTCAGAGTACGTGGGTTCTGTAGTTGTGGCACACAGGCTCTCTAGTTGTGGCATGCGAGCTCAGTAGCTGCAGTGTGCGGGCTTACTTGCCCCATTGCATGTGGGATCTTAGTTCCCCAACCAGGGATCGAACCAGTGTCCCCTGCACTGCAAGACAGATTCTTAACCACTGGACCACCAGGGAAGTTTTGTATGTTGACTCTTTGCATCCTACTTTGCTGAATTCATTTACTAGTTCTAACAGCTTTTTTCTCTGTGAGAAATCCTTAGGGTTTTCTACATATAAGCTCATACCACCTGCAAACAGAGATAATTCTGCTTCTTCCTTTCCAAATTGGAGTTCTTTTATTTATTTATTTATTTTTGCCTAACTGCTCTGGATAGAACTTCCAGTACTATGTTGAAAAGAAATGGTGAGGGACTTCCCTGGTGGTCCAGTGGTTGAGACTTTGCCTTCCAATGCAGGGGGTGTGGTTTCGATCCCTGGTTGGGGAGCTAAGATCCCACATGCCTTGCTGTGAAAAAACCAAAGCTTGAAGAAGCAACACTGTAACAAATTCAATGAAGACTTTAAAAATGGTCCACATAAAAAAAAAAAATCTTAAAAAAAAAAAAGGCAAAGAAGTGGTGAAAGCAGGTACTCTTGCCTTGTTCCTGATCTCAGAGGAAAAGGTTTCATTTCAGTCTTTCACTATCGAGAATGATGTTTGCTGTGGGATTTTCATATATGGATTTTATTATGTGGAGGTAATTGAGTGTTTTTATCATAAAAGGGTGTTGAATTTTGTCAAATCAATTGAGATGATCATGTGATTTTTTCCCCCTTTATTCTGCAGATGTGGTTTATTACATTGATTAATTTTTGTATGTTGAACCAGCCTTGCATTCCGGGAACAAATCCCTCTTAGTCATGATATATGATGTTTTAATATGCTGTTGAATTCTGTATGCTGGTATTTTGCTGAGGATTTCTGCAACAATGTTCATAAAGGATACTGGTTTGTAGTTTTGTTTTTTTGTAGTCTCTTTGCCTGGCTTTGTTTTCAGGGTAATGCTGGCCTCACAGAATGAATTAGGAAGTATTCCTTTGCCTTCAATTTTTGGGAAACATCGGAGGAGGAGAGGTATTAGTTCTTCTTTAAATGTTCTTCTTTAAAGAATTCAGGGATGAAGTCATCAGGTCTAGGGCTTTTCTTTGTTGGGAGATTTTTGATTACTGACTCAATCTCCTTACTAGGTCTAACTCAGATTTTCTATTTCTTCATGATTTAGTCTTGGTAGTTTTTTCGCTTCTGGGAATTTGTTTCATCTAGGTTATCCCATTTTTTGGCTTACAATTGTTCACAGTACACTCTTATAATCCTTTTTATTTGTGGAGAATCAGTAGTAATGTCCCCATTTTCATTTCTGATTTTAGTAACTGAGACTTCTTTTTCTTCCTTAGTCCATATAGCTAGAAGTTTATCAATTTTGTTGACTTTTTCAAAGCAAAAGCTTCATTGGTTTTTCTGATTTTTCTCTCCTGTTTTTCTGTTCTCTGTTTTATTGATTCTCTGCTTAAATCTTTATTATTTCCGTTCTTCTGCTGGCTTTGGGTTAGTTTGCTTTCCTTCTTCTACTTCCATAAATTATAAAGTTATATTGTTGATTTGAGATCTTTCTTGTTTTTTAATGTAAGCATTTGCAGCTACAAATTTCCCACAGCACTGCTTTCACTATGTCCCAGAAGTTTTGGTAAGTTGTATTTTCATTCACCTCCAAGTATTTTCTAATTTCCCTAGTGATTTCTTCTTTGATCTATTGGTTGTTTAAAGGTGTATTGTTCAATTTCCACAACTTTGTAAATTTTTCAATTTCACTTTCGTTACTAATTTCTAACTTTGTCCTGTTGTGGTCAGAGAAGATACTTTGTATGATATCTATCTTTTAAAATCTATTGTGGTCTAACATATGGTCCATCCTGGAAAACACCCCACAAGCATGTGAGAAGACTGTGTACAGGCATATCTTGGAGATACTGAGCGTCAGTTCCAGATTCATGTGATAAAGCAAATATTGCAATAAGTGAGTCATGTGAATTTTTTTCTTTCCCAGTGCATAAAAAGTTATGTTTATACTATACTGTAGCCTATTAAATGTGTAATAAAAAATTAGACTTTAATTAAAAAACATTGCTAAAAACTGCTAACTGTCATCTGAGCCTTCAGTGAGTTGTAGTAGTAAAATCAAAGATCACTGATCACAGATCACTGTAACAAATATGATAATAATGGAAAAGTCTGAAATATTGTGAGAATTACCAAAATGTGACATAGAGACACAAAGTGAGCAAATGGTGTCTGAAAAGTGTCACCTACAGACTTGCTTGATGCAAGGTCGTCACAAACCTTCAATCTGTAAAAAAAAAACAAACCAAAAAACCCCAACAACAACAACAAAACATAGTATCTGTGAAGCACAACAAAATGAAGTGCAGTAAAATGAGGCATGCCTGTCTGCTGTTACTGCTGGGTGGAGTGTTTTGTATATGTCTGTAATGTTTAGTTGGTTTACTGTGCTGTTTAAATCTGTTATTTCCTTACTTATGTTCTGATTGTTCTATCCATTACTGTGAATGGGGTAATGAAGTCTCCAACTGTTACTGTAGAACTGTCTACTTGTTCCTTCAATTATGTCAGGTTTTGCTTCATATATTTTGATGGTCTGTCCATTGATGTGTAAATGTTTATATCTGTTTCACTGTCCTGCTGTATTGAACTTTTCATTAATATATAACATCCTTCTTTGTCTTTTGTAAACTTTTTCAATTTAAAGTCTGTTTTCTTATATTAGTAGAGCCACTTATGCTCTCTTATGGTCACTATTTGCATGGAGTATCTTTTTCCATCCTTTCATTTTTAAACTTTTTTATGTCTCTGGACATCAAGTGGGCCTCCTGATGACAGCATGTAGTTGGTTTATCTGTTTTTATCCAATCTGTCAATCTCTGTCTTTTGATTGGAAAGTTTAACCAATTTACATTTAAAGTAATTACTCATAAGGAGGGGCTTACTTCTGCCATCGTGCTATTTATTTTCTACATGCCCTATAGTTTTTTTGTCCCTCACTTCCTGCATTACTGCCTTCTCTTGTATTTAGTTGATTTTTTTTTTTGTAGCAAAATGTTTAAATTCCTTTCTTACTTCCTTTTGTGTATATGCTATATCTATTTTCTTTGTGGCTACCGTGGGGATTATATCTAACATCCTAAAGTTATAACTGTCTAATCTGAATTTACACCAGCTTAACTTCAATAACATATAAAAACTCTGCTCCTTTACAGCTCTGTCCCCACCCTTTCTAGCTGTTGATGTCACAAAACTACATGCTTATACAATGTGTAACCCAAAACATAAAAGTAATTCTTCTTAATGCGCCAGTCTCCTAAATTACGTAGAAAACAAGACGTGGAGCTACATACCAAAGTTACAGTAATATGAGCTTTTACACATAATTTTTTTCCCTTAAATCTATTAGTCTCTTAAATGATGCATAAAACAAAAACTACAGTTACAAACCATTGTTACAATAATACTAGCTTTTATAATTGCCCATGTATTTACCTTTATTGAGATCTTTATTTCTCCATGCAGCTTCATGCTACTGTCTAGTGTTGTCCTTTCATTTCACCCTGCAGGACTCCTGTGAGCATTTCTTGCAGGGCAGATCTAGTGGTCATGATCTCCTGCAGCTTCTGTTTAACTCAGACTGTCTTAATTTCTCCCTCATTTTTCAAGGAGAGTTTTACTGGATATAGGATTCTTGTTTTTTTCTTTTAGCTCTTTGAATATATCAGCCTCCCCAAAAAAGTCTTCTGGCCTCCAAAGATTCCAATAAGAAACCTGCTGAAAATCCGACTGAGGATCCTTGTATGTGATGACTCTCTCTTCATCTTTTGAAAGTTTGATTATAATGTGTCTCACTTTGAATTCATCTTACTTAGAGTTTGTTGAGATTCATGAATGTTTATATTTATGTCTTTCAGCAAATTTGGGAAGTTTTCACCATTATTTCTTCAGATATTCTCCCTGCCCCTTTCCCTCTCTCTTCTTCTGGGATTCCCATGATGTGTATGTTGGTCCACTTAATGCTGTCCCATAGGTCCCTAGGCTCTGTTCACTTTTCTTAAATCATTTTTCTTTCTGTTCCTCAGCCTTGATAATTTCCCTTATCCTATCCTCATGTGCACCGATTCTTTCTCCTGCCTGCTCAAAGCTGCCTCTGAATCCCTCTAAGTGAGGGATTTCATTTCAGTTAATGCACTTTTCAGTTCCAGAATTTCTTTTTAGTTTCTTTTTAGGTTTTATGTCCCTTTACTGATATTTCCATTTAGCCACATATCATTTTCTTTTTTTTTTTTTTTTTTTACATATCATTTTCTTGACATCCTCATTCCAAAAGGGAGAAGTTGGAAGGAGTAAAGGGGTTGTCAGTTCCAAGCAAGTTTGAAATCCAGCAGAACACATTCCACTAGGCTTCAAGGCCTGCGAACAAGGCCTCTGTGGCTCAAGGTTGTGCCCTCTGGCCACGTGGTGGCTTCACTGGCCTCTGCCTCTGGGCCCCCAGCAGCTCCGCTGACACAAAATCTTAACTTTAAAGTCTTGATTTTAAGGTAAAACTAATCAATACTATCAGAATTCAGGCAAGCAGTCACGTGCAGGACTGAGCCGGGTACAGAGCCTGAAAGGGAGCACGAGGGCCTGGTTCTGGGGTGCTGGTAATGATCTGCTTCTTGGATATGTATGCTGGTTACATGAGAGTATTTCCTTGTGAACATTCACTGACATGTATGCTTAGATGTGTACTTTTCTGTGTGTATATTTCAATAAAAAAGATTTTTTTTAAAAAAAGGTTGTAGAACAAGAAGATTTCAGCAATAGAGGAAATTATCTCTAGACAGAGAGAGTTATTTCCTTTAATTTAGCTCATGTTTTGCCATTTTTTACAGTTAAAACATTATGGTAATGAAAAGAAGATGTTAAGTTATGGCTGCTCCTACCAGCTGACATAAAAGTGAGAGACCTATTTTAGTCTCAGAGTATTAAAAGATACAATTTAGCTATTTTAATATTATATAGTAAGAGACATAGTTATTTCAGTGCATGGCCATAAGAACAGTTGTAAGCCAGTGGCTAGTAATATCATTACCATTCAGGAAGATAATCCAGGATTAGGAAATACTGTTATAAACAGTGAATGTCTAAATACAGTTAAAGATGGCAATCAGCTGAATTAGAACCAGCCTTCAAAACTGCTTTCCTGTAGCGTATAGCTCTGCCTGGTTATTTTTTCTAAACAATAAGGTAGATAGGGAGGCAACCGTGAGGAAAACTGTTGCAGAGATAACTTGATCTTACGAGTCTTCCATTTAGCAGAGACTGGGACAGAGCTGACTAGAGGGACAGCACACAGTGCGTCCTTTCTCTGGATCCGGGCCAGTGACCGAGAGCCGATGGAGAAGTCAACCAGGCTCTTGCACGTGTTTAACGTGAGCCTTAATATACAGCTAGGTATTGGTTTCAGGCCTGCAAGGTGGATACATTTGCGAAGAGCACATATATATCTAAACATAGTTCGATCTCTTTGGATATTTCTGGTGACCTGGCTCATTAAAGTGCTAGGGAGGCCTGAAAGGCGCATGTTCAAAACGATCTTCAGAGGCACCTAATTTTAGAGTTGACTACTATTAGGCTGCAATCTCACACAAGGCCAGGAGAAACATGATACCCAATCTGGAGTGCCATATTGAGGAGCACCACCGGCAACACCACAAACTTTATGTTAAGCACATTCTCTACCTTGAAAAACAGCTACCGCAAACCCTGTTTTAGCACTAAAGCGCATCAATTTATTTAGTTAATTAAATTCTTACACTGTGTAAAATCTTTGAAATACAGGGGGAAAAGCTCTTGAACCTCAGCTATAACAGATGTTCATTCTTTGGCAGTCACTATTTTCTAGGAGCTTTTAACAGCTTTTCAATCTCTATTTGCTCTTCTTAAGAATGCAAATTTACTGATTCTTAAATTCTGCTGTTCAAAAGATATCTTAATAAATGATGTGTAATATTTTGGGGCCAGATTTCCATATATCTGCCCATGTACATATATGACAGTAACAGTATTTTCACACCCGAATCATTTGTGATGGTAATTTAGGATTACGACCATACATGTTTTCAAACTTGGCTGCTTAAAAATCGGTCTATCTGATTTCAGATGCTCTCTGAGTTCTCAATCAGAATTCTCTAACTCTCATTAATTCAGTCAACAATTTCTAAGATAATTGTTGAAAATGAGACGGTATCTGTTGACGTAAGATCGGGAATAGATTTTGGCCTGTCAAGATTCTGACTTTTTAAACTAAGCACAGTCCATTATGGTAATTTATTTTCACTGTAATTTAGAAAAGAGCTTATTAAAGTACTATTTATCACGAGAGAATTACTGGGTCATTAATAATACAGCTAAAGGCTACTGAAATCTCTAACCAAAAGCCCACAATGATGGCAACACATTTCAGTGTAGTGATCAGCAGTGTTGGCAATGGAGGGACAAGATTTGTTCTGAATCCCAGCTCCATCGCTTACTAGCTATGTGACTTTGGGCAAATTACTCACTGTCTCTCTCTTAGCATCTCCTCTGTACAATGAGGATAACTGTACTTCACAGGGTTGTTGTGAAGAGTATATGAGTTAATTCATGTGAAGCACTCAAAACAAGAGTTAGCTCAATAAATTTTAGATATTCTTATCTTGAATAATGCTTTCAAGAAAGCCAGATAGTACGGGTGATTTAATTTGGTCATGTACATTGTCCACGGGAAGGGCATTCTGTAACAGGTAATGTTATAGTTTTATATCACTCCTCTCGTCCTTGAATACAAATATCATTTAATTCCATATTCACTTTTAATAAGTATCCACACTGGTTCAAAAGGGACCAAAAGAGGCGGTAGGAATAGATTCTGTGGAGTACACTGGTCTGAACTGACTCCTGCCAAGAGAAGTTTAGTGGGGGAAAGGGGAACCACCCTAAACCAGCCTTCTTTTTACTCATGTTTAATGAGATCCTCAGACCAAGGTCAAGGAGCACAGGAAACAGTTATAAATCATGCCACCTGACGGGAGAAGGAATAGGAGGGGCACGTGCACTGGGGCAGGAAATCTAGGTTGATTTATTTGCATTGAGACGATTCAAGAGGGATCAGGAGACTCAGAAGGTTTATAAATTCCCTGTGGCATCATAAAAGGCAGCGGTCTGACAATAGGAAGGGCAAGCTAGATTTGACGCTAGAAAAGAAGGGAAGGGTCTTATCAAAGTTTTGTGAAGAATTTTTCTACATCTGGAATTGATGACAAAAAAGATGGAAGAGATGGAAGAAAGGAGGCTGGGAGGATTCCAGATTTCCCCACATCTCCCAGCCTCTGGACTTCACTTAACTCCAAGCAAGCAGAACTCATCAAAATATGATCTATTTCTTTGTAGGATACAAAAAAGGTTTCAAGGGGATAGTGAGTAACCAGGATTTCTTTTTTAACTTTAAAATGCAATACTTACTACTTTCATAAAGTAAGGAAATTCCTATAGACAGATTTAAACAATCCTTACATATGTGTTTTCTTATGCTTTACAATTCCTTCTTTTAAAACTGTTCCCAATGTCAGCAATTAGCAGGTAATATAGCTATAAGTAAATATATTGACTTGTCAAAAACTGGAAAATACATAACTTTAGACCTCAAAATTAATTTTATCCATGTAATATTATAGATGAGGAAGATAAGACCAGAGAGGTAAGTTAGGAAGCTTGTGACTTGATTCATTAAAAAAACCGAAAGAATAAATTAGTGGCCAACACCTACATATCAAGAGATCTGTAAGTGAAGGGGGTCAGAAAGTATAAACTTCCAGTTATAAGATTCAGTCCTGGGAATGCGATGTACAGCACGGTGATGAGAGTGAACAATACTGTGTTGTACATTTGAAGGTTACTGAGAGTCAAGATCTTAAAAGTTTTCATCACAAGAAAAAAAAAATGTAACTGTGTGGTGATGGATGTAAACTAAAGTTACTGTGGTGATCGTTTCACAATATACACACATATCACATCATTATGTTGCACATCTAAAACTAATATAATGCTGTATGTCAACTACACCTCAATTAAAAAAGAGAGGTTTATATATATGGATTCTCTGTGTGTGGGGGCGGTATGGATGACTGGATAACACAGGGCTCTCGTCTTGCAGGGTCACAACGAGCTGGAATTAAAAGCGGCGGCCTCTCTGGACAAAGCACGTGGCCCCCAGTTCATCATGGTCTCTCCTCTCGTCTTACATGCGTCCCTCCCCTCTTGAGTTATGGCATCTGCCTGGCCCACACAGCCCTCAGGCTCGGGGCTATAAGGCATCTGAATAGTATGCTGTAGGTTGTGAAGTGCTGTGTATTAGCTGATGGGGTATTACTGCTCCAGATGATACACTTAGTTATCAACAGAGTTGGAGCTGGAGCTGAGGTCTGGAGCTGGAGCAACAGTTACCGGTGGGGATTCCTACATTCGAAGAGGACACTGTGGCTCAGAGTAAATAAGCAACAACTCGTAGGACAGCAAGTGAACAGTGCTGCTGCTTCTTTCCTCCTCCCTCTCGCATTTTAGCTTCTGCCCAAAGGAGGACAAATGTGTGAATGAAGAAAAGCAAAGAATGGCTTTACTAATGTAAGGAAAAAAACCAATTCCGTGGCTAGGAAATTCCAAACTACAAAGATGAGTCTTGAAGTGAAGATTAAAGCAGAGATTAAGCTGAGGAAGTAGAAGGCAATTCCAGAGATGAGGGCAGTGAACGGAAAATGCTTTGCATCCAGTTCCTTTCAAACAAATCTGGAAACCAGCGGCAGGAAACATGCAGCTGATCCTGATGTTTGCAGTGGTTTAGACGAAGAAGTATGTATACTGAGTACTTAATATGTAAGAATCCAGAACTGAAGGGAGATAGGATAACTAAAACGAGATGAGCACGTTTATCTGACCAAGTCAATACGGGCTGTTGAATCATGAAATAAGGATTGAACTGTAATCGTCTACTCTGTCAACTTCTGGATATCGGATATTCTAACCAGCAGAAGGTTTTCACTCTCTATGATCACCACGTACCAGTCACCTTCAGGGGATAACGTCACACAGATGGCTGAGAGGCTGGCTCGTGGACACGGCAAGTACAGGACAGAGCAGGCAGGCCAGCACGACACAGAGGGAAGGGGTCCTCCGGCAGCGCCAGACGCCCGTGTGTCCTCTGAGAGATGCCTGCTGCGTCCCAGCACCTGGCATCGCGGGTGCGCGGAGGCTGGCCTCATCACCAAGAACGCCGGCGCTTGGCGAGGCGGCCAGACGCCTCTGGCTCTGCCCCCCACGTGCAGCCTCTGCAGCACTCCCGCTACCTCAACACTTGCTGTTTATTTTTTCCTTTGTTCACTGACAACTCAGGAGCTCTCTGTAGCTTCACCCTATTGCTGTTCTCTTTTCATAGAATGTAAAATCGTTTTGTTGTTCTCTCTCCAATGTTAGATGTCACTTTTAAACTAGTTTTAATACTATGATGAATGGGTTTTCCCAGCTGCTCCAGAACTGGTGGCCCAGGCCCAACGCCGGGGACAAAGGAGAGCTCAGCAGGTCACGTTCTAGAGAGCCCACAAGGGGGGTGGGGGGCAGAAAAGGCACCACCGTCCACCAGGCCAGCCCCTCACAGCGCACGCCTTTTCTGGGTTGCGACTGGTGTGCGGTGATGCTAAGTCTGGCAGAAGGAGTCTTGACGTCACGGGGAGCAGACAGTCATGCACAAGGGGGGCCCCTGTGCTCAGTGAGAGAGGCTCAAAGAGAATCCAGCCCTAAATCCTAGAGTCTTCAATCTTGAAGACGGGGTTTGAGTACAAGAAAAGGAAACAGGCTTCTCCTTCCTTTGTTTGGTACCTACTCAGGCATCGGACTTGCTGGTTTGCCTTGTGCTTATCTGAGGAGGAGAAAGGACACCTAGAGACAGAGGGCAGCATGGACAGAGGAGCACGTGGCAGCCGACACGCTCTCTTCAGCCCAGCAAGGAGCAGCCAGGTCTGAGTCTTCCGGGCACTGCTCACCCCTCAGGGGTCAACGCTGGCCAGAGAAGCAGCATCAAAGGGCTGCAATGGCATCAGAGGACCCCAACGCCAAAGGAAGAGGGAGAAAGGCACGAAAAGGACAGAACCTGTCCCTTCCTGCTGCAGGCCCCTCTTGGGGGCGGAGGCAGGCAAGAGAAGATGAAGCGAGTTCTGCTCTGATGCCTCATCTGCCTTCTGAGGTCACAGCGTAAAGTGGTCTTTTCTAGAGCTGAACATACACATGGAATCACACAGCACGTACTCCTCTACATCTGAACAGTGTCTCGCCACAGGAGGACACCACTGTTTGCTTGTTCACTCACTTCTCATAGCAGCCAGCCTTCCAGGCCGCCTGCACTGGTCCCCCCACGTTGTAGGTGGCTGGTGCACGTGCAACAGGACAAGGGGAAGTGATGGTGTGCCCCTTCCGAGACAGGTTATAAGGACATCGTGGCTTCCATTTTGGCTGCTCTCTTCCCCTCCCCTGGATCATGTGCTTAGGGGAAGCCAGCCCCACGTCCTAAGTAACCCCATGGAGAAGCCTAAAAGGTACAGAGCCCCGGGCCATGTGAGTGACCCCTGTTGCCCCAGCCAAGCGTCAGGTAACTGCAGGCCTGGCCAGGAGCCTGACTGCAAACTCATGGGGACCCTGAGCGAGAACGACCAGCTTGGGCCGGTGTCCTGGGCCTGCTCAGCGGCTGTCAGAACCCTTAGTTCTACCTGATGAAGCAACAAGTCAGGGGAGAAGTATCATGTGTCACAGGCAGCTCCCTGGAGACTAACCAACTGGTCACAGGAGAGCGGGCAGAACGTAGTAAAAGACAATCACTGAAAGCAAGATTCACTTAACTCAGGTATTTTTTCATACTGGACCTACTGAAAATACTTGGGGCAACAGTGAAGTCCCCCCTTTTCCATCAGGGACTTAGGGATTAGGGAAATTAAGCGGTCTTATGAGGCTAAAGAAGTAAAATACAGAAAACACAACAGAAAACGAAGCAAGTCTGTGCAAATGCTTGTCTGAAGAGGACAGGATCCCCCCACTGCCGCCAGGACCACCCGGGGGTCACGCAAGGAAGGAGAGCGGGGACCGCTGGGAAAAGACTGCAGGGACAGGAGGGCATGTTTGGTCTGGGACAGTGAAACAGAAGGCCAGAGACCCTGTGAGCAGGCTCGGCCAGGTGAGCAGGTGACAGCACGTCTGTCTGACAATCAGCTCACTTCCCCAGCGACAGACACGTTTCCACAGAACATGCACCAGGAGACCTCAGCTCATGACACAGCTCTGCACGGACACACTGCTCGTCTCAAGATCTGGGTCCTGTCGGAAGACACTGACTGATTCTCACTAACTGCTCCCTAATGGAACAGGAGACGGCACCCACCTCCTAGCTGGGAGGATGACGCGCAGACCCAGGCAGCCCACCCGAGTTTTCTGCACCCACGACACAAGCACAGATGCATCGTTTACGACCCCTCCAGCCTCCTCAGTCAGCTGAGCTAGCCTTATCCATTCATAATTCTCCTGCTGAACATAATGGAAACTGATAATTTGTTCAGAAAATGGGAAATGAGGACCAATTAGAATTAGTCACAGCTCTTAAAATGAGACAGGTTGAGCAATGTGTGCTGGGGTGACAAACTGCTGATCAATTTTTTTGCTCAGTTTTCTTCTGTGATATGAAAGAAGTCTCTCTCTCTCTCTTTCTTTTTTTTTGTCAAGCTAGGTGACCTGAAAATGTTTATGTGGCAGAATTCCCACAAATGGTGGATAAAGTGGTTGAACTTGCAATAAAGGGAGGCCCCCAGAGCACCTTTGTTTTGCTTTCCCTTGTGTCACTGGCACCCAGGAGAGGGTGAACGTTCATAGTGAATTCCATCTCTTAAAGGGATGAACGTCCAGGGGTACCAGAGCTTAAGTGGGTAAAAGTTTTCTTTCACTTGCAAATGAGCACTGGGTTGTTTTTTGCTGGTCATCTGTCTATCTTGCAGTAGGGAACATCTTCTGGTGTTTTCTCATCAAAGTCAGCCACATAAAGTCTATTTATAAGCAGTTTTATTAGTCTTTAAAATAGAGAAAATATCTTTATTGTGTAAATAGTGATTCTTGTTTATTTGAACATTAAATATGATGCTAGGACTTCCCTGGTGGCACAGCGGTTAAGAATCCGCCTGCCAATGCAGGGGACATGGGTTCCATCCGTGGTGCGGGAGGATCCCACATGCTGTGGGAGCAACTAAGTTCATGCGCCACAACTATTGAGCCCTCATGCCTAGAGCTGGTGCTCCGCAACAAGAGAAGCCACCGCACCGCAACAAAGAGTAGCCCCCACCTCGCCACAACTAGAGAAAGCCTGCGCACAGCAACAAAGACCCAACGCAGCCAAAAATAAATAAATTAAAAATGATGCTATCAATTGATGACTGATCCTCTAAAGTAGAAAAAAAGAAATTCCTTCACTTGAAAACTCTTTCCTACTCTGATTACTTCAGGCAGAAGGGAGAATGTGGGCAGCCCAAACGTACAGAAAAGTGGCGGAGGATGAAGGGGATGACCTGGAAGGCAGGAGGTGGACACTCGTGTAGAACAGGAATGCCGGGAACAGCATTGAAGATGGAGAGGACGCAGACTCTGAAATTCAGCTTTCTCCTTATCTTCAAAGCGGAAAGAGATCTGCCCCAGCTTTAAAATTGTGGCAAAGTATACACAACATAAAATTTACCATTTTAACCATTTTTAAGTGTGCAGTTCTGTCCATTAAGTATATTTACATTGTTGTGCAACCATCATCAATGAGGAAATTTCTAGCTTTTATTTTCACAGATGAAAGGCCTCACGTTAGTATTAAGCATTAAATTTGGGGAAGGTTTTGGGTGGAAAAGAAAAGGGAAAAACTTTGCTCTTACCATCAGAGCTTACCCAGCCTTGAATAACAGGAAATCACTTAAATGAAAATACCCTTAGTGCCTTCTGTAGCGGGAATCTGACTGGACGTAAGGAATAAGACTTTTCACCCGCTGGTGGTATGTGCACACCACCACCAGCTCCACACCACTGCTGCCTGCCCTTACATGCGGCCTCTGCCCCCGGATGGCACCACTGAGGACCCCAACAGCCCTTGCAGATACCCCACAGCACTTGCCAAGGACCACGCAGTTGTCAGTGCTGTGGACGACCCCTGCGGCCTGACCCCAAGAGACATGCAAAAAAACCCCCCAAAAAACCTTTCTCATTTCAAATGGGCAGAATTTCACTAATTTCATCCAGCCATTGCAAAAGTTAAAAAAGTTCTCCTAAGACGTGTGACACCTTCTAAACCAGTCCTCTGACCAAGAATGCTCTGTGCTTCCTAGACAAAGCAGAGATTTGAAGGCTGAAGTCTCTGCTGGTGAAGATCAATTAGATAAAGACCAGACATCTGGCCCGAGGTGGGAGACCTGAGTGCATGAGCCGCGGACAGCCTCCCCCCAGCCCCACCAGTCATACCTGCTGCTTGAGCTGCTGCACGAGCCGGTCCTTCTCCCGCTTCAGGGCAGCCACTTCTTCCTGGGTCTTTTTCTTCGAGGATGAAAGCTCCAAAAGAGCTATATTGGCATCTTTTTCACTGATGGCGGCCAGAAGGGCTTCCTGCCTGCAAACGAAAGAAAACATCCTGATTTCCATCTAGTCCTCACAGCAATCCTCAAGCTACTATTACCATTACCTCCATTTTATGGGTGGTGAAACTAAGGCTTAGAGAGTGTATGCAGCTGCCCAAGTTCACACTTGAAGCAAACGGTCTGGGCAGGAATCCCATTCAGGGCTTCTTGACTCTAAATGTCTTTATCAGGTCGTTACACTGACATCTTAATGAAGAGTTCCTAGATCTAGTTGTAGTTAAACTTGGAAAGTAAACGAAGTTAATGACTTTTTTTTAAAGTAAGAATTATCCTGTCATCTATACATTTTACCCATTTGACTCATTCTTTTGATAAGTATTCTGTGGTTTCCAGGCAAACGAGGCACCACTAAAACTGAAAACATTTTTATGTACAGAATGTATAACAAACTGTAAACGTTAGTAAATAGGATTCAGGAAATCAGCCAGCTGCTCCCGGGGCACTCTGAACATCTATGAATCTTTTTATCTCATCAATGCAAATACGTTTCTAGTCAAGGCTTTACTTGGCAATGATCTGCACATTTTGAAACAACAATTTAAACTTCACTGATTCCTTGTGGTTTACCTAACAACTATTTTTGGGTTCATATCCAGAAGGAAAAGAAGGTGGGATTTTAGGGGAGGGGCGTTGAACTGAGAAACTGACAAAATAATCAGAATGAAGTTGGTGAACAATTAGTCTCATAGTCCAAATGCATTCCTCTATAGCTCATCTTTTATGTAATAAGTCATCTGGAAGAAGACAGATTTGATTTACAGGAACTATAAAAGTGGCCTGAGCTTTTGACCTGAGGAAATGCTGGATCTGAGAACGCACTGCCCAAGTTTAACCTTGCTTCTGTCTCTTGTTAAGATAATTACGCTTCAACAGCAGTCATATGGAAGAGTTTTAGTTTAGCCACAAACTGGAAGACTATCTTTTGCACATTCTGACAAGGATATTCCATACTCAGATGGGTAGGTCTGGGGAACCCTGAACAAGCAGTGCTAACAAATGGAAGACGCAGATCAGTTTACATCATGGAAATGAGGATTTGTTTAACTAGTCTTTGCTGTTGGAAGGGAAGATTCATTGACCTCAGTATAACTTTCCACTGTCCTCACTCTACATGAGTCTAAGAAATGGCAGATTGCTTATCCCATGAAGTCAACACCAAAGGGATAACGACAGTCTAAATATATCCACTGACCACTTGAAAAAAATATGTTAAGTGGTGAAATGAGCTTAAAGGTGAAGGAGTTCAAGATGGTCTCACTCTGCGGTTTCCTGTTAATTGCTGTCATCTGTTCCCTTTTGGGGAGCCCAGAGACTGACAAGCTGGAACGAGAAATGTGCCTTCTCAATAAGGGGGCTGCATTTCTGTGCGTCAATAGTCAGAATGACACATTTAGCGGCAGGCAAATAACAGACGATGAATGAAAGATAAATTACTCTGTCCAGTTAGACCGAGTCATGAGAACTTCTGCCGAATGCAAGATAAAAGGCGATAGGATCTGAGTTCCATTCTGTACTTAAGGAAAGAAGCGTCATAATACGAAATGGTAAAAATGATCCTATACTGTTGAAACATCTTGACTGAATTCCAAATTCTTTTATAAATGATATGCTTGGCCAGCTAGTGTGGTACAGTTAATCTCTGGGGTAAAATGTCACATTCCCCAAATGCAATATGATATAACAGGTGCCAATTCATATTCTAAATTTTAAAATAAAGGATGTGGCACTGGAGTCTGAGCCATTGGAATGGTGCCTTTTTTAATAAGATATATATTTTGAAGTCTTTTTTTCTTTTTCTGTACGATTCAAATAGAAATTTTATTATGTCATTGATGCTATTTACTTTTTATTGAGCACTGATAATATATTATGAACTGCACAGAATCAAATTTTCTCTCCCACACCCAAGGCTCTCACCCTCTAAAAATTCCCTAGCGGATTAACATAACACTGTCCTTTCCATTTTAAAACTGTACTCTCGATATTGACTTCTACATGTGTATGTGCCTATAAAGGGCAATTCACAGTCAAGAGAATGAAATGTCTTGATTACATATTGCACATATGATCATGTAAACTCTGGGTAATGTTAGTATCTTTTGTGGGTTTATTAGCTTTCAGGTTTTTCTCTTGTTTTTGGAAGGGGACAGAGATTGTACTGTTTTCCCTATAATTTTGGTAAATTTGAAACGGACACCATGGGAAGAACAACTTCTTGAAAACAGTTTGGAGGACAGGAACAAAAATAAAGCTGGTAAGTAGTAACAGCCATCTAGTTTATGGGGAATAAGAAAAACTCTTGTTCCCTCAATACATGTGATAGCAAAGACCATATTTGTAGTTGAGCTTACGTGGTTAAGTTTTACAAAGAACATTCAAGTGTCTAAGCTAAGAAATTTTAAGAATACCCTGCCTTTCAGAGGGAATGGAATTTAGAGTGCAAAAAAGCAAATAGCAAAAAGGATTTTATTTTAGTAGCCACCTATTCTTAATATAACTGCTTCTTTGAAAAACAGGTATTTTCTGATAACAAAGTAATGTTCATTCATTGCTGAAAAATGGCAAGATACAGAAAACTGTGAAGAAGGAAATAAAAATACCTGCAATAATTCCTTTCTAATCAGAGTCAATTACTTGAGAGCTGAAAGGCAGCTACTCTAACACTAATACGGCTCTTTCAAAGAGAATGAACCTTCCTGGGGATTAATAATCAACTTCAAAAGCTTTACTAATCCAAGGCTCTCCACAGAAAAGGAACACTTGCTGGTGGAACACTTCCTGACTTCATTTCCCATAAGCCCATAGGGAGTAACACAAGCACATGAAACACAAAAGGGAACATACATAGGCCACAAGCCCAGACAAAAGAAGAACTAAGATGCTCTTCCTGCCAAATCACTCTCCTTGTTCTCTTAGTGGCTTTTCCTCAGTTAAAAATTAAAAAAAATGAAACTGTGCACACAGAACCTTTCAAAGTGATTAGTAATTCCCTACTGCATGACTAACAGGCCCCCTGACTTGCATAATGAGTAGGTAGTAACAGAAATCCAACTTTAAGTCATTAGTCTAGTCACACCATCCCTGGTGCTGTAAACTACCAGAACAGTTGAACCTGCCCTTTGACCTGCAAATTCTAATAGAATCAAGATGTCTCTAAAAGTTCTGCTGTGGCATTTGAGCTTCAAGAAATGGTAAGACCACCTTCTCTGTCCCCCTCCCCCTTCCAGCAAATTTCAGAAACAAGAGGCAAATACCCAAGGCAAGTGGAGCTCAAAGTTCTGCTGGTAACTCCTGAATCCTTAAGGACAACACACGAGCCCTCTCTTACTAGTAAACGACGGTGGTTAGCAATTTAAGAGTGAGTCCTAGGTAAGCGTGTGTTTAACAGAAATGCAAGACAGAAAAGGAGTATGAATGAAGGGATATTATAACAGTTTATTTTTCCCTCTTCTTCCAACTGGGTATTCCAAACGGACCGATTAAATAATCGTGTTTCATAAGTTTCATAATCCAGAAAACACGAGGAAAGAGAGCAGATGAAAGCAACAGTGAGATCAGTAGCTTTGGACGTATTACTGTCAAAGACATGTAGGCACAGTTTACTCCAATTTTAAGATGAATCTGAAATCCAGATTCTCTTACTGATGCCTCCTTTACTTGTAATTTAACCGGTTAACTATCCGGGGTGAAATCTCTTTCACCCCTTCATTTCCCTTGGCGAGGAGGTCCTCCAGCCTCCCTCACGGAAGCCTCAGAGGGTGTGGCCGATACACCACCTTACGAAAGCTCAGTGGGCAAGCCTGGCTGAAATACCTGAACTTCCAAATCTGGTCCCTGAACATCTCCTTATGTCCTCTCTAGGGAGCCTTTACTTAGATACTCAGCATTACCTTTAATATAAAATGTCTACACTAAGTCAGGTCTTCCATCCGTCATAACGAATCTCCCGTTCAACGTTAACTGAATCACCACACTTCTAGGCCCACAGCCTGAGAACACTGAAAAAATTTGATTTCCTCTTTGTTCCCCAGAACCAATATGCAAGTTTTGTGGATTCTTCCTTTCTAATAGTTTTTAATGAACCCACCACTTTGTACCTGCATGTTCACTATCAGGGTCCCCAGCATCCTTTTATCACAGGCCTGCATGATTCTTAAAACGCCTTCTCTGACCTCACTGCTGTTCTCACTGTCCTGCTTCCAGCATCACTTTCATCAGGTTTCTTAATGTATTAAACACTTGGGCCTAATATCTGACCAGCTACAATTTTCTATCTACTCCTTCCTCAGTGTCTTCCAAGGACTGTGTGTCACTGAGACATGACTTGTTTTCACTTAGTTTTATGCCACACGCTCTACCTGAAAGGCCTGAGCTTTCTCCTCACCGGCTGCTAACTTCTTTCTGTTCAGCATTCCCTTCCAGCACTTTCACAGTTTAGATTAATAGGCATCTGCTCTGTGAAGGTCCTTCAATTCTTCTACATGGGTCTGCTTCCCCAACTATACTATGCTTATGGCTTATGTCTTTAAAGTTTTCTTTTAATGTTGAGTTTCTTGGTCTTTCAATTTGTTGCTTTGCTAATTTTTAAACTTTTTTTCTTCTTAATTGTGGTAAAATACACATAAAATTTACCATCTTAACCGCTTTTAAACCAAGACCAGGGACAGGAGGCTGTCACCTGAAGGGGGGGGTGGGCGTGCCCCCAGGACTGGGAAAGCGAGTGGTGCCAGGCCCCTGCCGCCCGCTGCCTTGCTGCAAAGTGCTCCCTGGGCTCCCAGTGGCCAGGTTACAGCCCAGGTCCCATCTGCTTAAGCACCATCCATTCTCCCTGAGCCAAGAGCTTGGCCACAGGGGCCACGCTGGCCAGTGGCACAAGGTTCCAAATGCTGCTTCCCAAGCTGGCTGACCAGAGGCTGCAGCTAGGATTCCCTGCCAGCGGTCTGCGGGTCCCCAGGGACCTGAAACAGATTTTCCAGGGTTTAAACACCTGTAAAAAAATGTTTGTTTTCATTTTGCTTACTCTAAAAAAGGACCCCCTTACCAGTCACAATGACAGAACTATTTTGTGACAACTAGAAATGAAAAGGTTTTCACAGATTAAAAAAAAATACACATAACATTTACCATCTTAACCGTGTTTAAGGGTACAGTGCAGCAGTGTTAAGGACACTCATACTGCAGTGCAACTGTCTCCAGAACGCTTTGTCTTGCACAGCTTAAACTATGTATTAAACGATCCCCAGCCTCCTCCCGAAGCCCCTGGCCAACCACCCTCTCCTTGTCTCTATGAATCAGGCTACTCTAGAGCCTCACGTAAAGGCAGCCACACAGTATTTGTCCTTCTGTGACTGGCTTACGTCACTGAACATAAAGTCCTCAAGGTTCATCCCTGTGGCAGCGTGTGTCAGAATCTCCCTTTGTTTCAAAGCTGAATAGTATGCCACTGTACGCAGCCGTCACGCTTTGTCCATTCATCAGTCGATGGACGCTGGGGTTGCTTCCACCTTCTGGCTATTGTGAATGCTCCTATCTTTAATTTTTAAAATGTATTATTTTCCTTCTAGAGGTGTGGTTCACGACTGTGAATACCAAAAGCTTGCACATATTGTTAATTTTCTACATTGCATGTGCCTGAACCATTTACACTTTTTTCTCTTCTTTTCTTTTGGCTTCAGTTACTCTATACTCTGATATTATCTGCCAGTCTTTTTTTTTTTTTTTTTTTTGCCTAAAGTCTTTGCTCAGAAACAGCTGGAATACAAGCTCCACGAAGGCAGGGTGTCTGTCTATTGTGTTGTGTGTCCCAAGTGCCAAGAACGGCTCCTGGCACCAGCAGGCACTTCATACATGCACCCTGAACCAACAGCTCCTCCAGTTCTGACTCCATTCCCATCTGCCATAGTGGTTCCCAACTGCTCCAACGTTTTCACTTATTCTGAAGCTGGGCTTCACTGTATTTTATTTATTTATTTATTTTTAAAAGGGCTTCAAATGCTTGGCTTTTTTATTTATTTATGGCTGTGTTGGGTCTTCGTTTCTGTGCGAGGGCTTTCTCTAGTTGTGGCAAGCGGGGGCCACTCTTCATTGCGCTGCGCGGGCCTCTCACTATCGCGGCCTCTCCTATTGTGGAGCACAGGCTCCAGACGCGCAGGCTCAGCAGTGGCTCACGGGCCCAGTTGCTCCGTGGCATGTGGGATCTTCCCAGACCAGGGCTCGAACCCGTGTCCCCTGCATTAGCAGGCAGATTCTCAACCACTGCGCCACCAGGGAAGTCCGACTGTATTTTTAAGGCTTTTTTTTTTTTTTTTTTTCAGTCCAGCAGCATGGAAAGCAACTGAGCAGAGGGTTAGAGTAGGGGATATCAAAATTTGAAAACATGAAAAAAACCAAGACTAGAAAGAGACCACTAGCTCCGGCCAATTCACATTTCATTAAAAGAAGAGTTTTGCTTTTCTCTAACTAGACAGAGGACAACTGGAGAAGTAGGTTCAATTCTGGAGGCCATTATTCAAGAGGCAATTAAAAGTAGAGGGATCCAAAGGAAGGTGACAGGATGGGGTTATATAAGGGCATATTAATCCAAAAAGATTTACCCACAGAGCATGACTGATACTAGAAGAGCAGAAACAGGAAAGGCAGAAATAGGATTTTTTTTTTTTTTTTTTTTTTTTAGAAATAGGATTTTAATCTGTGTCTCTCTAGAAAGCACATATGACACTAAAGGGAGGACAGTCACAAAGATACATATTTCAGTTTATAAAGTGATCATCTAACGTATTATCTCCTATTAATAAGTAGAACTGGGAGGCCTAAAAAATGACAGGGCTTCTCCTGACTAGGTGTGTAAAGAGGTTATCAGAGGTACTGTACAAATGATTTTGCTTTGAGTGGTAAGTCTGTCCTTTTTAACTGTAAGATTCCAGCAGAGCGAATGAGATGAAACAAAAATGCTAACTAAGTGCCAGTAAATTGTATGGGCCATATGTGCTGAAGTAAGTGACACCGCAGACAAAGAAAATCACCTGGGACCGAGGACATGGGAAGTCAGTGGGCCTTATTTTGACAGAGATAATAAGAAAGACAGAGAAAGTGATGTGTATAAAAGCACAGGTCGTGTGAGGACATACGGCATGACTGGATTGGAGGGTTTCTATAGGGAAAGGACAGAGTGAGGGGGTTGCTGAAAAGGTAGCTTTGAATCGGAGCACGGATGGTCTGGAATGGCAGGAAGGAGTAAACACAGACTGTGACACCCTTGAGGGTTCTAACCTGAACCCGGCAGACAGAGGGTACTCAAAATGCTGAATAAGGAATGATTTGATTTTGAATATAATATAGAAGCATCAAAAGTTCCAGAAAAGTAAAGCAAGGTCTTAGAAAGACTGACTTAGAGGCAAAGAGGAGAGACGAAGTGATTCCGGAAGCAGAAGGGTCAGGAGGCTCCTGCTAGAGATGTATTATGAGCAGAATTCTTACATTACAAAAGAAGTTTTTAAAGAAATAAGAATAGAATGCTGCTGTCTGACTCTGGATTCCAGAGTCACAGGAGGGCTGTGATAAATCGCTATACTATTCAAAGAATACGAAACACACAATCAGTGTTGGACATATGTTTTGATGCTGGAAAGAAACTTTCAAACGTCACCAAACATAGACTCTCTGAGGGCATTTGATCCCGCAGCACGAGCTGGGGTCCTCCCTCATGTGACCTTCTCACGGCAAGGGGCCAGCCCTGTTCCACCTCCTGAAACAGGGGAAACAGACACACTGGCAAGAGAATGGGTAGAGAAGTTACCCTGCTATGGACGAACTTCTATATTTCAGAAGTCCTTGAAAAGAATCAAAATTAACATAAAGGCAGAAATTGCTGGTAGTTACAGCTCAGTAAAGGAGGCTGATTGAACAAAATTTTGTGCAGAAAAGCTGTATTCAGTTTTTCTCCTCACTTTTTCTGAAAAATGAGCATTTTGATATATCCAACCCACCACCAGTTACGACAAGTTTGGAAAACGGAGTTTTACTGTGATATTGATACTTTTGCTATAAAGCTTCTGCCTGCTTCTCAGACAGGCAAAAACTTGATGACTGTATTCCATGTGTCAGGAAAAAAAAAAAAAGAACATATATCTTTTCCATTTGTTTAAATATAAAAATTGTAATCTAGTCCACAGAGAGATATAAAGCAGATCAGTGTCTGCCCGGGACCGGGGACGGGGCTGCACAATAACTAGAAAGGCCCACGAGAGCTTCTGGAAGTGGATTATAGCTTGACTATGGCGGCAATTACAAGTGTATACAGTTGTCCAAGCTCACCATACTGTGCACATGGGCACCATAAATACGGCATAAACTACATTCCATGATTAAATCGGCTTGCCCCAAAGTAAATGTCCGCGATTCCAGCTCCCTTGGGACTACTGAAAGTTTAATATTACCAGTACATAAAGATGATTCTTCTTATCCTATGTTTCCTTAAAATATAGCAAACATCCAGTTGCTTCCCTCATAAAATATACCTGTACTTACACTTCAAATGAAAGATAAGTTCTTCAAAGAATTCATTTTAGGAAGTTATATAAAAACATTTATTCAATAATGCTGCCAAATTTATCTTTAAAACTGACTTCAGGGCTTCCTTGGTGGCGCAGTGGTTGAGAGTCCGCCTGCCGATGCAGGGGACACGGGTTCGTGCCCCGGTTCAGGAAGATCCCACATGCCGCGGAGCGGCTGGGCCCGTGAGCCATGGTCGCTGAGCCTGCGCGTCCGGAGCCTGTGCTCCGCAACAGGAGAGGCCACAACAGTGAGAGGCCCGCGTACCGCAAAAAAAAAAAAAAAACTGACTTCAAAATCTATTACATTATTTATGTATTTGGAATTATGACAAACATCCTTTTTATTAAACTGAATTTAAGTTCTGACATCAAGTCTGGACACTGAAGTTAGACAACCAGTCAAGATGATATGTTTTAGGACCACAGTGAGGATAAGAATATATTTATTTTCAGGGGCACCTTGTTAACCAGCTCTGGAAGCAACCGCCAAGAAAAGGGTTACAGACATACTCTTAGCAATGGCAGCACCAAGGGAGTAAGTGGAAAGCTGTCTAGGTGACTGTTTTGAGACCAGTCGGATCCTCAGTTCCTACACTCGTTATTTAAAAAAAAATCCTTACCACTTCATAGACAAACCTTATCTTCATGATAGATCAGGACAACACAATCTCCTCTAAACAATATTGGATCTAGAGATCCCCTTCTGCTGAGTATGACTTCCAGACTCTTGTTTTTGATACTCTAAGTTCCTTTACTTTTGAATTATACTTAATCAAAGTAGCTTGTTCCTTTTGTAGCTCAGTGTGCCCTCCCCTCCCCACTCCTGCTTCTGGGGTGCCATGCGTCAGTGAGCCACCGGATTACGTGAATGGGGGTAGAACCACAGGAATGGTGGAGAAACAAGAAAGGATGACTTTGAACTCATGATAACTTTATAGAGCAGAATTAATATACCAGTTCGGACTTTGACAAGAAAGAGACATACATTTGTATACAGTTTGCTCTGTTATTTTTGTCGGAGCAGGTTAAACATATGTCCTAACTAGTTTTAATTAAATGTTTTAAATCCACTTAGCATTTTGTATACAAGAGGGAAAACCTATGAAAAGTCTACAAATAGTAAAATGACAATATAACTGGAATCTAAAAATTAGAAGAGAAATTGAGATAGGAATTAACCGCAGAATACATTCTTTAAAAAAAAAAAAGCTAGAAGAGAAAGGCATACCTTGTGAAGACAATGTCTGTTCATTTAATATGTCATTTTACTTACTGATTAGAATAAGATCCACTAAAAATTTAGAGGATCCAAAGTCAGTTGGAAAATATTGGCACACAGTACCTTTCTTTAAAACAAATCTAGAACTATAAAATTAGTCAACTATCAAATTGTATGTAAAATGTATATCTACATCCTCCATGTTAGAGGATTCAGTTGATGATATATCTTTTGTGATACCCAAAGATGTGGAGACCAACAGTCCCTTCAATATGTTAAGCAGGAATTACAATTTATGGTGAAACATTACACCAGGAAGGAAAACAGTATCATTCAGACGAGTGTCTCGGGCTTTGTTCTCTGTACAATCACAGCTCACTAGTGATTTGTCTCTATCTCTGGTTCAGTGTCGAAGTCATTACTGAATTCTACCTAATGTCCATCTGTTTCCAGAGAGAACTCATAAAAAGGAAGAACGTGTTTTATTTGATCTAAAATGATTTATTGTTCATACCACAATTACTGATGCTCGTCTTAAAAGGAAAAAAGCCTCCCTTGACTTACTTTCCCCTAAAGCTGCTATGCCTTCTGGTCAAAAATTTTGGCACTCCAATACACTATTGGATTCCTGATTTCAAGATGGCAGAACAAAGACCTAGCTGCTCCCATTTCCTCTGGAAAATCAACCCCAAACACCAGAACAGCAAAAACCAGAAACAAGCCCTATCTTTGAAGATACAAGATTGATGTGATGCTGAAGTGTAATATATAAAGAGAAAATGGACATGGAAATTCTTAGCACAAGAAAGTCAACCCAAAGTGCCTACAGAGGGCAAGACTTATGAGAGGGAAGTAGATTTACCTGCAGAACCAAGAAGAGCTCAAGAATGCTAAGTCCACCACTATGGAAAGGTGTGTAACTCAAAGAAGTATAGCAGACTTGCTTTACAAGCAGTGATTCTCAAACATAACAGAAATTATTACAAATGGAAGGCTGTTCTCTACTCCTGACCTACTGAATCTGAATTTCAGGGGACAGCCAAGCCACCTATACATTTTTTTTTTTTTTTGCGGTACGCGGGCCTCTCACTGTTGTGGCCTCTCCCGTTGCAGAGCACAGGCTCCGGACGCGCAGGCTCAGCGGCCATGGCTCACAGGACCTGCCGCTCCGCGGCATGTGGGATCCTCCCGGACCGCGGCACAAACCCGTGTCCCCTGCATCGGCAGTCGGACTCTCAACCACTGTGCCATCAGGGAATCCCCACCTATACTTTTAAGAAGTTTTGCAGGTACTTTTGGAACCCACTACTTTACAGAAACAATTGATCGATTGATTGATATTTTAATAAATTTATTTATTTATTTATTTTTGGCTGCGTTGGGTCTTGTTGCTGCACGTGGGCTTTCTCTTGTTGCGGCAAGCGGGGGCTACTCTTTGTTGCAGTGTGCGGGCTTCTCATTGAGGCGGCTTCTCCTGTTGCTGAGCATGGGCTCTAGGCGCACAGGCTCCAGAGTGCAGGCTCAGTAGTTGTGGCGCACGGGCTCAGTAGTTGTGGCACGCAGGGTCCGGAGTGCAGGCTCAGTAGTTGTGGCGCACGCGCTTAGTTGCTCCGCAGCACGTGGGATCTTCCCAGACCAGGGCTCAAACCCGTGTCCCCCTGCACTGGCAGGTGGATTCTTAACCACTGCACCACCAGGGAAGTCCGAAACAACTGATTTAAAAGACCAACAGTAAGGTGTTAGGTTTCCTTGATTCCCCACATCCTTGCCAAGACTGGGTTTTTAATATTTGTATTTATTTTTCCAAATTCACTAAGCACATACAAAATCTTCCAGTTCCACTGTAAAATGATCAGCTTTTCAAACTCTTAAATTCTGATGATACTGCAGATACTCATGAGACTGACCATCACTGAACTTAGAGATATCACGCAGAGATGACTCATGTGCTGTGGTTCTACCCAACAGAGTGTCTGAAAGGCGAGCATTTCATGATGTATTTATAGGCAAATTTCCTCCTATCTTCATGGCAAGGGCCATCACAAGATAGACAGGTGAATGTAGGATCTTCTGCTTTCTAAATTCTGCCTTTAAAAAGAGCTGGCAAGCCAAGGGAGTTTTTGTTGGGGATTTACTCAAATCCTACCAAAATCCCTAGTGAATTATGTCTTAAACCCAATGATTTGTGTTGGAAATCCGGGGGGTAAAAACCGCTTAGCATGAGCCTCAAGAGATGAAGTTAAGTAGTGGGTTCACAGTAACATCTGGGGATGATGTGTACAGAAAGATTTATACGGCCTTTTCTTTCATTTTGTCTTTACTATTTCATAATAGTATGTCCTTTATGCCTCATGTTTGATAGTATAATATGAAAAGAACACTTCAGAATATGAACTTCCCTTATAAAGATACAGTCCCTTCAAAATAATGGTCTGCTGGTTATTGTTATATTCACACTTCGGGCTGTATCATTTACTGTGTCTTCTTTTCTTAGTAAGTTTCTGTTTCCAAAGGAAAATAAAGTCTTCTTACAATGTTTCTCAGAACTCAAACACCAGAATCCCTCCATTTATTTAGATGTCTGTTTTAAGAATCATTGAATGCTTTAAGCAATTAATCTCTGCACTTTGTCACTGTCCCACTGTTGACTTAACCTTTTCCAGTTGTAGATAGATAACATGTCCATACCAGCTGCCCCCATGGTGCTACCATGGCGGCTGTCTGCCTTGACTTTAGCTTGCACTGCATTCCGAGTCTGTTTGCTATGACATCTGCTAGAAGAATGCCAGTGTATCATGGCACTCATTCTCCACCTTCTAGCACAATCAAGAGCTCAGTGTGCCTTGATTTCACAAAATAGCCAACATTATACAGAACATCCAATGTCTGGATTTGTGGTACACTGCCTGAAATAAAAAGTAGGAACAGTTCCAATGAGTAAATATCCCAGATATTCTGCAAGCTGTCTATGAAGCCCTATGAGAGCTGTAGGGATATATATGCATGACTCCTGGGGCGCTGGGAGGGGCCTGAAGATGCTGGGCTGCTGAGAGGCTGAAGGTCACCAAGGTACTTGCTGGACAAAACAGCTGAAAGCAAACTCTGCAATGTATTAGTGATTCAACAATTCCATCATTCACCTCCTATCAGTTTGTTGGCAAAAATTATAAGAACAACTCCTCTCCTACACAGGTCTCCAACGAAACATCTGGTGGGGAAATTCTACAGGAATACACAAGTGACTATGCTTGCATTCGGTAGATGAATTGTTACTATTGTCGGCTGGGATCCCGTGTTCTCTGCATCCTCCCTTAGGTTCCAGCTGCTTGTCAAGTGATAGACATAAATTAGAAAGCAGGGCCTCTACACCTGTTTTTCCATTTTACATATAAGAGGCACATGGTGATGGTAGGCATACAAGGAGGGGAGATGTAGAATCTTCTGATAAAAGTGTTTTTTTTTTTTAATTTTGAAGTTTTTCTGCATTAGCAATTGTATTATTTTTAATAGGGAAAATATGTTCAAAAATAGTAAAGCAATAACCATCGCTTTACTTCTCAAAGATATAGGAAAAGGACAACTGAAAATATTATTTCAAAATAAGTTTTAGAATTTACGGTATGATTAATGATTCAACATTAAACTTTTTAAAGTTTAAAAACTAAAAAAGTTTTTATACTTTAAAATGTTTGCTTATTTAACAAGAGTAGTAAAGATTTTAAAACTATGGAAAATGACAACTATTACTGCTCGAATTTTGTTATGGCCTCCGGCTCTCTTCCTCCTCAACTGAGTATTTTCTCTCTTACAGCACCTCTGTTTGCCTTATGTTATAGCAACAAATACACCTTTCCCACTTCTGAAAGCTGATCAATAACATGAAATTTACCACATCCACTTCAACTCAGCCAATCTTTGAACCAGGTGTAGTGAGTGCCTAACTGGTACCTTCCTCGCAGGGGTAATTCCATTTTACTAGTCACTCTGTGACTAGTTAGCTCAGCTGATCAGAGAAAGAGTAATAAAGACAAGATACTTTCTCTTATTTCCGGTCTGTTCCACAACCAAAATTTTTACCTCTAGCACACATTTCTCAAAAATGTATTCCACAGAAGTAAGGCAAGAGAGATTAACAAATGTCCCGTGAAAAAAGATTTCCATAGTCAAATAAACAGGAGAAACACGACCTAACAGGGCACTGGTGCAGACCTTAGAAGAGCTTTTTATGATGTAAGTTACATATCTTTAATAGGAGGCCATGTTTTAAAGCAGGGTTCCCCCAATTGCTGCCCACAGGCCAAGTCTGTCCACCACTTGTTTATGCACAGTCCATGAACGAAGAATGGCTTTTACACTTCAATATGGTTGAAAATTTAAGGAAAAGAATATTTTTGTGATATAATATAAAATAATATTTTGTGAAAATGATGTGAAATTCAAGTTTCAGTGTCTATAAATAAAATTTTAATGGAACGCAAACATACTCATTTGTTTATGTATTTTCTATGGCTG
Source organism: Lagenorhynchus albirostris (assembly GCF_949774975.1). Taxonomy (NCBI): domain Eukaryota; kingdom Metazoa; phylum Chordata; class Mammalia; order Artiodactyla; family Delphinidae; genus Lagenorhynchus; species Lagenorhynchus albirostris. The sequence continues at coordinate 102,168,980 of NC_083105.1, read as the reverse complement.
CTTCAGCACTACAACAGGAAATCTGGGTGGTTTGACAGAGACCAAATGGCCCTTAAAATCCAATATATTTAGAAAAGGTTTGCCAATCCTATTACAGACCATTTCCAAACTTACTTGAATGGAACCCCAATTCCTTCCTTCCTTCCATGTCTCAAGTAACACCTTGAGACGTAGTATTCCAAGAAAACAGTTTGGAAAGTGGTGATTTAAGGATAAGCCAATGGTTCCCCAAGAGAATAAATAAAGAGTCTTAATGAACTGGGTAAAAATTTACCATGATCAACACTGCCATGATTACTACACAGCTAGATGCTTTGCTAAGCACTTTACATGGATTAAGTAATAAATCCTTACAACTACCCTATGAACTTGAGAGAGGAGACATCTAGTAGGCAGTTGTACTGATGGGCCTGAGTTAAAGATGGGTGTGGAAATGGTCAGCATAGAAGGTAGCTGAAATAATACACGGGTCCACCAAGATCAGGAGGGGCACATAGCGCTGGTGGAAGAAAAGCCTGTAAAGAACTGAGGGCAAAAGTCTTAGTAGAAAACAAGGTGTGAGTGAGTGGTATCTTGGAAGCCAGAGAAAGTTTCAAGAAATAAGAAGTGATCAAACACTTTAAAGTGTTTATGGACAAGTCAAGACAAAGAATGCAAAATCTCCTTTGGATTTAGCTTTTAGAATGCTACTGGTTAGTTTGGAAAGCAGTTTCAGTGCTGGGAGCAGAAGCCACATTGAACAGGGTTGAGGAGTAAACAGCAGGAAAGAAGTGGAAAGAGACCATAAATTAGCCTTTCAAGATCACAGAGAGCAAAACTAGAATCACAGACTCTTGGAACAGCAAAAGACCTTACAGACCACCAAATCCATCCACGAAAATGATTGCTTGATTTTGTTCCATTACATTCCTGTCAAGTAACCCTCCAGCTTACGCTTAGACACATTTAAAGACATGGAATTCTAGCTATCCCAAAGTGGCCTACACTACCTGTGATAACCCCGCGCTTAGAAATGACTTTATAAAATCAATCCTGAAAGCTTCTCTTCTAAATTCCTTAATTCTATCCCTTTAGGCCCCATTAAAGAAATTTAATCATTCTTCCACCTAACTGTCTTTTTAATATTTAGAAATGCTATTCTTTCTCCTCAGTGCTAAACAATTGCTTGCCAAAAGTTTGTCCAAGGTGCCGTGGCCTGATTTTGCTCTTCCTTAAGCCCAAGTGCACTGAATACAAGTCTTACGGAGCCAGGTGATCCGTATGAACTGGCATTTGATGGGCTAACTGGCTGCTGAATTTCTAAGATGAGCAAATATGTCTAGATATTTTATTTAAAGCAATCTGTAAGCTGTATCGTGTAAAGTCTACTCCTTAAATCTCAGTTACGCAAAGAGCTGATAAATGTTGGATCTCTTTCCTCAATTATCTTGGAGAACAAAGTAAGACTTATAACTGGAGAAAACCATTCAAAAAGATACATGCACTCCCCCACTTTGTTCATGGCAGCACTATTTACAATAGCCAAGACATGGAAGCAACCAAAATGTCCCTCAACAGATAAATATGGAAGATGTGCTGTATATATATACACACACATGCGCACACACAATGTGTATATGTATACATACATGTGCGTGCGTGCACACACACACACACACACACAAATGGAATATTACTCAGCCATAAAAAAGAATGAAACAATGCCATCTGCAGCAATGTGGATGGACCTAGAGATTACCATACTAAGTGAAATAAGTCAGAAAAAGACAGACAAATACCATATGATATCACTTACATGTGGAATCTAAAAAAAATGATACAAATGAACTTACTTACAAAGTAGAAACAGACTCACAGACTTCGAAAACAAACTCATGGTTACCAAAGGGGAAAGGTTGGGGGGAGGGATAATTTAGGAGTTTAGGATTAATATATACACACTACTATATATAAAATAGATAATCAACAAGGACCTACTGTACAGGGAACTCTACTCAATATTCTGTAATAACCTATATTACCTATATTCCTGTTATTACCTATATTCTGTAATAACCTAATATTGGGAAAAGAATCTGAAAAAGAATATATATACACATATGTATGTATAACTGAATCACTTTGCTGTACACCTGAAACTAACACATTGTAAATCAACTATACTCCAGTATAAAATAAAAATTAAATTAGAAAAAGAAATTAGTATAAAGAGTACAAATAAAATGTGGATTTTCAATGGCTCTTTCATGATCAGACTGACATTAGGAAATTTTATAGGGATTAAAATACAACATTACTGGGGAATGTTCCTGCTTGAGTCATATGAGGCAAAATGAAAATGACCTCCTGTGAATTGTATCAAAGTTGACGAAGGGCCTTATTATCTTTTACTGATTGGCTAAGGGTTCAGATATCTTCTCTATGTTAGTTTCTACAGCAATCTCTGCAGAGCAGGAATCCTTAATGTACCATATCTCTGCAACTACCCTAGGAAGTTAAGAAAATTAAAAGACTTTTGCAAAGAAAAAACAACAACATAACATTATATCTTAGTTTATGAAGTTCATTATTTGATTTACCCAAATACACCTCTGGGTGAGATGACTCATTGCTTCTCATACCCTAGAATTTTATCACAATGAGAACTAAGAGATCGGGTTGAGTACACATGCTTAGACGGCATACAAGACAACATTTTAAAAAGAAAAAAGATATTTCAAACAAAGTAGTCCTGTTCTAGAGTAAATACGCATTGTCTTACACAGGAGATCATGAATATAAGATTTATTTGTACATACTTTGAAAGAAACCGAAAGAGAGAGAGCAACAGAAAGTAAAAGCAAAACTCCCCAGATAATCTCTACTTGTGTATTATTTTAATTTTCACAAACTTCTATGACTACTCTGTGCATGTCCCATCATACTTGAGGGTAACTGCTTTAAGAGCCTAAGACCAAAGGCGCAGGCAATGAGAGATTATTTGAGGATCTACTGACAGATCTCAATTTGATGTTTTCTGGATTAAGATTATGAATTCGAAGAACATTCTAGCCACAAAAATTCACCATTCTATGTAAGAGATAATTATACAAATTCACAAACTACACATGATAACATTCAAACCATTTGCAGTTTGGCTCCCAACCAATTTTCCCACCCTGATGCTTGAATATTTGGAAAATTCTTATGTTCCCCAAATATATGCTTCCCTTTCTTAGTGCCTTTTAAATTCTTTCCACTTAAAATGCAGGCTTCTAATCCCTCTTGCCTCTGCTGGTTCAGGTCAGTTCAGTACACGTTTACTAAACGTCTTCTATGTAACAAGGTCACACTAAGCATTGAGCCAAGATAAGAACTCAATCCTAAGGTGTTATCCTGAGAAACCGTCTAGGTGAGTGGAGTGGGGAGGCATGATGCAGCCTTGGGTGGATGGAGTCCGGTGACCCCTAAGAGCCCCGGGAAGCAAGGAGGTGGGTGAAGCCTTAGGCCTTCGGAAGCTCCTGGGAAAGCAGGGGATTTCCATATATTGTGTCGGATGGAAAGGAGGCCGAGTGGATCTTCGGGCCTTTTGAGGCAGTATACACTAAGTAGGGATTTATTTGCCAACTGTTTAACCATATGAGAAAAGGAACTGGTTGTTTTCTTCTAAAAAGTTATTTGTAAATGACACTTGTAAAACTGGAAAATAAACCCTTTCCAATTTGACTGGTTAATCACATACATCTAGAAATTATTTCCCCCTGCATTTCATTAATAATGTCTCTGCATTAAAATAAGAGAATCTTAAATTCTTTAAGCATATAAGTCTCTATATTCTGGATACTTTTGTTGAGAAGCATGTACTGTTATTTTATTTAAAAAAAAACATGTTTAAAAATTTCAAATATCAAGAGACTGAGAAGTCCAGTCACAGACTGGGAGAAAATATTTGCAAAAGACACATCTGATAAAGGACTGTTATCCAAAATATGCAAACAGTTCTTAAGACTCAACAATGAGAACCTGATTAAAAAATGGGCAGAACTCCCGGGCACATTGCCAAAGATGACGCACCCATGAAAGATGCTCCGTATCATCAGGGATATGCAAACTGAAATGATGAGACACCACTACACACCTATTAAAAGGGCCAAAATCTGAACACTAACAACACCAATGCTGGTGAGGATATGGAGAAACAGGGACTCGCGTTCACTGCTGGTGGAAACGCAAAAACGTACGGCCACTTTGGAAGACAGTTAGGCAGTTTCGTACTCACAAAACTAGCCCTACTCTGACCACATGATCCAGAAAACACACTGCTTTGTATTTACCCAAGTGAACTAAAAACTATCTCACACAGAAACCCAGACAGGGATGTTTACAGCAGGCTTATTCATAATTGCCAAAACTCAGAAAATCCTTCAGTGGGTGAGTGGATAAGCTGTGGCACATCCAGACAATAAAATATTATTTGGTGCTAAAAAGAAATGAGCTATAAAGCCATGAAAAAGATATGAAAGGAACTTAAATTCATATTACTAAGTGAAAGAGGCCATTTGACAAGGCTACATACTATACAATTCCAACTATATGACATTTTGGAAAAGGCAAAATTATGGAGACTGTGAAAAGATTAGTGGTTGCCAGGGGTTGGGGGGAGGGAGGGATAAGGAGATAATAAGGAGAGCACAGAGGACTCCTGGGGCAGCGAAAATACTCTGTATGATACTACAATGGTGAGTACATGTCACCGTACATCTGTCAAAACCCACAGAACAGGCAAAACTATGAGCGAACCCTAATGTAAACTATGGACTTCGGGTGACAGTGATGCACCTATGTAGGGTCACTGATTATGATAAATGTGCCCGCAGCTGTCACTGGGGGAGGCTGTGCGTGTACAGGGATGGGAGGAATGGGAACTCTGTGTCCTTCTGCCCAATTTTGCTGTGAACCTAAAAAATAAAGTTTATTAATTAAAAAGTCCAATAACTAAAGCCAGAGTTAGTTAAAAGTCTCTGTTGAGAGGATGAAAAGATAAGGTACAGACTGGGAGAAAATATTTGCAAACCACATATCTGACAGAAGACTACTATTCAGAATAAAGAACTCTCAAAACTCAACAGTAAAAAAAAAAAAAAAATCTCATTAGAAAATGGGGAGAAGGCTGAAAAGCATATAGAGGGCAAATAAGCACATGAAAAAGATATTCAACATCATTCTCCTTTAGGGAAATGCAAATTAAAACCACCGTGAGAGGGCTTCCCTGGTGGTGCAGTGGTTAAGAATCCACCTGTCAATGCAGGGGAAACGGGTTTGAGCCCTGGTCCGGGAAGATCCCACATGCCCCAGAGCAGCTAAGCCCGTGTGCCACAACTACTGACCCTGCACTCTAGAGCCCGCCAGCCACAACTACTGAAGCCCGTGTGCCTAGAGCCCGTGCTCTGCAACAAGAGTAAGCCACGACAATGAGAAGCCCGCGCACCGCAACTAGAGAAAGCCCGCGCACAGCTACGAAGACCCAACGCAGCCAAATATAAAAACAAATAAATAAATTTATATATAAGAAAACAAAACAGAATGAGATATCACTATACAACTATCAAACTTGCTAAAATAAGAATAGAGACAACGGCAAATGCTGGTGAAGATGGAGAAAAACAGGATCATTTGTCCAGTGCTGCTGAGAACAGAATATGGCACTGCCAGTCTGGAAAACTGTTCAGCAATTTCCTAAAATATTAAACGGGCAACTACCGTATGATCCAGCAACTGTATACCTGGGCATTTATTCCAGAAAAGTGAAAACTTGAGTTCACACAAAAATCTGTACACAAATACTTATAGCAGGTTTATTCATGATGGCCAAAACTGGAAACAACCCAGGAAAATTAAACAAACTGTATTACAGCCACACTATGCAGTATCACTCGGTAATAAAAAGGAAGGGACTGCTGTAGACACAACAATCTCGATGAATCTCCAGATAATTATGCAGAGTGAAAAAAAATCTGAGAAGATTACATACGGTGTGGTTCCATTTAGATAACATTCTTGAAATGACAGAATTATGGAAATAGAAAACAGATCAGCGTCTGCCAAGAGATGAGGAGGGGGCAGGGATGAGAGGGAAGTGGGTGTGGTTACAAAAGGGAATCTCCGTGGTGTATCTTGATGACATCAGCGTCTGTGGCTGTGACACTGTGCACAAAATCACATCGTGGTTTTGCAAGACGTTACCATTGGGGAAACTACCTTAAGAGTACAGGGGGTCTCTCTGTATTATTTCTTACAAATACATGTGAATCTACAATAATCTCAAAATAAACAGTTTAACGAAAACAACAAGACTATTTCATTCAGGTTAAAATGAAAAAATATCATGCTGTCCGTGTTTGGCTACCCATATACATCCTAAGTGCAATTCTAACAGATTCTCTTTATCAGAGCTGGGGAATCAAATGAAGCTCCAAAAGCCAGGCAGAACTCTAAGCTTATTGCGACACTGCCAATCAAAAGAGGATGACTGATCGTGGCTTAGCAGTCCAGTGAAGAACTTTCCAAACAAAAATTTCTTGAAAAGCCTATGAGCGACAATCTAAAATATTCAAGTCAGTTCTACTTTATAGAAGTAAATTCAAGAGAAAATACTAGTGACAAGTACATCTCAGAGCTATTTTTTAGGTTTGTAAGCAAAACATCAAAGATTGGGTAGACTGAAACAGCACACAAAAAGCCCGAGGACACGTTCCGAGGAGGATGCTGAGCTTAACCAGTTCTGGACTGTACATCCCTATGAAACAGGAAGAGATCTCCTGGACATGACACGAGCTGCGGCTCGCTCTGCCCTATCTCACTTCATGGATTTATGACACTTCCCCAGTCAAATACCCATCCCAGAAACCATGTGTGGCTTACACGACTGTCATTCCTACTATGGTACGGCATAAATAAATCACGGGGTTGGGTCAGTACAGCCAGCCTGGAAAGTGACTCAAGGAGTCAGCAGTACCGTCCCTAGGGCTATGTGCTTTATCACAGTAAACCTCGGAACAAGATACGACTTCCGGACTCAAGAAGCAGCCTTTAAATCAGGACACCTGGGCAGCCCTGGAATCATTTAAAAAATACAATAGGTCTCAGTCCACCACAGTTCCTCAGTGCTGGCCTGCACTCGCCCCAGGCCAGTTGCTTTTAACACTATTCAAAATGAATCCTTTCTGAGTGAATTATTATGGTGACAGAACTATTGAACAAACCTAAATGCATCCCATCCTCGGATCTCCTTTCCTTTGTCCTCCGTTTTTCCCTGACTTTATTTACCCATTCAAGAAAATAACATTCCCCAAGTCAAATTTCCCTCTTGAGCCTTTTCCCAGACTTTAAAACTCATAAACCAAGAAGGCTGCCTTTCGGTGCTTAAAATAAAAAAGCAAGGGATCGTGAGCCTGGTTCCCCCTACATAAGGCGATAAAGAGCACGAGCTGGAGTAATGCTGGGGACAGACCTGCCAGGGCGGCCGTCGGCTGGGCTTGGAGACCGGCACTGCCATCAGCGCGACCTGTGCAGACAGTATAGATACTCCAAACCAGGACTGGCAATAGGGCCAACCTCTCGTCAAGGAGAACAGGAAATATAACCAGCTGTAAAGGTTATGTGTTTGTTGAAAAGGCCTTTTGACATTAAGCTCTAAGTATAATCACCAAGCTATCTTTTATGTTCTCAACTGTTTGAATAAAATGCTTAACGCCACTAAGACAAACAAAAACCACATTCCTAGTTATCAAAAAGAACTACTTTTAAGCCAAGATGCCAAACAGTGTTTAGCTAGACAAAAAAACTACTGATCCGAATCAATCTCACTTTACAAATTTACTGAAGCCTCCAAGCCAAAGGCCAGTCACATACTAATATTAACTTATGCTTCCCCTTGTACAAACCCTGTATCATGACCATAGAGCTGACTCCAATGCCCCGATCCTTTGGGGGTACACTGAGACAAATTTACTTTAATTCAGTAAAGACCTACTTGATTGTATACATTTGGGAACAACAGGTACAAAACAGTAAGAGACAGGCCGAGTGAAAACATGGAGTCTGGGTCATGAGCTCGGCCACACCATCCCCTGTCACGGAGATGACTGGACTGTACACATGCCTCAGGTGTTCAAACCCTTAGCATGAAACTGGAGGCCCAGGGGAACCACAATGATTAAATTGCAAACGTATCAAGGCTCAAGGCTTTCCAGTGAATCAAAAAGAGAGAAAAGAAATGACATTTTGATGGCAATGTGATTGCTCATATCTCAAGGGACAAGGTCTTCATAAGTCCTGATAGGAAGTCTTGTCACGTTATATTGTAAAATATTATACATTTTTTTCCCTTAAGCCGATTCTTCACCATTGACCACACAGTCCAACAAGTTTCCTAAAAAGAACTCAGTAATGGAAGTTCTTTAATTAATGAATACTAAAACTGTTGAAACAAGAGACACAGACATTTCCTTCTTAATGACCTCTGGCTGTGTCCTGCTAAAGAAGACATCCAAACCTGGAAGAGGCAGGGGCGGGTCATCTGCCCTGGTCATGGAGTGTTCCTCACTAGGAAGAGCCGCACGCCTTTGCAGCCCACCAGGCAGCGTAAAACACACTGCAAAATGAATCACACCCTAGAGGATCAACTAACTGGAGAGATACATGAGAAACTGGCGTTTAAAAAAATAACGTTCACTTCTAGATAAGCCTTGAATTCTTAACCTGGAAGCAAAAAGGATGATTTTTGTGGCATGTGTGAAAATTGATACCAATCACAAAATTCATCTAGTAGTTTGTAGGAAATAATGTCTTAAGGACCATCAAAATGTCAGTAGATAGGTTTAAGTTGTATATAATTTCTCTACATAGCAATTACTACATTATCTCAACTTCCCTCTTCAAAGCAATTAATTTTTATCTGGGTGCATTTTAAACTGACTACTAAGTTAAGCACACTTTGAAAAAGGAAAAAAGTTCCTGGCATTAAAATGCATCTTAGTATTTTGATGACATATTTCAAGAAGATACATTTGAAAACTGCAAACAGTAAGTCTTGACAAAGATGAATAACTGTTTGTCTCATTTCTATTACTATTTAAACACTGCGCTACAAAATACCATCGTCAATGGATCCTAGCCCCAAGTCTAACCACCCCCCAAAAACAAAAAAAACCTCAAGATTAAATAAACACATGTCACAACACGGTTTCCCAGACACTACAGTAACTAGGTATAGTACAGTTAACCAATCCAGGACCCATGTGGACACCAAATCCAGAGATGTTCAAGTCCCGCACATAAAATGGTGCAATGCAGTCGGGCCCCCCATCTCCCGGCTCCACATCTCAGGATTCAACCAACAACACCTGAGCTGCTTCCGCCCTTTGGCTACTGTGAACTGTGCTGCTGTGAACATATGTGTACAAGTATCTGTTTGAGTGTTTGTTTTCAATTCTTTGGGGCATATACCTAGGAATGGAAACACTGTGCCACTTGCATTTGTAAATACAGTTGTACAGGAGCACAGCCGCATTTATTTATTAACGTGCTGGCTACGGTTGCTTTTACACCTCAATGGAGAGTGAGCAGTTGTGAAAGAGACCACGTGTCCTACAAAGCCTACCACGTATTCTATCTGGACCTTTACAGAAAAACGTCTGCTGACTCTTGTTATAGTGCATTACAGTAAGATGTAGAAGGGGTGGAGAAGCAGCTGATTTTGTCTTATAAAGTTAGGAGGCCTCTGTGTGTGTGTGTGTTCTGAAGGGGGCAATGGGAAGGGGAACATTAGGTCCTAACAATACTACCTTGGAAAAAATCATTCATATTCTGTTTTGACGCTGAGGTGAGGGCCATCATGCTAACCCACTACGTTAAAGCATCTGCTGAGTGCTTTTCAAAGGAGGCTTCAGAGCGAGACTGAGCTTTACATTTTATGATTACAGGTTAACTACAGTTCCTCATTTTCTCGACACTGTATTCTCCCTTGGCTTTGGAGAAGTCACACTTAACTTGTTTACTATCGAACTCATGTCATTTCTTCCCCTCCCCCACATGGTAAGTTCCCTAGTGTTCCAGCTTAGGCCCCCCTTTCATTTTATACTCACTGCTCATTCCTTTTGTTTGAGCTCCAAACCTACAGATACCCAGCTGTCTACTGGACAGTTCTAACAATGTCCTGTATCTCGGTGGACCACATCTACATCCACCTGTGTCTCACTCCGACCGACACCTGTCGTCCTGAGCTCCTCTATCTCTTAACCCACCACGTCCAACCAATAACCGACATGTTACGCCTCTTCTGTCTTTGGAATTCAATTTCTCAAAAATCTCTTAAACCTCATAAGCACTGCTTTATGTCAGGATCTCAACAACTCTAGATTCCTACAGTGTTTCCATGACTTAAATCTTGTCCTCTACACCTCATTCTCCACAGCAGAGTCACATATGTGAAACGCAAATATGAACATCACTTACATGTTCAAAACATCCAGTAGCTGTTCACTGCTCCCAGGATGGGGCAGCCAGCCTCCAGAACGACCCCCGAATGATTCCGCAGCCAGGCATTCACACCCTCCTGCAGCCTTTTCTGCGTAACACCAGTGCTGATCTGGGACCAACAGAAGATGGCAGAGGTGATGCTTATCTCTTCCACGATGAGGTTACAAAAGAGACCGTGTGCCCTCTCACTCCTGGACCACTTGCTCTGTGAGCTGCCCCACAGAGAGGCAACGAGGTCTCCTGCAAACAGCTGGTGAGGGAGTGAGGACTCTTCTCGACAAGCATGTGGGGCGGCCACAGTGAAGCTTCAGAGGACTTCGGCCCAAGACGGCCCCTCGGCTGCCCCTTCACGAGAGGCTGGGGCCAGAAGCTCACAGCTAAGTGGCTCCCGAACGCCTGACCGCCAGGAACTGAGCCAATCATTGTTTTAAGCCACTAAGTTTGGGATAATTTGTTGACTAACACACAGGATAAAGGCCAAATTCCCTGGAATGGAGCAGAAGGCCCTTGGTGAGCGTTAATAACGCCTCTCTTGCTCCCGTCATGCATTATAATTTATGCTCCAATATTGCTGAAGTACGTGTAATTCTCCGTGTCTTGTCAACTGCTTCCCAGCTTTTACAATCCTGCTCTGATACCACCGCCACCTAGAAGCTGTCCCTGATCATCAACTCCCATCTCCCTTTACGCCTCACATAACTGGAGCACTGCCAGACTCTGTGCTACCTCCACACACGGCACCCCCAGGGCCAGTGCACAGCACAACTGGCGATGTGACCAGCATGTGAACGGCACAGTGTGTCCACACACACAGTAGCTTTATGTATATGCTCCCATTTTTGAACTCGATCATGCTTTAGTATATCTGCTTATATATCTTTCCTTAGCACCTAAAATAGGTATTCAATAAGCCCTTGTTGAATGAACAGACTTGTGTTAAATTTTCAGTATAATCGTATTACACAAACACTTAAAATATACAACTTTAAAGAAGAAGAATTGTGCAGAACTTGCAATTAAAATTTTCATTTCCTATTTTTAATCCTAACTCGCGACACAAACTTTTCACCCACAGAAAAGGAACAGACTGTAGAGATGTAGTGAACGTATCCTAGGCAACCCATATCCAAAACAGAAAAATGTTTTGTTGTTAATAAAACAAAACATGTAAATTTGAGGTCCCTTTTCACATCATGCGACACATGGAAAGTGATATTTGTATAGAAAACTGATGTGAAAGGCCGAGGCTGCTCTTGGTTCAGTGCTGACGCCTGTCTGGGACGCTGCAGTGGAACGCTGCAGTGGAACGCAGCTTCCTGGGTCACATACACAGTATTCTCTCAGATCGCCTTTAAAACTAAATACGGCAAATTTGCCTAAAGGTGGCAGATTTCAGAATCCAACTCCCCACCCAGGACTTAGGAAAAATAATCAAAACACTGCAAAAGCCACAGGAACCAAACAAGACAAAGGTCACAATCTTAACTTTAGCTACGGGTAAGGAAATGAAACAAAGCCTCTGGTGGGGATGGACAAGTCCTTGACTGTATTCTAAGTCCAGAAGCAATCCAAGGTCAGAAGTGAGGGGAAAAAATCGTGAGCATTCCCAGGAATAACCTCACATTTGGAGGAAAAAAGATTGAAAGGGTAAACTGACAGTTCAAGAAATGGAAGTCAGGAGGAACACTTATCTCTAGAAGTCTCAGTACAGGCAAGAGAAACTACCAGGATATGCCGTTTTCTAGGAAACACTGCAGAATTTAGCAAAGGATCTGAACGCTACTCACTTCTACCAAGATGAACATAGGACATTTATCAAAACTTCAGAAGGAAAAGACAGAGACCAGGTCTTCCGACAAAGACTGTGCATGGCCCTAGCTGAGGCACTGTCCCTTCTCCCCACACCCTCAGACCAGAAGCAGACTGAAGTCAACTCCCAGCCCCTCACACTTACTCTCAGAGGAAGAACCTATGAGGTTTCAGATAAGGTGGGGGCAGGAAAGATATCAGGGGACAGCTGCCCACTCTACATTAGAAGACACAGGTCCAGGAATTTCATAACCAACTGAATCTTCAAGTATAATGGCAAAATAAATATTATCCGGCGTGCAAAAACAAAAAATGAAAAGAAGAAATCAATATCCATGTCTTTGCTTAAAAAACCAATTAAAGATAAGATTCAATAAACGAAACAAAACAAAAAAAATCAAAGAATTCAGGAAAAGTAAAGAGGAGATTCAGAAAAGAGCAGGTGACAAAGCACGGAATTTAGATGTGGAACCTACACTGAGTTAATTTGGAAATTATAGTTATAAAATCAAATGTAAATATTGTCAACCTTGGCGAAGCTGAGATTATCAATAAAGCATATCTTTAAATACTGGTGAGAAGTGAAAACTTCATTTTTTAGAGCATGATTAAATGCTGCTGAAAAACATGACCTAATCTTTTAGTCTTTTCCTATCCTTGGAAAGATGTCTTAGGAATTCTTCTGCTGAACAGTAAAGAAATACTCAGTTGAAACTCCATTTGCTCATTCTGTTACAATCAGGTAAAATGAAATTCAGTTTTTATTCAAAATGGCATGTTTCTACGATCCCATTAATTTCCCCCCTATTTTTCCTTCTGTATATGTGCTTTAGAAATATGACAGGAATCAATACTTACTTACTACAAATGATTACTTCCCAAACAGTTGGTTTTGGGGTTATTTTTTTTCTTTCTTATTTCTACTTTTGCTATTGCTTAAATTAAAAAAAAATAAGTAAATACATAATTAAAACCCTGACTCGAGGCACACTGTGACACAGGAAAAAGCATGTGTGTGGACTTCAGCTCTGCCTCACACTGGCTGTGCGATTTGAGACAAGTAATTTCTTGAAGCTCATTTTCCTATCCATGAAATGGTAATACAAATGCCTAGATCCCCAGAGTAGCTGTTAAGATTTTGACAATTTAAAATACGACACCTCTAGTAGCTGTGAATCTGGCACGAGGAAGGCGCTTAACAAAGTTTAGTTTTCCTAGAGAGCTCAGGTTGCGACAACAGAAGCAGAAAGAAGAAACCCACTTATACTCTTGGTCTTATATTTCTCTCCAATTATATCTTTTAACCTTTAGTCAATAGTCAAATGGATATGAGGGGTTTTTTTTTCTAATTTATTTGTTATTTTTATTTATTTATTTTTGGCTGTGTTTGGTCTTCGTTGCAGTGTGCAGGCTTCTCATTGCAGTGGCTTCTCTCATTGTGGAGCACGGGCTCTAGGCGTGTGGGCTTCAGTAGTTGTGGCACATGGGCTCAGTAGGTGTGGCTCACGGGCTGTAGAGCACAGGCTCAGTAGTTGTGGCGCACGGGCTTAGTTGCTCCGTGGCATGTGGGATCTTCCCAGACCAGGGATCGAACCCGTGTCCCCTGCATTGGCAGGTGGATTCTCTACCACTGTACCACCAGGGAAGCCCTGGATATGAGTTTTATATCCCAAGATTAGTGTGCCTAAGGGCTGTTAGTTTTGTTACAACACGATGATGAAAATGTACCAGAAGGAGTTTTCAATATAAACTTCCATGTGGTTCCCGAGTCTTTCCTTTCCTCCTCTTGAGAAATCAGTCTCTTCAATGCAAAGAGAATATCACATTTAAAGTGCATTAAAAATATCTTTTCCTCCACTGAGATTTTGACAGAATCTACTGAATTCCGAGAGCAAAGGTCATGATTAGCAAAGAAAAACAAGTACCACAAAACTGATCAAGTTATCTTAAAAAAAAAAAAAAGCTCCTCCCCAAAAGGGACAACCCCCTCCTCTTCAGGCCCATAAAACGATTTTAACATAGTTAGATGTTTTATTTATAGATAAAGATGAAAATGTTTTAACACATGAAGTCCGTAATTTAAAAGAGAAGCCTCTCACCACAGCTCATTTCAGCACATCAGCACGTAGCTCGGAAGCACTAGGACAGGGAGGCCCAGCACTAAACGGGAACCAGGGCTGTGCAGAAGGAAAGGAAAGCAGCTGAGACCCAAGACAGAAGGGAGAGAGCCAAGAAGATTCATGACACACATGGTCAGAGGGGTAGAAAGGGTAGTTAAGTGACTGAGGGATGAGTTAGTAACAGCTACGTAACTTCCTTTAAAAATGGATCCATATCAACACCAACATAACTAAACTCCAAAGTGACAACACAATCTTCTTCAAGGAAGAACAGACACATAGTTTCTATAGTAGATATAGCTTTCCTGATGTAGCTTACAGAAACCTTTTACATTAAAAGTAGCATGGGGACTTCCCTGGTGGTGCAGTGGTTAAGAATCTACCTGCCAATGCAGGGGACACGGGTTCAAGCCCTGGTCTGGGAAGATCCCACGTGCAGTGGCGCAACTAAGCCCGTGCGCCACAACTACTGAGCCTGCGCGCTAGAGCCCATGAGCCACAACTACTGAGCCCACGCGCCGAGAGCCCGTGCTCCACAACAAGAGAAGCCACTGCAATGAGGAGCCCGCGCACTGCAACGAAGAGTAGCCCCTGCTCGCCGCAATTAGAGAAAGCCCGTGTGCAGCAATGAAGACCCAACACAGCCATAAATAAATAAGTTAGTAAGTAAGTAGGTAGGTAGATAATAAAAAAATAAAAGTAGCATGATGACTGAATGGAATGTTTTCATGCCAAAATAATGAGAAGCAGAGTTCCCAAACTGTAAATTACAAAGATTAATACCAAAACTGCTATCATTTGAATGTGCCATGAAATATTTTAAAATCAATGATACAGGTTAACTAGTTGCAACAAATGGTACTCTCCTTGGCGTGATGGAGTCTATAATGGAAAAAAACGGTCCTTTGCTTCGGAAGCTTGTCTGCACAGGGCTCTGCTGGTCTCATGGTGCCGACACAAGAAATCCCAGAAGAGCTGCAACATCTGCTTTAAGCCCAGGAACTCCTACACCTGTCTGTACAAACAGGGATGTTTCTGAATAAACACTTCAAAGCTGCCGAGTGCCAGGACTGGTCAGTTCAGGGGCTGTCAGGAGTTGTGGACAGCATGAGTGACAGGCAAAAAGATCACCTAGGTATTTAATCCCATTAATCTTCGAGTGTGCTTAATTCTTAAATTTAGAGAGTATTCCCATCTGGACTCATCCAACGGATTCCTTACTGGTCTTCTGCTCCGCTCTCTCCCCGTTCCAATCCATCCTTAATAGAACCAGCACTATTCTCCTAAAATATGGATCGGGCTGTGTCACTGCCCTGTTCCCTATGCCTACAGAATAAACAGTTTAATTAGTGGCATAGCATACAAGGCCCTTCCAGCACCTTCCTTCAGAATTTGCCTCAAATATTCTTTGCTCCAGCAATACTAAATTTCTGATGGTTCCTCAAATACACCTTAGTATTTCATACCTCTATGACTTTTCGTTTTCTACTGTATTTGGTCTATTAATACTTTCAAAGCTCTCTTCTCTTATTCCTCCTAAGAGACAGCTAGGGGGTCTGTGACGCCTGCCTTAACCATCCCAGGTAGACTTGGGTCCCTCGCTTGCTTCAAGCTCCCGCTGAACCCAGCTCATATGTCTTTTATATCCATCAACACAGTATGTTATGATTTCCTGCCTTCATGAATTCTCAAGACAGACCAGTAACCGGCACCAACTGTTTATCGCTCTATGAAATACAAGAAGAAATTCTGATAAATATTTTTCCAAAGTTCAAACAAAGATGTGAATATCCACTCAGTGATTCAGAAACAAACCTGTCCACAGAATTACCTTAAGTATGCCAGGCTGATCCTGGAGCCTCGAATTAATCCTGACACACGCTACAACGTGGATGAAACCTGAGTTCATCATGCTATGTGATAAAAGCCAGTCAAAAAAAGACATACTGTATGATTCCACTTAGAAGACTTATCTAAATTAGTCAAATTCATAGCGACATAAAGTAGAATGCTGGTGACCAGGGGCTGGGGCAAGGGGGGAAGGACGAGCTCTTTAATGCAAGATGCAATGTTCTGGAGACTGGTTAACACTATGGAACTGCATTTAAAAATGATCAAGATGGTAAATTTTATGTTATGTGTTTTCTTTAACTGTATAAACTACTTATTAACAGACAACGCCCACAAATTTATTTCTTCTTGGGCACACTTGCAGTACAGCCATGGTGGTCCGTGGTCTTGGTGTGCTGGCCTGGACACCAAGTCCCCAGAAGTGGCACAGCCTATGTGGGTCCAAGTCTGCTCCGGTCGCTCCAGGTCTTCCCGGAGCTTGTTGTCCAGACCCTTGGCCAGGACCTGGCTGTGTTTTCCATCCTTCAGGTCCTCTGTCTGTCTAAGAACCAGTCTGGGGTCCTGTACTGGCGTGGATTCTGCAGGATGGTGACCACACGTTGCACCTCATCCTCAGTGGGCTGTCCTGGTCAGGTCCACGTCGGCTTTCCTCAACACCACAAGGGTGGATCTTCACCCCACACCCTTAATTGCAGCGATGGCAAAGGCAATCTTCCATCGCCCACCGATGTGGGTGCTGAGTGCTCGCGAATATGGTGGACTTTCTCAGGGGTCGCTAGGGAAATGGTGGCGGCCTCAGTGGTGGCGTGCGAGCCTCCAGTGAAAGAGCTATGTTTTTTTTATTTCAATAAAAAATTTGAATTAGGGACTACCCTGGTGGTCCAGTGGTTAAGAATCCACCTTCCACTGCAGGGGACGTGGGTTTGATCCCTGGTCGGGGAACTAAGATCCCACGTACTGCGGGGCAACTAAGCCTGCGTGCTGCAGCTACAGAGCTCACAGGCTCTGGAGCCCATGCGCCACAACTACTGAGCCCACGCACTCTGGAGCCTGTGCACCACAACTAGAGAAGCCCGCACACCGCAACAAAAGATCCTGCATGCTGCAACAAAGATCCCATGTGCCACAACTAAGACCCGATGCAGCCAAATAAATAAATTAATTAATTTTTAAAATTTGAATTAAAGAAAGGCAACTGCAAGTTAAAAAATATAACTATAACACCTAGGAAAGCCTATTCTAGAGCAATGCCTAAACACATGGTAGACACACAACAGTTTTCATGACTGAATATGTTAAGTAACTAAATTTCTCTAGTAGATGATATGTATTTGTGGGATATAGTTTATATCTCTGGGAATCCTCATTTAATCCCCCAATCCTGTCACGTATTTCCTATAGTATAGAATGAATGGAATTTCATGGGAAAATAGAAATGTTAATATCCAATGTTTTAAATCAGTATTTATTTGTTTCTCTGGAAGAACAGTAAAAACAGAGGTGGAATGAAGTGGCAATATACCACTTAGAGTTAAAATAACAGGAACTGGAAAACACTTTAACAAAAGGAGACTGGAAAACACTTTAACAAAAGGAGACCAGAAAAATAGCTTGTGGTATATCATTCAGTGGAATATTATGATATTTAAAATAATGATATACATCATTAACTGATTTAGAAAGATTTTCATATTTATTGCTAGGTGGTAAAAATCTTTATATGGAGATACAAACAGAATGAAGAATAGTCATACAACAAATAATTAGTTAGCTCTAAGGTAGGATTGCAAGTGATTTTAATTTCCCTTTCTAAATGTTTATGAAATAACTGGATTTAAACACATTAGCATGTACTCTTTTATAACAAGAAAAAAATAAAACCGTTCCACTCTGATTCAAGTCCAGTGTTTCCTTGTTGATTTTCTGTCTAGAAGACTCATCCACTGTTTAAAGTGGGGTGCTGAAGTACCTGCTTTTACTGTATTCTCTACTGCTGCCTTCAGATCTGTTTGTATTTGCTTAACATTTTCAGGTGTTTCAATGTTGGGAACATATAAAATTATGACTATTCTGTCTTCTTGATGAACTGACCCCTTAATCATTACATAATGATCTTTTTGTCTCTAGTTACTGTTTTTGGCTTAAAGTCCATTTTGTCTAGTGTAACTATACCGGCTCTCGTTTTGTTTCTACTTTCAGGGAATATCTTTCTCCATTCTTTCACTTTGAGCCTATGTGTTTCTTTAAAGCCACAGTGAGTCTCTCGTAGGCAGCATATGGTTGGGTCTTGTTATTTTATCCATACAGCTAATCTATGTGTTTTGATAAGAGAATTCAACCCGTTTACATTTAGAGCAATTACTGTAGGTAAGCACTTCCTAATATGCCATCTTATTCATAGTTTTCTGGCTGCTTTCTAGTTCCCTTGTTTCTTTCTTCCTCTCTTACTGCCTTCCTTTGTGAAATGGTGATTTTCCACAGTGCTATGCTTTGATTCCCTTCTCTTTATCTTTTGTGAATCTACTGTAGGTTTCTGCTTTGTGGTTACCATGAGGCTGAAATAAAACATTTTATAGTTCTAATAGTCTATTTCAAGGTAGTAACAACTTAGATCATACATAAAAAGTCTACCCCTTTACCCACTCCCTTTTATGGTTTTGAAGTCACATTTTATCTCTTTTAATACTGTGTATTAATTAACAAATTACAGCAGTTACAGTTATTTTTAATACTCTTATCCTTTAACTCCAGAATTTTATTTTGTTTTTGTTTTGGGTTTTTTTTGCGGTATGCGGGTCTCTCACTGTTGTGGCCTCTCCCGCTGCGGAGCACAGGCTCTGGATGCGCAGGCTCAGCGGCCATGGCTCACGGGCCCAGCTGCTCCGCGGCATGTGGGATCTTCCTGGACGGGGGCACAAACCCGTGTCCCCTGCATCGACAGGCGGACTCTCAACCACTGCCACCAGGGAAGCCCTAACTCCAGAATTTTAAAACTCTTGTTTTATATCAGAGTTAAAACGCCACTATATTACTGTATTAGAATATTCTGAATTTGATTATATACTTCCCTTTACCAGTGTGTTTACTGACTTGAAGTCACTAATTAGCGACCTTTCACTTCAGCTTGAAAAACTCCTTTCAGCATTTCTGATAAGGCAGGTCCAGTGATGATGAGCTCCCTCAGCTTTTGTCTGTCTGGGAAACTCTTAATCTCTCCTTCAGTTTCTCAAGGACAGCTTTGCCAGGTAAAGTATTCTTGGTTGGCAGTTTTATTCTTTCAGCGGCTTGAATGTATCATCCCACTCTCCCCTGGGGGTAAGGTTTCTGCTGATAAAGCAACGACAGCCTTATAGGGATTCCCTTGTAAGTCATTTAAGCTTTTTTCTCTCCTGCTTTTAAGATTCTCTGCTTGTCTTTGGTTTTTGACAACTTTAATACAAAGTTTCTTGGAGAGATTTCTTTTATCTTTATCAGTTTTATGGAAACAGAATCAACATAGAACACTGTATAAGTTTAAGGTACATGACATAATGACATATAGAGAAATGATTACCACATATAAGTCTAGTTAACATCCATCACCTCACATAGTACCAAACATTTTTTTCCCTCGTGATGAGAACTTTTAGGGTTTACTCTCTTGGCAGCTTTCAACTATACCACAGATCAGTGTTAACTGTAGACTCCATGCTGTACATTACACCCGTGGTGCTTATTAATCTTATAACAGGAAGTTTGTACATCTTGACCACCCTCACCCAATTCCCCCACTGCCCACCTCCAGTAACCACATATCTAACCTCTTTTTGATGTTTTCTTTTTTTGCAGATTCCACACGTTAAGATCTTTCAATATTTGTCTTTCTTTGACTTACTTTACTTAGCATAATGTCCTGTAAGTCTATCCCATGTATTGCATACGACAAGATTTCCTTCCTTTTTCATGGCTGAATAATATTCTTGTGTGAGACATTTTCTTTAACCATTCATCTGTTGATGGACACTTAGGTTGTTTCCATGTCTTGGTTATTGTAAACAATGCTGCAATGAACATGGGGATGCAGCAGATATCTTTTCGAGATAGTGATTTTATTTTCTTACAATATGTACCCAGAAGTGGGGTTGTTGGATCATATGATAGTTCTATTTTTAATTTTTTGAGGAAACTCTGTCTTCCATGGTGGTTGTACCAATTTACATTCCCACCAACGGTGCACAAGGGTTCCCTTTTCTCCACATCCTCACAAACACTTGTTACTTCCTGTTTTTTTTTTTTTTTTATGATAGTCATTCTAACAGGTGGGAGGTGATATCTCATATTGTGGTTTGCATTTGCATTTCCCTGATGATTAGTCATGCTGAACACCTTCCCACATACCTGTTGGCCATGTGAGTATCTTCTTTGGAAAAATGACTATTCAGGTACTTTGTCCATTTTTAATTGGATTATTTAGTTTCCTTTGCCACTGAGTTGTATGAGTTCATATATATTGGTATCAACCCCTTATCAGACATGACTTGCAAATATCTTCTCCCGTTTGGTAGATTGCCTTTTCATTTTCTTGATGGTTACCTTTGCTGTGCAGAAGTTTTTCAGTTTGATGTAGTCCCTCCCGCATGTTGGTTTTTGCTTTTGTTGCCTTTACTTTTGTTATCAAATCCAAAAAATCATTGCCAAGACCAATATCAAGCGCTTAACCATATGTTTTCTTCTAGGAGCTTTATGGTTTCAGGTTTTATGTTCAAGTCTTTAATCTATTTTGAGTTGATTTTTGATTTTTTGTGTATGGTGTAAGACAGGGGTCCAGTTTCATTCTTTTGCATGTAGTGGTCCAGTTTTCCCAACATCATTTATTGAGAGACTTTCCTTTTCCCACTGAGTATTCTTGGCTCTTTTTGTCATAAACTAATTGACCATGTACGTATGGGTTTCTTTCAGGGCTTTCAATTCTGTTCCATTGGTCTATGTGTCTGTTTTTATGCCAGCACCATAGTCTTTTGATCACTATAGCTTTATATATAGTTTGAAATCAGGAAGAGTGACACCTCCAGCTTTGTTCTTCTTTCTCAGGATTGCTTCGGCTACTTGAGGTCTTTTGTGGCTCCATACAAATTTTACGATTGTTTTTTCTACTTCCGTAAGAAATGCCATTGGAATCTTAGGAGAGATAAGGTGTCTATAGATAGCTTTGGATAGTACAGACATTTAACATAATGTCTATATGTTAATTAGTATTGAATATTAATTCCTCTAATCCATAAACACAGGATATCTTTCCATCTATTTGTGTCTTCTTCAATTTCTTTCATCAAAGTCTTAGAGTTTTCCATATATAGATCTTTTACCTCCTCGGTTCAATTTATTTTTAGTATTTTATTGTTTTGATATTATTATAAATAGGATCATTTTCTTTATTTCTTTTTCAGATAATTTGTTGTCAGTGTATAGAAATGCAACTCATTTTTGTATGTTGATTCTGTCCTGCAACTTTACTGACTTTGTTAATTAGATCTAAGTTTTTTGGTCATATCTTTAGGATTTTCTATATATAAAATCGTGTTATGTACAAAGAGAGACAATTTTCCTTCTTCCTTTTCACCCCTGATGCCTTTTATTTCTATTCCTTGTTTAACTGTGCTGGCAAGGAGTATCAGTTCCATGCTGGATAGGAAGGAGAGGATTTCTTTAAGCTGTTTTGTTTGGTGACTTATGAGGTTCATGTACTTCAATATCCAAATCTCTCCCCAGATTTGGCAAGTTCTCAGTTATTATTTCTTTAACTAAGCTTTCTGCCCCCTTCTCACCCTCTTCTCCTTTTGGAACCCCAATAATTCACAACTTGGTTCTCCTGATGGTACCCACAGATCATCTGGGTGTTCCTCACTCTTGTGTTATCGTTGTTCTCCTCTGACTGGGTAATTTCAAAGCTCATGTCTTCATTCTCACGATTCTTTACTCTGCTTGACCAAGTCTGCTGTAGATGCAGCAGACTTTTCATTACACTCAATGAAATGAGTGAAATCCACTGATCCTCAAATGGATCGATCTGGCCTCTCTTAGCCTAAGTCTGCACCTCAACCTTTCTCCCTTCATGATGCAAGAGACACAATAACTTCCACGAGGCCAAGAGCCCACACGCAAGGAATCCTTCAGTTAGAGAAGGGGAGAGAGAGGAATTTCTGTTTGGTTCTTTTTCATGATTTCTTATCTCACTAAACTTCTCATTTTGTCCCTATATTATTTTCCTGATTTCACCAGATTGTCTTTCTGTTTTCCTGCAGTTCACTGAGTTTCCTTGAAACAGGTATTTTGAATTCTTTACTGAGTAAATCATGGATCTCCACATCTTTAGGCTCAGTACGGAAGGTTACTGTGATCCTTCAGTGGTGTCGTGCTTCCTTGATTTTCGAGGTTCCTTTGAGTTTTGATTGCTGCCTTCACGTTTGAAGGTGCAGCCACCACCAGGCTTTCCTAACTGCCTGCTTCAGTGCATCCAAACTCACTTTTTTTACTCCAGTGGAGTGCTAGATGTTCTGTAAACCTGGACTTCCACAAAGGCTCTCTTCTCTGTGGGTGACTGTTTAAGTCAGTGTTCTCCAGGGGCTCCCAGACCTCAGTCAAGAGGACCTGGAGCTGGTTCACGAGTCACTTCAGGGTCTACAGCGGGGAATGAGGTCTGTCTGCCTATTACATACACAATGCATGGGTGGGCGATGTTCCTTCCAGATCTCTCTGTGTATGATGACAGATCCTACAGCTCCCACGAAGACACTTTTATTCCTAGATGGATGCTGAATATTTGGGGGGGGGGGAGTGTGTAGGTGGGAGGAAACATCTTATGCCTCCACAATGCTGATGCCACTTGTCTTTCCACTTAGAAAAATAAAAATTTACTGCCCCCCCGCAAAGCACTGTTGACAAGATTAGAGAGATGCCAGAAAGTGCTTCCCGCAGTCCATATATGGTTTACACAAGTGTTTCATCTGCATGGTATTTTGTTTTTAAGTGAACATGAATGCTTTGACACTGTCTCACTTTAATCGTTTATATTATTTTCCATTTCAATAATTTACGTTATCTGCTTAGCCCCTGAATACATCTGAATTTGCTACTACAGGCTTTTACGATTGAAAAACTGGACCAAGCAACCATGGCAGAACCTTCTCACTTACGTAAACTGAACAGCGTACTCCTCACATTCAGGTGGCTGCTTTAAAACTCAGAGTCATCTCAAATTCAGAAGCATGACAGTTTGGTGGGAGAGGACTACTTCCAGCACAGTACACTGCTAAGCCTGGAAGTCCCTCTGGCTCCATCCATCCTGGCTATGCTGAATAAATGTCTGAGCACTTGAGTGTAAACTAGAAATCTTGCAACCTAAGTAAGGGTCACCACTGTGGCCAGTGCTGAAATCCGGGCCACCCAGGGCACATCACCAGAGCAGAATAAAATTAACCATAGAACTATGCGGGATCAATTATTCAAGCCAAAACGAAATGAGCAATCTTCCTCCATTTCCTTCATCCCCAAAATCCAAACCATCAGAATGCCAAAGGCTCAACTTACAAAATATATTATAGATCTATAAACATTAAAAACATGAATTACACCATGCCATCACCCTGGTCAACATTCCCTGACGGTTTCCCACTCTATTTAGAATAAAATTCAAACTCCTTTAAGACCTTAAATGACCTGGGTCTTGCCTACATCTTTGGGCACATTTCCTATGAATCCCCTCATTTATTATACTCAGTGGTTTTGTTTCTGTTTTTCTAACAGACCAAGTTCAATCCTGCATCAGGGCCTCTGTATTTGCACCAATTTATGCCTGGAATGCTCTTACCCCAGACAGTCACATGGCTAACTTCTTTACAACATTAAGGAGATAAAGTTCAAGGAAGACCTAAAAGAAGCATTCTTAGACCCCCTGATCTAAAATTTTCCCCAACCCCAACACACTATAAGATCCCTCCAGCAGTCAATTTCTATGAAAGATCTCTTATATTTTCTTCCCGTTACTTAATCCTTGTCTGAAACTATCTTATTTGTTTACTTATTTTATGTCTAAAATACACTAAAATGTATCCTATCCTCCACCTCCATAAAGGCAGGGCTCTTATCTGTCTTGATCACTTGTGTATCTCTTGATATTAGAGTACTTTCTAGCACATAATGCTACTTAATCAATGTCTGGTGAATGAATGAATGAACTGATCTTCAATAACTGTCATTTGTCAGTAGCGATATGAACTTCCCATTATCCCTTTCAGCTTGGTGTCTGAAAGCTCCTCCAATCCAATGGAGACCATTAAAATGATACTGAAGAAAGATAAAAAGGAAATAACTTCTGTTATGGGTTTATTTCCTATTTGTATCTCTTTAGTATCAATATCAGATGGGAGCATTCAAAGAATTTCTAAAAGAGATAAAAAGAAGCAAGTGTGCTGCCTGATGAACAGGACTGGAGGAGTATCCCGCAGTCCAGGGAAATGCAGTAGGAGCTTAACGGTGAGATGGGAGCAAGTCCTCCCTGAAAGACTCCAAAGAAATTCAGGACTCAAACAAGCCTGTGGGCGGGACAGAAAGGAGGAGCCCAAAATAAGGGAATTCATTCAAACTCTAACTACTAACTCACTGCAGCAGCTGTCCCTCCTCACTTTCCTGTCTTCTTATACAGGACACGTGGCTTACTATTTTCCCCAGCTATAACAAGCGAGCAAGCAAAGAAATATGACGGGGTCCTCTATGATACCAAATAAACTACTTAGGGAGATGTAAAGCTCTTATGTCAGAATCGGTGCCCCCGAGTAAATTCTTCATTCTAGACTGGGGGCCCTCCAACCTGGATCTATGCCCATCCATCCCAGCAAGATGTCTGACAGTTAACAAGTTCTGTTTATGTAAATAAAACTACTTGCCAGCTGCCTCGTTCAGAGGAGAGGCCTAGCAGGACAGTAAACCTATAAACACCACTAAAGGAATCTCAATGCAGCCACCTACTGCAATCAACTCAGTTCCTAAATATGAATGGACCATTAAGGATCATCAGATGTATGTGGAAAACCTCCAAAATGAAAGAGAAAATAAATAATAACTGAGGTAGAAGGAAATACCACTCAGGAAACAGATGAAAGTTCTTAAAAATGTCTAATTACTTTTCTCAGAGAAATTCAAGAAGATATTAAAGCTACAAAACAAAATCTAGGAGGTCATGAAAAAAGAACATTCAGATTATAAGACAGTTAAAACACTCATTACCAAAATAAAAAAAACTCAAAAGGACTGGAAGAAAGTTAAGAAAATACCCCGGAAACTGAAGAAATAAAACCCAAAGAGTTAAAAATATAAGAGAAATTGAGGATTAATCTAGGAAGGTCCCAAATCCAACTACTAGAGGTTTTAAAAGGTGAGACCAGTTAAAAATGAAGGAAAGGCCATTATCAAAAAATCTACAAATGATAAATACTGGAGAGGGTGTGGAGAAAAGGGAACCCTCTTGCACTGTTGCTGGGAATGTAAACTGATACAGCCGCCATGGAGAACAGTATGGAGGTTCCTTAAAAAACTAAAAATAGAACTACCATATGACCCAGCAATCCCACTACTGGGCATATACCCTGAGAAAACGATCATTCAAAAAGAGTCACGTACCACAGTGTTCATTGCAGCACTATTTACAATAGCCAGGACATGGAAACAATCTAAGTGTCCATTGACAGATGAATGGGTAAAGAAGATACGGCACATTATATACAATGGAATATTATTCAGCCAGAAAAAAAAATGAAATTGAATTATTTGTAGTGAGGTGGGTGGATCTAGAGTCTGTCATACAGAGTGAAGTCAGTCAGAAAGAGAAAAACAAATACTGCATGATAACATATATACAGAATCAAAAAATAAAATGGTTCTGATGACCCTAGGGGCAGGACAGGAATAAAGACGCAGACGTAGAGAATGGACTTGAGGACACTTGAGGGTAAGCTGGGATGAAGTGAGAGAGTGGCATGGACATATACACACTACCAAATGTAAAACAGACAGCTAGTGGGAAGCAGCCGCATGGCACATGGAGATCAGCTCGGTGCTTTGTGACCACCTAGAGGGGTGGGGTAGGGAGGGTGGGAGGGAGGGAGAGGTAAGAAGAGGGGATATGGGGATATACGTATACATATGACTGATTCACTCTGTAGTGCAGTGCAAACTAGTACAACATTGTGAAGCAATTATACTCCAATAAAATGTTAAAAAAACATTTAAAAAATAAAAAAAGTAAAAGAATTGACACTACATAAATAAAAAAAACTTCCCTAAGTTCATATTCTGCCTAAGACCAAGAAAGGAAGGAGAAGGAGCCTCTCTATGAATATCAAAAAGACAAGTGTTTCATCACATAATAAGTAGGAAATGACCTATCAAATATTTCCTGAAATCAGAGGACCAATTTTAAGCCATTGATACACCTTTTGATTACTATGATCACAACCATGACTGATAACAATGTTGATTTAATTTAATTCTCACAACAACCTAAAGAGGCGCTATAATTATTTTCATTTCAGAGATGGGAGAGACACAGATAAATTAATTAACTTATTTGAATTCACACAGCTAAAAAATGGCTGAGATTCTAACTCTAATTTTGACCTATATGATTAAATAGCAACATTACCAACAAGAAGATGATTACTGAAAATACTGTAATCTGACAAGCCTGTAAATCTAAGAGGCAATTTATAATAAAAAATTCTATTAATGGAAAAATGTTAAACGTCTCTATAGCGATGCAATTAGCAAAACCCAGAATGCAGGGCTAAGAACTTGGTTTTTTTTCAACAAATACACTGAAAGGGGTAAACGAGATGGAAGGGAACTTAAAACAGACTTAAGAGACACACAAAGCAGCCTCAACATAGACATTGGTTTGGATGCTGAGTTGCACAAGCTACAAATAATTGAAAGTACAAACCATTTAGAAACAGCCTGGTAAATGCTGACACTAACTTTGATGAAAATAAAGAATTACTGTTAAGTTTTTTCAGCTGTGATAATGGTACTGTTGCCATGTTTTAAACAGAACTCTCATCTTTTAGAAATATATACTGAATGACTTAGGATAAACTAATATGATGTCTACAATTTGCTTCAAAATAAAACAGAATGGGGGAAGTAAGAATACAGATAAAATAAAATTAGTCATAAGTTGATCACTGTTAAAGATGAATGACAAACACCAAAGTTCACTGTTCTACTTGTTCTATTTTTAAATATGTTTAAAATTTTCCATAAAAAAAACACCCCATGTCTTGAACACTGGAATCACACAAAATGTTATTACTTGAATTACAGACTGAGTATCAGAAACTGAAAAAATATCTTATTGCATTTGATTGACTTATTAAAAAAGAAAAATCACAAGACACAAAACAACGAGTTGCCAAAGTAACGGAAGAGGCGCACAGCTCTTCTCACCTAGTAAGTAAGTACACAGTGACATTCCAACTCATCATGTAAAGGTTTGCTGTTCACAAGTAAAGATTTTTGGTTACAGGACTGTTTATAAAAGGAACATTGAGCAATGCAGAGGGTATCATACATTACAAAAGTAATAAATTTTTTTGTTACATATAATTGATTATTTTTAAATTTTAGAGACTTTCAAACGCCAGCGATATTCCATGTTTAGTAAACATTCATTAATTAAACAATGTTTGTGTGTTCACACTGAGCTGCCACTGTGTGGGGCAGAGTGTGTGCGCGAAGTGCCGCTGCCAGCAGGGGTGCAGTAATGTGAGGTGGGGAGGGGTGGACAGACGGAAGAGGGAGCAAATGCTTCGCTGCTGTGAGACCTGGAGAACAATGGTCAGCGGAAGCATAATCTCCATTTAGAATAATGAGAGATTCACCAGCATCTGAGACTGAAAACAACACTGGAAGGTTTACTTTAAGTACTGACATTGTTTTCAATTGAGTTTGAGATGGTTTGAAAACATTCCCAGAAATCAAAGAAACAGGTGTAGCTAATAATTCTGGGATGACTAATTTGGCCTACTATATGCAGTATCAGATAGTTCTTAAATATATGTATCTCCCTCATCCTCACCCTGGGTAAAATGTGGCCACAGTTACTTCTCTGCACATAATTCATTCTCATTCTCTCTCTCTCTCTCTCTCTCTCTGCCCCCCCCCCACACTCACACACACAGACACACACACACACACACACACACACAGTCCTTCCAACGTTTCCTCTTTGCCTGGATTACAGTGACTGGGACTATAACCTCTGACTTGCTCTGCTGAGAGTAACACGATGTATATTCTTCTTTGGTCTCCATGAGTGACAGGTACCCTGGAAAGTCCACCAGTTAATCTTCTTGAGATGCGTTCTAGGAAGAAGTAAAAAGCTTGGCAGGCTCCAGAGTGAGGCGAGTGCGCTGTCTGGGCTCCCCTCCCACTCGGCCAGGAGGGCAGACTTTCAGGTTCATTATCACCTCAACAGTATGCCTGTCAGGTGCCAAGGGTGAGAGAAGACTGGGCCTCTTAAGGCGTCCTGGACTTTCTGACTTCTCTAAAGTAAGAGCAAATCCATAACAGACAGGTTATGTTTTAAACCTACTGCACCCATTTATCCACTTTAATTTATTGGATCGATTAGCTCAGAGTAGGAAATGCCTAACACTGGATTTGCCATTACATGGCCACCATTCGAATATCCTATTATCAGGACTAAGGGTGGGAAAGTGGACATGTGAGTTCGGGGGAGACAGGAGCACTGACTCACCTCTGATATGACCCTAACAATGTGGGCTCAAGTCTGACTGAGACGCAGAGCTTAGAAGGTAACACAGCAGAACTGAAATCCTGGTAAAGAGAGTGAAGCACAGTGGGAGGGAGAAACAGCTAACAATTGTCTCAAGAAGTACTTTCGTGTTGCACATTTAAAAGAAGAAACACGTGGGGTTTTCCGGTTTCTTGTTTTGTTTTTTAAAGCAGACAAAAACAAAAAGCAATCATTCCTTCTAAGCAAAATATTTTCCCAACGTCTTTTCTATTTTGGAATGTGGGTTTAAGTCTTTAATTTTTCTCTGGGTAAAACGTGGCCACACAATTTCTCTGCAACTGATGTACTATTCTTTCTGCCCACACTCAGGCTTTAAAATTATTCAGGTTTCAGACACTACATACTCATGCCCAACTTTATTGTCAAAAGCATATAGAATATTCACATTCCTCACAAAATAAACTGTACACCAGCTTGGACCCTCTCTTTTAAGATATAAGATTACTTTACAAATGTAATTTTTCCTATTGTGATGTTGAAGAAGCCTAGCAATAAAAAGAGAGATGGAAGAAAAATAAGGTTTCTCAATTCCTAGACTAGAATTCTCTTTATTAATCCACTGTTGAGGCACACAAACTCTTACCCATTTTTAATCAGCAAGAGTAACGAAAATCACATGTGGAAAAGAAAGTCAGAGGGGATTGAATTCATCCAACAAAACCTAAAATGGACAAATTGAGGCTGGCAAACTGGAAAAGCAAGTTGGAAATAAAAGTTTAGAAAATACGAACAGGCTCAAAGTGGGAAAATGACTACTGAGGCAAGTTACAGCAATTTTCAATAAAGATAGAAGTTCAGAATTGGAGAACTGTACCAGCTGAGAAGAGGTGGACCTAAAAGAAACTGCTGAGAACTGTGGAATTATCATCACTGAAGATGTTCATATGCTGGAATCCAACACCCGCCTTTCTGGAATGGGGTCAGTGTATGAATGCTTAATTCACAGTAATTTCTATAAGCCCCAGATCTTATCAAGATAGAAAAAAAAGATGAACCGATAGTTTTTTTTTTCTCATTGAAAACTGTACACGAGAATTAAGTGAATACGGATGTTTCTTGGAAGAGTGGAAAGAATCCAGTGGCAATCCAAGTGGGGTCTGGCACCAGTTCTGTCACTAAGTTGGCTTCTGACTGTGCACGAATCACTTGGCCACTCGAATGCCAGTTCCCTTACATGTAAAGTAAGAGAACGGAAAGGAAGGAAGGAGACCGACGTGCGCCGGGAGCTGGTCCACACCGTGCTCTCTTCTCACGGCAAGATGCTGACAGCAACCCTGTGGGTAGCGACTGCTCTGCTCATTCTTATAAGTGATGGAAGTTGGTTCACAGAGGCTAACTTGCCCAAGGTCACACCTACAGAGTAGGCAGCAGAGACAGGGTTTGTGTCCAGCCCTGTTTGACTCTGAAGTCTGTAATGTAAAAAAAACCGTACTGCCTCTCGGGAGTCTCAGAAAGGACCAGTGACCTGAATTCTCTCTGTTTTACCCTTGAGAGCCTCGTCACCCTTTCTGCCATTTCCTGACTGAAGTCGCTTCTTCAGGCTCCCGCACCCACTCCCGACAGGCTCTCGTTGCCTGTTCCCCAACCTCATCTACTGCCCACATAGTGACCACAGGGTATTCCTAAGAGATACAAACTTCTTGTTGTTGTTTTTTGTGGTACGCGGGCCTCTCACTGTTGTGGCCTCTCCCGTTGCGGAGCACAGGCTCCGGACGCGCAGGCTCAGTGGCCATGGCTCACGGGCCCAGCCGCTCCGCGGCATGTGGGCTCTTCCCGGACCAGGGCATGAACCCACGTCCCCTGCATCGGCAGGTGGACTCTCAACCACTGCGCCACCAGGGAAGCCCCAAACTTGTTATTTTTATATCCTTACAATAAAGGTTCAAAATACAGGAAAAATGCCCAAAGCTTGGGAAACACACACTCATGTCTTCATAGCGCGCTCCCAACTCTCTGCCTGCTGCTGCCCGAACAAGCCATGCCTTCAGTGCTGCAGACTGACGGGGGTCACGCTTCCTTCCATCCGCACAGAAGACCTCCCCAGCCTTCAAGTACAGTCTGTCCCTACTGAGCAGCTCCCTCCATCCACGCAGCTCCAGCGCTGACCAGCCCAGAATGAGTCTCCCCCTCCCCGCTCCTCCTTCCCTCTGTGGTGAAAATCTTAACCTTTAAACCATAACTCATTGGTCATCATCTCCTCTGTGATCTCCTCCCCATCAAATTCCCTGTGAGCTGGTTCTTCCTTTGAGCTTCCATACCTTTACCAGATACCATCTTACATTCGTTTTGAGCCTGTCTTCTCTACTGTGAACTCCCGGGGTTTTATTTACCTTTGTATTATTGCCCCCCCCATCACCTATCAGTGTCTGGCCAATAATAATGACCAGACTTAATAATTTAAGTTTGTTAAATGAATTAATAAATCTGAAGAGGGGAATGCCTTCCTCAAAAGTAAACATCACCGCTTCCTCATGGACACTGCAGTGGCCCCATTTCCAGCAAACCATCAAACCTCAAGAGGTCAAAACTCATTGTGTTTAGGGTGTTTGCGTGTATGGTGCAAGGGTAAGTAAGGGGCAGGAGAGGAGGAGAGAAGAGAGGGCAGAAGAAGGAGCTAGGAAGACAGCTCAGACTAGAGGGCTCTCTAAGAATTTGAGGTTTATCCTCCAGGAGATGGGTGCTACTGAAAGAATTTTAAGTTGGGAAACGACACTGCCGTATTTACTGTGTGAAAAGCTGTTTAGCAGCGAGTGAAGTCGGAATTCAAAGGTGAAAACAGGCTGAAGACAGAGGACTCAGGAGGCAGTCTGGTTCCAGAGCTCCCCTTCTTCAACATAACCTCTCAGTAGTAAAGGGAGGGAAGCCTGCCCAGAGTGAGTGCGGATGGCAGACAGGCAAGCTCAGGCCGAAGGGAGCACCAATGCTCAAGTAGTGCAAACAGTTCACATCCATAATTACTTACTATCTACTATATATTATAATAATGAACGTGTGCTAGGTACTGCGATGGAGAGAGATAAATGAGAAACGATTCATAGTGAAGTAGGGAACACAGATTTACAAACAAATAACTAAAATACAGAATTACGGTTCAAAACAAAAAAAAAGGTCATTACCAGAGATAAATAAGAAGTATGAGAAAAAGGTACCACAGAGTCAAAGGGAAGAAACAGTCTCGAGGGGGAAAAAAAAAGGAGGGGGTTAACTAGTAGGGTACAAAATATTATAGAGCATCCACATACAATGAGGACAGAGAAGATAACAGTTTGCTTCTTAACTTTTGTTAAGTAAATAAATTCTGAAATTTCATATTGAAAAAGGCGGTGTCTCCAATTAGGTATTTTGCCCCAGGTGTGGATTAGAAATTCCCATAGTTCTAAACACGGTATAAGACTAATTCAATGTCGAATACTTTAACAATGCGGGATCTAAGTCCCTTACCGTATCAAGTAGGTAGATATCAATTTAAGTATATAGTCCTATATGAGCACAAGGACATTTATTCAATTGATTACAAACTTGCAAGCATATGACTGACTACTCCTCAAAGCATTAAAACATAGAAAATGATCTGATCACTGGTTCTAAAAGGACTGGCATGGAAAGAAGTAATTCCTTATTTCTAGGAATATGCTATTAACATGGGAGCGATTATGTATTTACTTAACTTTATTAGCATGAAAGGCGAGAAATGCTCCACACTGTGTAGTTGGGTACAATGAATTCAATAAACTTATGGAAGCAGGAAACAGTAAAGGAAGACAAACACTTATTCTATAAACACCCAAGTGTTACTTATAAAGATTTCTAAACCAACTGCCTGCTTTCCCAGGATAGTACCTAAAACCACGGGTAAAAGATACTCCATCTGAAGTGCCCATAGAGAATCTTCATCAGGAGTAGAACGAACTTTAAAAGTCTCAAGTTTCTAGGAATGAAGCCTAGCTTGCCTTTCAGTTACACTCAGAAGTAAAAGAGATAATTCAAAGCAGAAGCTACATTTTCTATGCTGATAATTCAATGTACAATTGATGACTTAAAAACATCATTGACAGTCAGGCTCCATGGTGTATGAGCACCAGGCAACTGCCACTTCCACAAGAGGTACTTGTGTCTCATGAGAATATGCAGTAAAAACAATTTAATCCTGAGATAAAGTTACAAATATGTGTAGCAAAGTGAAGGTCAATTGATTTGTAATAGGTGCTGGAGGGAAAAGACTGAGAAAATAGGAGTAAATCTAGCTTGTTAACAGCAGGAGTAAAAGGCAATCAAGTACAGACGATGCCCCTTACTCGTGGTAGTGATGCTCTATAAAGTAGCTGTGAACACTGAATTCACAAATCCTGACCTGCCGCTCCTAAGGGAAATACAGGATGAGGTTCCTGTGAGCTTCTGGGTACAACGTTTACACCAACCAGTCAATAGCTAACCATGTTTTATGCGTGCTTTTGTTAAAGACACCATGTTTAACATACACTGCTGACCCATTAACACTGGACTCCAGGCCAAGAACACGACTTACTGCTCACGCCTGAACAGAGCTTCACCAGCACACGTGTTTCCTCCGTAAGGCACATCAGAGGTACACCAGGCAGCCCTTCGTGCAAAGAGGGGAAACAAGTGTCCTCCACAGACCGTGAAGAGGACCCTGTGTGGAGTGTGAGAGCCAGATGAGAAGGCAGACAGCACGCGGCTCAGCCCCAGCGGGATGTGCACGGAGGTGAGTCACAAAGCCCGGCCACTCTGCCCACGTCCACGAATGGCTGTGAGAGTGTCTGAGTGTTGCGTTTGGAGTTACAAATAAGTGTTAGCAGCAGGTGAATTGGCATATACGGAACCCACAAATAATGAGGGGTGACTTTACTTCTCTCTCAAATGTTTTAAAAGAAAACAAACCTTTATTTTCCACCCCATTAGTCAATCCTGCTTCCTATTAGAGTGACTGTGAACTGACCAGGGCCACCTCTCTTTGCATCAGTTTTGCTTCCAGTTTAGAAAAGACACAATGTAGCTGCATATCAAGAAACTAAGTTAAATCCAGGACAAAATCCTGAGGGATTCCCTATGCTTCAATCACAGCATTGTAACTTCTTGAATAAAAACATGTAAGGAAAATTGTGGATGAACTCAGTAAAGACTGAGTTTATGAATGGATCTGAAAACAAACTGGAATTCTTAATTCTGTATCTCCTCAGATTACACTTTACATGATAAGGATTCCCTTTTTCAAATTCTAAGGTTAATCTCATTCCTAGTGGATTCCTGGCATGGAAAGGTTCAGAAAGGTACAGGTCTGATTCCATCTGACATCAGTATTCTTCCACCAACTGTGAGAGCTTAATTTTATATATGAACACTCTACCACTGATTTCATGTAGACAACTTTGTTTCTAAGAGAAATAAATATGTGCTCCATAGTCATGGAAGTGGAAGAATTTACTAAGTAGAGATAATGGGAAAGTCGCAGCTCAATAAATCCCTACATTTTAAAAAGAGGTGCTGAGAATTCACTTTTCCATTACAAAGGCCTATGAGTGAACACAGCTGCAGGAAGCAGCCTGAGAAATATAGGGCAGATTTTGTTTTTTTAAGGACCATTCTAGGGCTTCCCTGGCGGCGCAGTGGTTAAGAATCCGCCTGCCAATGCAGGGGCCATGGGTTTGAGCCCTGGTCTGGGAAGATCCCACATGCCACGGAGCAACTAAGCCCGTGCACCACAACTACTGAGGCCTGCGCTCTACAGCCCGTGAGCCACAACTACAGAGCCCATGAGCCACAACTACTGAAGCCCGCACGCCTAGAGTCTGTGCTCCACAATAAGAGAAGCCACCACAATGAGAAGCCCGCACAAACAAAGAGTAGCCCTCGCTTGCAGCAACTAGAGAAAGACTGTGCGCAGCAACGAAGACCCAACGCAGCCAAAAATAAATAAATTTATAAAGAAAAAAAATTACCATTCTAAGAACGGCGATGGATGTTGTCTAATTCGTTCCACAATAATAGAATAACCTTCCTCCTCCCTCTCTCCATTCTTTCAAAAAACACTCACAGGCCATGTAATGTACTAGAAGGTACAAGACGAAAACAATCTGGCCTCAATAAATAGTGAACCTATTGGAAGAGACTATAAGTAAAGAGGTAAATAAAATCTAGTGTGGTCTTTCTGTAAGATATCCAAACTGAAAGATATCCAAACAAATTTTTATCTACAGTTGAATGGATAAATAAACTAAGGTACAGTCATAGACTGGACTGCTACACAGCCACAAGGATAAATGAACTACAACCACACGTAGGGGTAGCAGAAAGCAGGACAGAGATCACGGAGAGCCACACATACCACACTAAGAAAAAGAAGTGTTCTTGTGCAGGATGTAGAGGGTCGGAGACAGTGACGTTGAAAAATGTTAAGGAGAAGATTCAGCAGCTCTGAATTTTATACCAATCATTATGTCAGGCAATGTGAAGCATGCGTTACAATGAGACAAGAAGACCACTTAGGAGGCAATTAAGGAAATCCAAGCAAAAATCACCATGAAGGTACAAATTACGGTACAGAGAGGACAAGAGAAATCAAGTATTTAGAAACAAAATGTTTGTGAGCAGGAGAGTCAAAGAGGAGTCCCAGAATCATTCTAGAAGGACCATGTGGCATTTCTTTTCTCTTCAATATTTTTTGTAATAATAAGACTCTTCAAGGGTTAGCTAAGCTTTGCGGCCACAGAAAAAAATTCTAAAATGGAAATTGCAAAAGCTACCCCCCAAAATATTTTTGAATGTTGCATACACTGGATATTCTATATTATATAGGCAGAATAGAATACGAACTGCAGACCTGCTGCATAACTGTGTATGTTGTAGTCCACACGTAGAAACTGTAATGTTTATAGATAAGGTAGGCCATGTGGAAGCTGACCTTCTGAGGAAAATATGTGAAAACCTTGAGGTTTTGCAACATCTTCAAAGAGTTAGAAATGGTAGACACCAGAACTCTTGATAAACAAAGTAAAGAACACAGTAGTATCCGTTATTTTAGTGCTGTTCTAACTGTACTGAAATAAGTGAAACAGCATAAAATATCAAAATGTTCTACATGTAGACAGGAAAGTATTATTAAGTGAAACTTCCTTCAATAACACAGAATGCAGTATGTGTGTGTATACATATTACCTGTTTAGATATTTTAGTGAATTTAAGCAGAGGTCATCCAAAGACTTACAGGGAAAGAAGTAGATAGTATACTGACATAAGAATGAGTTACA
The DNA here is from genome assembly GCF_949774975.1 of Lagenorhynchus albirostris. Taxonomy (NCBI): domain Eukaryota; kingdom Metazoa; phylum Chordata; class Mammalia; order Artiodactyla; family Delphinidae; genus Lagenorhynchus; species Lagenorhynchus albirostris. The sequence continues at coordinate 102,132,570 of NC_083105.1, read as the reverse complement.
GCAGTTGAGTATGCTTCTGAATATGAATTCTTGTAACATTTCAGAAGAAAGTCTGGACAGTAATTAGATTAATATCCTATGAAGTCAATTTAAATACCTAAAATCACTGTCTGTTCTCTTAAGTAGTAAATATAAAAAGAAGGACTTTCATAGCTACACCTTATCTTTTATAATTGCTGACCATCTGAAGTGGCAAAGAGATTGGAGTGGGTAATCTGAAGCACTCCCAAGCAAACTGATGCAGAGAGAAAGGATAAAAGTCATATGCAAGATGCAAAATTTTGGGAAGAGAATAAAACAAAAAAGAAACAAAACAAAACAAAAAGAATTGCACTTAGGATCTCTTTGGTTCTTTGGAGTTGGAGACAAATACTCAAGGCGGCGTGGATGTTTATAGAAACCACTGGTTTCTAGAAAGTTTTATAGAAACTTGCCAAGAGTCTTTTCTAATTTGATATTCTTGAAAAGGAAAGTTTTATGAAGTCGTTGAGGTACAAATGACTTGGGAGGGAAAACTAATGGAGTAAATTTGGAAGAAACACAAGACATTTTAATATATTGCAGTGATAACATGTACTTCTTATTTTCAAAAGTTGATATTCTTCCGCTATGCGTACATACACAACACTAATTCAAAATTTATTTCTTTGCAGGAATTACCCAGAAGCTATCATTGGCTAAATTATAGCGGCTTATAAGTAGATCCAGTTTACACACACACACACACACACACACACACACACACACACACACATCAATACAAGACTACAACATACATGCCTGATAACATATGAGCCTGGCTTAAGGGTTGCTCATGTCAGCTTCTGAATAAATGTTTTACTCACTGTAACAGCTCTATTCTCTCTGCGTGTGTGTGTATATATATAAAAGTAATAAATATATATTAGTTTCCCACTCGTATTCATTGTTCCATTGTCTGGTAACATAAAAGAAGTCACCGTCACAAAGATCAAGCCTGGGTAATGGCCGCCTTCTGAGTAAAACAAATGGTTCAATTCTGCCTCTACATCCACATTTAAGTAGAGTGCAACAGACAACAGACATTCTCTGATTCAGTTTTATCCCTCCAAATACTACCTCTCAGGATTTCATATTACAGAAATATCTTTGGCTGAAAGAATGGAAGGAATCCAAAAGAACTGACTCTCTGCTCCAGTGCAGCATGAGCTGGCCACTGTGCTACCCACTTTCCCACAGCTTCTCACTGAATTATGCAACTCTCAAGACAAGCATCTACTAGTTTCATTTACATACATGAGAAAACAGAGATTGAGAGGAAATTAAATGTTTATGCTAAAGGTCACACAGTATACATTTAAATTTAGTTCCAATTTGAAAGCTCATGCTTTTACTACTATGTTAAAGAAATATTTAAAATGTTACATAGGCAATACATTCACATGGTTAAAAATTTTTAAACGACTGAAAATTATATATTTATGCGTGTGTGTGCTTGTCTGACCTTTGTCTGTCATCTTCCCTCCCACTGACCTAGAGGATAACACATAAGCATGCGTGCGCCTGCATACACATATGCTTTTGCCTCCCCCTTGAAAACACTCTGCACACTGCTTTCCGCCCTGCTTTTTCATTCAACAATATTAGCTAGAATTACAGATGCATATGCTGTCTTACCCTACAATTCCACTGCTGGGGTTTTATGCTACAGAAATACTCGCACATCGGTTGAAATGCCTTTTATACAAGTTATTCTTATATTTATGAAAATTCTGTCTTCTTACGAACGTGATACTATTTTGCAGCAGTGTGTGTAAAATGGCTAAGTGTCAGGAGTAACTTGAATGGCCATCGGTGGAGGGCTAAGTAAGTACAGTACTGTGGAATACCACACTGCTGAAGCGGAACGAGAGGGAGTAACGGAAGGCATCCCAAATATAGAAGTGGGTCAGCAAACCTTAAAGCCAGATAACACACAGTACACGCAGGAGCCTGTGGACAGGAGTCTGTGGTAGAGCCTTCTGTTAAGAGGAGTTTAGCAACGGGAATCAAAATAAAATTTGCTTCACGTTTTGACTCAGTAATCCCATTAATGAATCTCTCCCAGAGAATATGCTTAAATATGTGAGAAGACGCAAGTATAACAGTGTTCTTTGCAGTACTGTTTGTAATTTTGCAAAACTGGAAAAAAATCTGTATGACCTTGAGCAGAAAAGTGATAGAAAAAACAATGGGACATCTATACGAGGGAACACCAAGCAGTTGTTCAACAGAATATGCAGATCTTTATGTTGACATTAATAAGTACACACGACACTTTTCAGTTAAAATACTAACTGCAGAACAATGAGTCTAACATTCTGTTTACATATGTAAAGTCAGAAAGACGATATGTCAAAGAAAATGAACCGAGAGGCCTCCTCCCACCATAAACACACGAGAGTTGCGCAAGTGTTCTCTATGCTTTCCCAGTCCTACCAGAGTTTTAGGCACTCTGAAAATTAAACCTTATTACAGGTTAAGTAAAGAAATCCAGGATTTAAACATGTCAGTTACACCTCTGTGATGGCCACAAGTGTGAAAACATAAGTCAAATTATGAAAACTTCTAACGATAAACTCAACTCACGATGCTTTGGCAATGATACCAAAAGGTAATATAGAGGAACCTAAATGGAAAGACAAAGTCTGAAGTGATACCTCATCACAATGAAGTCCTGCCATCAACCCAAGCGACACTTTCAGCAACGCAGTTTATGGGACTGACCAGCAATGTGTGCATGGACACCAGACACTGCTCTGTATCCAGAGGCCTTAGCACATCAACAGCAAAAAGCAACGTGAGGAACAGAAACTCAATGAGTCGTGATTACAACAATCACCTGTTTGGGGGCTTTCCAATCAGTTACCAAATCCGAGATGGGGCAAAGGATTAAGAGCTTTTCTATTTGCTATGTGAGCAAAGCTAATCAACAGAGGCAAGTGCTAGCCTTAAACCACACGTGCACAGACATACCACACACAACAGTGCTAGCCTTAAACCACACGTGCACAGACATACCACGCACAACATCAACAGTAAGGGTGAATTAAACGTCAAAACTGATTCTTAAGTTATACTCTCAGCACAACTGGGCAATAAAGCTGACAGTGCCTTGACACGAAGGAATGAAGAATGAAGAAATGATCATTGTGGACTATAACGTAGCAGAAATAACGAGAACCACCATCAAGCAAGCATCAGTAAGGTCAAAAGTCAGGAGATGGAAGAAATATGGGCCGAAAGTTCTCTTCTTTGGGAACTCTTCCCTCTTTTTGTTGGGTATGACATATTCTAACACTTAATCACTCCTACAGAGGAAATGCTTTTCTAGAAACTCTTCTTCACAATTACAAAGAGCTGAGAATCACACAGTAAATTTTTGGCAGTTAACCTGGGCGAGACTGTTGCTTGGAGCTGCTACCCCCAAACATTAAGCTTCCCAGCGAACAGGGCTGCTGTGGCCCGTGAACTCATCTCTGTGGAGGGCCCCACCGAGGGCCCCGCGTGTTCTACAGCTCGTGCCAACACCCCTTTCAACCCTCCAAAGGCTCACTTGCAACTCTGCATAAATTGTCAGTGTGTCTTGGCTCCAGAGACAGCTTCACCTGCAGGGCTTCATCTTTCTGTTTGACACCTACTGTTGATTTTCCTGCAAACTACAAAAGAGCCCTCTTCAGTGTTTCTCACACAATGACACAATCAGTCCTCTGTAACTCAGAAGAGGATTAATGATTGGGTTTTATTTGATTGTAGTTTTGATTAATCCTGACTTTGTTCAATTTGTGACCTTTGCTGGAATCCCAAGGGCTGGGAATTAGAAAATGCACACTGCACCACTGTACTCGGGGCAGTGTGAGCCTGCCAATTTACTTCACGCCTCATTAGCCACAAAAGCTATGAAATTGTAGTCCAAAACAGCTTCACATTTTTTCAGGGTATGGGTACAAAATTCTGTATGAGCTTTTCTTTCTGATTTAAATATAGTAAGCCAATAATTAAGTCTATCCTGGTTAAGCTCATAGGGTCCTAATTGCAATTGGCAGTTACCTCAGTAAATTATCAAACTCAGGCAAGTCATATCATGATGTAGCTGTCCTGACTTCCTGAGGCTTGGAATTATTAATAGTTTTCGAGAAGGGGTGGGGAAAAAATCTGACTTTTTGGATTGCAAACGATTACAATATTCTTTAATAAATTTGTCTTTGGCATTAAACCGAATTTATATGACTAAATTTATCCTAGTTTGTGTTAAATCTTAAAGATATCACACCGTGGAAAAGTTGCTGCAGTTTTTCATTATTTACTATTTGAGAATCAGCTATTTATAATGTTTTTATAAATAATTTATAATACACAACATTCTACATAAAAGTGTTACCTTCTGGAGCTCCCAGAATCAACAAATTCTTTATAAGAAACTGTAGAATATGCCCCTTTCTGTGATACTCAATTCTGCTATAATTAACTAAAAAAAAGTTCATTAAAGAATGGAAAAAAAAGAGAATGGAGAAATTATACATATAAATGTACACTGCATCACCAATTTTTGATGCAGGAGAGGTCCAAAGCTCACCATGTGATCCAATGCCTTAAATTCTGCATTGTACAAAAAGGACCCCTCAAGTTCCAGTTTTGTTAAAGTAGGGCTACTACTTAAAGACATTTGAAAGTAATTTCAGTTTAAAACACTTTTAGATTAAAGAAATTTCCCCCCATACTCAACGATTACCTCACTTTTACCTAATTCAAAAATGATTTTTAAACAATGATTTTTACTTTTATCTTCTTTCCAAAACATTCAGCTTTGGTTTCACAGAAATATTTTTTTTCTTACAAGTATGTCATTGGTTCCATATAAGATAAAAACACATAATTACAATATCCTGAATAACTGGAATAAACAAGTGTGGAAAAAAACATAACTAACCTTCAGTAATCACTCAACACGTTAACTGAGATGCGTGGGGTATATTTCAGGACCTGGATTGTGAATGGGACGGTACAAGTAAAATGTTTAAAATCAAACTCAATTTGTGTGAAAGAATGGACCAACTCACAAATAGGGTGGATGATTCAAGCCTAAAAGTCAACGTGATTTAACAGAGAATGGTCTTTTTTTTTAGGAGTAAGGGAAGAATCAACCAAAGTTAATATATTAAATTATATATTTAAGTATATTAAAATATATCTTAAAAACAACTGCTTTTCTTTTCTGAGAAGCAAATGCATTTTAGAATCACCCTCAATGGGTTAAGAGGTCACAAGCAAACATACTACCCTCTTCTACTTGTTTCTGTCTATCACCCTTCACGCTTAAGACCAGAGGTCAAGCTAAAGGTGCTGAAGGGGCATTCAGCAGTACTAAATTCAGAACAAAAGCTCTAATGGTGTATGCAACCACACCCCTATCACAGAGAAACAGCCCCACTTATTATTGAGGAAATCATACAAACAGTAGCCACCAGCAGGAGAAAAGGCACTGTTAAGGGAAGAAATTATGCTATCCAACCCCCAAACTGAGACGCAAAAGACAAAATGATGCTCTTGGGGGAAACGGGAGTTACACTGTTTTCAAACAATGCAATTATGTAACCCTGGAGAGCATAAACAAGAATTGGTTTAGTTTTCCATACTACAAATTCAATCATAGAAAGCCAATGGAAAAGTTTTTATATTACTCAAACTTAATCAAGTTCCATTCCATTCAGCTGTTGAATGTGTTGAAAACACTTATTTTGGGCTATATAATGTATCTCCACAGGAAGAAAGAAAAGCATGACTAGTTCAAGAGAAACAGCCAGAAAAATAATTGATAACTCTATGTAATAAAGCAACTGCTCTTTTTTTTGAGCAAAAAAATAGAATAGTGCTTATAAAGTTCCACTCCAAGAAATTTCTAGTCTAAAATAAGTTGTACAAGTTAAGTCCTGGTAAACCCAGAACCTATACAGAAAAAAAATTCTGACTGTGATGCTTGCAGCCAATAAAGCAACAATGGATCTAGGTTAGAGGTGACAATAAAAATTGCATTGATAAATTATTTTCCTAGACACATGTAGAAACACCAAAGGCACATCTCTCTCTCTTGTTCTCCAAGTTCATAAGGCCTTTCGTATCTTGCTACCAGAAAAAAATTCCTTACACTTGATCACCCCAGTTCTACTATTTTAGGTTTTTGCAATTGATTCTATTAACCAACAACCACCGCCACATTAGATTTTTAATGACACTTATCAACCTACTCCACATTATGTAACTAAAGCAGTAACCTTAAGAATCTGGTTCATTACAAATGAAACCAAAGACTTTGCATTGTGTTTCTTAAAGAACAAAGTCTCAATGGGAAAATGGAAAAGGAAATAAGAAGACGTTCAAAAACATTATATCCACGTCAGTCAATACATTATATTAAATCATAATTAAAAAGTTCTACATGAAAGATGGAGAAGATTAAAATTCCAGCAAATTATCTCAGGATTTATGTATAAAGTCCGTGACATGGGCTCAAAGGCCCTGCGTGATGTAAATCTTGTCCTTTTCACGCGTTCTGAATACCTAACCCCCATTTTCTACACTTGACCACACTAGCTTTCCTTCAGATCCTTGAACACCCTAAGCCCTTCCCATCACTGGACCTCCCTTTATGCTAATTCCTCTGCCTGGAATGTTCTGCTCTTCCTCTAGCTCCTTACTGGCTTCTCAATCAGATGGCACTCCTACTCATTCCTCAGGTCTTTTTCCTATCTAAATCTTTAAATACTTCCAGTATTTTGTTTCAGCCTATTGAGACATTCCTGATGTATAACATACACAAGTGTAAGGTGCACCCCGTGATGATCTGATACACAGTGATGCACAGCTTGCCTCTTTTCATGGTATCTCATAATTCATGATGGCTTTCTTCACTCCTTTTTATTCCTTTTGCTCCTCTGACTGGATGATTTCAAGTGACCTGTGTTCTAGTTAACTAATTCTTTCTTCTGCTTGGTCAGGTCTGCTATTGAAGCTCTCTAGTAAATTCTTCAGTTCAATCAATATATTCTTCAACTCTAGGATTTCTGTTTGGTTTTCTTCAGTGGTTTCTCTTTCTTTACTGAACTTCTCATTTGTTCATGCATTGTTTTCTTAATTTCATTTAGTTGTCCAGATGCTTTTTTTTAATTGAAGTATAATTGATTTCCAATGCTGTGTTAGTTTCAGGTGTACAGCAATTTAGATATATATATTCTTTATATATATAATTCTCTGTATATATGTATATGTATATATATATACATTCTCTCTTTCTGTGTGTGTGTGAATATATATATTCTTTTTCAGATTCTTTTCTCTTATAGGTTATTACAAAATATTGAGTATAGTTCCCTGTGCTATACAGTAGGTCCCTGTTGGATATCTATATTACATATAATAAAATTTATATATTTGTTAATCCCAAACTCCTAATTTATCCCTCCTCCTCTTTCCCCTTTGGTAAACATAAGTTTGTTTTCTGTGTCTGTGGGTCTATTTCTGTTTTGTATGCAAGTTTGGCTGTATCTTTTTTTTTTTTTTTAAGATTCCACATATAAGCAATATCATATGATATTTTATCTTTTTCTGTCTGGCTTACTTCACTTAATATGATAATCTCTAGGTCCATCCATGTTGCTGCAAATGGCATTATTTCATTCTTTTTATGGCTGAGTAATATTCCACTGTATATATGTACCACTTCTTCTTTATCCATTCATCTATCAGTGGACATTTAGGTTGTTTCCATGCCTTAGCTATTGTAAGCAGTGCTGCAATGAACACTGGGGTGCATGTATATTTTCACACTATGGGGTTTTTTGTAGTTCAGTGAATTTTTTTAGGAGGATTATTATTCTAAATTCTTTCCCAGACAATTCATGGATCTCCACTTCCTTAGGGTCGATCATCGGAGTATCAGTTTTCTTTGGTGGAATCACGCTTCCTCGATTATTCGGGATCCTTCTGGCCTTGCTTTGGTGCTGTGCACTTGAGAAAGTAGGCACTTCTTCCAGTGTTTGCAAGCTGGCTTGGCGAGCAAAGCCCTTCATGGGTCAGCCCCTCCAGAGGCTCTGGGTAGAGGCCACCCGGGGGTATCTGCAGGCAGGCTGGCTGGTGGAGTCCCTGAACAAACAGATCGGGCACCTGGGTCAGTGGAGATGAGCCTGGTGCTTGAGTCTGTGCTGATGGGCTGGGACCTGCATCTGCACGGGAAGATCTGGATCCTGGGTCCACTGGGGTGGACCTGGTATTTGGGTCTGCAGGTATTTGCATCTACAGGAGCCAGCCCAGTGCTGGGAAGGGCCAAGAGCCTGGTTTTACAGGAGCCAACCTGAAGGTGTGGCCACAGGAGCTGGCTGTAGATTAGGTCTATAGGGGCCCATGTGGGAGCCTGGATCTGTGGGAATCGGCCTCGAAGATGAGGCAGCTGTGGTAGCAGGGGGTCCGTCTTGGTCCTGGAATGAGCTGGGAACCTGTGTATTCAGGAGCTGGTCTGGAGTCTAGAACTACAGAGACCAGCCTGGCACTGGAGTAGCTGGGGGTCTGGAGCCATGGGAGCCGGCCTGGTGCTGGGGTGGGTCAAAAGCAGGGGGTCTGTGGTAGTTGGCCTGGCACTAGGTCTAGCTAGGACCTGGGTATGCAGGTGCCCACCTGGAACCTAGGTTCAAGAGGGATGGTTGTAAGCCTGGGGCCACAGGAACCACCCAAGGCTTCAGGAGCAACCTGGTGCTAGGATGTGCTGGGGACCTAGGCTCACTGGAGCCGGAAAGGAGCCTGGGGCCACGGGAGGTGCCTAGGGCAGCAGCAGGAGCCAGCAGGCGCCGGGACCTGGCTTTGCAGGAACACACGGAGCCACGCAAGGCTGCAGGAGCTGGCCTGGTGCCAGGGGGGACCAACTCTGGGGGTCCATGGTAAAGCCGGTCACTTTCCTTTCCCCACGGGGTGGCTGTTTGCATGATGCTGTCTGGGCTTGGGCAAAAGGTAATGGGAATAGTGTACATCTATCTTTCCTACCCTCCTCAATGTACCTTTATTTCTGTGCTTCATGCAGGGTTGGAATCCCTCACATGAATCCTTGGCTCTTATAAAGGTACTTTTGTGCAGGGACAGCTGTTCCAACGGATGTTTCTGGCAGGGGCAAGAGTGCTAGGGAGCCCTATGCCACCATTTTGCTGCCATCACTCTCACTCCTCAGGTCTTAAATGCCACCTCATATGGAAGATCATTGCACGTTAGCTCAGACTCCTTATTATAAATTTTAATTTACTACTATACTTTTTGTTAATTAGACATTATAATCATAACTAAATTATTATTTGCTTAACATGTCATCTTATCACTAGACTATTAGATAAAGGGACTGAATACATCTTGTTCAAAATCACATTAATGTTCAGTACGGTTCCTGAAACACAGGTACTATTACGGACATTTATTAAAAGACAGAAAAAAGAATAGGAAGGAGGAATGGAGAGGGAGGAAGAGTAGAGGATGAGAGAAGTGGGAGCCAACTGAAACACTTACTGGGAAAACTTTCCCAATGTTGAGTATGTTTATAAAAAATAAGCCAAGATATTGCACCACTTTTTGTAATGAAAAAGATGGGCTGCATATATATTAACATAGCATAATTTAATAACCTGGACCAAGCACTATATACTACTCTACCAGCTAGAAGTTCACAGAAATCATCAACTAGAATTAAATGTAGAGACAGACTGATGGAAACATGCTATTAGAATAACTACTGGTCAACCAAGGTAAGTCTCATGCTTCTAACTCTACTGCCATTTGATAAAAGCAAACACTAATACATTTAACACTGTACGAATGGAACAGGGAAGAGAAGCTAGTCGTCCCTTTTTCTTGGAATGTAGTTGTGTCTGTTTTAGGGCTTCTGGAAATTCTAGGTTGCCCTAGTGAGCGCAGTTAAGTAAGACAGGCAGGATTCAGATCCCGGTATGTCTATCCTTAAAGTTCATACCAGAAAAGACAGCTAACTGCTGCAAGTTATGAAACACGAACTTGATTACAGGCCTCCTGTATTCCTGAGAAATGTTCCCACTCCTAGGTTAACATTCCTCATTCTCCACATTTCTATGCCTCTGTTCCCAGTCTCACTCCCTTGAGAGTTATCTGATTGGCAAGTTTTGAAGAAAGAGATAAACATGCTCATTTTAGCCCTTCTGCTCTCCTGTCTTCGGATTCGTCTGTCTATGCAGAATTTACACCCTGTTCTGCTCTCTGCATGTAGTAAGATGCCTGCAGTTATCTAGCGGTGCTCTAATTCACGAGTGAAATAGTAGGAAGGCTACTTGGCTGCAAATATAAAGCCGTGTACTCTAATCAGCTTTATCAGTATAAAGCTAATAATACTTTTATCTCCCTTTTTCCGACTCCTCTGTTTATCCAGAAAATCTTTGGCAAGGGATACAAAACATACCTGCCCAGGAGTAAAAATCCAGAAGAAAATGCATCCTTTTTACTATATATAGTAGCACTTTTAGAGGTTTAAACTGTTGTTTCTTTCCAATCCCCAAATGTTCTAACCTCTGATTATTCATTAAGGTTCTAATAAGTAATACAGCAGTAATTAACAGCCAAGGACTGTTTTAAGTGTTTCACATGTAGTAACTTATTTATTCCCCTCAGCACCATGTATTATTATTAATCTCCATTTGACAGACGAGGAAACTGAGTAACTGAGAGGTTAAATAATCTTGCATGTGGTCACAGATAGGAAATGGTGATGGCTATGTTAAAACCAAATTGGGCCCCAGAGTCTATGCCCTTAACTAGTCTTCCTCAGTTTAGTGGCTCTTGAGGGTCTTTACTTTGTTTTAAAAACAAAGTAAGGGCTTCCCTGGTGGTGCAGTGGTTGAGAGTCCGCCTGCCGATGCAGGGGACACGGGTTCATGCCCCGGTCCAGGAAGATCCCACATGCTGTGGAGCGGCTGGGCCCGTGAGCCATGGCTGCTGAGCCTGCGCATCCGGAGCCTGTGCTCCGGAACGGGAGAGGCCACAACAGTGAGAGGCCCGCGTACTGCAAATGATAATAATAATAAATAAATAAAAATAAAATAAAAACAAAGTAAACAAGAATAAAAAGGAACAGAAAATATCAGTGCACAGCAAGTAGAAGTCCTGTTTTGTTTGGTACTTGTTTCAGTTATTTGTGTGTGTTTGTGTGTATATGAGTGAAAGAGAGACAGGACAAAAGAGGGGAGGGGGAGAGAGAGCAAGAGAGAGAGGAGATGTAAAAAGCTCTTCCTCCTCGGGTCAGAGTCTCTGTTCCTAATTAAGATGCCCGCTGTCTCCCCACAGGCCGGTGAAGAGTCCTGGGTCCTCTGGTAACAGCCTGGGACACACTTTACCCTCTTCCCCTAACAGTCTGGCATGGCAGCAATTTTTCCTGAACTAGGGTACCATCGAGTCTTATTAGCTAATATCATTCCACAATACTACCACGGTTCCCACCCTGCCCCAGGGAACTCAAAGGGGCACCGAAGAATATTTTCAATTTGGGGCAGAAACAGTGACATCTGTTAGACAACATATGAATCACGAGCTTGAGGTGGTTTCAGCACTTGCATCACACACAGATACATATGTCGAGACAGTCTCCGTCTGTGAACCTGAGTTCCGATGTTTGCTGTAATGAAGAGCCCAGCACAGTAATGCACAGAAATCAACGTAGAACAAGAAATGAAGGTGGCAGTGGCCAGTCCGATCCCAAGACCTGTGCAGTGCCCAGTAAGCACACACTCCAGTAGTGAGTTACTGTGGTGATTAGAGAACAAAACTAAAATATTTTGTCTTTCAATTTATATATGATTTTTTAAGCGATCAGCAAATCATTAGGACATAAATATTTACAATGTACAAGCATAATTATTATTAAGAACGGTTAGGTATTTATTTTGGCCTGGAGGCCATGAAAAGTTGACTGACTGCACTGAGACCAAGAAAATGTGGGGGACCTCTGCCCTGTGATAAATAAAAGCTCCCCTTAAGAAGCTGTAAGATAAAGTCTAGCATTTAAGTCGGAAGGAATTTCAAGTACTCCTTCATTCTGTGCATGTGGAACAACATAAATGGCTTTTGTTTTTCATTAAAGAGTCCTCATTTAATATAACTGAATATGAGCTCTCAGGTCTTTCTCTGCTTCTAATCTGCTGCAATACTCTGGGATCCAACAGAAAAGTGCCTGTGGAGTCATCACTATTATTCATGCAAAAAACTTACTGCTAAAAAATATCAACTGTAAAAATATGATAATTCAGCAGCCATTCACCTCTCATCTTATCCCTGTCCCTGGCAGAGCTAGGGCTCTGCCCTACCTGAGAAGCAATTCTGCTATTTTAAATAATGAAATAGGTCTTCCTTATGCATGATGAGTGTTCACACAAACACGGGCTTTGGGACTTAACTCCTGATGTTTTGAACCATGTTGTCAGTATCCAAATGGGATGTACAGTGGACCAAAGCCACCACTGTTCACACTGCATCACAGCTACACTAAAACACAACAAGATACCACAATATTTTCATCTGGAACTTTTTATTAGCCCACAGTTCAGTTCAGTTTGAGCCCAGGAAATGCGCAGTGCTTTCTAAGTTGAAAGCCTCTATTTACAGTACTTCTTTAAGTAGCTGAGATGGAGGAGGAATACCACACAGGATATGATCCCTCTGACCTAAAGAGCAAGTAAAAATGCTCAATTTTAAATAAAAACTCTTGGGTAGCATAAAGGAATCATCAACTTAACAGTGATTGGTGACTAAAACACTGCTCTGGTCTTAGTTTAAAGTAAAAAACAAAATACAGCTCTTGAGTCTTGTTATGCTTTAAATGTGAAAACAAAGATGGGATAGGGAAGCACCCAAAGCTAAAAAGAGGTAGGATGAGAGGAAGCTGCTATGGGGAAGAAATGCCTCCACACTAACGACACCCCAGGGTGAACTGAAGGGAAGAGTCAATTCATTCAAAATTCAATGCACAATTTCTACTCAATGCGAAGCTCTAAGTAACGACCAACACTCTACCTAACATGATTCTAGAGCCTGCGGACTTACTAAAGCATCTGTTCAAAACTGCAGAGCAGAGGTATGGAGGTGGGGTAGGGTGGGGTCTCATTTTATGCACCACTTATTAAACTGAACTATTCCTTCTTTCTTTATTGGCCCAAACTTAAGTGACATGATTAACTATCTTCAGGGAAAAAAACAAATTTAGTTTATCTTCATTTTCAATTCAAAGACACTAACAACAGCTGACATTTGCTAAAATAGCCCCCATCTTAGTGACAAAAGAAGTGGGATTCGAATGAGCACTGGCAGGTAATGGGTGGGCTCTGGGGCCGTTCCTGCTCTGGGGTCCATCAGCACTTCCCAGAATGGTGACTGGGAAGAAGGACGGGTCTGCCCGCTGTCCCCAAATGAACCTTCCTGAAAACAACTATGCTAAAGTATTTCTATTGTTTGCATGTGATGGATACATCATCATTTATATGTGTTGTGCAATTATCTGGATACTTTCTAACAGATGGAGTAACAACAATAAAATGAGAGGAAAACACTCTCTGAATTAGCACAGGCCCAAGATATGCACATCTGTCCTGGTGAAGAAACCCTCTGATGAGGCCCTCTTCCACATCTGGAAGCACTGACAGCTTTGAGCCTTATTACCCTTCATCGCAGTAGGGCTTCATCCCCAGAAAGAAGGGCTGGAGGATCCCCTGAATGACACAACAACTTAACCCTGGTGTCTCAGAATTTTCACACTGAGGGGTTTAGTCACATTAAGCCCTCCTATAAAATAAAAATAAAACAAATAAAATATCAGAGGGAGAAATAATAAGAAATGTCCTCGAGGAAGCACAATTTTGGAGAAATGGAAAAACACAAGCACGTGTGGCTGTCTTATCTCTCCAGGAAATTAGTAGCCGAAGAGCTTCACTCCTCCAGTTTCTACTTCAATACTAATGGGTTCTGCAATTACCACATGGAACAAGCCCCCTGAATACCACCTGGTCTACCTCCCAGCAGTGAATTCCACTCCCATGCCTGTCTGTCAAGGCTCATTTAGATAGCACAGTGAGTTTCCTCTGTGAGCCTGCTCCCAGAGCTCAGAGTTGAAGATATAATGAGATACGAAGGTGTTTATCATGAAGTAGAATGAGAGTCTGAGCCAAAGCAACAGGAGATGGATATCGTGAGCAGGCTGAGAGCAGAAAGGTTTTCTTCTTTAAAGTAGATTGGAAAAATAAACTGTTCCATAAGACACAAAGTTTGGGTGAAGATGAAAATCTTTAAGCAGAAGTAACTCTCCACCTTACAGAAACTTAAAAGAACAAAATAACATTTCAGAAACCAAGTAGGGCCAGCACATCTTTCATCGTTGCTTCTTGCTACCTTTCCACATAAAATTTTGGTTCAACAGAGTTGTAATTTACCCTATCCCACAAGAAATGGCAAAAATTTTGCAACAGATGTTCTGTCTGAAAAGTCGCAATCAAAATCCTTGTTATGCATTTTGAAGGCTTCAAGAAGGCAAAGTATGCATATAAAAATAAAGGCCAAAAAAATAAATTAAGAGAAGGGAAAAAAACTGAATTCTGAAAACCAATTTGGTTTAAATTGAAACTTACACTTCTGATAAACATTATGAACTAAGCCAACATATAAGGACCCTTCCCTCCTGCTCCAAACTCATGAAAACACTGCATAAAATAGAAAATAACAATGAGGTATCAAGCATGAGGTAAACTAAACTGGAAGTGCCAATAATGAAGATAGAACTCAAAGTCAAAGCACTGATGAGAGATCAAGTAGAAACGGCTCATAAGGGGTAAACACTGGGCTATAGGCCTTAATAACTAAGGGCTAGGGGAGAGGTTCCTGAATGCAGGCTCCACAGGAGACAGAAGTAACCTATGCATTACAGCTAAAGAAAGTCACAAAGGTTGGCTCCATCTGTGAAATAGGGGCCAGGAAAACGCTGCCTACCAGCCCAGCGGGGCAGTGAAGAGTCCAGAGCTTTGGGTGTGAAGAGAATCACCCATGAGAAATCGCTGGTAAACGAGATACACAAAATTCCAAGCACAGAAACTCACATAGAAACTGGTCCAGAAACAGTGAAACTCACTGTCTCAGACAAACTCAAAGCTGATCTGAAGGAATAAGACTCCCAAGGTCAGTAACCCCACAGAAGATGAGCTCATAGTCGAAGATTACAAACCATATCAGAAAACAAATCCTCTTCACACTGTAAAAACCAGAAATAACTGAACTGTGTTAAAGGGCATTTAAATAGATATGAGAAGCTCTCCTAACAGAACGCCATGTATCAGGCTCTCCAGATTAATCAGTATCCTTTCTCCCTTCCGATAAATTCACTGATGTCCAAGGCATACTGACATAGGGCATCTAGGAGGCAACTGCAGAAGACAGTATCGGGCCGCCTTCCAACTTTGTTCATGGATCCACCCCTTCTTCAGCATGACTCAAAGATAAACACCCTCTTTCCAGACCTCAGAGGTAGGTACTAATAGAGTAAGACAAAAAAGGTGCACTTTTCCCTTCCCAGTGACTTGACATGTGACTCAGTCTGGCCAAACGGATGAGGAAGGTTAGTCTGCTGTGGAAGGAGGCTGTGAAGGACTTCTGGGAAAGTTTTTCTTACATGTAAGAAAGAGACCTAGGAATACCTGGAAATAATGTCATCATCCTGATTCCAGCCTGAGGGTAAAATCAACATACCGTCTAATGCCAGGATACCTGGTCAATAGATAATTTTAAACATTTCTACTGTAGCTGTGTTTATGCCTCTTTTGCTTACCTTTTATAGACTATTTTTTCTCACTATAATGTATTCCATAATGATATTGTGAAATCAACACTGAATACTCCCCCCTAATTTTATGAAATTAAACCACCACACCCTGGATAAAACATGAACCAACGGGGAAAGCTCAGGAAACCAAAAGACCTAAAATACACAAGGAGAAATTTCTACATATCAAAATTTGGATATAGCTAACGGGAGGCTTAGAGAAAAATTTATAGCCTTCCATCATAACTGACAATATTCAAGTAATTTGGAAAAAAGTAAACATGGTAAATGTAAGGAAAATAGAAGGAAATGATAATAGACCAGAAGTAGAGTGAAAGCAAACATAAAATAGAGGTGAACAAAATCCCAATCTAGCTCCTGAAAGAAAAGTATGAAGTACACAAACTTCTAGTAACACTAAACAAGAAAAAAAAAATACAAAAGTCACAAAGCATATGAATTAAACAGGGCATATATACAGTATAGATTTAAAAAGCACCACCAATCAGAAATAATAGCATTGGCCTATTAGATCCACTGAGAAATAAACTTTTACTGTGTTAAGTCACAGAAAGTTTTCAGCAGGTTGTGCTACTCTAGCTAACAAAGCTAATAAGGGGTAACAGGATATGTATAGAACGGCAGTATTTTTTTAAAGATAGCTTTTTACATACCAGGAATAAAAAGGTAGAGAATTTAATTGAAAAAATATATCATTCATGATAGCAGCAAATGAGGTATCTAGAAATAAATCTAACGTAGATGTGTGAGAATTTTGCTGAGAAAATGCACAAAATACTAATGAAAGTCATAAAAGAAAACTTAAATGGATAAACAGGCTATGTAAGTGGATGACAAGACGTACTGTTTATAATAAATATCTAATTTTGCCTAGTCTATTAATAAATGCAATTTCTTATCAAAGTCCCAAAAGGGTTTTTTTTGTTATTTTTTAAGAACCTAGTCAACATCATTATAAAATTTCTATGAAAGAGTGAGGTTCCAGGTGATTCTGACTGAAGCACACTGAGGAGACTTCTGTCCTGCCATATACCAGAACTTAAAAGTAGAACAGTATATAAAACAGTAACAATCTAGCACGGCCATAACAGGTAAATGGAAAACTGAACAGAGCCCAGGAACAGACTCAGGCACATATGGGCACTTACCATATTATATAGGGGATATTACAACTGGCTTTCCATAGAGAAAAACTAGAATAAAAAACTTTCCTCACACAATACATTTCAGGTATCTTAAGGACTTACATGTGGAAACAAAACTTTAACACACATAAAAACATTCTGTAAAAAATATAACACCCATTACATGATGCTTTATCAAATGATGCACCCCTCTCATACGGCCGTTTATGTTTATCTTCACCCACAGAAATCGTGTGTGCATAAGTCTATGAGCTCTGTGATGTGAGGAAAAAATACATCATCTCAGTGAATATTTTATCCACAGTGCTTAGCACAGTTTTGGAGCACATAGTCTAGAAACAAGGTGTAAATGGTGTAAAAATGCTCTAAGAAACAAAACAAAGAGCAAAGTGATGGGGGCACCAGTGTTGACTGGGAAGATCTAAGCTGGTTTCTTTACAGGCAATGTGATTTGGTGTCAGCCTTGAGAAAAGGGTGGAACCATAAAAGGCAGAATATGGAGAAAGCATTTAAGACAGAAGAATGGTTTTAGCAAAAGCATTAAGGAGGGAGAATGTAAGTTTGAATAGATTTGGGATAATGGAGATAAGAACCATAGAGGGAAATAAAGCCAGAAACGCTCCAAGGGACAAAATTATGGAGAGTTGACTGAAATAGGGAGCTTCTGAAATAGGTTTATAAACGTCAGTGCAACATCATTAGATTTATGTTCCCAGTGAAAGTAAGAAACTTCTTATTTCCATTGAGCAACTGGTTAGAAAAAAATGCTTTGAATATACTCCTATATATCAGAAAGGTCATGACTACTTTTATCCAGTTCATATTCAACTCAGTGATGTGGACTACACTGCCCAAAGATTAAAAATAGAAAATAAAAGCAAATGAAAACAGTAATATAAGACTTTATTATACTTCATGTGATGGGAGAGAGAACCATGATATGAAATGAGTACTTCTAATGTCTGCCTTTCACAAAAGAAAAAAGAGACAGTGAAGAGGTCTTGATTCTTTTTTTTAAAAGTTAATGAATAATATCCATGCACATGTCTGAATCAATCACACTCCCCCCCTTCCAATGTACAGCCTTTACTTTATCTAACTCTGAGAGTAATACACCCTCATTATGGAAAATTAGAAAATGCAACAAGTATGAGAAAGAAAAAAAAAACACCCATTTTTCCACCATCCAAAGATAAGTACTTTTAACATTTTGGTGATTATTCTTCCCAGCTTTAATTTTTTTGTTAAAAAATGCATCTATATATACACACAGAAAAATCAGTTTTATGCCTTTTCTTCTCACTTAACATTGTATCATAAATGTTTCCCCAATTTGTTAGATATTCTTTGAATGAATCGATCACACTTTTATGAGAGAACTACCCTATTTTTACTGTCTCTTTTTATAATGTTAACCCTCAACTCCAGATTTTGAGCACTGGATAAAGGCAATTAGACACATTCGCAAATTATGAATGCTTTATAAATGAGCTAAGAAAATGTAAGCAAAAAGAAAATATAAACAAGCAAGACAGTATGAGAAAAACAAGAAATGATGAAAGAAAACGAAGATTGCAGGGTAGATGTAGCTGAAGATAAAGGAACACCAACTGGATGACTATATGTCTGGCGTTCTGTGAGCTTGAGAGACACCACCAACGTGAGGCCAGAGCCCAGGAGGGCAGATGTATTCTGATAGGTTCACTCCAGGTGTGTACGTTGCCCCCCTGTGAAACTAAGCTTAATTTCAAGATCAAACTGTTTGCTATCTCTGCTAGGTAGTAACCACCTTGCTCTAAAAAGCAACAGTATCTCTAACAGAAAATGCATGGCCACAAACACTAAGAAGAAATAACTTAATTCTGGGTGGAAAATTATACCAATGTCCATGGATGCTGTAAGAATGTCATTATGTGGAAGAAAAGGCAATGAAGAAAAAGAATAAATCCAGTCATAATTTCTTTCACATGCATAGCAAAGACATTCTCTGCTAAAAGGAGGGGTTCGTCTGTTTCCCCCGACAGTGACTCCTGTATAAAACTGATGTGTGCATCACAGATATTTCCCTTAGCAAATATTCCTAAACAAACAGGCATCCTAACCAAATAGCTTCCTAGAATATTAAACCACAGAGAAAAGAAGAACTCTGGGTCTGAACAATGTTCAATCTGTCTTGAAGATCTAACTTGTAGAAATGACAAACAACATACAGGCTGTTTAAAAACCATCAGTAATTTGGTTATACATCCTCTTAGAACACTTAATGTGAAAATTATTCAGTGCAATTCAAAGAATATTTCCTGAGTGCCAATGTGTTGGGTACTGTGCTTGCTTTTCAGGATTCAAGAAAGGAACACTTCTGAATGTCAGGAGTCTGGAGGAAGATGATAAAGCTTGCAAATAAATGACTGTAACACGATGGGGTAAATCGTATAGAAACAGACATAATAGAGATTTAACTGTCATCTGCAAAGTTATATACAAAAATCCTTTACACATAAATATCTTTCACCTTTATCATTCAATTCTTTTCATTTTCTTAATGGTGTCTTTTGAAGAAAAGCCTTTAATTTTGATGAAGTACAATTTATCAATTTTTTCTTTTATGGTTAGTATATTATGTGTACTAAAATAATCTTTGCTTATTCCAAAGTTTCCCACTATCTCCCAGAAGTTTATGGTTTTCCTTTTATGCTTAGGTCTATGATCCACTTTGAACTAATTTCTGCATATAGTATGAGGTCCCTACCTCACTTTACCCTACAGACATCCAGTTGTAGCTGCATCATTTATTGAAAACACAAGTGTTTCCCCATTAAATTACACTAGTGCCTGTGACCGTGTATCTGTGGGTCTATTCGGTACTCTTCATTCTGTTCCATTATTCTACATGCCAGTGTTCATGCCCTAACCATACTTTTAATTACTGTCGTTGTATACCAAGACTACACATCTGGTAGTGAGAGTCTTCCGACTATGCTTTTTCTTTCTTTCTTTCTTTTTTAAAATTTAATTTAATTTTTATATAGCAGGTTCTTATCAGTTATCTACTTTATGCATATTAGTGTATATATGTCAATCCCAATCTCCCAATTCATCCTCCCCTACACTTTCCCTTCATGGTGTCCATACGTTTGTTCTTTACATCTGTATCTATTTCTGCCTTACAAACCAGTTCATCTGTACCATTTTTCTATATTCCACATACATGCATTAATATACAATATTTGTTTTTCTCTTTCTGACTTACTTCACTCAGCATGACAGTCTCTAGGTCCATCCACGTCTCTACAAATGACCCAATTTCGTTCCTTTTTATGGCTAATATTCCATTGCATATAGGTACCACATTTTCTTTATCCATTCGTCTGTTGATGGGCATTTACGTTGCTTCCATGATGTGGCTTTGTAAATAGTGCTGCAATGAACATTGGGGTGCATGTGTCTTCTTGAACTATGGTTTTCTCTAGGTATATGCCCAGTAGTGGGATTGCTGGGTTATATAGTAGTTCTATTTTTAGTTTTTTAAGGAACCTCCATACTGTTGTCCATAGTGGATGTATAGATTTACATTCCCACCAACAGTGCAAGAGGGTTCCCTTTTCTCCTCACCCTCTCTAGCATTTGTTGTTTGTAGATTTTGTGATCATGCCCATTCCAACTGTTGAGCCCATTCTAATTAGTGATGTTGAGCAGCTTTTCATGTGCCTCTTGGCCATCTGTATGTCTTCTTTGGAGAAATGTCTATTTAGGTCTTCTGCCCATTTTTTGATTGGGCTGTTTGTTTTTTTAATATTGAGCTGCATGAGCTGTTTATAAATTTTGGAGATTAATCCTTTGTCTGTTGATTCGTTTGCAAATATTTTCTCCCATTCTGAGGGTCGTCTTTTCGTCTTATACAGGTTTCCTTCACCGTGCAAAAGCTTTTAAGTTTAATTAGGTTCCATTTGTTTACTTTTGTTTTTATTTCCATTACTCTAGGAGGTGGGTCAAACAAGATCTTGCTGTGATTTATGTCAAAGAGTGTTCTTCCTATGTTTTCCTCAAAGAGTTTTATAGTGGCCAGTCTTACATTTAGGTCTTTAATCCATTTTGAGTTTATTTTTGTGTGTGGTATTAGGAAATGTTCCAATTTCATTCTTTTACATGTAGCTGTCCAGTTTTCCCAGAACCACTTATTATTATTTTAAAATTTTATTTATTTATTTTTGGCTGCATTGGGTCTTCATTGCTGTGTGCGGGCTTTCTCTAGTTGTGGTGAGCAGGGGCTACTCTTTGTTGTGGTGCACGGGCTTCTCAATGCAGTGGCCTCTCCTGTTGCGGAGCCTGGGCTCTAGGCGCACAGGCTTCTGTAGTTGTGGCATGTGGGCTCAGTAGTTGTGGAGCCCGGGCTTAGTTGCTCTGTGGCATGTGGGATCTTCCCAGACCAGGGCTTGAACCCATGTCCCCTGCATTGGCAGGCAGATTCTCAACCACTGTGCCACCAGGGAAGTCCCCCCAGCACCACTTATTGAAGAGACTGTCTTCTTCACTGTAAATCCTTGCCTCCTTTCTTATAGATTAGTTGACCACAGGTGTGTGGGTTTACCTCTGGGCTTTCTATCCTGTTCCACTGATTGATAATTCTGTTTTTGTGTCTGTACCATATTGTCTTGATTACTGCAGCTTTGTAGTATAGTATGAAGTCAGGGAGTCTGATTCTTCCAGCTCCGTTTTTTTCCCTTAAGATTGCTTTGGCTATGCGGGGTGTTTTGAGTCTCCATACAAATTTTCAGATTTTTTGTTCTAGTTCTCTAAAAAAGGCCATTGGCAATTTGATAGGTAGTGCACTGAATCTGTAGATTGCTTTGGGTAGTATAGTCATTTTCACAATATTGATTCTTCCAATCCAAGAACATGGTCTATCTCTCCATCTGTTTGTGTCATCTTTGATTTCTTTCATCAGTGTCTCATAGTTTTCTGAATACAGGTCTTTGACCTCCTTAGGTAGGTTTATTCCTAGATATTATATTCTGTTTGTTGCAATGGTGAATGGGATTGTTTCCTTAATTTCTCTTTCTGATCTTTCATTGTTAGTGTATAGGAATGAAGAGATTTCTGTGCATTAGTTTTGTTTTTCTTTTGCAGTACACGGGCTTCTCACTGCTGTGGGCTCTCCCGTTGCAGAGTACCGGCTCCGGACGCGCAGGCTCAGCAGCCATGGCTCACAGGCCCAGCCGCTCTGTGGCATGTGGGATCTTCCCGGACCAGGGCACGAACCCGCGTCCCCTGCATTGGCAGGTGGACTCTCAACCACTGCGCCACCAGGGAAGCCCTGTGCATTAGTTCTGTATCCTGCAACTTTAACAAATTCATCGATTAGCTCTAGTAGTTTTCTGGTGGCATCTTTAGGATTCTCTATGTATAGTATCATGTCATCTGCAAAGTGACAGTTTGACTTCTTCTTTCCCAATTTGTATTCCTTTTATTTCTTTTTCTTCTCTGATTGCTGTGGCTAAAACTTCCAAAACTATGTTGAATAACAGTGGTGAGAGTGGACATCCTTGTCTTGTTCCTGATCTTAGAGGAAATGCTTTCAGTTTTTCACCATTGAGAATGATGTTTGCTGTGGGTTTGTCATATATGGCCTTTATTATGTTGAAGTAGGTTCCCTCTATGTCCACTTTCTGGAGAGTTTTTATAATAAATTGGTGTTGAATTTTGTCAAAAGCTTTTCCTGCATCTATTGAGATGATCATATGGTTTTTATCCTTCAACTTGTTAATATGGTGTATCACATTGATTGATTTGCGTATAGTGAAGAACCCTTGCATCCCTGGGATAAATCCCACTTGATCATGGTGTATGATCCTTTTAATGCGTTGTTGGATTCTGTTTCCTAGTATTTTGTTGAGGATTTTTGCATCTATATTCATCAGTGATATTGGTCTGTAATTTTCTTTTTTAGTAGTATTTCTGTCTGGTTTTTGTATCAGGGTGATGGTGGCCTCATAGAATGAGTTTGGGAGTGTTCCTTCCTCTGCAATTTTTTGGAAGAGTTTGAGAAGGATGGGTTTTAGCTCTTCTTTAAATGTTTGATAGAATTCACCTGTGAAGCCATCTTCACAGGCTGTACTTCACAGTCCTGGACTTTTGTTTGTTGGAAGATTTTTAATAACTATTTCAATTTCATAACTTGTGATTGGTCTTTTCATATTTTCTATTTCTTCCTGGTTCAGTCTTGAAAGGTTGTACCTTTCTAAGAATTTGTCCATTTCTTCCAGGTTGTCCATTTTATTGGCATAGAGTTGCTTGCAGTAGTCTCTTATGATGCTTTGTATTTCTGTGGTGTCCATTGTAACTTCTCCTTTTTCACTTCTAACTTTATTGATTTGAGTCCTCTCCCTCGTTTCCTTGATGATTCTGGCTAGAGGTCTACCAATTTTGTTTATGTTCCCAAAGAACCAGCTTTTAGTGTTATTGATCTTTGCTACTATTTTCTTTGTTTCTGTTTCATTTATTTCTGCTCTGCTCTTTATACTTCTTTCCTTCTACTGACTTTGAATTTTGTTTGCTCTTCCTTCTATAGTTGCTTTAGGTGTAAGGTTAGATTGGTTTTTTAAATTTATTTATTTATTTTGGCTGCATTGGGTTTTTGTTGATGCACGCAGGCCTTCTCTAGTTGTGGCAAGCAGGGGTTGCTTTTTGTTGCGCTGCGCAGGCTTCTCATTGTGGTGGCTTCTCTTGTTGCAGAGCATGGGCTCTAGGCACACGGGCTTCAGTAGCTGTGGCTTGTGGGTTCTAGAGCGCAGGCTCAGTAGTTGCGGTGCACAGGCTTAGTTGCTCCATGACATGTGGGATCTTCCTACAGTAGGGCTTGAACCTGTGTCCCATGCATAGGCAGGCAAATTCTTAACCACAGCGCCACCAGGGAAGTCCCAGGTTAGACTGTTTATTTGAGATTTTTCTTGTTTCTTGAGGTAGGACTGTATTGCTATAAACTTCCCTCTTAAAACTACTTTTGCTGCATCCCATAGGTTTTGCATTGTCGTGTTTTTGTTGTCATTTGTCTCTAGGGATTTTCTGATTTCTTCTTTGATTTCTTCAGTAATCTCTTCATTATTTAGCAACGTATTGTTTAGCCTCCATGTGTTTTGTTTTTTACGTTTTATTCCCTGTAATTTATTTCTAATCTCATAGTGTTGTGGTCAGAAAAGATACTTGATATGATTTCAATTTTCTTAAATTTACCGAGGCTTGATTTGTGAGCCAAGGTGTGATCGATCCTGGAGAATGTTCCGTGTGCACTTGAGAAGAAAGTGTAACACACTGTTTTCGGATGGAATGTCCTATAAATATCAATTAAATCTATCTGGTCTACTGTGTCATTTAAAGCTTGTGTTTCCTTATTAATTTTCTGTTTGGATGATCTGTCCATTGGTGTAACTGAGGTGTTAAAGTCCCCCGCTATTATTGTGTTACTGTCGACTTCCTCTTTTATAGCTGTTAGCAGTTGCCTTATGTATTGAGGTGCTCCTATGTTGGGTGCATGTATATTTATAATTGTTACATCTTCTTCTTGGATTGAACCCTTAATCATTAGGTAGTGTCCTTCCTTTAGGACAGTGTCCATTAGGTAGTGTCTCTTGTAACATTCTTTAAAGTCTTTTTTACCTGATATGAGTACTGCTACTCCAGCTTTCTTTTGATTTCTATTTGCATGGAATATATTATTCCATCCCCTCACTTTCAGTCTGTATGTGTCCGTAGGTTTGAAGTGGGTCTCTTGTAGACAGCATATATATGGGTCTTGTTTTTGTATCCATTCAGTGAGCCTGGGTCTTTTGGTTGGAGCATTTAATCCATTCACGTTTAGGGTAATTATCGATATGTATGTTCCTATTACCATTTTCTTAATTGTTATGGGTTTGTTTTTGTAGGTCCTTTTCTTCTCTTGTGTTTCCCATTTAGAGAAGTTCCTTCAGCATTTGTTGTAGAGCTGGTTTGGTGGTGCTGAGTTCTCTTAGCTTTTGCTTGGCTGTAAGGCTTTTGATTTCTCCATCGAATCTGAATGAGATCCTTGCTGGGTAGAGTAATCTTGGTTGTTGGTTTTTCCCTTTCATCACTTTAAATATGTCATGCCACTCCCTCTGGCTTGTAGAGTTTCTGCTGAGAAATCAGCTGTTAACTTTATGGAAGTTCCCTTGGATGTTATTTGTCGTTTTTCACTTGTTGCTTTCAGTAATTTTTCTTTGTCTTTAATTTTTGTCAATTTAATTACTATGTGTCTCGGCGTGTTTCTCCTTGGGTTTACCCTGCCTTGCACTCTCTGCACTTACTGGACTTGGGTGGCTATTTCCTTTCCCATGTTAGGGAAGTTTTCGACTATAATCTCTTCAAATATTTTCTCAGGTCCTTTCTCTCTCTCTTCTCCTTCTGGGACCCCTATAATGCGAATGTTGGTGCGTTTAATGTTGTCCCATAGGCTGTCTTCATTTCTTTCCATTCTTTTTTTCTTATTCTGTTCCGTGGCAGTGAATTCCACCATTCTGTCTTCCAGGTCACTTATCCTTTCTTCTACCTCAGTTATTCTGCTATTGATTCCTTCTAGTGTAGTCTTCATTTCAGTTATTGTATTGCTCGTCTCTGTTTGTTCGTTCTTTAATTCTTCTAGCTGTTTGTTCTTTAATTCTTCTAGGTCTTTGTTAAACATTTCTTGCATCTTCTCGATCTCTGCCTCCATTCTTTTTCCGAGGTCCTGGATCATCTTCACTATCATTATTCTGAATTCTTTTTCGGAAAGGTTGCCTATCTCCACTTCATTTAGTTGCTTTTCCTGGGGTTTTATCTTGTTCCTTCATCTGGCACATAGTCCTCTGCCTTTTCATTTTGTCTGTCTTTCTGTAAATGTGGTTTTTGTTCCACAGGCTGCAGAACTGTAGTTCTTGCTTCTGGTGTCTGCCCTCTGGTGGATGAAGCTAAGAGGCTTGTGCAAGCTTCCTGATGGGAGGGACTGCTGGTGGGTAGAGCTGGCTGTTGCTCTGGTGGGCAGAGCTCAGTAAAACTTGAATCTGCTTGTCTGCTGATGGGTGGGACTGGGTTCCCTCCCTGTTGGTCATTTGGCCTGAGGCAACCCAGCACTGGAGCCTACCTGGCTCTTTGGTGGGGCTAAGGGCAGACACTGGGAGGGCTCATGCCAAGGAATATTTCCCAGAACTTCTGCTGCCAGTGTCCTTGTCCCTGCGCCAAGCCACAGCCACGCCCTGCCTCTGCAGGAGATCCTCCAACACTAGCAGGTAGGTCTGGTTCAGTCTCCTATGGGGTCACTGCTCCCTCCCCTGGATCCTGATGCGCACACTACTTTGTGTGTGCCCTCCAAGAGTGGAGTCTCTGCTTCCCCCAGTCCTGTCAGAGTCCTACAATCAAATCCTGCTAGACTTCAAAGTCTGATTCTCTAGGAATTCCTCCTCCCGTTGCCAGACCCCCAGGTTGGGAAGCCTGACGTGGGGCTCAGAACCTTCACTCCAGTGAGTGGACTTCTGTGGTATAAGTGTTCTCCAGTTTGTGAGTCACCCACCCAGCAGTTATGGGATTTGATTTTATTGTGATTGTGCCCCTCCTACTATCTCATTGCGGTTTCTCCTTTGTCTTTGGATTTGGGGTATCTTTTTTGGTGAGTTCCAGTGTCTTCCTGTCAATGACTGTTCAGCAGTTAGTTGTGATTCCGGTGCTCTCGCAAGGGGGAGTGAGCACACTTCCTTCTCCTCCACCATCTTGCTCTCCTCTGCTCTTTTTCAAAATGGTTTAACTCTGCTAGGTCCACTGAAATTCAATGTAAATTTAAAATTCCAAGTATAAGTTTCTACAAAAAGCTCCGTGTGATTTTGGCTGGGATTGTGTTGCAATAATAACTGAATTTGGGGGAAATGGTCAGCTTTAAGTTTGAATAATCAAATCATGAACTAGATATATCCCTATTTTTGTTTAGATATTTTTTATTTTCTCTCAGTAGTATGGTTTTCTGTGTAGAGATCTTGTACAATTTTTGTTAAACTTATTCTGAAGTACTTTATGCATTTTGATGCCACTGTAAATAATATTTTCTAAAATTTCAGTTTCCATTTGCTTGTTGTCAACATATAGAACTACAACTGATTTTTATGTGTTGCCCTACTTAGACAATCATACTGTCTATGAGTAAAGACAATGCTACTACTTCCTTTTCAATTTTATTATCTCTTGACATATTGCATAACTAGGACCTCCAAGTATAATAATGATCAAGGGGTTGAAGTGGATGTCTTTGTGTCCTTTGCAATCTCATGGGAAAAGTGTTCAACTTTCATCATTTGGTATGACCTTACCTGTAAACTTTTCATAGGTGCTCTTTTTTGAGCTGAAGAAATTGCCTTCTCTTCCTAGTCAGCTAAGAGTTATTATAATGAATGGATGTTAAAAACATTTTCTGAATATGTGAGATAATTATATGATTTTTTCTTTATTGTTAATGTAGCTGAAATTAGCTAATTCATTTTTGAATAGTGAAAAAGCCTTACATTCCAGAAATAAGCCTAACTTGGTTATGACATATTAGTTTCTTATTTAATTTGCTAAGACTTTTTGTGGGAATTTTATGTCAATGTTCATAAGGGAGTTTCTCTTTATATAATGTGTTTTTCAGGTTTAAGTGTGAGAGTAATTCTAGCCTCATAAGATGAATTAGGAAGTATTTCCTTCTTCTCTATTTTCTGAAAGAGTTTCAGTAATGTTGGTATTATTTCATATTTAGATGTTTAGTAGAATTCACCAGTAAACTAACCTTTGCCTGGAGTTTTCCTTGTGGAAATATTTTTGATTACAAATTCATTTCCTTTGATAGATACAGCCTGGTCAACTTTCTATTCCTTTTTTGATCCAGTTTTGATACACCATATTTTTCAAGGAATTTGTCTATTATATCTAAAATATCAAATTTATTGGCATAAAGTTGTTCAAAATATTCTCTTTTTAAATGCCATTAGAGGGACTTCCCTGGTGGTCCAGTGAGTAAGAATCTGTGCTCCCAATGCAGGGGCCTGGGTCTGATCCCTGGTTGGGGAACCAGATCCCGCATGCATGCCGCAACTGAGAGTCCCCATGCCACAACTAAGAAGCCCGCATGCTGCAGCTAAGACCCAGCACAGCCTAAATAAATATTTTAAAAAATGATTCTACTTAAAAAATATATATATAAATGCCATTAGAACCTCAAGTGATATCCACTCTTGCCCTCTTCCATTACAAAAATTTGGTAATTTATGAGTCTTCATTTTTCCCTTGATCAGTCTTGCAAGGGGCCTACCAATTCCATTGCTTCTTTGCAGAACCCATGGTTGACTGTAAATTTTCTGTGTTGTTAGCTTTCTATTTCCTTGATTTCTGCTCTTATCTATATTATTTCCTTCATTCTATTTACTTTCATTTACTTTACTCTTCTTTTTAAATTTTCTTAGTGTGGAAACAGTTCACTGAATTCAACTTTCTTATTTTTGTAATATAGGCATTTAAAGGTATAAATTTCACTCTAAGCACTACTTGAGCTGCATGACACAAAATTTCACATTTGTATTTTCATTTTCATTCAGTTCAAAATGACTTCTCATATTCCTTATGACTTCTTCTCTGAGCCATGGTATTTAGAATTGTATTATTTAATTTCCGAACATTGGGGGATTTTTCCAAAAATCTTATTATTACCTTCTAATTTAATCCCACTGTGGTAAGAGAACAATTCTGACATATTTTAGTCTTCTGAAACTTATTAAGATTTATTTTTATGGCCCAGCATATGGTCCTCATTGGTGAACATTCCATACATATTTGAAAAACATATATATTCTTCAGTTGTTGGGTGTACTACTCTATAAATATTAAATAGATCAAGTTGACAGTCTTCAGAGCTTCTATATTTTTACTGCTTGTTTTTGGTTCACTTATTCTATCACTTTCTGAGAAATCGGGGTTATAAGCTCCAGCAATGACTGATGAGTATGGATCTGTCTGATCTTCCCTTTAGTTGTCAGTTGGCTCTTCATGAATTTTGAAGCTCTGTACTAGGTGCATGCATATGAAGGATTGTTATGTCTTTCTGGTTAATTATCTGCTTCATCATTATGACATGTATTTCTTTATCTCCAGGAATACTCTCTGGAAGTCTCTTTTACCTGATACTAATATAGCCATACCAGATTTCTCATGATGACTATTTACAAGGACTATCTTTGTACATTCTTTAAATTTCAACCTACTTGTGTTTATCACACTGTATGTCTTATAGACAGCATTGTTTCTTTTTTAATCAATTCTAATAATCTCTGTCCATTAAGTAGAGTGTTTAGTCCATTTGATTTTGACCTAACTACTGATATGCTGAATTTATATCTATCATCCATTTACCCCTCTCTGCTTCACTCCTCTCTTGTTCCTTTGCTGTCCTTTTTCTTCTGGGTAAATGAAGTAATTTTTAGTGTATTTTATTTCCTCTATTGGATTTTGAGCTTTTTGTTCTTGCTTTTGCTTTTGGTAGTTGCTCTACAGCTAACAATATGCACCTTTAACTTATCAAAGTCTATCTAGATTAGAAATTATAAAACTTTGGGACGTCCCTGGTGGTCCGGTGGTTAAGAATCCACCTTCCAATGCAGGGGGTACGGGTTCAATCCCGTATCTTAGGTCAGGGCACTAAGATCCCACATGCTACAGGGCAACCAAGCCCGCGCACTCTAGAGCCCGCATACCACAACTAGAGAGCCTGCACACTGCAATAAAGATCCCACATGCCGCAACTAAGACCAAATGCAGCCAAATAAATAAACATTTAAAAAAAAAGACTTAAAAAAATCGAAACTGATAGTTTGTATTTTCTAGTTCACAAAGTTAACAACCTGACAACCATATGTTTCTACCCTCCCCAATCTTTTGTGCTATTGTTGTCATAGCTTTCAATTTTACTCCTATTATAAACTCCACCATACAATGATACTATTTTTGCTTCAGAGTCAGTTGTCTATACTTATCAGCTTATTTACCATGTGTGTTCTTCATTCCTTCCTGTAGATTCATGCTTCCATCTGGTTTCATTTCCTTTCAGCTGGAAGAACATCCTTTAGCATTTCTTACAGAATGTGTTTTTTTAGAAATGAATATTTTTTAATTGAAGTATAGTTGATATACAATATTATATTAGTTACAGGTATACAATATAGTGATTCACAATTTTTAAAGGTTATACTCCATTTATAGTTATTATAAAATATTGGGTATATATCCTGTGCTGTACAATATATCTCCGTAGCTTACTGTATTTTTCTTTCTTTTAATTTTTTAAATTAATTTTTTAATTGGAGTATAGTTGATTTACAATGTTGTGTTAGTTTCTGCTATACAGCAAAGCGAATCAGCCATCATGCAGACATACCTCCACTTAGGGATGCATTCTTTGCATATTTATTTATCTGAAAAATGTCTATATTTAACCCTAGTTTTTGGAGTTTGTTTGTTTGTTTTTTGGTCCTAGAATTCTAGGCTGACAAATTTTCTTACAGTACTTTAGAAGAAGTTCCATTTTATTCTGATCTCCAATGTTTTGGATAAGAACTCAGCTATCACAGTTTCCCTTTACATACTGTGTCTTCTTCTTCCCTTGCTGCCTCTGTTTTTCTCTTTATATTTTGTTTCTAGCAATTATATTATAATGTTTATAGGTGTGGTTTTCTTTGTATTTACCCAGATTGGTTTCACTAAGCTTCTAGGATCTGTAAATATACACGCTTTTTAAAAAGACTATTTTTTAGAGCACTTTTAGGTTAACAGAAAAATTGAGAGGGATGCACAGAAATTTCCCACACACCTTCATAAATCAGTGTATTTTAAATCAAAGAAATATTTCAGCCATTATTTTTACAGACTTGTTTCTACCCCCTTCTCACTCTTTTACCCTGCTGGAATTCCAGTTACATGTATATTAGCCCATCTGATAATGTCCAACGTGTCATGGAGGCTCTACTCATTCTGTAAAAACCCTTTTTCTCACAGTTGTTCACACTGGATAATTTCTATTGATCTGTTTTAAAATTTATGGACTCCTTCTTTTGAAAGCTCTAATCTGTCATTAAGGCCATCCACTGAATTTTTTCATTTAAATTTCAGTTTTCAAATTTCCATTTTTAAAATGTTTTCCTTTCTCAGCTGAGATTTCCTATCTGTTCTATCATCAACATTACATTTTCTTGAAGACTTTAAAGCACACTTCTAGGAGTGACTTTAAAATCACTGTTAATTCCAATATCTAGGACTTCTCTGACTTGCTTTCTACTGCATGTTTTTGTTCACTATGGGTTACATGTTACTGTTCTTTGAATGTCTGGAGATATTTTTTAATTGAATATAGAATACTGTAGATGATACACTACAAAGACTCTGGATTCAGTTATTTTCTTCTGAAAAGCAATGATTTTTATTCTAGTAGATAATTCAGTTAATAGCTGATTTCCTTGACCTTGTATAGGCTTGGATTTACCCTTTGTTGGGCTGATCTGTTGAAAGCTCAGGGTATTTCCCAAACCTCTCTATCCTGATGGGACTCATCCTCCAAATTCCACTGTCCCTGTAGACTGCCTTGGGGCTTCCAGTTTTGTTACACTACATCTATAGTTAGCTTTATTGTAGGTCATGACCCCGACTCCTAAAACCCAGACTTTCTGTTATCTCAGCAAGATGCCTTAAGTTTTAACAAGACTTTTGCCACTGTGACTGGGTTGGAACGGAAACCTCCCCAGCACTGCTGCTCTAACTCTAGCATCACAATTCCACTTCCATCCCCAGAGCAGCTTATCTCTGGTAGGCCTTGGGTAGTCTGATCCAGTGAACATGAGGCTCAGTCCTCAGCCAAGGAATTATGGACATTTGGCCCCCAACTTCTGCTCAGTATACTGCTTATATATAAATTACTTCTCTGATTTGCTCAGAGCATTTGCAACTATAGAATCAAGGATGTCAGAAGGTCACCTAGTCAAAGAATCGTATGATTTTTAAAACGACAGGAATCTTAGAGATGCAGGAAACCCTTTCATTTCAGAATGAGAAAACTGCCAACCGGAAAAGTTAAGTGCAAACTTAACAATTTTCAGTTGTATCATGCTTTGCAAATATTCAGCTTGACCAATTTCAAAGTGTTTTTATCATGTTATCTCATTTAATCCTCACAACAACCTCATGAGGTAGGTCAAAGTATTATTAACCCGGTTTATAACTAGCTCAAAATGTAAACACATTCTTTGCTACAAAGAGCATCTTATAATACCCTTTTACTCAGAATCTTCAGCCAGGAAAAGCTTATGATTAAATAAATGGATTACTATTTCTACATACAAAGCTTGAGGGAAGTTTTATCCATTTACAGAATGAGTAAATACCTTTATGGTACTCTGAGGGACACAGAGAATGAAGATCCTGAAAGGAAAAGATTTTTCTTTTTAATCCCAAACTGAAAAACCCTCTCATAATGGTATATTATGTAAAAAATTTTCTTAAAATGAGTATTGCAATTAGCTTAAGGCATTAGGTTACCTACCTGGAATAGTTGTCCCTTTAACTGTTTCCACTGTATTAAACAAAGGGACTAGGGTTCATCCTACACCTCCAGTAGAGAGAAAAATAAAAAGATAAGTAAGACAAGTAAGAGTGGGACAATAATCCCACTCATTTCCCCTTTAGGAAAAAGAGGATGACCTATATTCTTAATTTCATCCCTGCACAAGCGAGGACATTCTTGCACACAAACCATATACTGATGGGGGAAAGACAGAATTATAAAAACTGGAAAAGAGAGGGACTTTGGGGCCTTTATCTGAAAAGTTCAGCTCTTTACTTAGAGATTACCACAGCCATTTAAGACATTTTAAATGAAAAAAATTATTAGGAAGCATGATTTCTTCAGGAAAGTGGTTTTTCTGTTTGGAATTTACATCTGGCCTTAAATGGCTAAAAGGTAGAATGGATTTAGGATTAAGGGAGGAGAACGGGCAAGGGATATTAGGGTTGTTTGTAAATGATTCTAATTCAGGTCACAAGAAAATAAAACGATTTGAGAAAAACATTTGAAATACTCGTGCCTCATCTCGTGAGAAGCTGAGCATCACGGTCACCGTTTAGGAGCAGGGAAAGGTAAGGAACTCAAATACTGTACTGTAAATACTGTAATTACTGTACTTAATTAACCCATCTCCATCACTGTCCTTAACAACTCAGAGCCCCACCTAAACTCTTAGTTCTGATGAGAAAAGATGTTTGACAGTTGATACCACACATTCTGTGAAGTAGGACGCATGAGAGAGCTGGATGTGAGGGTAGAAAAAGAGGGGACAGAATTAAAGAGTTAACCAAGGCTAGGAAGGAAGTCCCCAAGTCAAGAGTTAGAAACTTTTCTTTATAATTTTAATTAGGACCAGTCCCACTAGTGTTATTTATTGCTATACTATACAGCATACTTTGCTTTCTTTTTCAACTCAAGTGTAGGAAATTTTCATAAGAATTTATGTGATTTCCCACAAAATATTTAAAGCTCAGTATTTCAGGCCACTGTGAAAAATGCTTCCAACTCCACTAAAAGTCCTTTGTCATATGTCCAATGACTCAAACAAAGGCACTTGGTGGAAGTATACGTAAGTGTGGCTTTGCAAAAAGTATACACGTTCTAGTCCTTACGTATCTTAAAAGGCATTTCAATTTGTCACTAGCATATAATTTGCACAACTATTATCAATTTTGTGGTTAATTTGGAAGACTGTCATAGATCCCCAAGTGGGATTTTATTTTTTAATGTCAGCAAATCTACAATAAATTTTAAAATGAAATTCTACAGAATATTGGGAGATAAAATAATTTAAAATACAGTCTCATTTTAATTATTCAAAGTAAATCATATTGATCACCTAACTATACTAACCCCAAGTAGCCTGAACTTTTCCCAGTAACCATTTTCTACAGCTTCCTTAATTCCAAGCATACTGCATTTTTCTCTCAAATTAAAAGGCAAGTATTTTTTAAACGCCAGAATTCAGATTGTATTACTGAACTCTTCTTAAGTACATATGAAAATTTATTTTACGTGGGTGGGAAGTCAGATCTTTCTGTAGCCAGAAGTCATCTCACGAGTATATAATGTGGCCCACAGTGCTTTGGACTTCTCTAGCAACTTTATTAATGGGACGCTATTTATCACACAGCTCTAGATTCTCAAAGAAACCAAACAGCGATTCCACCACCACCTTCTGAAACAAACCAATTCTCAGTATAGTCAAATGCGTAGTTTGATAAAAGTTTACTCAAAATGAAACGTGAGTCTTTTGAGCTGTATTCATAATGCTAACATAGGGTGAGACTGCAGTAGGACTTTGAATGCAGGGCAGTGGAGAATGAATCAGCTCATCTAGAAATCCTGATAGTGAAGCTCGTGACCTGAACTGATACTCAGAATTTATTATGGTTGTTATTTTATTACTTTCCTCCCTCTCCCGTTCATCCCTTCTTTCTTAGTCAAAGAGGTTAACATAAAAGTGAAGTAAAAAAACAGTGATTAACAAAACCACAGCATGAGGAGAAGAACCAACATGAGATCTGCCAATGAAAATGTCCCTTCTCCCCAGGGCTAGCCAAGCAACTCGAGTGCTTCTTCTGAGACACTGGCAGGCTACCAGGTGAACAGCTCCACATCTCCCCAGACTCACGGCCGTCTGTCTGTAACAGACACTCAGAAATTACAATTATAAATACTAGGGTTAGAAGAGAACTATCAGGGCATTCCTTTTGGTTTGACTAGTTCCGGATTATTCCAGAAAACTAGACTATCCTGGTGCTTTGCTGAAAGACTGTCTCTACAAATAGGCCAACCATCCTTTCTTCAGGGAAGACTTTTCTTATTCCAGATTCAGTCACACATGTTTCAGGCTCTTGTGCACATTGCATTCCCTTCATATTTCTTCTGCATTTCAAGTTCTCTGGTTACAGTAAACAAGTCCTTTTAACTTGTTCAGTTATTATTAATAAAACAATGAACACATTTAAAATATGGTGGGTCCTGCCATAACTACAGAAGGAAGACTCTTTTTGTCATTGCCAACAGCCACAGATAGGATATTACCTTTCTTCTTTTACATTTTGCTCAAATACTTTCCTGATTTCTTGCAAATTGTTGCCAGTAAGTACACGCAGCAAGCTAACAATACCCACTACTAAGGGCTTCCTATGCCAGGCACTGCTCTCAGTCCCGTATAGCAACAATTTCTTATCCTACTGTGATGAAGATGCTATGAAGCAGGGACAATCATTATTGCCATTTTACAAATAAGGGGACTGAAGCACAGGAAGGCTAAAGAACTTGCTGAAGACACAGAGCTCATAAGGGGCAGAGTTAGAATCCAGATTCAGGCTCTTTCATTCCAGGAAGTATGCTCTCACTATTTGCCACAAGTAATTAGATGCAGATACCATGCAGAACTCCTTGGGGGGAGTGAACTCCTTGCAAATTGACAATGAACGAAGCAAATTCTGAGCAAAGTTGTAGAACTGAGACACTCCCAACCCAGGACAGATGATTAGCAGAAACTGCTCAACATATGGAGAGGAGTCCAGAACACAGCAGAAGAAAGTCTATTCCCTTGGTCAGCTATGCAGTGAAAAGGAATCAAAAGTTTACTGTATCAGAACCCGCAATATGTCATTCATAGTGTTTTGTGTATAATTATGCTTAGGTTAATTGTACAGCTGTTTTTTTTTTTTTTGTGGTACACGGGCCTCTCACTGCCGTGGCCCCTCCCGTCGTGGAGCACAGGCTCCGGATGCGCAGGCCCAGCAGCCATGGCCCACGGGACCAGCCGCTCTGCGGCACGTGGGATCCTCCCGGACCGGGGCACGAACCCGCACCCCCCGCACCGGCAGGCGGACTCCCATCCACTGTGCCACCAGGGAAGCCCAATTGTACAGCTTTTGATTGAGGTTTTATGAATTATTACTTAATATTTGTATGCCAAACTTAAAAAAATTAAACTATAGTTGATTTACAATATTACGTTAGTTTCCGGTGTACAGCATAGTGATTCAATATTTTTGTTTGTTTGTTTTGGGTTTTTGTTTTTGCAGTACGCGGGCCTCTCACCATTGTGGCCTCTCCCGTTGCGGAGCACAGGCTCCGGACACGCAGGCTCAGCGGCCATGGCTCACGGGCCCAGCCGCTCCACAGCATGTGGGATCTTCCCGGACCGGGGCACAAACTCGTGTCCCCTGCATCGGCAGGTGGACTCTCAACCACTGCGCCACCAGGGAAGCCCATGATTCAATATTTTTATACATTATACTTTGCTTAAAATTTTTACAAAATAATGGCTATATTTCCCTGTGCTGTACAATTAACTGCTGTAGCTAATCTCCAAAATATACAAACAGCTCATACAGCTCAATATCAAAAAACAAACCACCCAATCAAAAAATGGGCAGAAGATCTAAATAGACATTTCTCCAAAGACATACAGATGGCCAAAAGGCACATGACAAAATGCTCAACATCGCTAATTATTAGAGAAATGCAAATCAAAACAACAATGAGGTATCACCTCACATCAGTAAGAATGGCCATCATCAAAAAAAATCTACAAACAGTAAATGCTGGAGAGGGTGCGGAGAAAAGGGAACCTTCTTACACTGATGGTGGGAATGTAAGTTGGTGCACCCACTATGGAGAACAGTATGGAGGTTCCTTAAGAAACTAAAAATAGAGTTACCATATAATCCAGCAATCCCACTCCTGGGCATATATCCAGAGAAAAACATAATTCAAAAAGATACATGCAACCCAGTGTTCACTGCAGCTCTATTACAATAGCCAAGACATGGAAGTAACCTAAACGTCCATCAATAGATGAATGGATAAAGAAGATATGTTTTATATATTTATACATATATATGTATACACACACACACACACACACACACACACACAGGAATATTATTCAGCCATAAAAAGGAATGAAATAATGCCATTTGCAGCAACATGCATGGACCTAGAGATAATCATACTAAGTGAAGTAATCCGGACAGAGAAAGACAAATATCATGATATCACTTACATGTGGAACCTAAAAAAAAAAAAAAAAAAAAAAAAAAGATACAAATGAACTTATATACAAAACAGAAATAGACCCACAGACATAGAAAACAAACTTATGGTTACCAAAGGAGAAAAGAGAGCGGAGGAGGGATACATTAGGAGTTTGGGATTAGCCACCACTCTCAACAGCATGTTTGGATAGACGATTTGGCCTGAAGTGCTTAATTTGTTAAAAGAAAGGTATTATACAACCATTTTATTAAGATATGAAAATGAGAGGCAACAACAAGGAGAAATTTAAGCGCAAATTAAAGCAAGGACTACTTTAAAAACTTTAAGTCAGTAAATCTGCAGGACAAAAATCTTGTAGAAAATCTAAGAACAGCATGATGCTGTCGTAGTATCTCCGGAGCAAATGAGGAAGGTGATTTAAGACACAGGTCACCTGTCAGAGCCAGGTTTTAACACCTTATTTCTAGAACTTTTATTCAATGTTTATTCATCAAATTTCTATACCACTTATAAATTCTCTGAATACTTTAATTACTTATCCCATGCCTTAGTGTGTGAGTGCTTGATCTTACCAAAAACAGTTTTGCAAATCACAGTATTTTTCTGAAATGTAATCTCTAACCTGGGTTGGCAAGGGAAGTCCATAAGAAAGTTTAGCACTGTGGTTCCAAAAATAATAATAATAAAACAAAAAAAATCACACGCAATTCCCTTTTAATGGTTTAAAGTCAAGCATTCTTTAAAAAATTCTTTCATATCTTTTCAAAGTCCTAATAATAAAGGAAAATTCCTTTACAAATCCACCACAGTTTTGCTATGGACACTTGAACTGAGTGGGAAAGATCTGACAAGTCGAGTCAAGATACTGGTACACAGAGAAAACGAAACAATACTCCTATCCCGTTGCTTTAGCAGGGCCTGTTTGTGCTTAGGAGTATCGCATCGATACCTTGTATTCCCGAATATTATATCCATCCTTCTTGTTCTTATCATCAGTGATAAAACCTTGTCTTAAACTGCTTCTACTAACCTGGTCGTAAGAAGCAAACTTTCTCGTCATGATACTCAGAACCCTAAATTCTCCCCGTTCTCCCTGCGCATCAACCTATTTCTGGCTCCAGTTATCTGTCACTTCCGAGAGCACATCACCTGTAATACTTTTCTAAAAGATCAGGCTCTCTTAACCTCCCACTGTGTCCTAACAATCCATAAGCACAGGGGACACCCCGACATTTGTTTCCTCAACTCCTGGGCTGCCGTCATGATAACAAAACAATCATGCCCCATGAAAATTCACGCCGAGGTGTCATGGCAAGATCCTCTGCTACTTTGTAATTCTCATATTCAACATTTATTGACAGTCCAAAGTAGCAGAAGAGGGGATGTTAGCTTCAAGCACTGGCTGGGCTCAGAAAGACTGTTTACTTTAGGTCAGAGAGAGTGCGTATTTATTGCAGAGAAGAAGGAACTAACAGAAAGTGGGAAAAGATTATGTGAAAGAAAATTAATGGAGATAGACTGCAGAGGAGGGAACCAGAGCTTAAATCTGTGATAGAAATAAGAAGGAAGCTTGGTGAAGGAGAGACGGTATCTCCTCTGAGTCAGAAGAGAAGACAACAAAAACACAGGTAACTGCTGAGGTGATGAAGGTAACCGAGGGGTCCCAGCATAGACTTGGTTTCAGGAAAATGAGAGCAGGACAATTACATAGGGGTGGGGATCGGAGTGATGGAGAAAGTACTAAGGGACTTAAAAAAGAGACATACTTGTTCTGAAGAGAAGGAAACCAGAACTTTTCAAAGTCACAGAGGAGAAAAAGAAGCAGCTGTATTATGCAGAGCAGATATATACAGCCTTCACAACAGACTATCTCAAGGAAGCTGCAAGATGCCTGGGAAGTAGGAAAATGATGTAAAGAAAGGTTCTGCTAAAAGTGACAATTCTGTAAAAGCTGACTGGAGGGCGTGGCAAATATTAATGGTTAAATATGGGGGATGGGTATAAGGAGGTTCATTACACTATTCTCTACTTTTGTGTACCTTTGGAAATGTTTATAATAAAACATGTTTTTAAAAATTGCCTAGCCATCGTATGTCCTCAGGAGCAATGGTTATCTTCCTCAGAAAGCTCAACAACTTGCCAGAACTTTCCAGAAGGTTTTAGGAATTTCAGAGACACAGTTGCATACGGATACATACACTCTAGAGGACTGCAAAATTCAGTGACAGGGAGGCAAAGAAAGTTTCCATTTGACCAGGATTTGTCCCAAATTTGTTCTAAGGAGTGAGAAACACAAGTGAGCATTAAAATTAGGCTAAGTGGGTCAGGCGTGACAAACAGGGCCAGAAGATGAAAGCGATGAGGACAAGTATTTCTACTAAGCATATGCCTGAAGACCAATGTTATAGAACTTACTTCATCTCCAGAACTTCCTCTAAGTGTTTTCTTCTCTCGGCCCGAAGGTTGGTCAAATGAGTCTCCTTCTCTGCCAGCGACTGCTGAGTGCAGGACAGCTTCGCCTTCATGGACTCCAGCTCCTGCTTTACCTTCTCCATGGCCATCAGCAACTCCTCCACCTACGATCAACACACAAAGGTCAGAAACTGAGCATCTGGGCCAGGTATAGTCAGAGGAGCTGGGCAGTGGGCAGCGCCTGGGTCCACAAAATTGAAGACACACCCATCAAAAATTCTGTACTCTCGCAGGATCAGACATAAATGGCAGTTAAAGAAATACATCTTTCATCTTCCCTCCACTATAATTCTTCTCAGTTTAGGTCCAAAAAACCCTCATTTTCTTTTTGACAAATGTAAGGGCATCAGAAGTAACACTGTGCCAGAAACAATCCCTTCTAAGGAATTTATCTGGAAACAGTCCGGAAACTTCCATGGAAATAACAATATAATGCAGATAAAAATATAAGGAACAAAATCATAACAAATATTTCTAGAAGGATTTTAGGAAATAAAATCCATAAACTTGACTAATACCAGATGCAGAATAAACATAAATGAGTCATTTTTATTCGTTCAAACTAAGATTCTTCTGTTTATACCATTACAAAGAATTTCTTGTTAAAGAAACAGCTAGAATTCAATCGGATAATTTCCTGCTCTAAAGCTAGGTAGGTAGAGATTTTTTGAGGAAGGCAGGAAGAAAAAAAATATATGACCAGATAGAGAAGAGACAGAATACTTTTAAAAGACCTGTAAAGGACTTCCGTGGTGGCGCAGTGGTTAAGAATCTGCCTGCCAATGCAGGGGACACAGGTTCGGGCCCTGGTCTGGGAAGATCCCACATGCCGTGGGGCAACTAAGCCCGTGCACCACAACTACTGAGCCTGTACTCTAGAGCCTGTGAGCCACAACTACTGAGCCCACGTGCCACAACTACTGAAGCCCGCGGGCCTAGAGCCCATGCTCCACAACAAGAAAAGCCACTGCAAAGAGAAGCCCGCGCACCGCAACAACGAGTAGCCCCCGCTCACCACAAATAGAGAAAGCCCACGTGTAGCAATGAAGACCCAACACAGACAAAAATATAAATAAATAAATTTATTTTAAAATAACTAAATAAAATAAAAGACCTGTAAAAACATGAGAGAAAGAAGACAGAATGCTAAAACACAAGAAACTAAAAGAGCAAGTTCTGTACTTTATCAGTTATTTCCACTTACTCCGGGTGGTTCCAAAATCAGATTTAAATAAACACGTTCATCTTAATTCAGAGGCGAAAAGATGTTGCCAAAATATCTGTTATTACCTAAAAACAACCTCAACCAGAAAATCAAACAGCCAAGTATACCAATCACAAGAGTTTACAGTCAGTTTGCTACTTGACAAGAAATAATCTTGGTTATAATCCTTTCCAGAGGTAGAGGTGAGTGTAGGTAGATGGACTGGTAACAGCTGTTAAAAAGTTACACTTAGTTTTTTGGCACCTGAATTATTTTACTTTGGGTATCTTCTCAGAAGTGATCAAGTTAATGCTCTCAGCTAAACAGCCTCCTGACAGTCCCAGTTGCTGTGAGATTTTTTCTTATTATGCAGATCTCTTTGGATATGTATTCACATATCAGCAAGCTTTACAAGAACATATAACTGCCTGCCTTTTTGAAAACTGTCAATAAGGATGATTCTACGTTATCAGTTTAATTCATATAAAATCTTAGCAAAAACTAGATTAAATTATGCCCCAAGGTATACTCTTACAACACAAAATCAGCCATCAACAGCATCATTTACAGAAGGTCTAATAAATAGTGAGATGTGTCCACCTTTTATGAACTTAAGCGTATCTCACAACATCTCCCTCCCATCCTGTCCTTCACTGCTCCAGGCAAGCAACGGTGTCAGTTTCTTACATAACTTGAAGAGATATCTTATACATACACAAGCAAGCATGTATAAACTATTCCTCCTTTTCCTATACAAAGGTAAGCCCACTCTATACATACTCTTATGCATCTAAAGTTTTTAGTAAATATTTATTGAAATACAGCATAAAGAAAAATATACAAAAATTATAAATGTATAACCTGAAGAATTCTAAGTGAACAAACCTATATAAAGAGCACAGACCAATAACCAGAACATTACCATCGCCCCAACCCCCCATATCCCTTTTCTAGATTAAGAGTAACCATTATTCTAACACTCCAGATTAGTTTTGTCTATTCGTTTTAACTTTATACAAATGGAATTACATAGTATATAATTTTAAGCACAGATTGTTCCCCCCCTGGTGTTATATCTGTGAGATTCATCTACATTGCTGGGTAAAACTGTAGTTCTGTAATTCTCATAACTGTATGTGCAAAAATAGCAAAATTTACTGAAAGCACTTTTGATAAACAGAAGTTTTAAATTTTAATGGCATTTAACAAAATTTTTCCTTTATACATGTTTATGTTCAGAGCTTTTTGTATAATGAACATGACAATTTTGTCAACCTCAAGGTCATGAGGCTACTATCCTTTCTTCTAAATCCTTTCTTGGACTATACATTCACATTTAAATATATAACGTATATGCAATTGATTTTTTAATATGGTGTAATGGTCCAACTCATTTTTATCAACATGGATATCCAATAGGCTCAGCACTGCGAACGGTAGAAGGACTTCACAGTCATGGTAGGAAGGTACTTTGGGCCTACTCGGCAAAAGATCAGAAATTACTTAAAGACAACTTATAAATTATAGGAAAAATAATTTAACAATGTTCTATATTGCACATAACCACCTTTAAATTTCATAAATGATCCATCTGAAATATCATATGCACTGATAAAAGGTGTATGTATATATTCTAGAGCTAAGAGCAAAACACACAC
Organism: Lagenorhynchus albirostris; assembly: GCF_949774975.1. Classification (NCBI taxonomy): domain Eukaryota; kingdom Metazoa; phylum Chordata; class Mammalia; order Artiodactyla; family Delphinidae; genus Lagenorhynchus; species Lagenorhynchus albirostris. Next base: position 102,090,071 of record NC_083105.1, on the reverse strand, counting down.
TTACATACTCACGACCCAGTAGCTTTTGTTAAGTGCAATTATCCAACTGTATTCTCTGACTCTCCTGTGATAGGTAATCGCTATTCTTAATTTGTGTACTTATTTCCTTGCATTTCTTTATTTTTACCTCTGATGCATATATTCCAAAATAAATCACTACTCAGTTTTATCAGTTTATGAACACTGAAAAAATGGTATCACTGACTTTATTTCACCCAAAATTATGTTTACTCATGCATATAAAAGAAGGGCCCACCACAGGAGTATAACCCGGATCTAAGAGCAAAACGCACACCTACGTCCTCACCACTCCAGAGGTAAAAGCAATGACAGTCAACAGCACTGAGGACCACAGCTCTAAGGTTACGGTTTCTCACTAAACTGAATGGGCTCCTTGGAAAAATTACTGATTCCAGATTAGGAGGCAGAAATATACAGAAGATGGACTTTGCACATGCAGTGCCAAAAAAACAAGAGAAAATAAGGATCATGACACAGAAACTCTGATAAAACCAGAAAAAACACAGCCGAAGAAAGAAAAAAAGAAAGCTTAGAGGAATACCCCTTATGACTATAGATGCAAAAAATACTATAAAATCAAAGCCAGCAAGATATAAAAATTGAGATTTATCCCAAGAATGCAAGGTTGGTTTAACATATAAAATAAATGTAATAAATCATATTAATAAAATACATGGCAAAAACCACATGATCATTTCAAAAGATATAGAAAAAGCATCTGACAATTTCCAAAACCCTTTCATGATAAAAATATTCAAGAAACTAGGAATAGAGGAGAACTTCCTCAAGCCAATAAATGGCATCTATGAAAAACTTTTAGTGATGAAAGACTGCATGCTTCCCCTCTAAGACCAAGAACAAGACCAGGATGTCTGTTCTCACCACTTCTGTTTAATATTGTACTAGAGATGATAGCCAGTAAAAAGTAAGCTGCAAAAAATTTAAAGGCATCCATATTGGAAAGGAAGACACACAATTTTCTCTAGCTGAAGATGATATAATCTTATAAAGAGAATAATCCTAAGGAATCCATTTTAAAAAGTAAACAAATAGGGGCTTCCCTGGTGGTGCAGTAGTTGAGAATTCACCTGCCGACGCAGGGGACATGGGTTCGAGCCCTGGTCCGGGAAGATCCCACATGCCGCGGAGCAACTAAGCCCGTGTGCCACAACTACTGAGCCTGCACTCTAGAGCCCGCAAGTCACAACTACTGAGCCCGTGTGCTGCAATTACTGAAGCCCGCATGCCTAGAGCCCATGCTCCACAAGAAAAGCCACCGCAATGAGACGGCCGTGCACCGCAACAAGGAGTAGCCCCCACTCGCTGCAACTACAGAAAGCCCATGCGCAGCAACAAAGACCCAACACAGCCAAAAATAAATAATTGTGTGTGTGTGTGTGTGTGTGGTACGCGGGCCTCTCACTGTTGTGGCCTCTCCCGTTGCGGAGCACAGGCTCCGGACGCACAGGCTCAGCGGCCATGGCTCACGGGCCCAGCCGCTCCGTGGCATGTGGGATCTTCACGGACCGGGGCACGAACCCGTGTCCCCTGCATCGGCAGGAGGACACTCAACCACTGCGCCACCAGGGAAGCCCAATAAATTTTTTAAAAAGTAAACAAATAAGTATACAAAGGTTACAGGATACAAGATCAATATACAAAAATCAACTGTATATCGATACACAATGAACATTCCAAAAATGAAAGTAAGAAGACAATTCCATTTAATATAGCATAAAAAAGAAGGAAACACCTAGGTATAAATTTAGCAAAAAAAAAAAGAGCAAGGTTTCTGTTGAAAACTATAAAAGGTTGCTAAAAGAAATTAAAGATTTAAATAAATAGAAAGACAACATGTTCATGGATTGAAAGATGTAATATTAAGATGGCAATACTCTCCAAACTGATCTACAGGTTCAACAAAATCCCTATAAAAGCTCTCTTTTTCCCAGAAACTGACAAGCTGACCCTAAAACTCATATGGAAATGAAAGACAGCTAAAATAAGTAATCTGGGGGTGGGGGGAAAGAGGACTCATACTTCTTGACTTCAAAACTTACTACAGAGTTTCAGGATGGTACTGGCATAAGGATGGACAAAGAGACCAATGGAAAAGAACTGAGAATCCAGAGATAAACCCTAACTTTTATGGTAAACTGATTTTTGACAAGAGTGTCAAGGCAATTCAATGAGGGAAGAATATTCTTTTGATTGAAAGGTGCTTGGACAACTGCCCTATTACTTTACATTTTAAAGTTCCCATGCCATTAACTTCTTAGCGAAAATGAGTCACTTGTCTTATAGAATGACCCACATTTTGGATTCAGTTGACTGTTTTTCTTAATGATACTATTTATGGTGTTCCTCTGGTCCTCATGTTTCTTGTAAACTGAAAGTAATAGGTAAAGGCTTCATGAGATTCGGGTTTGTTTGGTCTTTCTGACAACAGTACTCCATAGGCAAGGTGTGTACATCATATTATATCACATAATGACTGTCTGTCTCACTTTTAGCAATAACACTGATCGGTGTCTCAGAACCATTTATTGAAAAATCCATTCTATCTTCACCTTTGACATCCATCCAGTATCCCCGTAAACATGGATATGTTTCTATGCTTTCTATTATGATCCACTGGTTTGCCTATTCCTACACCAAAACCACATTATTTTAATTATTATAGCTTTATAAGGTTTGACATCTAAGAGAAATGGTGTTCTCTTTTCAAGAGCATCTTAGCTATTTTTGAATTTCTGCAAAAAATATTTCCTGAGTCTAGCATAATCCGGGCACTGTTCTACAACAGTTCATGGAAGAGATATATGGAAGAGATGTATATTTAGGACTTTAATATCTTTCAGAAAAGATTTATAATTTCCCCCATAATGATCTTGAACATTCTAATAATACTTATTCCTTGGAACTTTATACTTTTTTAAATGCTATATTAAATATTATCTTTTTTAAAAAATGTAATTTTCATTTTGGTGCAGGCCATAGAAATGCCACTGATTTCCAGAAACTTACACTGTATCTAGTGTCTACTTAAATAGTCTTTATGGACTTTTTCTCTACTATGTAGACAAACATTCATATCTTAATGATAGTTTTCTCGCTTACCTTCTAATCCTTATAGTATTTATTTCTTTTACTTGCCTTACTGCAGAGCCCAGAAAGTCTACAAAGATGTTGACAGCATGCACTCTGTCTCATTTCTGATCATAAATAGAATACTTTAAAAGTTTTATCCATAAGTACGTAGTATAATTTTTAATAGCTGTCCTTTGACAGGTTAAGGAAATTCCCGTCTACTACTAGCTAGTTAAGAATTTTTTTAAATTATAAATTAATGTAAAGTTTCTGCATTTCTTGAGATGATTATATGACTTTTCTCCTATCACATTTCAATGTGGTAGACTACAGTAAGTAGTCTTCTAATGAAACCACTATTAAAATCCTGGAATGAACCTCACTCCTTCAAGCATATCTTTCCTCTTCACACACACTCACCTTGGACTCCAGCGATATTTTGTTCAGGAATTTCTGTATTTATGTTCGTGCTTGAGACAGGCCTAAACTTTTACTTTCCCGTATTAACTCTGTCAAGTTTTGATATGAAGTTATGCTGGCCTTATAAAATATGTCCCTCTTTTTTATTTTTCTGGAATTGTTTCTATAAGATTGAAATGATTTGTTCCTTGTATGTTTATTAAAAATCACCAATATAACTCTCTGGGCTTGAAATTTGTGGGAAAAAATTTTATTACCAACTCTTTTTTTTTCTTTCAGGTTTTCTTTTTCATATTTAGCTAGCTTTGCTGAGTTTCATTTTCCTTGGCATTTGCTCACTTAGTCTAAATCTTCAAATGTACTGGCAAAGATATCCTTGTATCTTTTCAATACTGGCAGGACTTGGAGTTAGGAGCCCTTTATCATTCCAAAAGTTGCTTGCTCACTGTGCCTTCTTTCTTTTTCTCTTTTAGTCTCACCCAAGGCCAGTCACTTTTCTTAGTGTTTTCAAAGGACCAATTCTGGGTGTTATGGACCCTTTTTATAAAAAGGGGGGAGGTTTGTCTCTTAGACTCTCTACCTTGGGCTGCCATGGACATTTTCTTTTGCCCTGCCAAGATACAAAAACCAACGTTCAAGTTCAACAGCTTACCAAGTACTTATCTTTGAATTCCCTCTCTGTTCATCCCCTGGCCTGAGAATTTTCTACATTCTTGATAACTTATGAATGCATATTTTATCAGCCATCTTCAATTGTTTCTGTGGAAGTTATTTTCCCAGCATCTAGTCTGCCATGGTTACAGATATGTTTTATCTTTCATTCCAAACTTGAACTTACAGAATTTCCTTGTTAGTAAAACGTAATTTTCTTAAAGATTGCTTAATTTTCCCACCCATTTGAGTGCCAGGTCAAGGTGTCAAGGTATTTCCACCTCAGATCATACATACATCCAAATAAGCTTTAAAGCACTTTAGCATTCAATGCAAGAACGGTGCCATGAACCAGGATTTCCAGCTAATCACCTGATTTGTGCTCTGGTTCCAAGCCAGGGAAACAGCTTCAAAGCCAGATGGAAATTCTGCACTTTCTGTTACTTTCCCACAGTCCCAGAGAACACATTCAGCTGTCTCCACTTGGACACCCACCCCGCTCTGTGCCCACCACACAGCAGTTGTTGTGTAGTTTTGCGTACAGACACTGAGAAACGAAGGTAATGAAAGCTGCGTAGAAGAGGAGATACATACCACACCGAACAATGAAGAAATTCTCCACAATTTTAAAATGTGCTCCAGGTCACAGTATGATTTTCGAAAGCACACGCTATAAGACATTTAAAAAAAAACAGAGCTGGGATTCAAGTATGTAACCTAACTGCCTCCACTAAAATATTAAGGAGAAAGTTCAAGGCTGAGAGTGTGCAGCGCCAGCAGGACCAGATGGTTTGCTTAAATCACAAGCTAATAAACTTTTACTCAGAATAAGAAGGGAACAAATCATGGCTTCACCACAGACCCATTTTCCCTAAGAGAGCAAAGCAACTGGGCGCTTCAGGTAGGTGCTGGCAGAGACTGCATCTTCAAGTTTCCCTCCTTCTTCTGTTCCACAACGAAGAGCAAAATACTTTTTGTAGTTTCCAAGATGCTTATGGAAAATCTTGTTACAGTTTCTTGGGAAGATAAGAGGCATAAGTCTCCAAAGGAGAAAGAAATGATTAGAAGAAAAAAGGAGGGATACAAAAAGAAGATTATCTAGAGGTTAAGCATTCATTAATGTAAATGTAATTTACATTACATTTACATTAATGTAATTCTGTAAGTCAGATTTTCGTATAAGTCCCCTAGTTTTCCTGATTTCAATGAAATTCTAGATTAAGACCCACTCTGTTATACAAGCCCCCCCCCAAAAAATTTATCTAGCTCTTGAGTTGAGAAGCATGTTTGAAGTATTAATGAGAACTTACATACATACCTACATACACACATTCCCCTACCTTCTCCTAACAAACTGCTTTAGGTACCTCACAACCACTACTAATGAGAATTTGAATTCACAGAATTCCCAAGAGATTTATGCTAGTATTTATACTAGAAATCATCTCTTTATCCCCATATGTTCTCTTTGTCAAAGCATGGTAATTCTTTGACCAGGTATATACCAATAGTGCGGTATTTTATGAATATGGAACACCTATAGCTATTACAATAATAATAAGAGCAACTTACATTATGTGAATACTTTGAATGCGCTAAGCCTTTTACATATGTTGCCTCATCATCCTCACGAGGATCCTATGAGGTGGCATTATTGTTAGCGTCAGTTTTACAGAAGAGGAAGCAAGTTCAGAGTTTAAGTGCCTTACCCCAGGTCACACAGCCGGAGGAGGCAGAGCTAGGATTCCAACCCAGGCGGTCAGAAGGCGGTCAGACTCCACTGCTGTTCACAGTTAATGCTGCTTTGCTACAATGTATCAGTGTTCAAAAAGTCCTAAAACAGCCTCCCACAACTGTATCTAAGGAATCCCTCTGGGGAGTGTGCCTGTGCCCACTTTTGCATCTTTCTATCCGTCCTTTCTCTCCCTTCTCTCCCATCCGCTCCCCACCCCCCCAGGTACTTAACTCCCTCCATGTGCCAGGCACTGTGCATTATACCACCAGGGCTTAATAGAAATACACGTGCTTCCCTAGTGCTCCATGTAGAGATACAGTCATTAACTAATAGTATTTGTAAATGTATAATCATAAATCATGAATAGTTTTATGTAAGGAAGAACAAGACGCCATGAGAATAAGTAACATGAGGGCTTCCCTGGTGGCGCAGTGGTTGAGAGTCCACCTGCCGATGCAGATGCACGGGTTCGTGCCCCAGTCTGGGAGGATCCCACATGCCGCGGAGCGGCTGGGCCCGTGAGCCATGGCCGCTGAGCCTGCGCGTCTGGAGCCTGTGCTCCGCAACGGGAGAGGCCACAGCAGTGAGAGGCCCGCGTACCTCAAAAAAAAAAAAAAAAAGTAACATGAGACTTTGATCTATGTTTTGGGGGCCTAGAGAAAGTTTCCCCAAGAAAGTCAAGGAGCAGATGGGGAGGAAAAGAGCATTCCAGCTCCAGCGCCCAGCAAGTTTAGAAACGCTGAAGTGGGAATGCATATACCTACAAGAGAAGATGAAAGCATCGCAAGCCCTGAGAGCAAGAGGAAGAAGGGTGCACACGTGGCAGGAAAGGAGGAAGCGGGCGGATGCAGCGCTGTGCAGGCCATACGAGGGGCTTTTGGCTTTTCCCCCCAGAGCAACAGAGGTACCAAAGGATGTGACCAAACAGAGGAGCGAGATGATTTAGAATGTTAAAATCAGAATGACTAAAATAATGGCCCAAGGAATCTAAGCTGAACAGAGAGGGACACCAAGCCAGGGCCAGTGGATTGGTATAAAGCAAAAAGAGACAAAGAAACTCAAGAAACATAGTTGCAGTGGAAACCTGAAAGCTGAAATGACAGCAAAGTGTGATCTGAGAGGAGGACGCTATAATGAGTGGGCTGGAGGTGGACTGGGTTAGCAAGGTCTAGGATGCCAGATATGGAATGAAGAAAGGTGGCGACCTCTCGGGCCCGGAAGCAGAGAGGACAGACAAGTGGGTTATCCACACAGATGCTGAAGCTGGTGAGGCAGCAAAAGCCTGCAGGGAAAAGCTTCACACTACAGCTGAGCAGCATGAGCCCTGAGGAAGCAGAGGCTCTTACATGGGTGTGATGGACCAGAGGTCTGAAGGGTAACACGAAGCAAGACGGAATTCACATTTACTGACCACCAGGAAGGGCTGTGGGGAGTCTGCAGGGGAGAGGCCAGATTACACTTCGGGCAAAGAAGGTGAACGTGGTCCAAGAAGTAAAATAAGAGTGTTTGTGCCAGGGCCAGGCACAGAGCAGATACTCAGTGAGTATTTGTTGAATGGGTGAATAAGTGAAGATAGATGAATCTGTGAATTCTGGTGACCTAGCAGGAAATGTAAAAGGGATGAGAAGAGTGGAAGAGCTGGGTTAGGGCAAGAAGGCACTGAACAATATGGGGACGAAGGTGCAGAGCACAGATGCTCGGGGGCTTTTGGGGGTGGGGGGCAACATCTGCTGAAATGCAGGATGAGAGGCACAGCAAAATTAACTCCAATAGGTTCGCTGAAGAGAGTGGGCACTTCAAAATAAATCAGATGCCCCTAAAATAAGAATTTAAATATTTTGGTTTTTTTAGTCCCCATGTGAATGCATATGACATGTGATAGTGTTGATTACAACTCTCTATTCTGTTTATTGAAAATAAGATATAAGTGATTCTTGAGGTAACCTAACGGTAACAGGTGCCACTGAATGCAGCAGAATGTTAGACTTAGGGACTGTCAGGCATTACTACTATCTTTTATTCCGGACTTTATAAAGAACCCAAACATGGGTAGAAGTCACAGATAACAGCACTGAAGAAAACCACAGAAACCACAGTTCAACTTTGGGAGCCACTAGATTTCTTGACTTTTTATATACAGTTGGATTTCTCCAATATTCGACAATGCCAGATGAAATCAGCAAATGACACTTTTGATAATTAATGCGCTCCATGGGTGAAGAATTTACAACGTGTTTTTACTGTCCCTCAAAATATGCTTCACATTCCCTTAGGACGCTTAATAATGCTTAACAATGCATGTGGCTCACAAGTACCCACACAGTTGAGGCTGACATGCAGGGGACCTAAATTCGCACTGACTGGCTGTATTCCTTCACTGGTAGCTGCCTTTAAGTTTCCAGTAACATTACGCTGTGGTAACAAATCTTCAACTGAAGATCAATTTTAAAAGAGTGGAAACACAACAATGTGAAGGAAATGCTTCTTTTTCAAGCCATCTCAATTTTCCTTTTTTTTTTTTAAAAAAAAACAGCGCAGAGGGCTTGGGTAGATAAATCCTAAAATAAGCACTCATCACTCCAAAGTGGAGCTTGAAAAATCAGACATCAATAAAATGTGGGTGCACATTTTCAAAGCAAAGCAAATGTCCCCCTACTGGTAGGACTCTCATCATCTGAGTGACTGAGGGTGGAAAAAGGCTTTGAAAGGGCCAGTGTTTATCTCACTGCCAACTCTCCTTAGCATCAAAACTAAAAGGTAAAAATCTGAATTAAGCACTGAAAACTATTTTTTCCGGAGACTGTTACTTGATTAATGTCTCCTATAACTTGCTTATCTTAGCAACGAACAGGTTGCACCAGAATCAAGTAAAATATAAACTTAATAGTTTCCCAGGTCCACATAAACTCCACGGCTCCTATTCTATGCCCGTAAGAAAGAAGGACAGAAATAATCTAGATAGCATCACACTTTCTGTCTCCGGCGAAGAAGATGGGACAACTATCATTTTGCACTTTTCTGCATCTGGGTAACTCAGGAAAAGAAATACAAAAAGAGGAGGAATGACAAGACTTTCCCTTGAACTTCGAGCTCTGGTAAGTTCTCTCCTGAAAAACAATTGTTTCTGCATTGCTGGGAAGTCAAGGTAACAGGATACAGTACATGACAGGAGGGCTGTATACGTTGCCTATAGGCTTTGGAAAGAAATTTCCTGAGTTAAAATTATGTATTTGGTTATTTCACATGGAGAAAACCTTAATTCACCTTTATTACAGAAAACAGCAGTCCTCTCGCTAGCATGAAGTCGCCAACAGGGAAGAGAGCATTTAGCGCTCAAGCCCTTCCTCTAAGGTCAAATGAACAATTTGAATAAATCAGCTTCAGACTGTTTCCTTAAGTTTTCAACAATGAAACCAAAAACTTACTGGCATTTTAACTGGAAATGTTAATGCTCATTTGCATTGCTAAAAAAAATCAAATAGCTACCTAGAAGTAAGACAGTGACATTTCATTAATTAGAGATACATTTTGTGGGGAAAACATATTTCAATATAACCCCTGAAAAATGGTTACAAAGAAAATATTGACCAATGACAGTTATTTGACCTTATCAAAAGCATATGATTAGCCAAAGGAGTAAAGTAAAAGTGTGGGATTTAACGTCTGGCAACCCAAGGATGCCAAGAGGGAACTCATAAGTATCACACACACACACACACACACACACACACACACACACAGGATTATTCTGGTCTGGCCATAATAAATGAGGCTCAACATTTGTGTACTGCCTTTAGAGGCGACCAAAACACTTGTGGGGGAATAAGTTATTCCACACAGGTGAGAGCACAGAGCCCTAGAAAGACTATGAAACTCGCCCTACGTCACAGTTAATAAACAGAAGAAACCGAACCCACGTCCCCTGATGCTGGCTCAAAGCCCTTCACACCCACCCTCGCTGCCTCTTCGTTAATTCACTAAAGAGGGTGGACGTCAGAGGAAGGGACACAGGAGCACCGACGCAGAGCTCGGGCCACGCCACACACGAGAACTATCTGCTGTGTAGGATAAGTGCCGCTGTGCAGATTTCTCTAGGAAAACATGTTTCACTGAAAACATCCAGGAAGGCACAGCCAAGGAGAACATAAACTGCATATAAAGATCAGCAGGAAGCCATCTGGCTCCCACGATTTCACCTTCAGCCATATCCTGGATGACTGCCTCTATCATCAATAACTTGGTTTCTCAAACTGCACAGCAGGAGGTAACAGAATAAGGGCCAGACACCCCAAGAACCATTACAAGCAAACTAAACATCATCTGTTACAGATCTGCCACAAAGATTCCAAAAGCACTTCCCAGTGTGGCAGTGGTTACACAGTTTAGACACAAGTATAAAAACACACCTACTTTGAAAACCAGCATCTACAGACTCCCGCACTCAACTGTGTGGTTCATTTTGGGGTATGCCAAGGTTTTATTTCTTCTCCACTGCAGTTAATTTTTTCATCTGACTTTAACTTTTGAAAACACAGATGTGGTCCTTTTGTTGAATAAAAAGTAAAAATCAACCTGAAATTCAGAGACACAGATATTTCCTGAAGTTCCAGGATAACATAATCATGTACTATTTTTTCAAAACTTTTCAAAAGTAAGAAACTAACCAAAAAGACAACCAGAAGTGTACTATTTTAAGAACTACTCTACGAACTACTGATGAATATAGGGGTTTTGTTTTGTTTTGTTTTGCCATAACCATTGCATGTGGTTACTTCCTGGAGGCTTCAGTTTTCTTTCAGACTTTCTTTAGCTGTTGTCTAGTGACCCCATCTGGCAAAATTATAGAGGAAGTTATATTGGCCCAAGCTTCTGGCAAGTCAAACTTTTTTTATTTTATGTAAGAAGGAAATAAGAAAATAGAAGTTCAGGGTGAAAGAATTTTAAGGATTTTTAGCTTCATCCTTCTGTAATACATAGGATAAGAGGAAAACCATGTAATTAAGAAAAGGTCATGCCATTCTAACTGAAGGAATTCATGTTGCTGCCTTTTCCTTGTTATTCTTGAAGATGCTTGTTTAATATTCTGATCTTCTATTAAAAGTTGTATTAAAACTCTGAGATTTCTGCTTGCTTGTTTAATACAAAGATGAAGTAATTAATTCAAAAGTGTATCCAGCATAACTGGATGAATAAGATTTTGAATAGTACAGAGCTGTTTAAATTTTTAAGTAAAGAGTTATTAAAAACAGAGAAATGTCAGTTTAAACCATGAAAATCGGCCTTGAGATGATAGGCTTTAGTTGTCTCTCATTCTTACTATCAACATTCAGAGCTTGATTTTACTAAACGGGGTAAAAATTACAAGCAGAAACTGAAGGAGCGCTTTTAAAACACTGAGAGTTTCATTTTAATTCACCATCTGACTTATTCCGCACTTGTGAAGGTGGCTACAACATTCACACAGTTTCAGCTCTTCTTTTGAACATTCACTGTCTGAGACATTTGAATTTTTAGACATGCTGTTATCTGAACATATTTGGGTAATTTCCATTAATAAGTGGATTGAAATGCAGAATAATATTGGGTCGCCATTACCGCAGACTGTATCATTCCTTTAACTTGAAGCCCATTTCATACATCTCTCTAAGATCAAAAGGAGGAGAAGTCTAAACATGGAGATTTCTGCTATGGCCGGGTACAGCCATTTAACTTCTTCTTTCAACAAGCCAGAGATGGCAGAACTCTCTTTGAAGTGGCAGCCCTGTTGGCCTTTGAAGTCCCTTGTCAATTGCAGAAAGGCTCTGGTGGGGTTTGTTTTGTAGCCAGCTGTCACCGTGAAGGCAGACATGACGTATTTCCAGCAGTCTCACTTCAGGGTCTGTCAAGTGACTGATTTCATAACCAGTCACCATAACAAAGGAGATTCAAACTCACTGACATGAGAGCAAGAGTCCACAGTGAAACTTACTAGGTTCCTCTTGACAGAGCCTGATTTAAATACTCAAGTGATTACACAATGGCAAAGAGATGACGGCTGTGAAGTTAACTGTCACATCTCCTCGGATCCTTGAATATTAAAAATGTACTTTCCATATGTTTATCAATAAAATGTTTCATAACAACAGTATCTTCAATCTTTGCACTGATGAGAAATGATGACTTCTGCAGAAATCAGTAAACTGCTTTAAAATCACAGTTTACATTGCTAACTTACAACTAGACTTTCTTATATAAGACAATGATTCTCTATAGTTCTGAGACAAATGTTTGCATTTGTAATGCTTTTAGACTGCTCAGCTACTCAAGTCAAAAATCCCCACCACTCCGGACACAGAAATCAGTTTAAGACTTAAAAGGATAAGTAAAGAAAAACAATTTAACATGTGTTAAGAAACTTCCATAAGCTATAAATATAGCCCATGATAGCACTATATAAAAGGAAACACTCTTAATAATATTACAAATCTATTTTTAAGGTGGGGAGAGATGACACCAATCTTGAAAAATCAAATGTTAAATTTACCAATGATGATCAGAAGTATTAATTCCACTGGAAGGAAAACAGGGTAGGAACAAAAAGATTTTCATACTAATCTGACCATAGTTTATGTCTGTTATGTAGAACGTTTTGAGCTTTCAGATGTTTTTATGAACATGGCTTGCTGCTATCAGAGCAGAAGACCAGACGTACACAAGACATTTAGTTCCCAGGGGCTCTCAGGCCAGCCTCAGTGTGGTTAGTGCTGCACGCTCATCCCAGGAAACACAAGTCCTCTACTTCCCACTGAAGAATAGGTCACAGGAATCCCAATGATTCCTAAATTTTACTTTTCCATTCTGGCTACCATGCTTTAAACTCAAGCAACAAAAAAAAGCGTAAATTACGCTCAAATAATGATATCTATTCTGTCTTTAAATCTACAATTCTGAAATCTTTTGAGTTTTTCTGATCAGATGACAAAGCGCTTCATTAAATCCCATGGAAAGGAACTGCAGCAAAGAATAAAAACATGTATCAATTTAAAAAAATGTTTGGTAAGGTCTGTAAAAATCATAAACTTACATGAAACTTTAAATTGTTTAGTAAATAAAGTGATGCTGCTGCTATTAGGGGTACAGACACTCAGGTGGTCAGAATTAAATTTCATTCATTCACTCATGCACTCAAAAAATAGTCATTGATTGCCACTGTGTATCAGACGTGACGGTAGGTATCAAAGATACAGCAGTAAACAAGACACAGCCTGGCCCTCACGGAGCTTTCATTCTACTAGAGAAGACAGAGAGTCTCTTCGGTGACAGTAAATAAGTCATAACAACACAGTAAAACAAACAGTACAGGATGCTGCTGCAAAACATGGGGGAGACACGTAACTCAGACTTGGAAGGTCAGAGAGGAATATATGGAAGGAGAAGTGGGATTTATGCAGACAAGAGAAAAGGGCAAAGATGAAGACACTGCTTCATACAGAGGGAAATGTAGTTTCATAAATGCAAACCAGTCTTCACCCTTCTGAAAAAGGACCCAATGAGCACTGGTGCTCTTTTTCTATCCAAGAAATATTAAATACATCCAAGACTTTACTATCGAAATGATTAAACAAGACTACTGAGAAAGCGTTATCGTGGAGGCTGGCAGCTAACAGGTAATCAGTAAAGGCAGTACCTCGAGCAGTCGTTGTATTAAGAGAAAGATGCTATGTACGCGTCCTGTGGGCCACATCTTCTGGTAATAAGCCAGGCACGTATTTATGGACTCATCAAAAGCTTACTTTGCAGAAATATACAGAGTAAACAGGTACTCTCTCAGTTTACGTGCATTTGAGGTTAACTGGAAGAGGCGTGTATGCTGTGAATGGCAAACACAAAGCTAAAGTGAAGAAAAAAAGCCAGTCATACCTCATCTCCCGACTTTATATTCTGAGCTCAGAGCACTCTTCTGAGCTAAACGTGTATATCCAACTCCCTACTTGACATCATGAGAAACAGGACACAGGCACCTCCAATTTGGCATGTACAAAGCTGACCCCCTACCTTAAACTCTCCCTCCTCCGGCTTCCGCAGAGTTGAATAAACACCACCACCCTCCACTTACACCGTCATGGCGGAAAAGGTGGGCATCGGCCCCCCCACATCCTCCTCCCTAACCTTCCCCACGCAGACCAGCAGCAGACCCTGCTCGTCCCACCTCCAAGCAGCCAACACCCTCCCCCGCCCTTGCATCATGCCGCATCTTCCTGACAGGTACGGCCCTCCTACCCGTGCTCTCTCTCTATCTATTCTTCAGATAACTGCCAGAATAGGCTCTCAAAACCTAAAATGGATTTTCATCACTCTTCTGTTTGAAACGATTTACACCACAATCTGGTTTCTTCCTACCTCTCCAGTTTCATGTCAGACCATCTGTTCTCACTGGTTTATTTACCCACTCGCCTACCTACGCGCCCAGCCACCAGCTCGCTTCTACTCACTCCTCTCCACTAACCGGTTTTCCTTTGGTTCTCTGATTGCGCCTCACTCTTCCATCAGGAGGTCCACACACCGTGGTTCCCCCGGAGGTAAACCTCTGGCCATTCTTAATCTCACTAAGTCCTGTATACTTTTCCACGTCTCAGTTTAAGCATCAATGCCTTTGTGATGCCTTCCCTGACCATTCATTCTAAATAAGGTCCTCTTGTTATACTCTTTCATAAAACACTATACAGGACTATGATTTGTTTGTGGCACAACTTTAAAGAATATGTTTAAATCTGTGATCACTGATCTCCCTAACATATAAATGCCATTAGGAGAAGGGACCATTTTGTCTGGCTCACAAAAATAGTCACAGCTTCTAGAACACAGCAGCCTCTCAATAAAATTAATTAAATGAACAATGGAATAAATGAAATAGGTGATATCTCTGAGGCCATTAAACTCTTAACAATGCTGGGGTGGCACATACTCCTGGGGGACAGACATCTCCTTCTCACTTGTATAACTATTCTACTCCTTTTTCTGACACTAACTCCAATGCTCATGCTATAAATTTAAGTGTCTAGTTATATGAATATGGGGAAACACACATGATTATGACATCTCATATTTCCCCATTATTTCTTAAAGGAAAAATTACTTTTGACTAACATGTAGACCATGGATGTTTTCCCAAAAACAAAAGTGAAAAAAGGACCAAGGACAAGCAAAAAAGTGCATGTACCTGTATATTTCATTTCTACAACTCTGACAGGCTCAGGAGAAAAACACTGAGTAGTAGCTGCTAAGTACATGTGTGTCTATGTATTTATCCATCCATCTAACACATCAGAGAATCCAGCTGTCTGATACACTGACCACTGGACAGATTAATTAAATAAATATAAAAACTCAGTCCTGCCGGGGCTCTAGCCACAGTTGAGGTATTCAGCTGGAACGTGTGGCTGGGCTGTCATCTTGCTCACATCTTATAAGACATGCCCAGTGTCTCCAGGTCCTCCTGGATGGACAGCGCTCCTATAGACTTTGGAGGCTTCAGTAACCATCAAGCACTTGTAACGAAAAATGTATATCCACAGAATTTATGTCAAGAGTGAAAAAGTAACCTCTGTTTAGAATTCAAATCCTTTTAATAGGGAATGGGATTTGGATACCACATGTGAGCACCAAGAGTGTACACTGCTACTGAAAAAAATCTGTTTTCTAGGTACTTTCAGTACACAGGAAGTGTGTGTG
Organism: Lagenorhynchus albirostris; assembly: GCF_949774975.1. Lineage (NCBI taxonomy): Eukaryota > Metazoa > Chordata > Mammalia > Artiodactyla > Delphinidae > Lagenorhynchus > Lagenorhynchus albirostris. The sequence continues at coordinate 102,074,443 of NC_083105.1, read as the reverse complement.
TGTACATCTATGTGTTTAAGGGGGAAAAAAAGTCATGAAAATTCAAACAGATATTTCCAATTGTAATTTAAGGTTATGAGGATCAAACACAAATTTTTAAAATCCTAAATATTTTGTATCTTCTTATTTCTAGGAATAAGGTATAAGCATAATGTTCTAAAATCCATATTTTGCTTCAGATAGTGCTAAAAAAGTATTCTTTTCTTTCCCTTTCTCCTTCCTAAAGAAACCCACAGAATACACGACTTTGTAAAACTGAAAAATATTTAGCATCAGGATAGGAGTTCACAGTACACATTTCTAGTCCTTTACTAAAGCTACCCATACTCTCTTCATGAGGAAAACCTAAAAGTAAACTGGAAAATAATGCACAGACTACGATCCTGCACTGACCTAAGACACACTCAGAGAACGAACAACCCAATGAGCAAAACCATGCCCACCTGAGCAACCTGTTAGCTGGCTGTGGCATCCTCAGCTGATGTAGATACTACAAAATTCTAGGCCAGGCAAGGGGAGAGGACAAGGATTTCCTCAATTCACAGGAATTCAAACTTCATATATATGTAACCGGGAACTTTTAACAATAAGCATGTCATCACTGGTACCGAATCAACCAGGTAGGGTCTATAGATAGTAAGTTTCTCTGGAGCCTAGCCAGGTTGGACCAGTCCTCCCCTTGGAGCTATCGAGGGCAGTGGTGGTAGCAAGAGAAGTATCAGTAGTAGCTAATGTTGACTGACTACTCTCTTTACACATACAACAACCTCTCTTCATGCGGTAGATATACCAGATTATGCTAGCACATTTATAGCACTATATACCAGTACCAAGTTTCTTTGACAGCTCAAGAACTGACACAGAAATAACTCACCCAAGATCACAATTTGTAAGTGATGGACCCATAATTCCAACGAAGGCTTCCAACTTGAGAACCCACTTTTCTAGCCACCAGGTACTATAGTTTCCCTAAAGTTCTGCAGTGGCCTTCTGAACTAGAGTCACAGTATAAAATCTCTGTACCTAACATATCACTTCTGCCTTTCTTGGACTTGATTCTCCTAACTGAGGATGCTAATTTCAGCTTTGTAGGATAAGAGTGTTTTCTCAGATGGGATGAAAAAGCCTGAGGGAAAAACTGGTTTGAGGCTAAGAAATAAAGAGTTCTGAATTTGGATGGTTTCAGGTTGAGATTTCAATGAAATACTGGAGTAAAGATACAAAGTAGATATGAAGTAGACTTAGCTTGGATCTCAGAAGAGAGAACTGGGCTGAAAGTACAAACCTGACGTGGTCGCAATTCTACTTCTCCTACTAATACAGCTAACATTCTTCAGCACAATTTCTTAGTTCTTACCCTGAACAAGTTTCTTGCTAGGGCATTCTCATCTCAGAAAATAGAACCACCACCTCTCAGGCGTCCTGTCAGAAATCGGAGGATCACTTTTGCTTCTTTTTCACCCTTACCCATACATGCAATTCATCAAATCTTTTTAGCTCTGTTTCCATTCTAAACCTGCTCACTCTTCTCCACCTCCACTGCCACTATATGAGGTTCTCAGCCTCATCTGCCCGCCCGCCCCTAGACCAGAGTCTTCCACAACGACTGTGTTTGTATACCTCTTAAAGAGTTTATATAACTAGGATCTTAACTTGATATATGATTTTTTGGCATCATAAGTTAAAGAGTTGGTATCGCATCATAAGTTAAAGGGTTGGTAGGCATCAAGGGAATTTAAATCAACATAATAAAGGCCATATATGACAAACCCACAGCCAGCATCGTTCTCCATGGTGGAAACCTGAAAGCATTTCCACTAAGATCAGGAACAAGACAAGGTTGCCCACTCTCACCACTATTGCCCAACATAGTTTTGGAAGTTTCAGCCACAGTAGTCAGAGAAGAAGAAGAAAAGGAATCCAAATCAGAAAAGAAGAAGTAAAACTGTCACTGTTTGCAGGTGACATGATACTATACATAGAGGATCCTAAAGATACTACCAGAAAACTACTAGAGCTAATCAATGAATTTGGTAAAGTAGCAGGATACAAAATTAATGCACAGATATCTGTTGCATTCCTATACACTAATGATTAAAAATCTGAAAGAGAAGTTAAGGAAACACTCCCATTTACCATTGCAACAAAAAGAATAAAACAACTAGGAATACGGGCTTCCCTGGTGGTGCAGTGGTTGAGAGTCCGCCTGCCGATGCAGGGGACACGGGTTTGTGCCCCGGTCCGGGAAGATCCCACATGCCGCAGAGAGGCTGGGCCCGTGAGCCATGGCCGCTGAGCCTGCGCGTCCGGAGCCTGTGCTCCACAACGGGAGAGGCCACAACAGTGAGAGGCCTGCGTACTGCAAAAAAAAAAAACAAAAAAAAACCCACCTAGGAATAAACCTACCTAAGGAGACAAAAGACCTGTATGCAGAAAACTATAAGACACTGATGAAAGAAATTAAAGGTGATACAAACAGATGGAGAGATATACCATGTTCTTGGACTGGAAGAATCAACATTGTGAAAATGACTATACTACCCAAAGCAATCTACAGATTCAGTGCAATCCCTATCAAACTACCACTGGCATTTTTCACAGAAGTAGAACAAAAGAATTTCACAATTTGTATGGAAACACAAAAGACCCCGAAAAGCCAAAGCAATCTTGAGAAAGAAAAACAGAGCTGGAGGAATCAGGCTCCCGGACTTCAGACTATGCTACAAAGCTACAGTAATCAAGACAGTACGGTACTGGCACAAAAACAGAAATGTAGATCAACGGAACAGGATAGAAAGCCCGTGCACATATGGTCACCTTATCTTTGATGCAGGAGGCCAGAATATAAAGTGGAGAAAAGACAGTCTCTTCAATAAGTGGTGCTGGGAAAACTGTACAGCTCTGTGTAAGAGAATGAAATTAGAACACTCCCTAACACCATACACAAAAATAAACTCAAAATGGATTAAAGACCTAAACGTAAGGCCAGACACTATAAAACTCTCAGAGGAAAACAGAGGCAGAACACTCTGTGACATAAATCACAGCAAGATCCTTTTTGACTCACCTCCTAGAGAAATGGAAATAAAAACAAAAATAAACAAATGGGACCTAATGAAACTTAGAAGCTTTTGCACAGCAAAGGAGACCATAAACAAGATGAAAAGACAATCCTCAGAATGGGAGAAAATATTTGCAAATGAAGCAACTGACAAAGGATTAATCTCCAAAATATACAAGCAGCTCATGCAGCTCAATATCAAAAAAACAAACAACCCAATGCAAAAATGGGCAGAAGACCTAAATAGACATTTCTCCAAAGAAGACATACAGATGGCCAAGAAGCACATGAAAAGCTGCTCAACATCACTAATTATTAGAGAAATGCAAATCAAAACTACAATGAGGTATCACCTCACACCAGTTAGAATGGGCATCATCAGAAAATCTACAAACAACAAATGCTGGAGAGGGTGTGGAGAAAAGGGAACCCTCCTGCACTGTTGGTGGGAATGTAAAATGATCCAGCCACTATGGAGAACAGTATGGAGGTTCTTTAAAAAACTAAAAAACAGAATTACCATATGATCCAGCAATCCCACTACTGGGCATATACCCTGAGAAAACCATAATTCAAAAAGACACATGCACCCCAATGTTCACCGCAGCACTATTTACAATAACCAGGTCATGGAAGCAACCTAAATGCCCATCGACAGACGAATGAATAAAGAAGTTGCGGCACATATATACAATGGAACATTACTCAGCCATAAAAAGGAACGAAATTGAGTCATTTGTTGAGACGTGGACGGATCTAGAGACTGTCATACAGAGTGCAGTAAGTCAGAAAGAGAAAAACAAATATTGTATATTAACGCATGTATGTGGAACCTAGAAAAATGGTACAGATGAACCAGTTTGCAGGGCAGAAGTTGAGACACAGATGTAGAGAACAAACATATGGACACCAAGGTGGGAAAGCAGCGGGGGGGTGGGGATGGTGGTGTGCTGAATTGGGCGATTGGGATTGACATGTATACACTGATGTGTATAAAACTGATGACTAATAAGAACCTGCAGTATAAAAAGCAAACAAACAAACAAACAAAACAACTAATACTAAACTTTCTTTGGGTTATTTGTATGGAAATATGTTAATATAAATGTTTCAGACATTATATGAAATTCCTAAAAATCTTATATGTTCTGGTATAATGTTATAAGTCATAAATTCTAGTTATTACTTTAAAATGTATATCTCAGAAATAACTAAATTTCCTTGTCAATTGCATTATTATGAACTTTCATCAAATCTTTAACCGTGGTCATTTTTAAGGCTTTTGTCATTTACAGACAGTTCTGGGTGTACTCTGATGCTTTTGCAAATACGTTCCTATAAAAGGGTTTCATCTTCAGGGAATTCATGGAAAAGACTGACAAGTACAGGTTTCTGGTAACTGACTATACTGCTGAACTGAATGAATAAGCATTTTCAGAACTCTAATGGAAAACTGATGAACTCATAAAAGTGCTAACAAAAGATCAAGATAAAAAAAATTAATTACATGGGACTGAGTGAACTGATGAGGATGATTATAATTTTTGTGACCTTCTGTTTGAATTAAAAAAAAAAATCCCACAAGGACTCAGAGGCAAAAAATATACAAATCAATTTTCTCTGCAAAGTAAAGGAGCTGTTACAGTGGAGGATTCCTGCACTGAATGTCAATATTACGACATAGTATGAGTGTGTTTCGTGTTTGGTAATTGCAATCATTGTTGCTTTTGTTGTGGTCACCCATTTACAATGCTTGGTGTCAGTCTATTTATCTCTTGTAAAAATCAAATACAGTGTGCGTGTGTGTGTGTGTGTGTGAAAAAAGAAAAAAAAGAAAGTACAAGAAAAATAAATAAAATAAAAATAGCCTATTGGGCTTCCCTGGTGGCGCAGTGGTTGAGAGTCCGCCTGCCGACGCAGGGGGACACGGGTTCGTGCCCCGGTCCGGGAAGATCCCACATGCCGCGGAGCGGCTGGGCCCGTGAGCCATGGCCGCTGGGCCTGCGCGTCCGGAGCCTGTGCTCCGCAACGGGAGAGGCCACAACAGTGAGAGGCCCAGGTACCGCAAAAAAAAAAAAAAAAAGCCTATTAATATCAATCAATCTGCCCCAGAAAGCAAATTATCAACAGTTCACACAATAGCTTAAAAAAGAACATGTAACAGCAGTCTATATACCATGACATGATTTATTATTAATTGCCAAAATTTCTACATGGTCTCTGGTATGTAAGACTTGTCACTAAACAATGATCCCAAAGCAGAAAAAAATCTTTACGGAAAGACAAAATGGGGAACATTTTGAAACTAGAGGGAAGAATGTAAAACAGATAAAATCAAGATACAAAAAAATCCTTCCTTACCCTGGAACAATGGTTGACACTACCCCTCCTCTGAGGCTCTCCACTACCCAAGCTCTGTTTAACTGTACATTAATAAATATTCAAATAGAAAGTGGACCGAGACATTTATCTAAGAATAGGGCACTGAAAGAAACTCATTCTGGAAAGATCAATTTTCCTTCAGCTTTGCTAATAAATGTCAGTTTGTCTTTCTACACTTGACACTAAAGAAGCCAGACCCTTGTACCTAAGTTATGAGGGGACTCCCTGTAGTACACACCATGACACGTCTGCTTTGAAAGGTACCCTTCTTCCTTGCTATGGCGCTACCCTAGCTCACAAGAGCTCTGGTGGTCTGATCAAAGGGCTCCCCAAAAGATTCATGTCACCCTCTCACTGAACACTTTTTACCAATGGTTTGGCACTTATGTTTCTCCAACAAAGAGATGGAAACAACACTGGAAAGGAGACACTCTTATAATGGGAACTGAGATTAGAGCCTTCACTTGTTAAAACTATTTCTTCCATTCAGACCTCCCACCTTTATTCTTCCTAATAAAAAGTTTAAAGCAAGGGTAGAGAATCTAAAAAGACATATAAAAACATAGAAAACAAACAGAAACAGCAGAATTCTTTAACAAGTCACCTCCGGGTTGAGATGCTGATCTGGGACTCCCAGGTGTCATGACATCCATGTCCCTCATACCTGTTACCAACCTCAACTTGTTACAACTTTAATGGCTCTTGTGAACAAGACAGGCTACAAAATAAATAAACGTTTTGATATTTAAAGCAACGTCTTTGACTCAGAAGTGTTTGCGTTTTCCCACTCAATTTAAAAGCAGGGTCGGGCTCAGTCTGGTGACAGGCAGGCAGGTTAAATTTCATCTCCTCAGCTGCGCCAGCATATACACCCCAATACACACAAGTCGCCCCAAGCATGCAGCGCACAGATGCCTGCAGTAGCACGAACCAGTTCTTAACACGGCTATGTTTTAATTCTTATTTAACTCTAAATACTTACACTCGGTGAAGTGCTTTGAAACCCTGCAAACATACATTATGTACTGTTCACCTAAGCCATACTGGCTGGGCTTCACCCTCCTTTAACCAGCAGCACTGCCGTAACTGTAAAAAGTCGCAGACCTGTTTTTCAGCACTGGTCCTGGCTGACTCCTCCTGTGCCAACACCATCTCTCGCTCTGCAGTTATCTGTACACTTTCTCTTAGTGCTTCTTCCAGCTCTTCAATCCTGTCATCCTTCTTACGGAGACTGTCCTGGAAAACGACGGAAGACCAGGTGAAGGAGACTAATTAACTCAAGGAGAGCCCATTTATCAAGGAAGGGCTATGTGCTTATAAAATGTTCTTCCCTTCAGAAGTACATCTAGGCCAAAAAGATATGGACACAAAGGAAAGAATAAAACAGGGGAAGAAAGACGTAAAGAGGTTGAAGAAGTAAGTATATTGTTAAGAGCAAAGGGTCAAGTTAGGTAAGCAAGAGAAACCTGTGATGGACTTCCTCCGCAACACACCGAAGAAAACTGTTAGTGTTAGGCAGATGGGCAGCAGGGGCCTGATTATCTAAAAATGCAAAGCCGTTTCTGAGCTACTCTCTAAACTGGGCTTATAGCCAGCTTTGATGAAGCCTAAGTCACAAGACTCAAGAGCTAAACATTCTCTCCCTGCAAAGTTAAGCCCAGATGAAAAAGTAAACAGCATGATCAGTCAGATTATATGCTACATATAGACAATTGTTGGCAAATTCGTTTTTTAAAAAAGAAATGCAAAAGGAGATTTTTCCTCATGAATTCAAGAGAGTAAAGTTTTCTCTCAATCTCATATAAGAAAACTAAAAATAACTGGTGATAAGTAACTGGTCTGGCTAAGGATGAGTAATTTGGTTAGACAACCAAAACCCACTAGGCCTAATATTCTACACAAGTCTAAGAAGTAACTTTTGGGGAGGTAAATATGGATTTCTACCAGAAAGACAAACAAAATCCTACAGGACTTTAAAATCATGTAAGGTAGACGATCTTAAAAGAAGAAGAATAAATGAAACAGTTTTCAAGTAGTATGAAGAACTGGATCCATCAGATTATTCTAAGCATTTCTTCTTTAAATAGAACCAGAAGACTAAGAATAAAGTGCTGCCTTTTATTAACAGATGAAACAAAGAACAAGGTTTGTCCATTCATTCTCCAACTTGCTGAACACTCACATCAGCAAAAGATACCAAAGGATTTTGTTTTTTATCTATGCAACTCTTATTTGATCTTATTGTAGTTCAGTTTTCATAAGTACAAAGTACAAGAAAGTCCTTTTTTGACAACTCTGTCTTCAGAAATCTAGAACTGAAATCTAGAACTGAAATCTAGAACTGAAACCTCTCGAACTGAAATCTCTAAGTCAGATTTTTCTCCCAACTTTGATGGAATGGCATCTATTATTTAACATCCTTCCTAATAAAAAGTTGTTATATCTTTTGCTCTCTCCCATTTTTCTCAATTAAAAAAAAAGATTTAGGAAAAAGAATATTCACATTTTGATGATGTATGTTCATTTTTTTTTTAAAGTATTCATTCTTCTCGGAGATAATGTTATAAAATACTCTGATTTAGTCCCTAAGTAAGGTTCTGTTTTATGCAGGGCAGTTTAGCTACATCAAAAAAATGCTCTTTGTTGACATCTAAATGCTTCCAGTTTGCTTGCCATTAACAGCGGAGTACAATAAGCGTTTCTACAATGAGGCCAAGCAGAGAGAGACAAGGAATGACTCCCTTGAAAACAAAGTCCAACATAGTTTCTCTTGATTCAAAGAAAATGAAATGTAACAGAAGGATTAAGTGGAAAGGAATGGATGCAATGATCTGTGCAGTCCTGTCAAATCCTCTAATGAATGACTACATCTGTAGTAACATGGGGATTCTGAATTACAGATTCCTGTAAGCAAATAGAAACACAAATGGTTCCCGTTATCAATTAGCTGTGAATAGCTCAGTGTTATGTTTATGTCCAGGCTATTGCATCCTTCACCCTTAAACTGTCTTCTGGAGATCTCCTGAGAGGCTTCTGGTAACCTAACCTAAAATGAGGGTTATTCCAAATAACTTCCCAGGAACCCAATTTCGAGCAAACAGGTTTACTTGCTCTTCTGCATGGGCCAAAACACAGCTTTGAGGCTTTATCAATCAAACTTTTTTTTAGAGCGAGGATAATTAGTAATTTGTCATACTGAAAGTTTCCCTGAAACCAGTGTTAAAACCAGAGTCTACAAGATGAGCTGTGTGTGCAAGGTCATTTATTTAAAAGTTTTCTGGACCTAATGGCAAAGCCTGGTGCAAAATCTTTCTCCATGACAAAAACGAAAAACAGAAGCCAAGTGAAACCACAAATAAAAAGAAAAGGAGAAGAGACTGTTGAATCATTTTTATGAGATACTGTAAGTCATGTTACATCTCAGTATAAAACTAGGTATGGGACCATCTGCTCTAAGGAACTCATATTAAACCAGGGCAATAACGAGAAAAATGAAGATAGCAAATCAAATACCCCCCCACCATCTTTAACAAAGTCCAACTACTGAAACCATACAGTGAATAAAGTTTGGCTCTAGTTTTGTTTTTGGAATCTTAACAGATATCTGCTAAGGCAAACCAAGGAAGTTTCCTTTGTACTGAACAAAACCTTGAATCTATTTCATTTAATAAAATATTGAGCCAATGCCAGAAATAAACAGAACCTTTTAGTTCTACAAATATTGGAGCCCTAACCACACTGCTAGGTCATATTTATAATTATTCTTTCTTGTCCTCACTGTTTCTTCAAGGTTAAATACATTTTTCTGCACTTAGATTATAATATGGGTACTTTTTTGTAACGTTTAGAATACTAGAAAAAAGAAAAGATCTTAAAAAGTTTAGAAAGGGCAAAAATGATCACCCATAAAGAATAAAAAAATGGAAGGCAGTGGAATTTTTAATGGCAACACAGAAAACTAGAAGACGATTGAGGCGATGCCTTTAAAACTCCGAGGGAGAGATGACTTCTGATATAGAATTCTACATCCAAACTATCAATCTAATGTGAGGGTGGAATGCAAAGTCTGAAAAACTTTACCTCACATCACAGACCCTCAGAGAGCTACCAGGTCTGTGCTCTGTCTCAAATGCATGGTGAAGGGAACTGTGGAGGTGACAACCAGCCTGGAGAGTAAGTACAGTTTGGAGTAGAGGACAGAAAACTCCAGGAAAGATGTTTCCAAGGAAAAAGTGCATGTAGAGATTACCTGAGGTTAATTAATAAGGGATGATGTATTTTACAACAGTAACAATATTGGGAGGAATGTCATGGTTGGAAAAAGGAATTTGGGAATAAACTGGTGATATGTATACAAATAACTAATCAAACACACAAACAAACCAATTACCACCACCAGGAAAGACTACAAGTCCAATAAAGGAAATGAAGTCATAATACACTACGTGCCTTGGTCACAATAATGCAAAACTTGATATAATTATGTTGGAAAGACAGAGAGGGAAGAGTGCGGGGTGACTTGTGTAAAAAAGCCAATTCCTCATCACTCAGGATAAGAACTCAATACATAACTAATGTCCAAATGAGAAAAATAATCAAATAACGATAAAAAAGTGGAAGTAAACAACAGAAGAAACAGCCCAAAGAGGTGAAAGTGGTCATCTCCGAGGGGCAGGAATCAAGGTTAGACAAGAACAAGGCAGATGAGCCGTACAGTACTGCCTTGCTTTGTATACAATATAAATATATATTGTTCTGAAAAAAATCAAAATGAAATTGAAAATGTTAAAAGAATAGTGCACACTGCCAAGTAAATTAATAAGAATATAGAGAATTTTTGGAAATAGTTATAAATGTGGTGACTATTTCAGATACTGATACTCTAAACATATTAACTATTTATTACGGAAAGAGAAGAGCTGACTGGACAAATGTGTCACAACTCAGTGCTAACGGCAAAAAGGAATAAAAGTTTAAGAAAACAACATGTAAGCCACTGTACTCTTCAGTTTTCTCTTCAAAAGTCCTGTGAAGACACAGGGAACAGACTTGTGGTTGCCAAGGCGGTGGGGGGACGGGAGATGGAGGGATGGGGAGTTTGGGATGAGCAGATGCAAACCATTATACACAGAATGGATAAACGATAAGCTCCTATGTACAGCACAGGGAACTATATTCAATGCCCTCTGATAAACCATAATGGAAAAGAATATGAAAGAGAATGTACATGTATAACTGAGTCACTGTTGTACAGCAGAAACTGACACATTGTAAATCAACTAGACTTGAATAAAATACAATTTTTAAAAAGTCCTGTGAATTTCTTCATGCCAATAATTTGCATGAGTGTGTCAAAATGATGATGATAAATTCCTTTCCAGTCTTTAGGTAACTGTGGGATACTCCAAATAATAACATTTTTTAAAGGAATGATAATATTGCCATAAGTTCTGCTATTAACCCAAAGATTCTGAAGATATCTAAAGCTTAAACATCTCAGCAGCCGAGGTCTGAGGCACCAAGCCAAGAGCTTTCAAAACTGTCCCCCAACCCCTGTTCTGTGCAAATGGTTTCTCACACACACACACACACACACACACACACACACACACACACACACATACCTATAAAAATAGCAGTGAGTAGATTTCGGTGACAGAGTTTGACACAGAATTCTGGTGATAAAGCTGCTCGTCTACACTATACTTAACAGTGCGTTTTGGTTTGAAGAGAAAAGTCTCTCATCTGTTCACTGCCCTAACTTTGAGCAGAAGTGACAGTGACCACCAGCTTCTCTGAATATGTGTGACGCAATAAAATGTCACTTGGTAAAGTGGTGGACTTCAGAAACTGTGAAACACAACAGACTCAGTACACTCTCAGGCCCAGGCTCGAGGAAGTAGGGATGTGCTGAGCCGCCGGAGAGCACTCCTTGGTGGCTCGGAGAGTGACTGTACCAACTACAGCCTAAGGCCCTGAATGTGCTTTACAGCCTTAACTAGACTTTCTCTTTCAAAAAGTCCACATTCACCCGTCTTCAACATAAATCATGAGGCAGCCACACCACTCAAGTCTGTAATCCTGGAGAAACCTGCACAGAAGCTCCGAGATCCCTAATCCCTTCTATCCCTGGGACACTCCACAGGCTCGAAGGCTCTGAGGCATCCAGAGAGCAGAAAGATGACTTACTGGAACTAAATGTAGATAGAGATTAAAGGTAAGCTTGAGAACTTCATTCCTGTTGTTCATACGCATTATTGATTTGCAGCTAGCCTGGAATAAAATCATAACTTCTCATTTGTCTTGTCCAATGCAACACAGCCACTAGCCACATGTAGCCAATGAGCACTTAAAATGTGTCCAAACTAAGATGTGCTATAAATTCTAAAGACTTACTGCCTCCCCAAAAAAGGAATGTAAAATAGTTCATTAATAATCTTCACATTGATTATGTATTGAAATGGCAATATTTTGGATATACTGGATTAAGTAAAGTACATTATTAAAGTCATCTGTTTCCTTTTAGTTTCTTTTGTGATGCTATTAGAAAGTGCAAAATTATACGTGTGCTCACGTTGTATTTCTACTGGACACCGCTCAAGTTTTTACATACGAAATGCATCTATAAAAGGCTATACAACACACCATGTTTTACATAAATTCGTAACTCTTCTCTTAATTCATAGCCTGTTAGCACATAAATATGAGGTACTAGGTGAGAATCCTTACGGAAAACACTGTCAAAAGCTCTAACAAGTGACTGAAAATTACTGCAGTGATAACATGAGTAACAGAAATTCAAATAGCACTTACTGTTCTATCAACAGAGAAAACCAGACTGTGAATTGAAAGGAAAAAGAAAAATTCAGGCATGTGGCAGATCACTTTAGTACCTAGGATATAAAGTGCCTATGTTAGCTATTAATTATATCAATTTAACATGTTACCTCAATACTTAGCAGCTTAAAAGAACAGTGAACATTTTTTGTCTCACACAGTTTCTGTGGGTCAGAAACTCAAGAGCAGCTTAACCTAACAGTCTGGTTCCAGGTTCTCTCACTGGGGGACAGCTGAGATGTCTGCCAGGATTCAGTCCTCTGCTTCCTCTTACATGGTTGGCGAGTTGGTGATGACCACTGGCAAGGGGCCTCTGCTCCTCTCCACATGGCACCTGGCATTCCTCAGAGCAGGTGACCCTGGAGAGCAAGGCAGGGCATCCATGTCTCTTGTGTTCCAGCTTCAGAAGTCACATATCATCACATCTGACACTTTCTCCTGTGCACAAAGACTAACCCTGCCACAAGACTGCACAAGGCCACAAATACCAAGAGGTAAGGATGCTCTGGGGCCATCTTGGAAGATGGTTTTCATAGTACCCGAGGATATAGCTCCAGTACAAGAAAACTGGATTATCAATGAAGCAATGAAGAATGAAAACAGTGATTAACAGAACTGCTTCTGAGAGAAAAATAACTGTTAGGATAAGAGAGCCTTTACTACAAAGACACAGCTTTTGTTATGAGATTATATTAAAGTGGAACCCAAATGATACCAAATTAAAATGAAATCCAAACATACCTAAAATGTAAAAGGCAGACATTCAGAAGACATCACAAAATTGGGTTATGGATCAGCGTATCATTGGATATGAGATCAGCAAAATATGCATTCTGTCAGGAATTATTTAGAAGAAAGTCTGCAACTGGATTGAGTTGTAAGGAGAGATGTTTTCTTGGGATTATGGTAAACATTAGAGTAATCCAACTGAATTCAATGACAGTTCAGTCCTAAGAACACACAACAATATGCCAGTCAGTCACAGTTCAACTGAAAACAAACTCCTGGGTCAATGTTTGGAGAGCTATCTATACAACAGAGGTTTATTAATACGTTTAGCCTCCACATTTTGGGGGAATTAAGCCAGTTTTTTAAGAAAATATGAGAATGAAATATTCAGAGTCTTGCTGGCTCCCACTGAGTAAAGCCCTCTATAAACTCCTGATCCCTCATGGATTTTGATGATAATTAAGTCTAATCTTTCCGCCAACTCTACTTATTAGCTGGGGTCCAATGAGACCACTTCATTCACAGAGGAAAGGGTTCAACGCAGGTGGTTTTTGTGACTAGTTCTGGGGGCATGGTAGAGGGAGAACGAGAGGAAAGGGGAAGCTACCAAAGAACTTCTCATATCTTTAAACAAGAAGCCTCCTATACTCAAACGAGATTAGGGCAAAAGCTGTGACAGCTGTAACTCAGGCAACTGAAGAAGATTGGACCAGACCCTTTAGCAAATCCCATAATCCCACTCCCCTAAAACACTCCTCTGAACTTTACTTCTTGACATCAGCTCTGTCAACATCAGCTATAAACCAGCTGTAAGACTCTACTCCCCACTGCCTTGCCTTCAGATCAAACGTTCACTAAGGAAAGCGAAGGCAAGAGGAAACAAGGAACAAGAGCAATCAGAAATTAATGTTTTGTTCTCTTCAAACAGCTCCCTCAAAATTAAAAGAAAAAACAAGGCTCACTATACAGTAACACAAAAAGAAATCACTTGATACGGACAAATCTCATTAAGCTTTTCTCAGCAGCAGAAGGAAGGTCACTGCAGATTTCATGAATATCTGAGGGAACAGCCCCCCACGTCCACTCATCCCCCTGCCCTGGCCCTGCCAGTGGAGGTCATTCCCTCAGCTTAACATTAAGAGCCACTTCCTCTGGGGTAAACACCACTTACCAGAGAGTTTAACATGCTCTGAAAGATATTAATGTTAACTGCTATCCATTCTCCTTACTGTGAAGAGACCATGCTTCCTTCTCCATCACCCTCAACCCCACTGCTATACCTCCTCCCCATCCCCCAAACATAAATACACATGTGGAAGAGTTCATTAAAATCATTCAACAGGTCCGAATTCAATTACCAACTGCTCAGATGCTTAGTGGGGGGAGAAAGTTGAAGCCAGATGCATTGATGAAGTCAATTTTAAGAAAAGAAAGCTAGCCTAACACAGAGACAGAATTTGGTTACACACCAACCACTTTTTGGTTTAAGGAAATGCTTTGGGTTCAAATGTAAAGATATTTTCTCCCCCTGTTCCCTTTAAAGTCCCTCAAGTATCTCCCACAGTTCAAACTGTTAAAAATCAAAGTCAAAACAAAAGCAGATGCATTTCATTAAGGAAATGGAAACATATACATATAAAATAATGCTTTATATAAATAACTTTTATGGAGCACCGAGTACAAATATCCCACATAGATTGGCCAGGTGCTCATCTTGAAAATTCTGGTAGCTGGTAACAGAAGTTCAGGCAAGGACATGGGGTTTACCTAATCGTAGGACACGTCTCCTCTGATCACTAATGCTTATTAAAAAGAAAAAGCACAAATTTTCAAAGTCTTCCCCCAAAACCCCAAAGACAGTCTTTTACGTAATATAATAAACAACTGATGTGGTCCATAAGAGGCTGTCTCTCTTGCCTTTGAGGTCTTGGCAAAGGTGCTATATATACACCTGTTTCTGCTCTCTCTTAAAAATAAAAGGAATCTCTTTGGAGATTCAACTTTCCAAATGTAAAGGAGGAGTTTCCACAATAACACAAAGGAAAGGATTAAACCATATGTTTCACTGAAGTGAGACCCTAGTACTTGTGAGAAATTTCATGACAAATGTAACTTTAACCACTTACTGATTTATGGGGAGCATTCCCGAAATAAGCTCAAATGATGTGATTAAAAGTTCCCATAGAAGAGGGCTAAACTTACCTGCAGGAAATAGCTTAGTAGGCTACACAATCATACTATCAATAGACATTCTTTCAGTAAATTTCATCGGCTATCAAATGGAACTGAATTTTGTCCAGAGGAAAACATGTCTACTGAGGACATTTCAAACGTGGCAGAATTTCTTAAAGTCATTTTGAGACTTGTTTTGCTTTTTTCCTAAATGGTAAGAAGTGGCACAGTTTGAGCTAAAAGCTTTAAAAATTTGCACATGTGCCAACAATATAAGTAGGTGCTTTACCTGCAGGAAAACACAATTTTCAAGTTAATTTCAGCAACTATCCACAGGGTTGTAAAAACAGATGCTGATTTGTATGTACACTTTTCCTATATAATCCCTAACTCCATTTAATATTTGTTGAGAACTCCATAAAAACCCACTTATGCTCATATTCCAGATAGAAAAAGCCCTAAGAAAAAAACTAATCCAAAGGGAACAAAGGATATAGAATTAAATCTTTAAATAGGGCAAGAAGGTCTGTTAAGAAGAAACCAAAATTTATTTTTACAAAAACAAGAAGAACATTAATACATCAGAGGTATCTTGCATGTGACACATCACATACTATTTCTGGAAGGATGTCAGATAATCAATTTTTTAAAAGGTTATCTTAAACCATTATCCCCATGGTCAATAAAAAGCAAGGATAAGTGGTCTTCATTTCAGAAAGAAAGAAAAAAAAAATCTTTTACCAAAATGGAAGAAAACAAATTTTTGTAGGTAGAGCAAATAAAATACAACTGTAAAGAAAAACACAAATGTTTCACTGATTCTGCATCTAAGAGGAGAATATGCCTAAATACATGTAAAGCTGCATTCTCCTATCTCTATTTCTATTGTTTTCACTTTCTTTGAACTTTATTCTTAATAGTCATTGGTCTCAGGAGAGCTGGCTCACAATGTTCTTTCAGCAGTCCCATTAATCTCCCTGACAGTCCTCTCTCTCAAGGTTAAATTCAGATACTTATCTTTGTCATAAAAACAAAGCACCAAACCACTACTGATATGAGCCACTACCCCCAGTTCAGTCTGCTTTGCCGTATTAGAACCTGCAGTTCTGTCAAAAGACAAAGTGTCACTGCTGAAAGAATAAAAATATGAAAGGTAGACATCCTGAACCAAGGGAAGATGGCATTTCCTTTGTTAAAATATGCGAGGCCCTTAGAGGGTAACCTGTGAAATTTTAAAGAATATTAGGGTGCTAAATATAATATCATTATACAAAATTTTTAAAATTTGTAACTAAATTTTTATTACTTATAACAATAATTGTAGCTGTAATTAATGAACAGCTGCCTCTGTAAAAGATTAAGAAAGGCTAAATTTTAAAAACAGCCCTTAACCTAAGGCAGATATAAATTAGTTGGGGGGTGGGGACGGAGAAGAATGATTAAATCACACAGGAACAATTCTAAAACAATGTATTGAAAAATATAAAACAATAAAATATAATTAAACATACAGGCTGAGGAACAACAGATGAGACAATAACAAGAACAGGGTAGAGTTCATCAACAAAAGTTAATTTTAAGCCAGAATCTTCAGGCAGTAAAGCTGGACATCCACAGGAAGAAGACTGCATGAGTAGAAGAGCGTAAGTTAGAAAACCAAGAAACTATGCTTAAGGAACACCAACACTATCAGGTTGTATAGAATAGAGTAGCTATGCTAGTGAGTATCTCACCTAAAAATGAGGCTAGAAATTCTTAAAGGATTCGGTTGACAGGAAGCTCCCAAGGGCAGGCTAAGATGCTTGTGAATGAGAGGTCTTGACATCTACTGATGCAACTGACATCAATAAACCATTTTATAGAGAACCAACAATGGGCAAAGTACCAAGACAGGGTTCCCAAACTCAAATATACGGGGAAACAACACACAAACTAACAGCATATAATACAAGGTAAGAAAAGAAGCCTTGAAATCAAAGCAGAAACAAGCTGTAATGGAACTGCAACACAGAGTGTGAGTAATTCCCACTGCAAGGATTTATGCAGGCTTTACAAGGGAGGGAACATTTGAGCTGAACCTTAAAAGATGGGTAGGCTTTCAGTACAAAGCTCTTCTAATCCCAAAATGACCATCAGTCAAATCAGCTAAGATCATGCTTCCATATAATGCTTATTTGGGAGGCTCTTGTTGCTGGGATCTACCTAATTCCAGCTCTTCACTTATGAATTCCACCACAGCACATCTTTTCACATATCCAGCACACAAAAAAGTTTTAATAAGCATATCTAATGTTCAAAGGGGGGAAAAATTCTTATTTATCTCTATATCCTCACAGCACTCAGCGCAATGACAATTCCACAACGGGCACTCAATAAATGTTTACTGAGGATAACCACGGATTATTCTGAAATCTGACGTAGCCAATTGCAGTGGAACATAGCTTACAGAAAATGTGAATGAAACAACTCAGATCTAAATGTAACTAATGCAGAGCTAAGCTCTTGAGTAGTGGAAACAGAAAGCCTGGCAAAATTTGACGCAGACTGTCAACAGAAGAGCCGCTATAATCGGAAAACATTATAGTAGGAAAAACATGATAGTAGGAAAGGCCTGTCACCAATCTGTGCCTCATTGCTTTTATCATTCATGTCCTTTATTTGTGAATATCAACTGGAATTGTAAAATAGTTTAAATGTTAGTATGCAAGGACCGTGGCAGAAACTCTTTAAATACCCATTGTATAACAATGTCTTAGAACAGTCACACATATACCTAAGATATTCCAAGGATCTTGCGAGGGGCAGTGAATTTTGGTGAGCGTGTGACAGAAATACTGGCAAGGTAAGTATCTGGATTGATGTGGGATCATCTACTATGCCCAAGGTCAACAGGGCAGAATGTAAGGCACCCCTTTCCCCAGACCAGGGGGATCGCTGGGTACTTTCTCTCTTGACCATCCTGGATACACTGGATCAGACCACACACGGATGCTGTCCTCTTTCTCAGCCTCTCAGCAGCATTAACAATCCTCTCCTGCCTTCGGTGATGCTATACTCTTTTTCTCTCCCGCTTCAACTGGCCTCTTCATTTTAGCTTCCTTCCGAGCACCATCCTCTCCGAGTCTGTCCCAGCTCTCAACGGTGAGGATCCTAAGGGTTCAGCTCTAACTACATTTTCTTCTGTCAATATTTTATCTCTAGACGGTATCTGATTCTTATGGGTTAAAATATGATATTTAAGCGCAAGTCTCCAAAATTAATTTAACTACACCAGACTTCTCTAAACTTCAAATCTGCACTTCCAACTGCTGGCTTGACATCTTCATCAGGATATCTCTCAGATACAGTCACATGTTGAAAATGGACTTGTTCCCTTTCCCTGGAAACCTGTTGAACTCACCCTCAGGGTTTGCCCATCTCATCACTGAGCATCGCCACACACCCTGTTCCCCGTGCCAGGAAACCTAGCAGCCATGCCCCTTCCTTCCTCTCCTTTAGTGCCCACATTCCAACCCACGAGAAATTCTGGCCTGTTCTACCTAAATGTAACAAATCTCAAATCCACCCTCTCTTCTTTTTTCTCTTCTGAGCCTCCAAAAAGCTCTATCATCACCTCTCATCTTCATTATTACTACAGGGCCTCCTACTATGATCTGAGCTCCTTTGGAGAGGGACGTTGTTCATCATCACTATTTACACAAAGCAGGTGTGCAAGACATATTTACTGACATACACTTTCTTCATAACCACTCTTATCCCATTCTAATCCGTTGTCCAAATACTGCAAAAAAAACCAGTACTCTCAAAATGCAAATCAAATCCTGTCCATCTTTACTTAAGGTGTTTCGCTACTTATAAAATTTAAACTTCATACATGGCCTACAAGGTCCAGCGTTACTAACACACACGGGTGCCTGTGTTCTGCCTCACTCACCACACTCTGGTCCTCGAACAACCTAAGGTAAGGTTTTTCTTACCTTAGGGATTCCCTCCACTTTAAACACTGTTTCCTCTGCTTTGCTTTTTAAGACCTCATCTTCATGTCATACCCTCAGAAGGGACATCTCTGATGGCTCTACCTAAATTTGCTGCCCACCATTGTTCCCTCCCCCACTATCTTTCACGTGCCCGGTTTATTTCCTTACAGCACTTACCATAATTTCCACTTACTTGTCCACTTAGTTTTATCATTACACTCTCCTCCATGAGACAATATGCTCCAGAGGGTAGGGAACATGCCTCTTCGTAACTGCACAACCGAAGTTTAGCAACAGAGTTCTACACTTAGAGAGCATTCAATAAATGTATATTGAATAAATGCAAGACGTCAAGTATGTCTAAAGAAAATGAGCAAAATTAAACCTAACATCTTGGAGGGATAGAGACTTGTCAAGACATATCAACTCTGATAATAACGGTTTATTATCGATATCATCATGGCTTTAAGATCTGGGTCAAATCTTTGGAATAGTCAACTTGCTAAACTAATTCTAAATTAAATGACAGCTTTAGGATGTCAAACAATATGGAGAACACAGTAATATCTGCATTGCAAATTTAGAAATGGTATATGAAAAAAGCCCAAGATATCTATCTTGTATCATTACGTTTGGTGGTAAGATGTTTCTGAAATTCATAACTCACTTGTTTAAAGGAGATGGGAAAGTGAAGTGGGTGATTATAAGTGCTGAGGAAATATAGAGTCAATGACTATTTTTAATAAAATTTTAATTCTGAACTATTTACAGACATACAGAAAAGTTGCAAAACTAGTACAGAGTTCCCATACACTCCTCACCTAGCCTCCTGTAGAGTGTACATAGCCACAGCACAATGATCAAAGCTAGGAAATTCAGACTAGCACAATATTATTAACCAAACTAAAGATCTTATTCTGGGCTGCCCTGGCGGCGCAGTGGTTGAGAGTCCGCCTGCCGACGCAGGGGACGCGGGTTCGTGCCCCGGTCCGGGAAGATCCCACATGCCGCGGAGCGGCTGGGCCCGTGAGCCACGGCCGCTGAGCCTGCGCGTCCGGAGCCTGTGCTCCGCAACGGGAGGGGCCACAGCAGTGAGAGGCCCGCGTACCGCAAAAAAAAAAAAAAAGATCTTATTCTAATTTCATCAGTTTTTCCCTAATGTCCTTTATCTGTTCCGGGATTTAACCCAGGATCCCACATTTCATTTATTTACTTAGTTGACATTTCTTGTAAGTGTCCTCCAATCCATCTAAAACAGTGTTCAGTCTGTCCTTCCCTGTCTTTCAAAGGCTTGACATTTTTAAATATACTGCTCCGTTAGTTTGTAAAACGTCCCAGAATTTGGATTCGCCTGGTATTTTCTCATGATGGGCATGAGGTTATGCATTTTGCAGACACACATCAGCATCTCTGTACCTCCCTGTCTGCATATAAATTGAACACCGTGAGTTCTTACTAGCATTTCTGATTCCAGTCTAGCACCCCAGGTGCTTTTTCATTATTCTTCCTTGAATAATGAAAAGACTCAGCCTTCATTACCTACAATATATTTCTTTATTATTACAACATTTATGTACAGTTCTTCTGTCTTTAGCTTCACAGTATTCAAGAAAATGGCTTCTAAACCTCCTTAGGTCCGTTCCCTTCTTCCCCACCCCTTGGAGGGCAGTTATGTTACTCATTTATAAAACTGGATTTCATCTGTTAGGGTTTGTACTCCTTCTGGGGTTCCCCCAACCCCACACCTTGACTGGTTTTATCTAGTTTTTGGGAAGGGTGAAGAGAAGTGTCACTTTCTGCTCAAACCTACCACCCCCATCCCCTTCCCCTTCTTTCTACTAATCCCCTCCCAACCACTCCCTTAGATAACTGGTCTCTAGCTTACTGTTCCTGTTTTCTTTGGCAAAAAGGATCAGATATATGTGTGTTCTCTCATAATGAGCAGCATACTACAGACAGTCTTTCATGTACCTCCCCGCCGCGGCTTGACAAGATGTCCTGGAAATCACTCCACATCAGTTCGTTAGAGATCTCCCTCATTCCTTTTTGGAGCTGCCAGTCTCCAATGCGGATGCACCACAGTGGATTCAAGCGCTCTCCTATCTATAAGCAATTACGTTGTCTGCAATACTTTGCAATTAGTACAATACTGCAAATAACCTTGCATACCTGACCTGTGAACAACACGGGGCTTAATTTGAGTATAATTACAGTCAGCCCTCCGCATATGAGGTTCCTCTGCACCCGTGGCTTCAAACCACAGACCATGTGGTACTGTAGTATTTACTACGGAAAACTGTCGGGGTATAAGTGGGTCCTCGAGTTCAAAACTGTGTTGTTAAAGGGTCAGCTGTATATGTATCTTTACACTGTTGGAGATGTGTCTTTAGATACATCGAGATATTGGAGAGCTGGGGCAGTGAGTACCTGCATATGTATATGAGAATTACAACCCACATACAAAAATTGCTCTGGGGACTTTACAAATTATTAAGAGCACAAAAGGGCTTCTAAAACCAAAAAGTTTGAGACTAGTTAATGTAGATCATAGTAATAACTGTTCAAATCACGAAAGTACAAACAGGATGCAGTCGAGTGCCTTCACAACTAAGGCCATGCTAAACAGCAGCAGTGCTTAGAGCCTGTGAGATCCCGCGATTCCCTCTATTCTCAGGTAGCATTTTCATTTCATATGTAAGGTATCTCTTTAGTCTCTTCAGGACACTTTTAATACGTTGAGCCAAGAACAAAGTAACAACTTATCTCGAAACTCACTTTATGCCAAAAAGAAATACTTTTATTTCCACCTGAAGTATTTTTAAAAATGGAAAATTAGAACAAAATGAAGATACCTTTTCAGAACACTTTCAAACTAAAACATGGAATTTTGAATTAAAGAAAAAACACACAGAAGAGCAAGGACAACGAATGTGCAAATGCTATGCACAACTATCAAGGATAAGCCTCACACATGATGTTGAACAAAGGAAGCCACAGAAGAATAAATATGATCACTCTATTTACGTAAAGCAAAAATATGTAAAACGAATCTATACTTTTTAAAAATATATACACAGGTTGTAAAGAAAAGCAAAGAACAATAAAAGTCACAATAATGAAGGAAGGGAAGAAATGATGATTGGGAAGGAATACATAAATGATTTCTGGGATGCCAGCAGTATTCCAATTCCTTGAGACAATCACTTTACATGTATTATTCACACTGTGCATGTGAGTGTGTGTGTGTGTGTGCTTTATGTACTTTTTAAAATGTATATTATTCTTCAGAATAAAGAAAGTTAAATGAAAAAGTAATACCACTGCTTTCTGACAAACTGTAACCAGTAAGAGTGAGGTCACCGATGAATTTAACACCATAACTGGTAGTCACTGAATAACGAAAGGCAAAAACGAACCTTCTAGTTTAAACCAAGCTTTACTCTTCACAAATAAATGAAAATACACTGTGTGTTTATTAACATGATAAGCATAATTAATCTTTGGGAGCCAAGGTGGCATCTGATAAAGATTAAATATTCATTACTCATCAAAGTTCAAAACATTAGTTATAAAGCATTTCTTTTTAACATGATAAAAAATATTTTTTAATCCTTGAATTACTATTATGCCCATACTGGAAATACTACAATAATTCCTTCCCTTCACTTCACCTATTTCATGAAAACATCAGTAATGGACCCATATGTACATTCAGAAATTTAAAACAAAAACAAATTCAGGTAATGAGAACTTTTAAAAATACAAATCCTCAAACAATTGCTTTTCTACTCCCGTACTCCCCCATGGATTCTACCATTAGCCATTTCTCCAAGAATCCCTAGTGTCTTTCAGTGGGGACTCATATTTAGAGATCACAATAGGGTCCTAGGGATACTCACCACCACTGGGTTGTCATTTGCAATGACACAGTTAAGAAACAAGTAGCAGAGCTAGTGAGTAAAAGAGCTGAGATCAGATGCAAAGTGTCCCGCTTGTAGTCCAGTGCTCTTTTTACATATCTGAATGAAGTGCATCCATGTGTATCTTGCATATGGCCATCAGCTATCATTTTTCATAACTTGAATATCTGTCACTTACTGAGACACCTTGGAAAAGTCACTCATCCACTCTAAATTCGTTTTGTCTATATGTAATATATAAACAAATAATCTGATTCACTTATCTGTCAGGTTATATAAAGAGGAAACAAGAGATGACCTATGAAAGCACTTTTGGTGTTACTGTAACACCTGAGAGAAGATTAAAAGGGCACGCTTCGGTTTACAAAGACAGACTGGTAGCAGAAACCATTATCTGGCGGGGGTGGGGGGAATGAGACAGATGAAACAGGTAAGGAGCTGCCATAAAGAAGGGCTTGTCTTATAAAACAAATAAATATTCTCTATAATTAAAAACAATGTGATCCTAGTCCAGAAAGCAGGTTGAACTGAAATCCTAGAAACAGCCTAATTATTAAACAATTTCATAAACCATAAAGATGTCAATTCAAACTTATGAGCAGTGAAATAATTTTCTATAAATACTCTAGTGAAATTGTTAGCAATGAAGAAAAAAATAAGACCCTCACAACACAAACTACCCTAAAATTATTTAAATTAAAAAGTAGGGCTTCCCTGGTGGCGCAGTGGTTTAGAGTCCGCCTGCCACTGCAGGGGACATGGGTTCGTGCCCCGGTCCGGGAAGATCCCACATGCCGCGGAGCGGCTGGGCCCGTGAGCCATGGCCGCTGAGCCTGCGCATCCAGAGCCTGTGCTCCGCAACGCGAGAGGCCACAACAGTGAGAGGCCCATGTACCGCAAAAAAAAAAAAAAGTAAAGGTTAAAAATGAGAGCCCAAAACAACTTAAAAATATTTATAGGTAAATATTTATATGTTCTCAAAATGGGGATAAACTAAGCAAAAAATCTACAGGGAAAAAGCCACCATGGAAGACAGAGATAGATTTAAGTACATTAATAAACAAATGAAAACGTAAGACATGAAAAAATACTCTTCCTTGCTGGTAATCAGAGAAATATAAATTAAAACAAAAATTAAATATTTTCCACCCATCAGATTGGCACTAAAAAATAAAAACGGAGGAAGAAAACTTATAGTATCAACTGTTATTGGCAAGGGTGAGGGAAAACTGGTATGCTGCTTTTTCAAAAGTTGGTGTATTTGAGGAAATTTATACTGTTTCTATAGAGTATGTATTTTATAATCAAAGTTATATACAAGAGGAATGAAAAACGGAATTAAAAAGTCAGGTTTTCAGGTCAGAAATGAATTTGTTATAAAGCCTAAAAATGGTTTCTACGTAACAGATAACTCCTCCAAATCTCTCCAGTAAAGATTTCTGTGGCTATGCAATGTGGCATAAACACTATCATACCAATTAGAAACTATAATGAGAGAAAAACAACCTGGCAGTGGCTAGCAGTCTTGGCAGGAGTTTTAGAGATTTCCACCACGTCTATGGCATTCTCTAAACTCAAACTTTCATTCAGACAGGCGAGAGATCCAGGGAGTCTCAGTTAAAATCACAGCCGAGCCGCTACGAAAGCTGTGTGCATGCAGGTATAAGTAATTCAGTATTTCTGAGACCATTTCCTCATCTGTGAAATGTGCAAAACCCATCTGCCCCTCTGGACTAGTGAAGGTTAGAAACAGTGAACGACCAGGCCCTGGTCTCAAGCACTGGGCGCACAGCTGTCACTCACATGGTCACTGCTACTCCTGTTACGGAGTCTGCTTTAACTTAGTCTCGTGAACAATTAGGTCCAAACATCGATTATGTCTCCAGTGAAGTAAAAAAGTATGTTTTAATACGTCCTGTATGACTGAAATACACTCTCTAAACTAAACTTTTTAAAAGTAAGGAAAGAAAGAGGGAGGGGGGGAAAAGGTAAGAAAGGTGGGGGGAGAGAGGAAAGGAAGATGGAACAAAGAAGGAAGCCAGGCACAAACCAAGACCGGCAACGCACTTCAATGAAGGAAAAGGGCCCATCGCTACGCTGACCACCTGAAGCTCAACAGACCCACTCATCACACGGACGCTGAACTTACCAAGGAGGCAGGATCCCCTTGAGGAGACAGACTTTCTTCTTTGCTGAGGTCTCCAAACAAAGCTGCGGAATAAAACTTGCCTTTTCTATTTAAGGCCATCCCTTTACTGCTAAACAGTTGGTCTGAGAGGAAGGCAGCGGGCAGGGTTAGAAAGAGAGGAAGAAGAGGATGGAGAGTGAGCCACGTGCAAGCGGGGAGGGAACCTGCTCGCCCAGGGCCCGGCCCCCTGCCCACCTGCAGCTGCTGGGAGCTGTCGCTGAGGGTGTCCTCCCTGCGCCGGGCCTCCTCCAGCATCTGCGCACTTTTCTTCTTCTCCACCTGCTCCTTGTGCTTCAGGTTTGCTACCTTCTTATTCTGGTCTTTCACTTGCCTGTGGATAAGGGGGGAAAAAATCAAGCTCTTCATATATACGCATAGGAAAGAATGTTTATTCACTGACCTCCAAAAACACCTGAGAACCAGCAAGAGTTCCTGCTGCAAAACAGTCCCCTCAACATTGCAGTGCTCTTCCCATCAATGGCAGTGAGCTGTTAACCAGGGTGTTTTGGGAGCACGCATTTAA
This sequence comes from Lagenorhynchus albirostris, assembly GCF_949774975.1. Lineage (NCBI taxonomy): Eukaryota > Metazoa > Chordata > Mammalia > Artiodactyla > Delphinidae > Lagenorhynchus > Lagenorhynchus albirostris. The sequence continues at coordinate 102,048,654 of NC_083105.1, read as the reverse complement.
GCGTGTACTTTATGGAGCACAACGAAATCACAAAGCAAACCAAAAGAAGGCATGGGATAGTGTGAAATGGCAGAAAAAGGAAATAAAATTCAGAGATTTTTGCTGGAAATATGAAAACAGCCTCTTGACATCAATGCTATGAAACTGCAGAATGGCTATTTAAGAAAGATTTGTAATACAACTCTAATTTTACCGTTATTAAATTTTTGAAACTTTCAAAAAGCTATATATAACATATATGTGTATAAAACAGTCACATAAAGATCCAGGGCCCCAGCTTAAGCAACAGATCATCCTATCTACTTCTGAAGCTCCCTATCCAGCTCCACTGCCTCCACGCTAAGATAAGAAAACTAGACCAAGTGCTAGGTCACAGGTAAAGAAGACTCATTTCACCAGACTGGAATCATGATTACCAATCAAAAACTATGTTTAAGGCACTGCCCAGGAGAACATGGGCTCTGGAATGCACGAGGATCTACATTTGTTTATGCTTTGACAGTCTGTGAAGCTCTTTACATGCTCCTTTCTCATCAGGTAGACAAGTATTTGGTTAAACGCCTCTCTCATGTACCAGGCATGAGAAATATCAATCCATGAATAAAAACAGTTCCTGCTCTCAAACACCTCCCAGGCATCCAAGCACATACAGGGTATACTAAGTGCTATAAGAAAGTGCCCAGAAAAGGGGTCGGGGTGGTCGTGATGATCGGGAAAAGCTTCCTGGAAAACGATCTACCTCTGAACTTTCCAAAGGTGACTAGGTGAGAGAACAGCAGGACTAAAGCCCTGATAAAAGGAGAACGTGTCCCGTTGGGAGAAGCCACATTCACTATGACTGCAGCTTAAAGCTGGAGCAGCAGAACAAAGGAAAAGGAAGCCAAAGGTAAACGAAAGCCACATAATTATATCGTGCTGAGCAAGGAAGGTGCAGTTTATCCTAAGTGTGTAAGACTTTATGTAGGGAGATGATATAATCAGATTTCCAAACTTTTGGAAACAAATCGAAGGGAGGATGCAACAGTTAGAATTCATTCAACTCTGCCTTAGAGTTGCATCAATAAACCGAACTAATAATGAGACCATACAAGCCACCATGGTCTATATTTAATTAACATCCTTTAAATCAGGTAATGACAGCCTGTAGTGAGGTCTCCTCTCAACACATTCTATAAAAGTTGCTTTATCTCCAAACTACATCATCATGGTTTGTCAGATAAAATACAGGATATCCAGTCAAATTCCTATTTCAGATAAACGACAAATAATGTTTTAGTATAAGTATGTCCCAATATTTATGACATATTAATACAAAAAATATTCAGTGTATATCTGAAATTCAATTTTAACTGGGCATCTCATATTTTTATTTGCTAAATCTGACAACCCTACAGAAACTCAAATCTTGACTAATTGTAACATTAGTCTTTCCTCCCTTCTCTATTGAATTTGCCATCTTTAGCTCATCTACAGAATACCAGGTAGTTATCTACGACTGCTATCTAGAAAAGCAACATTTACCACTTCTCAACGCATAATGGCGTGAAATTCAATACTCTTCAGTGGAAGAGTTAGGTAGATCAGCACAAGTCTGTGTTCACACACTTATTTCTATCAATGAATCATCCAAAACAGTAACACTATTTTATTTTAGGAGAAGTTAGTTAACAGAGGTGTGGCTACACTGTGCTTATGTGGCCTACTACAAAAAACTCCAGGCAATATTATTGCTTGAGAGGAAAATAAATTAGGAAATACACTCTTGAACAACAAAGGTATTTAAGAACGCCAAAAGAATGACAAATGGAAGCAAAAAATGCAATTAACAACAGATCATTCTCTCAGATGATAAACTCTTGCCCATACGTCGAACTCCTTGTAAATAGATCCCACAGGGTCAGAAATGCTCTTGGCCTATAGAGCCCTGAACACTTTGGCTGAAAAGTAAGAAAATAACTAAGCCCTCACAATTCTACTAGACTTCTTTTTGTGAATGACATCTTATGAGGTTTTAGTGACTAGCATCAGTCAATAATGAAAAAAGTTTTCTAAAATGTGCGGAGAAATGGCTGTATGACCTAGTTTGATTTTAGAAATCAATGTAGAACTCTTTCAACAAACTAGATGAAACAGACTATAACAACAGGAATGTACTTGAGCAAGTCATAAAGTATTTAAATTTTATTACATAACAATACAGGGACTCTGGTCTTAACACGATTAGTAGGAAGCATCCCACAGATTCCAAACATTTGTCATGAAGACAGGTCTGCAAAGGCCACTGCTAAATAAAACATGGGTAATAATAATATTGCGCTTAATCTGTTTACATCTAAGAGTGAAAGAGATGACATTTATAGGCCTAACTTCCTGAATGTCTTGCCTTTAGCCAAAGGTGCTGCTATATAATAAAAAGCAAAGATGAATTATGGACTGAATCATGTCTTTTCATCTAAACATGGAATTCGTTCTTTGTATTCATTCTCTGGGGCTAATGTCACTGAACAGGAACTAAAGAGATGTGTGTTTAAGGATACAGAGTGAATCTTTAGTCATCGTCACTCTAAATAAAATCTCTGCTCTGTACTGAACGGAAAGGCGGACAGAGGAGGGCAGGGGAGGAAGAGCAGAAACAAATCCATTCAGAATGGAAAAGCTCAGTGGAGACACGAAAATACAACACTGCAGGTAACTGTCACTATTAACACAAAATAGGCTAAAACAAACACTGAATGAATAAGCACCTTGCCCGAAGTCACACAGTGAAGTAGTCTAAACGTCCAATTCAATCTCAAACCATCAATAAATTATATTCTCTTGATGAGTTATTCAACTGGACTTGGCAAAACTGTAATTAAAATGGTGAAATGCTTCTATATTAAAAAAAAAAAGTACTAAATTCCAATCTGGAATGACAAGAGGGTTTTTTATATATTACAGCCAAAATGATCCTTGCCACTGGAAAAACAAAACTTGTTATATTTTTTATTACTTGAAAAATAAACTTATTTAGAAATAAGTATAGTTTAATGGCATTTACTGTTAACTAAAAATGAATCAGCTAAGAATCTTATAATTAACCTAACTTGTAACTCGGAGAATTATGTCTACACCAATGACTTCCACGGACAAATTCTTCTGGAGCCTTTCATAAGGTTTTGTTTGGAGACATTTAGATCAAAATCTGTCATGCAAAAATCAAAATACAGAACAAAGTGATAAAACTTCCCAGTAAAACTATGAGAGCCCTCGAAGCTTAAGTTAGAGAGGAAAGTCCTCCAAATACAAGGCAAAAGCCTTCATGATATTTTTCTCCTAAAGCTGAATTGTGGTCAGACGTGGAATTACTTAAGTGGTACCCTAGCTGTTTTACTACAATGTGGAGAAAACATTTAGAGTAGAAAATTGGAAAATCACTTTTAAAATGCTTGCTTGCTACTTTTATTGCAAATACTGTTAAGATTTCTTCCATAATGAATATGGTCTATTCAAAGTAGAGTGCCATAAAATGTTTAAAAAACAAAACAAAACTGAGTCTTTGGTAGTAACAAGTCAGGTGACCAATAATGGAGATGAAAAAGGCATTTTTTAAAAGAACGTGAGAAACATCAAGAATTAAGAAACATGTAAAAGAAGAAAAGCAAAACAGGCCAAAAACTGTCAACAAGGTGGTAAGAGAGCTAGCAGAAAACAATGTCACATAAACTATTAAAAAGCAGAGCTCCAAAAAGGAGAGAGAGAGTCAAAAATCTAACACCCCAGAAAGGCCGGTAGGCCCGAGACAGACAAGTCCACTAAGCTTGGCAGAGCACCAGTGAAGCAATTTTAGCACAGCACTGAGAGAGGATTCCAAATTATATTGCTTTGGAAAATAAATGGGAAGTGTGAACGTGGAGGCATCAAGCATAAATGATTCTTTCAAAAACTGTGCAAATAAATAGAAAAGAAAAGGTAAAAGTAAGATACTGTAGTGAATTGAAACCAACGAAAAGACACTGGAAGGATTGCTTCCATGTCTTTTTAAGGATGGGGAAAACCAGGATATGTTTTATGTTTGGGAGAGTCAGTGGGAAGAAAGCGAAGAGAAACAGGGAAATAAGGAGAAGGAGGATTCAATTTATGGAACAAGGTTTTGAAAACTAGTCAGAGGGAAGGAATGAACAGGAAGTTTAGCCTCGGAACAGAGCTGGGACATTTGTCCCACTGACAAATGTAAGGTAAGGATGAGCGAAGAGAGACATTCTGATACGTAGAGAGAAGGAAGAGGATGGTTAAGAACCCCTTCATGAATTAGATTCGTATAAGTAATTATGAAACAAAAGTTTATTTATTTTTTTAACATACACCCCAAACAAACTGCTTATTTTTAAAGAGTCAAAGGTAAGAAGACTTTTTCAGAAATTTCGTCAAGCACTGAGAAGAAATATCAGGGAGAAAGATTTGGGAAAGAGAAACTTTTTCCCAAAAAAAGCCTCAACTTCATCTTTCTACCTAGAATAGAAGTTTCAGCACCTGAAAAATAGAGTCTGAAAATGTCATTACAGAAGGGATACGGCTTCTTTTATCATCTTCTACACATAACATACACAGCTTTGCACTTTCTATTAATAGTGGCAGGAGTCAAGCGCACAGTGTAGTGTTTTAAAGACCCTGAAACGTATGGCACCGTACTATGGTATCTTGGACCGAACAGGACTCCATGAAAAAAGCAAAAAGGAGTAATCATAACAGCTCCATTTACTGACTGCTCACCTAGTGCCAGACGCTGTTCCAAGTGCTATCTGCATTAACTCATTCAAAGTTTACGACAACCCTTCAGATATTAGAGAACTACTCCAATTTTACAGATGGGAAAATTACAGATGAGAAATCTACCTAAGAACACCTGAGCAATCTGGGACTCTGATCCCTAGGCTAGAGTGCATATCATATAAAAAGCCCTGAGGCTGAAACGAGAATATCTGGCTTCAAATCTAAGTACCACCACTAACTAGTTGGTTCACCCTAGATGTAGAAATCACATTCCCTAATCTCAGACCCTCACCAGAATAACAATCTGTCCTGTGTAACCCACATGCTGACAAGTACTTTTATAAACAGTAAACATATATGATGTTGTTATTATTAGAAAATAGCTGGTAGGTAAAACGCATGTGGTATTAACAATACTTTCTGAACCCTATCAGAAATTCTCACACCTTAATTTACATTGCCATGGCTCATATGCAAAATAAATCACGTTTAAAATGCATGTTTCTGATTGTTTTCTGCCAGCTTCCGTTACTAATTTACTTACTAATGAAGATAGATGAGTTAGAGTTACTTAATGGACTCTGTACTTGTGTTACTTGACTAAAAAGTGGAAATTCACGAACCTCTCTACATACTTGCTGGGAAGATCGACTGAAATAAAACCTGTAAAGCTTCTCCCACTGAGCCTCTGACACATGAACAGCAGGACTGGTGGTTGTTTTCGTCACCACCAGTTCTACCCTTCAGCAGAGTCACAAAACAAACCCCAAACTGAAAGGGTATGTGTAGGTTTGTGTACGTGAAATAATTCAAAGGTTCTTATAAAAATCCACAGACTGTGGCAATGTTCCCTCCCTCCTTCATGCTGCACTTTGCCTGCAAATATAACAGCCAGAATATCTCTGGATGAAAATATAATAAAATTAAAGCAATAATTTTCACCTCCTCATTCCTCTAGTGGCTTCCTTTCATCCTCGTTTCTCTCTCAGTCCAAACCTGGTCAGTCTGATTCTCGCTTTCTGACCACTCTATCTTTTGAAGCACAGAACCATGAATTCACTCTTCCGATAAATCTAAGATTCATGACATTTTCTGCACTCATAACTGAATTTCTAGACATCTCACTCCTGGGATAAGTTCCATCATTTCAGTTGCTTATAGGAATTCAAGGCAACGTTAGTATACAATGTTCTGTTGCATATCTTCGTTTTAGGACAAGCATACTGACCTTGAGGTGAGACTGAAGGAAACGGCAAATCCAGGAAGAAAGTGTGAAAGAGAAAGTTAGAAACAATTAGTGAGGGCAATATTCAGAAACAATATTATTCACGGACATAGACAAAATATAAAGCACAGGATTAGAGAAGGGAAAGGAGTCACACAGATTCTGCACTGGCAACAAAAATTAGTAATTTCAGATTTTCAACAAGTGTATTTTCATATTAGATTACACCACTGTACCTTAATGTAAGTTTCTAAAGGAACAAATTTTGTCTAAAATTTACCATTTCCTAGGGCAGGAGAAAAAGTAGTTTCTTAAACACAAAGGAAAAGAAACGAAGGCTAGCTGCTCCCCTTCTCGTTTAAGTAGCTGTGATCCTGCAACGTCAGTCAGCTTAGTTCTACACACACCTATCTTAGAACTGACAACTCCTTTACCCACCCCAGTCCATTTCTTAGACCCAAGTTATCCAGGAGCAAAAGCAGAAAAACAATGACAGCTTCAATTATTCTGTAGAATACAGAACTCTTTGATTCATTTGGAAAATTTTGAAATAATTTTCTCAAATGTGAAAATAATGTTTTCCTAATTACACCCATTATTTCTCATTCCAAATCTATCAAGTCCACCCCCAATGGTGCAATCTAAAAGCAATACTGAAGAATATATGGTTCTATAAACCTCACTTCATTTCCAATACTGCTCAGCAGAAAGAGGTGCAAAGTAGCCATGCTTCGTATTCCTACCGTAGCACGAAGCCCCTAGGGTTCATTACTGCTTTTCATAACAAGCAGTTTTCCCTTTTTAAAAATTAATCAATTTCATTGAAAGTAGTATCGATATTATATCCTCCAAATACTTAAGACTTCTAGCAGCCAGTGCCATCCAGCTTACCTTCAGGATCTAAATGTTACTTTAAGAATCTAAAACAAGAAGTTTATTTCTTGAATGCAAGCACCATTTCAACTTGCACTTTAATGTTTTCTAATATTTCAGTACTAAAATGAGAGTTTTTTAAAACTCATTTTCAGAATAATGAAAGGCAAGGATAACAAGATTTATGATCGCCATTATATAAGATAAATAGATGAAAAACAGAGAAACAAAATGACAGACAAAACTCCTCACAACCACACAGCGGATACACGGTGGATCCGTGAGAAGAACGTAGGTCTGCTGACACACCTCCTGGGCATACTTTATATGTCCTATGATGCTTACAGATTCCTGAAGGGATCTACAAAAATCCATGGGTCTTTGGCATTTGGAAAACAGTGCAGAACGCAGACAATGTTCAAAGTCAAAGAGAGGCCAACTTTTTACCTAAATGACTATTCACAATGCTCTTTTTTATTTTTGTTGGTTATGACACATTACGTTAGAATAATTTTAGATCAACAATGACACTCACTGAAATCTTATATAGATGCAAAGCTTTATATGAGACACGAGAAAATCCCTGAAAAAAGAAAAATGAAGCTGATTCCTGTCAAGAGTGAGCAACCTTAAGGATCTTTTTAACTAATTTACAGTTCAGGAGTCTTATTTCACTTTGGCATCAAACTTTAGCTCTTGGGAAATAAATTTAGGAGAAAAAAAAATCTGCATATAGAATAACTATATATAATTCTAATGTTTCCAGTGTAAAGTAAAAACTTGAGGTAACCATCAAAATTTCTATCAAGACTGTAATAAATTATAAGGTGCTGTGCCCACAAGAAACTTTAGGAAGATGGCCTAATAGAATTGACTATGTGAAGCTGTGTGATTTATTCTTCTTTTAAATGAAATCAGTGAAATTCATCTAGGAGGAAGAAGAAAGAAACAAGCGGCCCCCCCAGGAAAGCAAGCTGAAGCCAGCAGGATCAGATAAAGAACCAGTCACCTTCCATTATAACACTCGCAGCATCTCGTTTTCCCTTTTTCTTTTCATTTTTTTAAACACAACCCATTCTCCCTCAAGAAAGCACACACAATCACCACACTCATTTCTCCTCTGTTCCAACTACGTCAAGACCACATTCACCGACACTGTCCTTCGTGGATCAAAGATATATGACTATAAATTTAAAAGTAAGGAAATGGGGCTTCCCTGGTGGTGCAGTGGTTGAGAGTCCGCCTGCCAATGCAGGGGACGCGGGTTCGTGCCCCGGTCCAGGAAGATCCCACATGCCATGGAGCGGCTGGGCCCGTGAGCCATGGCCGCTGAGCCTGCCCGTCCGGAGCCTGTGCTCCGCAATGGGAGAGGCCACAATGGTGAGAGGCCCATGTACCGCAAAAATAAAAAAATAATAAATAAAAGTAAGGAAATGCTTTAAGGAACCATTTTCCTCATGAATTGTATACTAGGTTTACGCCAAATCTATATACAGCTTAATATTAATTTCCCTATGGGAGATTTCTGAAGACATTAAGCTCAATGATCAATTCGGGATTTCTTTACAGAAAAAATATTTACAAATATGAAGATTAAATATGTAGGTTTATATTCTCAGGTTATACTGTGCCATAGATGCCTGAATATACTGTGATATCAATATAAAATCACAAACATAAAACCCACTTTCCCAATGAAAATGTCAAAAAAAATTTTAGGTCAACCTAAGCAAATAAACTTTCAGGATGCAGTTAAAACAGTCAAATATCTAATTATAATAGTAAACATATTCATCTGGTTACACACATTTTAAATGGAATACATGAGAAGATAACGTTAATTTGGAAATACTTCCTTCCACCCCCAGTCACTGAAATAATTTTATTCACTCTCTTTGCGCACATCTTCAATATCAATTCACCAAAGGAAGAAGATGCGCCATTACTTTATATGTTACTAAGAAATAAAAAAAACATACCAATTAAATCACACCATTATTTATTCACGTATCCCAGTTTCAGTGATGTTAAAATGTAAAAATACAAGTTAGATTGGTATTTCACTGTGACAGAAGAGGAGAGAGGTTATCTATACTTTTGTTTAACCTGCAGATAGAAAAGTAATCCTATTGAATTATATTAAATAAGAATACTTAATGCATATGCATTTACTTATATTTTTACCAAAAGAAAAGCATATGTGCAATGGTAAACATATTACAAACATATAGAAGAAACAAATATAAAAATATATTCAATATCACAAACAAGGGTATAAGGGATTATTAAATCTCCATCTGTTTGATGAAAGGTCTGAATGTGCAGGGGATGGGAAGATAAAAAGGGAAGAAATGTGGGATGATTAGATAGTAAAATGAGAAACGAGCTGTGTCCCTATGTTTTAACGTATGTATTTATTGGGCCCACAACAATGTACAGTCTTGGGACAGAATGTGATAGATACTATAACAAAAGCACACACCAAAAAAAAAAAGGACAGAGAAATTACTACCTAAGAGAGGTCAGTAAAGTTTTTTTTTCCCCAAAAAAAGATAACAATTAAAAGGGGTCAAATTCCCCCAAATGAGTAAGGGGAAAGAAAATTTTGGTCAAAGAGAAAATACTCAGAAAGAGCAGATAACAAAAAAGCATTCATCTCCTAATTCTAAAGCCCAGTTTTAAAGAAAACAAAGAGTTAAATCTACTAATATCAGACCAAAAGTTGGAAATATCCTGTAAACTCTAAGCTTGCCAACACATTTTGAAAGATTTATAAAAAATAAAAATAACTCCATTTTCATTACATAAAATTTCAGATAGTAGTAAGCTTTAAAAGCAAATAAAAAAACTTAAAAGGTCATATCCTTGAGCCATGAGGATTTAAGCCTAGCAACTATCTTCCCTAAATTCTCCAAATACCACCAGAGAAGTACTTTCTCTTACACATGCACACGTGCAAATAACACCACAGACTAAATCTCACTCCTGGCATGATGGGAAAACAACCCCATTCTTTGTGTTCAAGCTCAGTTCATTATTTTGATCTTGAACTACAGAAGTATAGATTCCTCTCACTTACCAAAATGAGGTTAACAGTTACTGCTTTAGCAATTTAGACAGTTAATTCAGGGGCTAACTACCTTGAGCCTGAATTCTGAGCAAACTGGGGACACCCTTACTCTAAAAAAAACAAATCAAGCAGCCCCAAATCTTACGAATAGATCATACGCCAGTTTTTTAACAGAGCCAGTTGTTTACAAATCAGAAGGTAGTTCCCTTGGAAACATTACAAACACAGGTTAAGTTTTCTTGCTAGCCCACAAAATTTAAGTTTAATCATGATGTAAAAGCCTAGAACTAATAGTTCTAGATGAGGTCTGGAAAAGACAGCAAAGAAAATGAAAGCGACCATCACAAGGCAGAAGAACTAAGTTTCCTCCTAATATTATAACTACTTACAAGACTGGCCCCCAAATGTGTTTATGTACCTATACATATGTGTGTGTGTGTGTGTGTGTGTGTGTGTGTGTGTGTGTGTGTAAATAACAACACTCGTTCCTGGTTCTCTTACCTTTGTCAGAATAGTACCAATAGCAGCACACTATGCTGGCCTTCCCTCTCCATTTCACATCTCCATCTACGCTACAGTTCTAGGACCTAAAATTAGGAGCCTAGGATCCAAAACAACCTGCTAGCCTTCTATCCAAACAGCCTCTCAAGCCATCATCATTAATACTCGTCACAAAAATTAGAAGACCAGACCTAAGAGTCTGAAGTTCAACAAGAAGCCCCTCTTCTATAATAATTCTGTATCCTGGGGCACACATTAATTGAGTATGTTAAGTATTACTTCCCAGGAGAGCTCAACCAGACCGCAAATGGAAACGTCCTCACTGAAATTTCTAGGTACCGGCAAGCTGTGGAAGAACGCCTCTGCCAGCCTGCAGAGGAAAAGTCCGCTCCTTGCTGGAGCTCTGGTCTTCTGAGGTTAGATGATAAACTCCCTTGAAGGCAGAGATTTTGTTTGTTTTGCTCCCTGTTGTGTCCCCAGAGCCCAGAACAGTGACCAGCAAATAAGCCTTCATAAGTAGAAAAATTAATTCATTAATTAATGAAGAAGGAAAGGGTATATTTTGTGGCAAAGAGAAGAGTGAGTTATGGAGAGAAAAACTAAACTCACAGATTGGCTACTATTCTCAAGGTCTTGATAACTACAAATCTTACTAACAGTAGTGTTTTTAGAGATGCATATTTAAAGGGAGAGTAACCAGGTAAAAGGAATAAGGAATAAAAAGAACTTTAGGACTTTCAAAGATTAAACATGTCTAAGAAAACATGTCCTTTCTTCTCATCTTTTAATCCCTCTTATAAATTTCAAAACACAACCCCAAATGAAATCTATATCCATTAAAATTCCAGTTTTTATATTCCCACAAATCAGGAAATATAGTAAATCCAAATTTCTTATAAATTATTTAGGTTATACAATATTATTCTATTATTCTTTACATCACTGAAAATTCCTAACTTTCATAAACCAAAGGCAATCCTTGATACCTAAATTATGTGAAAAATCAGAAGATGGGTGTCATTCTCCAAACATAAAAGTTTCTAAGTGGGATGCTGAATCTAATTTAAATAAACCTCACATTAGAGTAAATTGAGGATTTCTAATGCAAACACCAAACTCCGCAGATTTATCAGTGCTTCTGTATCAGAAAAAAAAATGTAATAAAGCAAATACAGAAGCAAAATTATGCACGGGGGATAATGCTCCCAGTATCTGCCATGGCATGGGTGTTTAGCTAAAGGGACACGAGTGAAAGAGCAGACAAGAAGCAATTCTTTCAGGAGTCTGAAAAGATACTACTATCAGAATTTCATCAGCCTACATTACTAAACATTTTAAACGTTATGCCAAAGAAAAGGCTATTCATCATGCATCTAAATAGAAACTATAATATGCTCACTTTAGAAGAGAAATATTCAATTTACATTTTGGGTTCCTCATGCTAATCTAAATCAATCTACTTATATAGCATGTCAATCTTTAGGTTTGTTTTTACTATTATTTTCTCCCTTTAAATCATCTGTGGAGACTATCCAGAACCACCAGGTGATGACTTTCTGGAAGTGTCAACCTGGGTAGGCTACAGCACCCAGTTGACTTAATCCAACACTAATCTAGATGTTGCTATGAAGGTATTTTGCAGACATTAAGTAACGCCTATAATCCATTTAAGTAAAGGCGATTACTATCCCAGATGATCGAAGTGGGCATACCTCAATTCTTTGGAAGGCCCTAAAAGCAGGCTTCCCAAGGAAAGAAAAGAAATGCTGCCTGTGGACCACAGTTCTGGCCCACGCTCACGGGAGTTCTATCCTGCAGGTGATCTCCTCCTGACAGCTTTCCCATACACATTTCAGACTTGCTTAGCCAGCTGCTGACAATCACGCAAGACAATTCCTCGTAATAAATCTGATATATATATATCACATATATATAAATATATGTATGTATCTCTCCTACCGGTTCTGCCTCTCTGGTTGAACTCCAACTGATACACACCATAGTATGGAATATAAATTTAGAAATAGTACTTCTTAGATTTAATTGGGAAAAACATTTTGTATTTTCAGATGTATGGGTAGGCCTACCTAATCCTCGTTTTAAAATTGCAGTAGCTCAAGACACTGGTACAACACTAAATCATCTGACAGGAACTACTATTGTTCTGTAAGAGCAGTGTAAGGGACTATTTGTTTTTCTCACGACCACAAAGAATAAGTCTGGGAATTCTTCATGATTTAATCTAAACCTATTAATATTGGAGAATCTTACATAAGTACTAGGAAATTTTAAAAGAATAATAAGAATTTTCTTTAGCCCAATGATAACATTCTGCTGTCATTTTTGCACTTAGAAGGTTGCTGAACACGCGGTAAAAATGCATGCTACTTCCTGAATTAGGGTGTGGCACTGCAGCTGCATCGCCTGAGAGGCTACTGCTTAAAGGGCACCCCAGCAAAAGAACCACCACACAAGAGATGGGCTAGACATCAAGAATAAGACAATTATATCCAACAATATCAGAATCTTACCAGAGAGAACACATACTTTACCCACAAGCAATGGACCTAAGAGGTACTGTTCAACTGGATATATAACCGGCTGGTCTTTAATTCTGATCAAGCAAAACCCCCAGCAAGCCCCAGCAGCAGCAGGAGTGGCAGCAGCAACTCGTCTAGTACAGAACTGTAGCCTTACTTAACACTCACGTTCCCAGGAAGTCCCAAACAAACCCCCCTGACAGTTCAGGGACAGAAACGTGGCGTGGAAGGTACAAAGTGCGGGAGGCTGGCTTTCTGAGGAACAGCATGGCCAAGAGGGATATGAACACAGACAGACACAGAGACCAAAACCCCAATGGAATAGGACCAGGATAAGACAAGCCAAAAGAAAGGTGAAGAAACTCAGATGATAAATGACAGGGAGACAGACACCCACACACAGGCAACAGTGGAATAGCAACATAAGCAGCCACACATACGCAGCTCAGTGCTAAAAATCTGGGAAGAAAAGGCATAAAATAATTCCAATCATCTTTTATTCCCATCTTAAACTATGCTGCTCAATAACAAATTACAAAGCCAGTAGCAATTGAGTTTTTAAAACTGTTTCTTTTCTTGGTAGCCAAGAAATTGTGTCGAATCTTAAAATAAGATTACAACGTTACATGACCAGAGGACAAAATTCTATAGTACTTTTTCAAATTTATAAGTAATATTCTGTGGAAAGAACAGATCATTTACAACTCTTTCCCAAAATGTGAGAAATATAGTGGCTAATAAAAGCTATCTGGTGTGCTTTGGATACAAATATAGATTTAATTCTATTTCTTACTCTTGTTCAAATCACGTCCATCTCCCCAAATCAGTATTGGGTCCAAAAATGAATTGAAACATTTTTCAAGCAAGGTATCTGTAATAGCAAGCAATAATTTCAATGCAGAGCTCTAATAAAAAAAAATCAAACTGAAAAATAAAACTTTATCAAGAAATTTCTTTTCTGAAATATTGAAATACATTTAGTGGGAAGTCACTAATCCATCAGAAGTATCGTATTTTAAAATCTATGAAATTAAGATTTGAATAAAAGTCTGATTTCAAAAAACATTAAAAATATAAAAATAAATAAAATCTATGAAATACTGCTGTTGATTTCAGGGTGACACAAAAGCAAAGAAAGGCATGTACTCATGTAAGTATGTAAGGAGAGAGAGAGAGTGTGTGTGTGTGTGTGTGTGTGTGTGCATACACACGTGTGCTGGGGGTAAAGATGCAGTGCAAACAGGGAAGACGTACAAAAACCATACATAATCTAATCTTGAGACTCTGATAACTTGTTAATTCTGATTTAAAGAACTTTATCCACCCATCTTATCCAGAACCAGACCAGAAAATATGAATAGAGTTAATACCAAAATAAGAGGAAACAAATGAGTAGGTGATCAGCTCATTTATTCATACTTTCAACTTAGTGAAGAAGAATTGTGAGGGTTGGACTTTATCCTTTTAGTTTTTTGAAAATCAAAATTCTATGGTTACAGAACAAGAGGAAAAAATTACTTCTAGGGGAAAATATCAAGTCTACCAATATCCTAAAAATTTAAAACATAGTAAACAACTTATGAAAGTATTCTACTACCTCCCAACATTCAAGAGTATGAAAATAAAATACTTCCATGAATCAGGCTCAAAGGAGTCACACGGATTAATGACTTCATTCTGTCACTGCCAGTCTCTCTGACTGTTCAGAATACAGTGATTAATGCAGTTCTACTGGAAGAACTATTTCTATGCACTTGTGAATTTATGTTAAATACATGTTGTAAAGAAAGAGGCCAAGAGGTATACGCTTTATCTTTAGTACAAAATACCCCAACAAGAAAAAAAGGCAAAGAAAATTCCAAGAGAGCTATCTGGCTGGTTCTGTTTAAACAAAGCTCATTTTGAAGAAGTCAAAGTCAGAGATCAAAAAAAAATCACATCCAAGTCTCCTAAGTTGTCCTCAAAATGTCCCTCCTTCTAAATTTGACCTATGTACCAATGTAACAGCTTGCTTCTCCACAATACAGAGTCTAAAAATTCACAGCCCAAAAGAGCAACAGCTCAACATAAAAGGTCTAAACCAATGAAAAATTTTAACTCCTTGAACTTGAGGTTCATTTGTTCCTTAAACAGATAAATAAATAATTAGAGAGCAAGTGGCTATCTGCACTCTCTTGATTAACCAGTAGAAAACTTTAATTTCTTAGTCAATGAATACTTTCTCTTTCCAATCAATGATGCTGAAGTCCATAGCTTTCCCAGTCTATTCACACTCTGTGTTGCCGTTCAGAGACTGCAACAATGAACTTACACTGACTTAGAATAAAAGGTAGGTAATAAAGTAAATTCAGAGAGGCAGATATATTGGAAAAATATGTCCTGAAAAGTACATAGTTTTAAAACCATCCTTCAATCTTTCTAACATAGAGAGTGCCTCTTCAGCTTCCCTTTCCTTACCTTTCCAACTCAGCAATCTTCTTATCTTTGTCATTCTTCTCATTTTCCACCTCCTTCAAGATTTCCAAGAGGCGGTCAACTTCTGCCTGGGCCTTGCTAGAGTCATCTTTGTACCTGGCAATCTCTCTCTCTAATTGCTGTATTCGATCACTCATCTCTGGACTGGCTCTGGCTTCCAGTGCTGCCTCGTGTGCCTACAAAGAAAATGTCCACATTCTATCAGATATACGTACAGTGGCAGTGGGCAAACCATGTCCCCAAAAGCCACCTATACTCCAATTTCAACAGGGTATTATCAAACATCTAATAGCTAGTCTTCCATTTATAAGGTTCTTCTCTGCTTAAATATTACATAGACAAAATATCACTACACAGTTACTTTTTTTTTTAATAACTGGAAGTTTGTACCTTTTGACCACCTCCACCCATTATACGAACACACACACACACACACACACACACACACACACAGCCCTCCATTTCTGACAACTACCAATCTGGTCTCTATCTATGAGTTCAGTTTTTGGTTTTTACATTCCACATATAAGTGAGATCATACAGTATTTGTCTTTCTCTGTCTGACTTATTTCACTGCCCTGCTTTAGAAACAGACATGATAAAATAGTCAAATTCATTCAACATCTAGCAGAACTAAAAAAGCTGTATAAGACAGGTATATTGTTAATTAAGATCTCTGTGATCTACTTTCAAATTCCTGGGCATAGGTAACTTATTGATTCTATAAACAGTTATGTGTTAATGAATAAAACTAAAGCTGATTCCCAAATATAATTAATACATTGTTTTTATTCTATTATTATTTTAGATTTTATTCTAAACAGCAAAATTCATACAAATACCTTCATAAAACAAGAATGAGTAGGCCTGTTCCATACGGGAAACTACTGTAACTTCAGTTCCAACATGTAAAAAACTCAGAAGTCATCACTACCATTCTTACAAGAAAAAGTTGAAAAACAGAAAATCAATGACTTTTCTAGGACCTATCAGAGAACTGAGGTCACAGGAAAAATTACCCCTCCAACATCAAGAGACACTGGCAAACCCACAGAGCTGAAGCTGAGATCTGCTCACCTGGAGCAGAAGCTGTGAGCAGAAACACTTAAGTGGTAATTTTAAGGAACTGCTGGGGGCTGAGTGTGGACGTACAAGCAAACGAGTGAGAAAAGTCCCAGGGCCGGCGGTTTTAGGGGGGCCCATACTTTCATGCGCTTTAATCCAGGAACCACACCAGGGTCTCACCGTGAAGAGCCAACAAAAATCCCCTTGTGGTTCTGGCTGCAGGAGGGGAAGAGTAACAACTGTGAAATATGCCCAAAGCGTACTCTATCCAAAGACAGACCCTCAGGAGTAAAAATTTTAACAGAGCTTTATCCCACCTAGGGAAAGGGCATTTCTCCCACTCTAGCCCCTGCTAGTAAAAAATAAGACTCATATATTTGACACAGATGTTGGAATTATCAGA
This sequence comes from Lagenorhynchus albirostris, assembly GCF_949774975.1. Classification (NCBI taxonomy): domain Eukaryota; kingdom Metazoa; phylum Chordata; class Mammalia; order Artiodactyla; family Delphinidae; genus Lagenorhynchus; species Lagenorhynchus albirostris. Next base: position 102,031,750 of record NC_083105.1, on the reverse strand, counting down.
CAGGGAATTTAAAGTAACTACAATAAATAGCTAAAGGCACAGGACTTCCCTGATGGTCCAGTGGTTAAGAATCCGCCTTCCAGTGCAGGGGACACGGGTTTGATCCCTGGTCAGCGAACTAAGATCCCACATGCCACAGGGCAACTAAGCCCGCGCGCCGCAACTACTGAGCCTCCGCGCCTCAGCTAGAGAGCCTGCATACCACAAACAACAGAGCCCATGTGCTCTGGAGCCCATGCGCCACAACTAGAGAGCCCACGCAACACAATGAAGATCCCGCGCGCCACAAGTAAGACCCAACTCAGCCAAATAAATAAATAAATAAAATATTTTTTAAAAATAGTTAAAGGCACTAAGGGGAAAAGGAGACAACACCCAAGAATAGAGAGGCAATGTAAGCAGAGAAATGGACACTCCAAGGAAGAATGAGAAGGAAATGCCACATATTAAAAACATGTAAGATCTTGCTTATAATGTAGAATCTAAAAACGGTGAACTCATAAAAGCAGAGCGTAGAAGGGTGGTTGCCAGGGGCTGGGGGTGGGGGAAATGGGAAGATGTTGGTCAAAGTGCACAAACTTTCAGTTATAAGATGAATAAGTCCTGGGGATCTAACATATAGGATATTGACTCTAGTTAACAATGCTGTGTTGCATACTTGAAATTTGCTAAGAGAATACATCTTAAAAAGTGTTGTCAACAACCTAAGTGTCCATCAGTGGATGAATGGATACGAAAATGTGGTATGTACATATGTATGTATGTATACACACATAGGAATATTACTCAGCCATAAAAAGGGGGAAAGTCTTTTCATTTGCCGCAATATGGATGAACCTGAGAACATGCTAAGTGAGATAAGTCAGACAGAGTAGATAAATATCATTATGATTGCACTTATATATGGAATCTAAAACAAAAACAAAAAGACCAAGCTCATAGATACGGAGAAAAGACTGGTAGCCTGCCAGAAGTGGGGAGTCAGAGGTGGGCGACATGGGTGAAGGTGACCAGAAGGTACACATTTCCAGTTACAAAACAGTAAGTCCTGGGGATGTGATGTACAGCATGGTGACTATAAATACGTGCTGCACATGTGAAAGTTGCTAAGAGAATAAATCTTAAAAGTTCTCACGGGCTTCCCTGGTGGCGCAGTGGTTGAGAGTCCGCCTGCCGATGCAGGGGACGTGGGTTTGTGCCCCGGTCCGGGAGGATCCCACATGCCGCAGAGCGGCTGGGCCCGTGAGCCATGGCCACTGAGACTGCGCGTCTGGAGCCTGTGCTCCGCAATGGGAGAGGCCACAACAGTGAGAGGCCCGCGTACCGCAAAAAAAAAAAAAAAGTTCTCATCACAAGAAAAAAAATTATAACTATGTATATTGATGGATGTTCAATAGATTTACTGTGGTGATGATTTTGCAATATATACAAATATTGAGTTGTTACGTTGTACACCAGAAACTAATGAAATGTTATATGTCAATTATACTACAATTTTTAAAAAGTGTTCTCACCACACACAGGAAAGAAGATAACTATTTAAGGTTGATGAATGTGTTAATTAGCTTGATTGTGGTAACCATTTCACAATGCATACATAGATTAAAGCATGTTGCACACCTTAAATATATACAATTTCTGGCATTGAAAAAGCTGAGGAAAAAGAAGAGTGAAAGTGTATATTGCAAACTCTAGAGCAACCTATATTTAGGATGGAGGAGGGCATTGTGGGAGCAGTATAATAGGAAAACATCACTAATTAATTAAAATGAAAAGTTACAGTCTTCCAGAATGAAAGAAGGGAAAATACGAAAAGTAAAATGGCAATTAGTAGAAAAACAAGTAATAAATCAGAGTAGGGGGAAGCCACCAAGTCCTCTACCCAAAGGTAACTTGATTTTTTCTCATGAACCTAAACACGAAGTTTAAGAGATCATAAAAATGACCAGCTATAGAAGTATCATGATAACAAGGAGATTAAAAATAAACAAAGAGGGGCTTCCCTGGTGGCGCAGTGGTTGAGAGTCCGCCTGCCGATGCAGGGGACACGGGTTCGTGCCCTGGTCCGGGAAGATTCCACATGCCGCGGAGCGTCTGGGCCCGTGAGCCATGGCCGCTGGGCCTGCGCGTCCGAAGCCTGTGCTCCACAACGGGAGAGGCCACAACAGCGAGAGGCCCGCGTACCACAAAAAAAAATTTTTAAATAAAATAAACAGAGAAAATGTGGGATTGTCATAAATAGGCGAGTTTGGAATATTAGTGAATAACATTTATTACTCTTGACAGTTACTGCTCAGTTTCATAATCCTAAATACATCTAACAGTCTTATCTTCAACATTCCAGTATTAAATAGAAAATTACTTCCACTTATTTAGTGCAGGGGAAAAAAGTCAATTACCAAATCTGAATTAGTTAATCTCAAAAAAAGTATTTTCCTACTTATTCAAAAGTAACTTTAAGCTACTGGATTTTCTTCCTTTCCTTAGCTTAAGAATATGACTTCATTTCTGGCATACCCTAAATAATGATTCATCACGAGGTGTGCATGCTGAACACACCCAATGTATGGAAAAAGAACAGCACCAAGTCTCAAGACTAGGCTGGGCCCCCTTTTCATCAGTAACCACATGAACTGGACCCAGTTAATCAGAGTTGGTAACTCAGAGATAATAAGCATGAAAGTGCTTTGAAAACTACCAACTGCCATGTAAAGATTAGAGAGGAATAAACCAATGAAATGGATAGTAAACACCTGCACCAAATTCTAATATTCACTGGTACGGGTGACTATCACTGTTAAATTAGCTCTTTCCAGGAAGCCTAATGCTAGTAGAAGAAAAATATCAGATAATTGAGATTTTTACATTGTTGTCTTACATTTCATCTATAAAGGAGTTGCATATTTTAATCTTACTCTAAATTGCCAATTTTCTAAGAGTTCGGGGACTCTCAGGAGTAGAGTAAAATCGGACAAAAACGCCAAGAGAATTAATCAAGGGATAAATGGTATTTTGAATTTTAGGAGATTATTACTCCACTGGTAAGTTATTCCATATGGACACTGTAGAGTTTTCTACTATGCTGTTATGTAAAGCAAAGAAGGAACAGTAATCAAGACAGTATGTTACTGGCATAAAAACAGAAGCACAGATCAATGGAACAGGATAGAAAGCCCAGAGACAAACCCTCGCACATATGGTCACCTTATTCTTGACAAAGGAGGCAAGGATACAGTGGAGAAAACACAGCCTCTTCGATAAGTGGTGCTGGGAAAACTGGACAGGTACATGTAAAAGAATGAAATCAGAACACTCCTTAACACCATATACAAAAATAAACTCAAAATGGGTTAAAGACCTAAATGTAAGGCCAGACACTATAAAATTCTTAGAGGAAAACAGAGGCAGAACACTCTATGACATAAATCACAGCAATCCTTTTTGACCCACCTCCTAGAGAAATGGAAATAAAAACAAAAAAAAAAAGAAATGGGACCTAGAAACTTAGAAGCTTTTGCACAGCAAGGGAAACCATAAAAAAGACGAAAAGACAACCCTCAGAATGGGAGAAAATATTTGCAAATGAAGCAACTAACAAAGGATTAATCTCCAAAATATACAAGCAGCTCATGCAGCTCAATATCAAAAAAACAAACAACCCAACACAAAAATGGGCAGAAGACCTAAACAGACATTTCTCCAAAGAAGACATACAGATGGTCAACAAACACATGAAAGGATGCTCAACACCACTAATCATTAGAGAAATGCAAATCCAAACTACAATGAGGTATCACGTCACACCGGTCAGAAGGGCCATCATCAAAAACTCTACAAACAATAAATGCTGCAGAGGGTGTGGAGAAAAGGGAACCCTCTTGCACTGCTGGTGGCAATGGGAACTGGTACAGCCACTATGGAGAACAGTATGGAGGTTCCTTAAAAAACTACAAATAGAACTACCATATGACCCAGCAATCCCACTACTGGGCATATACCCTGAGAAAACCATAATTCAAAAAAGAGTCATGTACCACAATGTTCATTGCAGCACTATTTACAATAGCCAGGACATGGAAGTAACCTAAGTGTCCATCGACAGATGAATGGGTAAAGAAGATGTGGCACATATATACAGTGGAATATTACTCAGCCATAAAAAGAAACGAAATTGAGTTATTTGTAGTGAGGTGGATGGACCTAGAGTCTGTCATACAGAGTGAAGTAAGTCAGAAAGAGAAAAACAAATACCGTATGCTAACACATATATATGGAATCTAAAAAAAAAACAAAAAAAAAGGTTACGAAGAACCTAGGGGCAAGACAGGAATAAAGACGCAGATGTAGAGAATGGACTTGAGGACACGGGGCGGGGGGAAGGGTAAGCTGGGACAAAGTGAGAGAGTGGCATGGACATATACACACTACCAAATGTAAAATAGATAGCTAGTGGGAAGCAGCCGCACAGGGAGATCAGCTCGGTGCTTTGTGACCCCCTAGAGGGGTGGGATAGGGAGGGTGGGAGGAAGATGCAAGAGGGAGGGGATATGGGGATATATGTATATGTATAGCTGATTCACTTTGTTTTACAGCAGAAACTTTAAATAAATAAATAAAGCAAAGCAAGAAATTGGAAAAGTTTTCTTTAACCTTTTTCAACTGCGAGTCCATCTTCAGACACTCTTCCTTCTTCTGCTCCAAAGCAATTTCTAGTGTCTTAAGCCGTGAGTCCTTTTTCAGTCCTGCGGAAGCCAGGGAAGAAGCATGCTCTTTCAGATCCAAGAGTGAAGCCTGAAAGAAGCAACATACATCTAGAATAAATACTATTTATTAACAAAATGGAGATTTAAATTCTTAAATTTATTTTCCTGGTGGTTTGTAGTTTCTTTCCATTAGCATATACTGACATATTTCCATTTCAAGAACATGAAATACAGAACAAAAACATTAGCTCTGGCTTTCAAGTCCTAACTAAAACAAAATGAATTCCCAAGAAATACCCACTGAATAGTGATTTAAAGAGCTCTACCAGTACATATCCATTCCCACAAAATAAATGGAAGTAGGTCAAGCTTTGTGAATGTAGGCAGTCAACCTTAGTAGCTACACTGACTTTTTTCTTCTCTTCTAATTTTGGAAGAAACATTCTATTAGAAACTTAAATTCCCATAAATTTTCCTAAAGATATTAGAAAGAAAACCCTGAGAATGCCCCTAAAGCTCATGATTATCTGATCACAAGGCATTAGGCATTTTTGCTATTTAGGTGACATCAACAAGGTTCTTCAAAAGCAAAATCAAAGTATATTAAGTCACCTAATTGGTCAACAATCATTTAAGATTTCTCTGCCAATGTTGAGGTGATCGTTAAGAGCTGATGTAAATAGACTGTCCTCCTTGTTCATATTCCGTTCGTCTATCAGCTTCCTCACCATGAGCACAATATTTCTCCAAATGTAACTGGAGAAATACTGTTATTTTAGGATCTGTAAAATGTCATTAACAAGTAAGAAGCCAACTCATAACAGGTGGAAGAGGTAAGAGGTAAGACTTAGGAAATAAATGATTCAATCTACTATATCTCTGCAAAGCTTCCTGAAATAATCCCTGCTACAAGAAGATTCTTTAAATCTTCCAACAGATCGTTTTTTTATATGCATTCTGTAAACACCAACAACATATACACATAATGCACTGGCTAAGCAAACCAAATAATTCCATTTTGGTGATCTTGACCTCTTTCTCTGAGAGGTCGCCTTGCAATAGGCTGACTTTTTCTTTCAGGTCTTTAAGATCTTTTTTGTAGTTATCAATTTCCTCCTGCTTTTCTCGCTCATCTCGGTCCCGCTGGTCCTTTAAGCGTTCGATTGTCCGCTCCTGATAAGAGAGCACATCAATACATGAGAAAATTCCTTTCATACTTCTATCATATGACTGCAATTCAGCTTCTAGCTGATAAAATTTCACACTTCCATCCTCCATTCAAAAGACAGTGAAAGGTTGTTAATAATTTACCTTTTAAAGAATTCAACCTTCCAACCTATCTTGCCCTAACATACATCTGGTTTTGTTCTTTTGATTCCCCTAGGTTTCTTTTCCTATAACCTTAATTAGTATTAGATGTCCCTAGAGTATTCTTTTGGAATAATCTCATTTATTCAAATCCCAAGCAACAAAAAACTTATACATATACCCTAAGGACAATAAGTAGCAAATATTTCTTTTCTATATATAATTCACATGTTGCCTACAAAGCAATGGAAACAACTCACAACTCACACAGCAAAAAGGAGGAGGTTGGAGAGATTATGATTTGTTGAGCTTAAAGCATAAAGAAGGATAAAGAAAAGAGAAACCATTAAAACTTCTGTCAACAGATACTCAGGAAGTTTGAAAGTTGAAGCAATTTAAGTATATTTATGGGTATTATTTCTGAATATATTTGGGGATCAAGCCTTGATCCCTGGGCAGGAAGCCTGAAACATTCTGAGTTCAAGAGGCTTAAGGAACAGTAACCCTATTCCCTAAAGAAAAAATAATAAGAAGAAGAACAATCCAATTAAAATGCCCCACCAAGAGTCCTTAAACCTCCTCCAAGACATTAACACTTGTCATGTTGGGCCACTTCTTATTTAGTCAACCATTCCTGAAAAAAACTAGGTTTGCTCATGAAGGCAAAATGAAGTGGCAAGGCCACGACTAGAAAAACACCAAGTACACTGTATTAATAACTAAAACCCACGAATATATTAGATCCCAATGCAGCGCAGTAAAAGAGAACTAATGTTGCCTCCTGATGGTCAGTGTCTGACATCCCCACATCACCGAATTCTAGCTGACCATACACATAAAAAGAAGATAGTACACAGGGAGCACATGGCTGATTCTTTAGAAACTTCAGCCACTGCCCTCCAGTACGGAATCCATCCTGCCTAGCAACAGATGCTTAAATTGGCAACAACAAAACGCATCTTCTTTCCCTTACACTGGGTACGTCAGCAACAGTACAGGCAGCTCTCTTCCCTTTTGCCAAAGCGACTTCTTCTGTCTTCTCTATCAAGTCTCATCACTAAAGTGACTTTCAGATTAATGGGAAAGCAGAAGCAATGTGTCTGTGAGGAGTCTGGGCCAGTCACCCACCTTCTCGGCAAGGGCCTCCTCCAAAGTAGTCAAGGCGGTGTCAGTGTTGGTGGTGTCAGCCTGCAAGGATCTGACTCGCTCCTTCAAGCTGCTCATCTGCTTTTCCTTATCTCTAAGTTGCTCTTGGAGATTTTCAATCTGAGTTGTGTACACACATTTAAGGGGGGGAAGAAAAGGAAATTAAGAGAAATACAAACAGTCACAATAAAAATCATTTTAAGTTGGAAACAGGTAGATTAGGGTTGTCAGTGTGTGCTCTGTAGAAATAATTTAACCCTAAGGGTCTTAGAACTTCATGCAAAGCTTTAAACTGAGAATTTATAGCCAGAAGAAAGAAAAGACATACACATGGGTATGGTCATACATGCAGAGTCATAAATCTCTATAAAGAAATAAGGAAAGTAGCTAGGGAGAAAAGACCCAACATATAGGGATGGGGATAAAGGGTCTTAAGACCTACAGAGAGGAAAGCCATGAGAAACTGGATTACTTCCAAACCAACAGTGCAAATGCCCAGAGAGATTCCTTTAAAAAATGCTGAGGGAGGACAGCAAATTGAACAGCTGTACGCTAAGAAAAACAAATCAGCTGTAAAAAGGAAAAACTGTTCTTAAATGCTAGTGTTCAAGTTAGGTTTTTATATCATCTTTTATTTGAACAGCAAGCATTTTCAATGAAATTTATTATTATAGTTATTCATTCCTTTATATACACTAGTACGCATTCATTTACTCAAAAAACTATTGGTGAATTCTCTATTCTATGCCAGGCACTAGTGACACAAAAGAAAATGAACAGACCCATTTTCATTACAAGATGGGAAGGGGACTTTATGCAGCTGAATCCAAGCTATGGATGGCCTTCCATGCCATCCTAACGAGCACACATTTTACTCTAGACAGATGCGAACTATTAGGGACTTTTAAGCAAAGAAATGGTCCGGTCAGTTCTGTATTTCAGACTGATAATTCTGACAGCTGTGGAGAAGATATTCAATATCTATGGGGAGTTACGTAGAGACATGGAAACTGCTAGGAGATCGTATCAATTCAGGTAAGAGAGTTTGGAAACTAAATGAGCTAAGAGAGATGGAAAATAGGGGACGGGTTTGTGAAACAGTGTGGAAACAGCATTTTATCACTAGGGAGACTCCCGTACACACAATGAAAAATAGTAAGCAAAAATATGGAGGAACTGTAGAGAGATATTCTTAATAAGCAAAAGGAAAATAAGACAAGTATTCTAAAACTCACAAACTTCATTCTTTCATTCAGCTACGTGCTAGGCAGTTTTCTAGGTGTTGAGGATACAGAATTAATCCAAACAGACAAAAATCCCTACCCTCAAAGAGCTTAACCCTAATACGGTAGACAAGGAATGAATGAATGAAATGAACATAGTATGTAGGATGGTGCTAAGTCCTACGGAGAAAAATGAAGCAGGAGAATATTATATCATCAACTACTCTTGAACTAGCTGGTTTATTTCACATGGTTTTCAAAAAGCAACGTAAATGTTATCTGCTTTGGGACAACTTTCTTGCTCTTACCTCCACGTCAATAAGATGGCCACAGTCTGTATGTCATCACACATGAACAAAGTATTGATCTATATCATACATATACACATCTCCCATTCTTTTCTCTATCTATACATTTGCCTCCATTCTTCCGTCTGTCGATACATTATAGCACGAATCTCCAACCATACTGTTATTACTCATGCTATACACATCTCCACAGATAGACTGGATCTTACTCCTCTACCCCAGCTTTGTATCCTCATATCTGGCACACATCAGGTCTATAATAAATGTTGGTTCATTAGTCAGTAAATAATACATAAGCTTGGACTTTTATAAACTGTATTTAGGCATACACATAAACTTCTGCCAAGAAAAGAACTACAGAAGAACCTAAATCCAACCTTCAAATAATTCCTGCATCAAACCATTTAATATAAGCTCTTTAAGGGTCTGCTTCATTCCAAGCAGACCCTTCCAAGGGGAAGAAAAAAAGGTCCCTCTCTACAGTCCATGAGAATTCCACAGCAGAACAAATAAGCTAAGCGAAAAGATGCAGCAAACTCAGAATAGGGAACCATGAGTACTGTAAGGCTTGGATTTTCACTCTTTAGCAAAGGAAGAATCCTACAGGTGAACCATCGAAATTGGCTCCAGTCTTTTCTATGCCAATAAAGTCCAAAGCATACTGTGAGAGAAAAGACCATCACATATGGGAAGCATTAGTTTCCTTCAGTTTAATCAGACACTCCTATTGGAATCTCATGTGGATCAATACTTATGTAAACTCACAACCACTACAGAGACTTTGCCACTAAAAATCGAGTGCCCATAACATACAGAAGCCAATGCCCTGGTGTTTACATGCTTAACCAGCTGTGCGGGTCACCTTAGTTGCTGACATATAAACCTTATACAAAAAAAAAAAAAGATATCATTTTGTTGATTAGACTTTTTTTTACCAAGAAAGAGCAGTACAACCACCTTTTTTAAAAAATAAAATTTCATAGAACCAACCAAGTTTTACATACAAGAAAACAGAGATTTGTTTTATGAGCCCACCTAATATACAAACAGCCCTTACACGCATAATAAGGATTATACCCTTCTTTCTCCTCCATCATCAGCATCTATGAAAAAATTAAGATGTTAACTGTTAACAATTCCACTTGTATAATTTGTATGTAGTCCAACTCTTAAAGGGATCCATTATTCTTTGCCAGCAAAAACAAAAAAAAACAAACCAACAAACAAAAAGACTTTTCCTGATATACTCAGGTGCAGAAGCTGCTAAACCAGGTAAAATCCCCATTAACAAGTTCTCCCTAAGCTACTTTCTTATCCAATTACCCAGCTGTCTAAACTGTTGAGTTGGAGGGGAGGAAGACGATGCCTATTCCTGGAGAGCAGATATAGCCATTCCACGGCGAAGAAAGGGCAGCGCTCACTAGAGCTGTCTCCTTTGGGCAAGCTGCTATCGGCAAGGAAGACTTGCAGTAGATGCAGATGTGTGCAAACCAGCTGCAAGAGCATTAACCCAAAAGAGGCTCTGTGTGGTGAGTGGTAGGATGGGTGTGTACAAAGCACTTTCCATTTACCCAGCATCATGATGGACAGCAGCTGAATCCTGCTGAAAACTCCTTTTATATATCCTCACTTTGGTTGTGACTCAAAATCGTGATTTTGTGATCAAGGCTCTCTGGGTTCAGACACGTTGCTAACCAAGGGGTGTATGAATGCTATCATATTAATCTTGCCATTATTCTCTTCTTTTAACTAATCCAATATAGAGGCTGTGAAAACTGTTCACCCTAATAGTCCCATATCACACCATTTCAGTATTTACTATGCAATTTCTATAAAATATATAGTGGAAATCCCATTCTACACCAAGTTCAATTATCCACAGGATCTAAAATATACTATTTACAAAAGCTTTGAATCTAACAGCTAAGAGAAAAACTGGATCAGTTATGCACATACTTGACTATTAATGATAAAGATGACTGTTTCAGAATCATGCTAAGTGGAAAAATACTCCTTTAAATATGCTCAGAATATGTACCCCAAAAAAAGAGGAAAACTTTCCATTTTGTAGAAACAGAAACCACAGAATCTCTAGAATGGCAATATGATAAAAACAACAAGAAATTACTCGTGATGGGGGTGGTGGAGGAGGCAGAGGCAGTGGCGACATGAGGGGCCACTAACACTAACAGAGAGTGTGGTATGTGTCAGGCACTGTTTTCAGAAATTTATGTATAACAGCTATTGAAGCTCCACCACAAGACTATAATTATTAGGCAATCTAGCTCCAGAATTGTACTCTTAATCACTGTGCTGTAAATAATATGTTCTATGATGGGGGGAAAAAAAAGAAAGAAAAGAAGAATCACACAAAGATGTCTCAAGCATCTTTCCATAAACGATTCCTCGTTATTAAGTAGTGTTTATCAATAAACACAATGTTATTACTACAGTCACATATGAAAATACTCTCCCCTACAGAAGCAAAGATGGAAGCGTGGAGCATCTTCCATGTACTTCCATGTACAGTCAAACATAACACAGTAAAGCTGGTGGGCAGAACCAAAGGCACTTGATATCAGGATCAGTATCATGATAGTATTAGGACAGTCTGTTTAGCCTTTCAAGGGGTAGAAGGAGGCTAGTTTATTTATACACACGGACTAAGGAGCACTTAACAATAGCTAAAAAAGCTTTTCTTCTTTTACTTTAATAACTTATACTTAATAATATTGAAAATAAAAAATTGTTGCAGAAAATGATGTATTTTATAATTCTATGGGCTCTTCCTACTTTATGCATAACCGATCTGTATTAAGAAGAAATCATTAAGCAGCTATTAACATGTATTCAATTTCTGCATGAGTAAAATTGTGTAGAGATCGAAGGAATTGGTGTTTATTCTATATATGTGTTCCTGGTGATAAACAGGGCGGGGGAGGGTCAATCAGGTTTACACATAGAGCCTAAAATCATAGAGAAGAACTTGAGAGTGAAGAATTCAAGAAGGAAACACTTTTTAAATAACTGTTTAGAGAAAGAAGGCGTTTTCCTTAAAATAACCTCTCTAATTAGAGTATAACTCTGTTAACTGGGCTAGAAAGAAAACAGAAATAATTATTACATTAAATAGAGCCTTTCTTCTCCTCGTACAATTTTTATTTTACAAAGGGAGAAACGCTGATGAAAGGAAGACTAATGCAGAATGCATGCTGCACGCGAATCCCTCAAATCTGTGCACCAGCTCCACACTGGCACGGATTTCTTCACACCTTTTGTTTTGTTTTTTATCAGCATTGCCAGTTGTCAGAAACTATCATGGTTCAACGTGGGTGATTTATTCCTAGTCAAGTGGAACTGATTACTCTGCTGCTGAGGCCCTAATCACTGAGCAAACGTAGAAGGGGCTTCCTATAGGACGTAGTTCTAAGGACAAGAAATCCCAAAATACTTCTTGCAGTCGCCTAGCTACTTGGAACATCATTTAAAGGAAAGCATTTTTTTGATGATGCCTCCAACACTTGTTCTAAGCAGCCATCAGTGTCAAATGTATTGTGGAAAGCAAGTTACTCAGAAAGGCTCTGACCTTTACCTTCTTGGTTAATAATACCTCTCAGTATCAGTGGTAAAAGTACAGGCTGGATGAACTGGTCATAATCAGCTGGCAAAAGAGATCTACAGTACTCAGTGGAATCTAAAAAGGAAAAATTCACTAAGTCCCCTGATCTACGCAATAGTTTGTCTACCATCCTGCAGGCCTGTGAAATGTACTAACAAGGCACAACTATACTTTACCAAAATGATCAGGGTTTGCCCAGACTGTACAGGCCTCTAAATTTTACTTGTCCAGTTATGTGTTTCCAATGATTAGAGGATACAAGAGTTAACAAAGTCATGTGGAACTCTAAGCAGTGTTTTAAACACAATTTAGGTTGTTAAAACTCCCATATCTATATTCTCAATTACTGTTTAGGGTCTTTAACAAGCCCAGCAAAGATTTTGGCTGACAACCAATTATTTCTTTGGTTGAGTTTCCCTCCCAATTGTGCTATTCTCTCATCATATAAGTAATGGACGGATTACCGTGATGAATAAATAGCTAGCTATGTCCCACAGGGCAAGTTACTTGTTCCTTCTAATTACTTACCTACAAGACAAAGACCACTAATATTCCTTTCAATTCTAAAATACAACTGTATTCTTATGATGGGAAAGATGAGAACATTTAAAAAGTAATAAACTTCAGCAGAGTACTACTGTATTTTATCTTAAAAACTGTTCAAATCGAACTATACAGGAAGTATAGGTATGACCTTTAGGAAAATACAGAGTCCATTGCTCTGGTTAGATTTTATTAATTGTTGGGAGGGAAAGTAAGTTCCTTGATAGACTTGCTCATGGTACAGATAATGGAACTAGGGACCTCCTGAATTAAAATAACTGGATAATATGAAGCAAAAGCTGGTGAGACCAAAGGTCACTGCCAGTCAAGATCTGCTTGGTAGACAATTAAGAAAATGGCTCAAATACTTCTTTTTATATCTGGCAGGCATATATAAAAATCTGACGGATATTCATATGCTAAGATTGCTCAAAAAAAAAAAAGAGGATCCATAAATCTATAGTGGCTATGCTTTTGAAGCGGCAGCAATGATGAGACTGTACTTAGGACCTCAATTCACATCTATACAAATGGCATCCCTTGAAGTTGTACAATAACAATAGATAGAACACTCTTAGATCTAATAGTTCACTACATTTTAGTGATGAAAGAACTCAGTATTTTTAAGTAACTAATTAAAGCAGAAACACTAGGCTTAGTTTCTGCCCATCCCCCCCACAAAGAACCACTCTTCTTTGTATTACTTATTACCAATAACAAAGTTGGGAAAAATCAAGTACATAACAATCGAAGGCTAGCTAAATTAAATATGCTCTATCAACCACTGCAATTCATATACTTGATGATTAATTAAGGATATGCAAACTTCTTTATTATATAATATTACATGAAAATGAAAAGTTATCAAAATGTACAATATTATCCCAATTTGAAGAAAAAGTTTATTTTTACATAGAATTTTCCTTGTTATACCTTTTCCACATTTTTCAAGTATTCAGAATGGACATACATCATTTCAATGATAATGACAAAAGCAATAATTTTCTAACTCCTATCTGCGAAATCTTAGGATTTAACAAGAAATATGATTAGGATCATGATAAGAGAGATTCTCCTAACATACGCACTTACCAACATGGGAAATCTCTAGGGGTTTCTGTGGGACATGTGAGCATTTCTATTTAACCCACACCTTCCACCGGTGCATACTGTGGGACCAAGCCAAGCTGTAGGAGACTTGGGGGGTTTTCCGCAATGCCAAAGCAAGACTGAGAGATGACAAATGAATCCAGAGAAAACAAGACTTTCGAAACCTATTTGAAATATAAGGTCCAAAGGAAACAGCAACAGGATGCTTCACATAGTTTAAGTCTAAATTCAAGTTCATCTCACTAAATTTTTATTTTAGCCAGGCCTACTTTTATGGCCTGAAGTAAGCTAACTTGTACTAAAAGTCAATCCTAGTGTGACAAGGCTGGGCTTCCCAAGAAGCAGACCTTGAGACAGATTTTACTGTTCAAGAAATTAGAGGGTGCTCTTGGGATCAATACCAGTGGAAAGGAAGTGGAGCAGGGGGGAGCATGATGGTGCAGAGGGAGAAATTAGGCTTCCATGAAGTCCCAAAGGATTCAGACAACCCCATGGGGAGCTCTGAATCTGTGATGACCTTTCAGAGTTGCCCCAAGTCAGGGCAGTGGATTCAAGCCCTTGTACCCTACAAGGATCAATCACTGGAAACCAATGGGGAGGGGTGTGGCCTTGTACAAGGTAGGTCTCTTTAGCCAAGGCAATCTCCACAGGGGATACTTCCAGCACCTGGGGGAATACATCCTTCAACCTTCAAGGGGGGATCTGGGTCACTCATCACAGCATCCATTATACCCAGCAGCTATGTATGTGCTCTTTCTAGTTAAATAACATTTAACATGAAATTGTAATTGCCCTCAATTTATGCTATATTTGAACCATATACGTAATTTTATGGCTTTGTAAAACCTAGAGACCCTTCTATCGCAACTAGATTGTTTCACCAATGGTGGGCATTTTGAAGCAGGAGTTCGGGGATGGCCTTTAAGGTGTGTCTGACATCCCAGTCCACACAAATGAGCCATGTGCATTTTTACATGAAGAGCACCCGCAGCTTTCATCAGATTGTCAAAAGGGTAGGAGAAAAGTAAAAAATCATTAATTAGTGGCATTCTTTTCAAATACCCACAACATTTTCTAAAACGAATAGCCACTTCACTTAAAATTGCTTGCTTAGCTGTTTTACAAAGATACTGTGTTACCAAATTTGCTGTGTAAGAGTTTGGCCTGGTTGGGATGCAGGGAGAATAGATCCAAACATCAGTTCCTCACCTAAATGCAATGGAAGCCCAAGAATCTTATTAAATTTAGTAAATTCTCCTTGGTCAACTTGAATGATTTGTCTAATCTGAAAAACCCCTGTAGGAAAAAAAAAGTGTCAGGAGAAAAAAGTAAGGAGGTCTGGCAATTACAGGAAGATAAAATAGATAAAGGACAAAATACATGTCTGATGCTGGAAGCTATTTTCTGGTGAGGGTGTACACATCGGTATGGCAGAGAGAAGGAAGAGCACAAAAAGCTACTTCATCAAAGTTTGATTTAATAACTTCTTCAGGAGGTTAATTATTTCAGCTTCTCAACTAGAGTTGACAGGCACCTAGGCATCTATCCAAACAGGCATTCCCACAGGTGAGAATGCAATGCAAGTTAATTCATGCCAAATTATAAGCAGTTTTAAGCAGAAGAAAATATTAACTGTGCTTCAAAACTTTGATCAAGCATTTTTTTTCCAAATCCTTTGCCCCTTTCTAGATACTTATCTATGTAATATCTATACTGTGACAAGTTCTATACTGTGACAAGTTCTATACTGTGACAAGTTCTATACTGTGACAAGTTCTATACTGTGACAAGTTCTATACTGTGACAATCTATACTGTGACAAGTTCCTACTACACGGTCTCCTGAGAGACTACTAAGAACAACCTTTGTCCCAAAAGGATGACCCTTCCATATGACTTGTTAATTACTATTTTTCAAGTTTAAAATATGTTTTCAGTCAAAACAGAAGTCAGGGCACTCCAAACTAGAGCTTGCAAGACTCTGAGAATATTAATATGGCATACGATCAACAGAAAATGGACACATTACATAAATCCTCAAATTATTCATGAAGCTACTTAAAAGTCCAAAGAAATGATGTTTTAATAAGAGTCAAAATTATTTCTGTGTTGTACAAAGCATTACACTATAAGCCTTTGAATGCTTCTTGTTTATACTATACCCTAGCACTTTGGATAAATAAAGCATTTATCCAAAGGCTATGTTCTCTCAGGTCCATTCCTATTGCCTCCATGATAATGGTGGTAGAACAAGTTTCTACATCTCTCCAGGTGAAAAATACAAGGCTCTTTAAAAACACATTCACCCTTATCCCAGGAATGCCAGGTTGATCCACCATACAAAAATCAATCAATATAATGTACCATATTAATAAAGAACAGAAACCACATGATCATCCCAATAGCTACAGAAAAAGCATTTGACAAAATCCAACACCTCTTCATGATAAAAAAACACTCAATAAACTAGGAACAGAAGGGAACTTCCTCAACTGGATAAAAGGCATCTGTAAAAATCCCAGTTAACATCATACTCAAGGTGACAAATGAAAACCTTTCCCCTAAGATAAAGAACAAGACAAGGATGTCCACTCTCACCACCTCTATTCATCATTACACTGGACAATTAGGGAAGGGCAATTAGGGAAGAAAAAGAAATAAAAGGCAGCCACATTGGAAAGAAAAGGTACAGCTACCTCTATTTGCAGATGGCATTATCTTATACATAGAAAATACTAAAGAATCCACTAAAACACCATTAAAGATAATAAACCAATTTAGCCAAATTTCAAAACCCAAGACCAATAAACAAAAATCACTTGTATGTCTTTACACTAAAACTAAATAATCTAAAAATGAAGTAAAGAAAATTCCATTTACAACAGCATCAAAAATAATAACATATTTAGGAATAAATTTAAAGAAGTGCAAGGCTTGTAAACTGAAAACTACAAAACATCAATGAAAGAAACTAAAAACAACCTAAATAAGTTAAAAGACATCCTGTGTTGATCAACTGAAAGACCTGATGTTGGGGGCACTTACTTCTTTTTTTGGACTCCCAAAAGCCAAAACGATCTTGAAAAGGAACAAAGGTAGAGGATTCACAGTGTCCAATATCAAAACCTATTACAAAGCTACAGTAACCAAGACAGACACATAAATTGATGGAACAGAACTTAAAGTTCAGAAATGAACATGTGTGTCTATGTACAACTGATTTTTAGCAATGGTCCCAAGACCATTCAGTGGAAAAAGAAGAGTCTTTCAACAAATGGTGCTGGGACAAATGGATATCCACATGCAAAATAATGAAGTTGGATCCCTACCTTACACCATATACAAAAATTAACTAGGAATGGACCAAAGACCTAAATGTAAAAGCTAAAACTATAAAACTCTTAGAAGAAAACACAGGAGGAAATCTTTGTGACCTTCAATTAGGCAATGGTTTCTTAGATATGATGTCAAAAACATAAGCAACTAAGGAAAAAACAGATAAACTGGACTTCATCAAATTTAAAACTTTTGTGCATCAAAGGATGCTATCAAGACAGTGAAGAGATAACCCAGAGAATGGGAGAAATATTTGCAAATCACTTATCTGGTATGGATGGAATCTCCCAAATAAAGACTTTCTAGAACTCAACAATAAAAAGACAAATAACTCAATTTAAAAATGGGCAAAGGATCTGAATAGACATTTCTCCAAAGAAGATACACAGATGGCCAGCAATTACATGAAAAGACATTCAACATCATTAGTCATTATGGAAATACAAGTCAAAACCACAACAACATACCACTGAACACCCATTAGAATGGCTATTTGAAAAAGAAAAATAACTAGTGTTGGCAGAAACGTAAAACGGTTCAGCCGCTTTAGAAACAGTTTGGCGGTTCCTCAAAAAGTTACAGGTAAAGTTAACGTCAATTCCATTCCAAGATATAAACTCCAGAGAAATGAAAAACATATGTTCATACAAAAACTTGTACATAGATGTAACACAATCATTATTCAAGTGGAAACCACCCAAACGTCCAGAAACTGATGAATGGATAAAAAAAATGTGCTATATTCATTACAATGGAATATTATTCAGCCATAAAAAGGAATAAAGTACTGACACTTGCTACAACATAATAAACCTTGAAAACATTAAGTTAAAGAAGCAAGACATAAAAAGCTACATATTATATGATTACATTTATATCTAGAATAGGCAAATTGATAAAAACAAAAAGTAGGTAGTGGTTGCAGACACAGGTAGGGGTTGTGACAGGTATGGGTTTCTTTTTAGGGTCATGAAAATGTTCTGGAACTGGACAAAAGTGATGGTTGCACAACCTTGTAAATATACCAAAAACAACTGAATTATATAGTTTAAATTGGTAAAGTTTACAGTATGTGAATTATATCTCAATTAGGGAGGAAAAAAAGCATCAATCCAATTAATCCCATGGTGCTAGCTTTAAAAGTCAAGGTTCCCCCCTCCCCCCCTCCACCCAGGGGTTTTTACAACCAAAAAATGTTTCTAGATCTTGTACAATGCCCCTTTTGAGACAAAACTGTCCCTCCCGTCCCAGTTAAGAAACACTGATATAAATGGAATGAAACTGTAATCTATTCATTTGAAGTGTCAATCTTTAAAAAGCATAGTTTCTGTGACAGAATAAGAAAATAGAAAAAAAAAAGTCAAGGTTCCCAATATCCATCAACGAAGCGTGAAACTACTCTAGTACTGAGATTTATCTGGCGTTATTCCCCAAATAACACAAATACAGACAACAGTTTAGTCAAGTTTCTCTGTTCTTAATGGACTTAAAAATTCTCTTGCAATCACTGTGTCATCCATGCACATAGTCTGACGCACATCTAGATGGCGTCTCTTCCACGTTAGATCACTCATACGCAAAAGTTTTCATCTAGACAGTTGTGCTGCTCACCTATGATGATCTCCAAATTAAATACATAGCATTAATTCACCTTCTGCTGTCAGCCTGCCCTTTCTGCACACCTTATTCCTCTGTACCCTTTTCCTATCAATTATTTTCATACCCAGTGATAATGCCTCAACTGGGTAAAACAATTTAAAACTGTTTAGAATTCCTTCTGGTTTGAAGTGACTTCTGTTGACAGCAATGGATGATAGTAGACGTCCTATGAATAAGAGATTAAAACACTGAGCAAAAAAACAAACAAACAAAAAAACACTGAGCAGAACATGGAAATACACAAAAAAGTCATACGACAACAGAAAAGAAAGTGAGAGCTTTATTACCATACCGCACAAACAAAATCTCGCCCTCATATTCTCAATCCTTTATCCAACATTTTTATTCAACTGGAGCAGATATTTTGCACAGACGGCCGCAACAATGTCTCCGACTTTACGGCTCTTCTGTAAGTGGCTTTGCCACTCCTCCAGTAAGACGTGGAGTATTTTTCTTGACGCTCCCGCCACCAAATCAAGTTAGGTCCTGTGACTACTGTGACCAGAAGAGTACAGACAAAAGGAATCCCCTGCTGCTTCCAAACCAACTCCTAGCATAACCCTTAACTGGCCACGTAGACACGTAGCCAGAGGCCAAGGAATACCCAGGCAGGATGTACGCAAATGAAGCAACCATCCTGGTAGTGGGTCACTCAGCTGCAGACACCCCCAGCTGTCACGAAACAAATCAGGGACAAACTATGGAAGAGAGCCCTTCCTGAATTCCTGATTCACAAATAAAATGCCTGTTTACTCCACTAAGCTTCAGTAACAGTTTATTATGCAGCGAGAGGTCTTCCTCCCCCTGTCTATCTTTACAATGCTATTGCTCTTTCTGTTTTAATCACTGATATCGAAAGTGTATTGTTTCTAGATTATCAGAAGATAGGGATGAGGCATGTTGTGTTTTCTTTTATTGTTTTTATTTTTTGGAGAGGGGTGTTCTGGAAGAGGAGAGATGGTGAGGAGGAACATAATATGAAAAGATATATAATGAAAAGATATTTTGTAACAAAGTGAACTAAGATCCTCCCTTTTTTAGGGAATAATTCTTCAATCATTTGTAAGATGTCACTTGTATAAGACCAGAATCAGTTAAAAACAGTTATCTACTGACAAATGGAAGTTAAATCAGACTTTGCAAGTTCAACTATCTACCCTCCTTAAGGTTTACTTGAAAAAGTGAGGGGAAAAAAGTTATATGAAGCAAAGTAAATCCACATGGAGCATATTCCCCAGCAGAAATGTTATCATCAATCAGACTTCATTTACTATGCATTGTTTTTTCAATAAAATATTTCAAGAATTTAGCTATACATATTTTCCACTGAGGACAAAAATTTTTAATTAAACTGAGTTCTATTAAAAAATAATAAAGAAAGAAAGAAAAGGGACAATTCTAATGCCTAAGTATATTAAGTTTCCAACTTAAAATCCAATTAGGGCCTGACCTGCTCTTCTTTCAACTTAGCTTCATTAGCAGCTGGCTTGTGATTTAAAAATAATATTTAGAGAACATTACAATTAATCCTTATTAAAAATAAAAGCACAATTTTTAAAATATTAATTTTCTCAGAATAAATTAGTAAATATTGTTTTCAATGATAAAATATATTCTTTCCATTTTATGATATGGAAAAAGTGAAGAAATGAACATGTCCTTAAGTCAAGACTCTACAGCAAACAAATAGAGTATATAAAGAAGCTACTCTTTCTGACTTCCTACGGAAAACAAAGTAACAGGAGACTTAAAGAACCAATCCAGGACCACAAAAAGGGAAAACTTCCCAATTCAATTATCAGTTAGCTTCTGCTACTGATAAATCTAAACTCTAAATACCAAAACCTAGGAAACTGGAGATGCAGGCAAGGTGAAATAAAGAGAAGTTACAGAGGCATAGAAGGGGAAGATGATAACGTCTGCGTCAGCAAATTAAACTCCAAGCTACATTACCATTTATAATCAATCAAGCAAGAAGCTGTACAATTTTAACACAGATTTTGAATGCTGCTCAGATTCAAATGCTCAATTACATTTTCCAGGTCAGTGATTTATTATAAAGATAAGAAATTTACTGTAACACAAAACTACTTTAAACCATAGGGGAGAGCCCTGGAAAGGAGAGGCCACTGCTAATCCCATTGTACTGCATGCTTGGCCATCTGCTATTGTCTCATTTCATTCTCTGAGCACAGGGCTACCCCTGTGCGTACAAATACGTATACTACCTAGAAAGCTGGAAGGCTATGGGCAGGCAGCGGTGGCCCAGTCAGAGCCAAAATCGGTCCAGAGTATGTGATTCACAATCCAGCCATTATCAAAGCTGCTACTATTTTCAGAAAACAAGGACTTTTAATGCATATTTAATATGCCAAAGTAATACATTGTTTCCTGGTATTCTCCTTAAATACTAAAATAGTTAAATATTACTTAAATTTACAATTATAAGTATTATTTGTGAGAAAAATGATAGAGAATGCAGATGCCAAGAACAAGGAAAGGATGAAAGCAGAGTTACCATCTGCTCTTCCTTATGGAATAAGTGTCTAAATCAAGAAGCAAAATAGGGACCTCCCTGGTGGTGTAGTGGTTAAGAATCCGCCTGCCAATGCAGAGGACAAGGGTTCAAGCCCCAGGAAGATCCCACGTGCCGTGGAGCAAATAAGCCCATGCACCACAACTACTGAGCCTGCATGCCACAACTACTGAAGCCCACGAGCCTAGAGCCCATGCTCCGCAACGAGAGAAGCCACTGCAATGAGAAGCCCGCGTACCGCAATGAACAGTAGTCCCCGCTCGCTGCAACTAGAGAAAGCCTGCACGTAGCAATGAAGACCCAACGCAGCCAAAAATAAATAAA
The DNA here is from genome assembly GCF_949774975.1 of Lagenorhynchus albirostris. Lineage (NCBI taxonomy): Eukaryota > Metazoa > Chordata > Mammalia > Artiodactyla > Delphinidae > Lagenorhynchus > Lagenorhynchus albirostris. Next base: position 102,009,936 of record NC_083105.1, on the reverse strand, counting down.
TTTAAAAAAAAAGAAGAAGCAAAGTAGGTTAAGTGTTGCATAGAATTAAGACATGTCTCTAGGGACTTCCCTCGTGGTCCAGTGGTAAAGAATCCGCCTTACAATGCAGGGGATGCTGGGTCGATCCCTGGTCAGGGAACTAAGATCCCACATGCCGCAGGGGCAACTAAGCCCATGCACCACAACTGCTGAGCCCGCGTGCCACAAACTATAGAGCCCACGAGCTCTGGAACCTGCGCACCACAACTACAGAGCCCATGCGCCCTGGAGCCTGCACACCACAGCTAGAGAAGAGAAAACCTGCCGCTACAACCACAGAGAAGCCCACGCGCTGCAACGAAAGACCCTGCGTGCCTCAATGAAGATCCCGCATGCTGCACCTAAGACCTGATGCAGCCAAAAGTAAATTTAATTAATTAATTAAAAAATAAAAAGACATGTCTCCAGGAAAATCTCAAGTTCCACCTGTAAGGTTATACTTCAGTATACCACCGCAGGTAAATTTCTAAAGTTTCCGATGGAAAATCTTCAGGGCCAGGGGAAAGAAATATTGAATTCTATTTATTAGTTTCCTAAATAAACTAATAGGACAATAAAGATGAGTACATTCTCTGAAAACCTTCTCATTATGTAAGAAATGGGAATAATTTTCCCAGAGACCAGGTAATATGAGAGATCATAGTAAGAAAGAAAAGGCAGTGAGAGACAGAGCTCTACCAGAAATTTTTAGGAATCCGTATTACAAATGTATGAAGTCCAGAGGTGAAATTCCAGGGCGTGACCCTCTGGAAAGGACACTATTCCCCTTTTTCATTCACACCACTCTCTCAGCTTGGGACGTCTTACCCCTTCCCCATCTGTCTAGCAAACTTTCACACACCTTTCAAGACTCGACTGCTAAGACCTCTCTTAGACTCCTTTCACACAAGGTCGAATCTGGAATGTCTTGCTTTGTGCCCACTGTACACCATTTGTATGTTAACTTCTTTAACTGCTACAACCCTGAGACTCTGAGAGCAGAAACCATCCTGTCTGTGTACTTAGCACAGTGCCAGGTGCACAGCAGAAGGCAATGTTGACTGCATGAATGAGACAGCTGAGGACGCCTGGGAAGACTGGGACGCCCACAGGAACATAAAGTGACTGTGAAACTATAAACGTACTCAGTAAAGGGGGAAAGGAGAGAAGCCACGATGATTCCAGTGTATACAAATAGACACACTGCTTAGAAAGCTAGGCCAACATGCACATGATCAAGTGGCTCACATCACTCCAAGAAGGAATTACACAGAATGACAATGAGTCCAATGGACTCAGATTTTCAAGACAGATTTCTTCTGGATGAAGAACAGAGGAGAAAACGGATTTACAAAGGAACTGTACTGTATAGCACAGGGAACTGCTCGAGATTCTGTAATAACCGAAATGGGAAAAGAACTTGAAAAAGAATAGTTACATGTAAATGTATAACTGAATCACTTCGCTGTACACCTGAAACTAACACAACATTGTAAATCAATTATACTCCAATATAAAATAAAAATTTTTTAAAAATAAAAAATAAATTAGACCTGCCAACAAACTGGGATTACCAAAAAAAAAAAAAAAAAAAAAATTCCTACAGACAACAAAAGGAGGTCTAAGAATTGTTTGGATAAACGTATCAATCTGATAGAGTTTTCTTACAATATACCACAAAAGTCTTTTCTGGGCCTATGCAACATTTTATCACCTACATGGATGCATAAAGAATATATTCATGGGCATCCCTGGTGGCGCAGTGGTTAAGAATCCACCTGCTAATGCAGGGGACACGGGTTTGAGCCCTGGTCCGGGAAGATCCCACATGCCGCGGAGCAACTAAGCCTGTGCGCCACAACTACTGAGCCTGCGCTCTAGAGCCCGTGAGCCACAACTACTGAGCCCGCGCTCTACAGCCTGCGAGCCACAACTACTGAGCCCGCATGCTGCAACTACTAAAGCCCGCACGCCACAACTACTGAAGCCCGTGCACCTAGAGCCCGTGCTCCACAACAAGAGAAGCCACTGCAATGAGAAGCCTGTGCACAGCAACAAAGAGTAGCCCCCGCTAGCCGCAACTAGAGAAAGCCCACACGCAGCAACAGAGAACCAACACAGCCAAAAATAAATAAATAAATTTACTTTTTTTAAAAAAAAGAATATATTCATAAGGGTTGAAGGCATAAAACTGAAGGAGATAAACAGACTAAATAAATCAAGTTTCAAAAGATTCTCAAAGATTAGAATCATTGGCTGAATTTAGCAAAGTAAAATGTAATAAGAATAAACAATATTAACACCTATTAATATATGCATGGTATATAACACTCCATGGGTTCCAAGGTGCTTTTATACACATTACATCATTTAACAACCCCCCCAAAGTAACTATTATACCCTGTCTACAGATGAGGAAACTGAGGGTTAGTGAGTTTTCCCAATACCACATTTCAGGGAGGGCCAAGAACAGAACATTAATCACCTTCTAATCATCTCTCTCGCAACTAGATTCAGAAATCCAAAGAGTACAAGCATGGAGGAAAAAGGAGTGTAGAAAAACAACTGCCGTCAGAAAACTTAATCAGCGCAAGTAAGAATGATGGGGGCTGTCAAATATAGGCTCCCAATGTCTAAAAATCATCCCGCTGAAGGAGGATTACACTTGTTCAGTACGGCCCAAGTTAATCTTAACCAGCAAACACAATAAGTAGCCAAATTCTGGTTCAAGGAAAGAGGGTCAAAACTGTCCAAGCCATTCATTCATCTCAATTGGACATATCTGACCATAAGCTGAATAAATCCATTTGCCAGACTCTGTAGGAAATTTTAATCAAACAAACAGCTGGGCTTTATCAAATGAGACTCTACATCTGTACCAGACATTGTTTCAAAATATACAAATAAACTTCTAGAGAAAGGTGGTTCTAATTTCACAATTATAAAATTAGGAATAAATTTAAAGTAAAACATAGGAAAAATTCTTTCTCAATGAAGATAGATATGTAGGTACAGAGAAGGTTTTTTCTAGGCATTTTTATTATTCATATTCAAACAGAAGGAAACATATAAAGTATATAATAAGCACCCATGTACCAGCAATGCAAATTAAACAGAAGTAAATCTGCCTCCAGGTATTTTAAATATATTTCAAATATAAATATATACCTATATGTTATGAAGTATGTTAAATTACACACAAACGCATTACCCATCGTAAGAATGAGAATTACCTAAAGATACTCATATATTCTTCCTTATCCCAACCCTCTTCCCTTCCCTACCTCCAGAAGAAATAACTTTGCTGAATTTTTATCCTAAATATTCCCTTGCCCTAAAACGAAAAGAATAATATATTCCACTGTGTGACTATACCACAAATTACTAACTCAATCATTCTGTCAATAAACATATGCAAAGTGCTTCCTCAGTTCTGTTTTGGTTTTTTCCTTAATCCAAACAAGGTTACTATGAGCGTTCTTACATACATCCTGGAGTTCATCTAAAGTGTATGTATCTGGCAGGGTACCCTTATGTTTAGTAAGCGCTTTCTAAAATAGTTGTACCTATTTAAAAACCCAACAGCACTGTGTGAGAAATTCAGTTGCCATATTTACCAACACCTGATACTGTGAGACTTAACTTTTGCCAACACAGCTTACAACAGTAAGTATAAAATGGTTTCTTAATCTGGTCTTATTTTACATTCCACTGATTACAGTGAGGGTACATAACTTTTCATATTTATTTGCCATGTGTGTTTCCTCTTATATAAGTTTTATTAACACATACGCAGGTTGTACAAAAACACGCATCCTGACCTAAGATACGGGTGCATGCATAAACACCAAAGCAAGCATTTATTTCTGGGAGAGAATGGAGGGGAATACTCTCAAGAAAAGACATGCCAAAGAACTTTGACTCTGTTTGAAATTTTACTTCCCAAGTTGAGTAATTACTATTACTTATTATGTTATTCTCTATGCTTTTTGAATCTCACAAATAATTAAATTATAAAATGTAAAAAGATAATATAAATGCATGGTCAACAAGCAAGCACCCAGCGGACTTCCCTGGCTGTCCAGTGGTTAAGACTATGCTTTCCAATGCAGGAGGTACAGGTTCAATCCCTGGTCAGAGAGCTAAAATCCCACATGCCTCACGGCCAAAAAACCAAAACATCAAACAGAAGCAATACTGTAACAAATTCAATAAAGACTTTAAAAATGGTCCACATCAAAAACAAAAATCTTAAATAAAAAGGTACACTTAAAAAAAAAAAACAAACAAGCAAGCACCCAGGACCACTCTTGAAAAAGTGTTCAAAGGAGTTCTTGGGGAACCAAGAACTAAATGAAATGTAAACCTTGGGAACAGGTAAGCCATGGTGCTACAAACAGTGGTAAACATTAAATTCACTTAAACACAGAAATAAAGGCTAAACAATCTGAGTCACGATTACAGAAAAGACTTTTTCCCCTTCAAAAACCAACACAATGTAAATATGAAAAGTATTGTGGACTCAGCAAAAGACAACAAAGCTTACCAACAAAAATCAGGAAGGGGGGTTATAAACAAACTAAGTATTTTTCATAAAAAGCAGTCAAAGAAACAGAGGCAGATAAGCGAAACAGACCAGAAACAGGCCCAGATTTAAACAATTTATTTTTGGCATTTCAAATCAGGAGGAAAAAGGTAGATTATTTAATAAATATTATAATGATGACTGGCCACATATAAGAAGAAAAAGCTGAATCATTAAAGCCAATATATAAATTTTATAAAACAATTTTTAGGTATAAAGAAAAAAGAAACTTTAAATGTACCAGAAGAAAGCATCCGTGAATTACTTAAAAACCTTGGTGGGCATAAGGACTTTCTGAGCATGACCGAAAACTGAGAGGACACAGGGGAAAGGACAACTAAATTTGACACATAAATTCTAAAACAAATACCATAAAGGAAGTAAAAAAGAAAATGACAAACAAGAAAATATATTTGTAAAACATGAGGAAAGAGGCCAATGCACTTACTAGGGAACCCCTATAAATCAATAAGGGAAAAAAATAAACCATCTAATAGAAAAATGTAGAAATGACATGAATATGTAGCTTCAAAACGAAGAAAACCCTATGAAAAAATGCTCAACATGCACTCAAATTTAAATAAATACTAAGTAAGAAAGTAGATATTTTTGGAACTTCCCTGGTGGCGCAGTGTTTAAGAATCCACCTGCCAATGCAGGAGACACGGGTTCGAGCCCTGTTCTGGGAAGATCCCACATGCCGCAGAGCAACTAAGCCTGTGTGCCACAACGACTGAGCCTGCGCTCTAGAGCCCACAAGCCACAACTACTGAGGCTGCGCGCCTAGAGCCTGTGCTCCGCAACAAGAGAAGCCACCGCAATGAGAAGCCTGTGCACCTCAACGAAGAGCAGCCCCTGCTCGCTGCAACTAGAGAAAACCCACGCGCTGCAACTAGAGAAAACCCAAGCACAGCAACAAAGACCCAACGCAGCCATAAATAAATAAATAAATAAATTAAATAAATAAATAAATAAATAAATGGGGGGCGGGGGGAGAGAGAGAGAGGAAGGAAGGAAGGAAGGAAGAAAAGATATTTTTAAATTATCTACCAGGTCAGTGGAAATTTTTAAAGGTTTGGCAACAAACGTCTGATGAAGCTGTGCAGAAACTCATCTTAATATGTAAAAGCACAAGCTTTTTAGAGAACTGGGCATCCATCAATTTTTTTAGATGCATACAATATCAATTCATGAATGAGGTATGTTTATGTCATTAATTGTTACGCTACTATAACAAATATATAAACAAGAAAAAAACCCTATAAATATCTACTTATACAGCTATAGGACATCAGTTAATTATGGTGCAAGTGAGACACCGAAAACCATGCAGACGTTAAAAACAATGAGATAAAGCTACGTATAAAAAGACACAAAAATATGTTTATTTTTAAACGAATAAAAAAGTATGATCCCACTTGTCTGTTTTAAAAAAGGTGTGTAATATACGTATGCCTATATATGCACAGATATTTTATAGAAGAGTATACAAATAACTATTAACAAGTTACATCTCTAAGAAGCTGCACTGAGAGGGTCAAAGGATGAGAAAAGATAAGTTCATTTCATATGTTTTTGTACTTCTTGAATTTCTTTTTACTTTGAACATATATTACTTTCATAATTTAAAACTAGCTAATTTTTTAATCCACATTGTCATTTCTTAGTGTCTTTTCTTTAACTGAGGTATAACTGACATGTAACATTGTGTAGTTTCAGGTGTACAACATAATGATTCAGTATTTGTATATACTGCAAAATATCACCACAATTAAGTCTAGTTAACATCTGTTACCATATATCGTTATGAAATTTCTTTTCCTGTGGTGAGAACTTCTAAGATCCACTCTCTTAGCAACTTTCAAACATGCAGTACAGTACTGTTAACTATATTTAGTCACCATGCCATACGTAACATCACCAGGACTTATTTATTTTATAACTGCAAGTTTGCACCCTTTGACCCCCTTCTTAGTGCATTAAAATCTAGGTTTTAAAACAGTTGAGTACATTTACTCAATATTTCAAATATTTCAAAACGAATATATTTCAAATATACTAGTGATTCTACATTATGCATAAAAATTAGACAAAAAAAGTTTCAGAGGCTAAACTTTTACAATGATTGTACAACTCTCTCCCCCAAAGTATACTTCAGAATTATTTTTTCTATTAAAAAAATAATTGTGGGCACACTAGAAGTTAGTAGCAAAGTTACAGCAACAACCTACAGTGGGAATAACCCAGGGATTTACAGCAAGCCAAAACATTAATACACATCGACCAAGAAAAAAAAAAGAGTACTCAAGTGTATAACAAGTTTTGCAAAGCTAATGTGTTTCAAAGTTCCCAATTAAAAAGCAATATAAGGGGGCTTCCCTGGTGGCGCAGTGGTTGAGAGTCCGCCTTCCAGTGCAGGGTACACGGGTTCAATCCCTGGTCAGGGGAATAAGATCCCACGTGCCAGGGGGCAACTAAGCCCACGCGCCTCAACTAGAGAGCCCGTGTGCTGCAAACTACAGAGCCCATGTGCTCTGGAGCCCACGCGCCACAACCAGAGAGAGAAAACCCACATGCCACAACTAGAGGGAAGCCCGCGCGCCGCAACGAAAAGCTTGTGAGCCACGACAAAAGGTCCCCTATGCTGCAACTAAGACCTGACGCAGTCAAAAACAAACGAACAAACAAAAAGCAATATAGGGGAAGTTTCTACAAGCTAAACATAGTCTAACCATATATCCAGCCACCATGCTCCTAGGTATTTACCCGAATGAGTTAAAAACTTGTGCCCACACAAAACCTGTATGTGAATGTTCATAGCAGCTTTATTCATAATTGATAAAAATTGGAAGCAACCGAGATGTCCTTCTGCGGGTAATTACATAAACAAACTGCAGTACATCAGACAGCAGAATATTATTCAGCGATAAAAAGAAGTGAGTTATCAAGCCATGAAATGAAATGGAGGAATTTTAAATGCATATAGTAAGTAAAAGAAACAAGTCCTGGAAAGGGTGCATACTGTATGATTCCAAATACATGACATTCTGGAAAAGGCAAAACTATAACCAGTAAAAACATCCGTGGTAGCGAGCTGGGAGAGAGGTGAACAGGTAGAACACAGAGATCTTTAGGGCAGTGACGATACTCTGTATGACTCTGTAATGGTGGAGCCATGTCATTATACATTCGGCAAAACCCACAGAACTGTACAAGACAAAGAGTGAAACCTACTGCAAGCTACAGACTTTAGTTAATAATAATGTACCAATATCGGTTCATCAATTTTAACAAATGTACCACACCAATGCAAGATGTTAATAAGGGGAAACTGTGGGCAGGGAATAAATGGGAAAATGCCCTAAAAATAAAGCCTGTTAACTTAAGAAGAAGAAGAAGAAAGCAATAGAGGGCATCTCAAAGGCATAGGGAAGGGAAGAGCCCAGCGGAAGGTGCTCGGCTGGGGGTTGTAGTTAACGTGGGACAAAACCAGGTGACCAGCAAGGAGGAAGGGGGAAGGGCCGCACCACGGCACACAGAGCACTCGTGTGGCCAGGGAGGGGCTGCTGGTCCCATGCTCCTCTTGGGGAACTCACAGCGAGCCATTTGTTTGTGTTCTCCACACTCACGCATTCTTCAAGTCTTGGTAACTGGAACATTTCTCTCTCCCGGCTCAGAAATGATCAGTGGAAAAGGAACCAAAACAAGTACCTCATTATGTGTCAAGATTAACCTGGGAAAACTGTGGGCTGTTGACTGAACTGCTTCTCTTAATCGGCTGGTGCTCTAGCTTTAAAAGTTCCCAGGAGACAACCTGAAATCCAGAATCTTCTCAGAACAGAAAAGAGTGGGGGAAATTCTGAATACATCATCAAACAGCAAGAGCCTCAAGCCTTTGGAAAGAGCCCAAAGGCCAAAAGCAAGACCTGTAGAGCTCTGTCCACACTGGTGGGTAACCTGATGATTATCTAACAAATTCAGCATGTGTCTACCAGAGTTCCAGAAGAGTGAGAAACCTTGGGTTTCATCTGAGTTAGAACAACCTTTGATTACAGCTGAGTCACCTCCGTGTTCTTAATACAAGTAAGACCTGGGGTCTTTTCACTGTGTCTATTCATGTGATATATGTCGCCCTCCAGTGTGAAATGGAAGGATGCCCTTGTTCTGTGGGGAAGACAACTGTGGAAGAAGGAGCTATGAGTACGGAGAGAGCCACCTAGAATGCCCCCTCCAAACCCGTCAGCAGAAGGCCTCTTCCTGGGGGCCTCTAAGAGACCCTGAATGCTGCAGAAACCCCAGAGGCTTGGGATCTGGGACCTTCCAGGAACTCAAGATCTCTCTTGCTGAGGTCCTTTCCATCATCACATGGACCAAAGTCTTCACCAAAGCCTTTGTGCTTCTCACTGTCTTCCTTACCAGGAAGCTCCACACGCCAACCAACTATCTCACTGGCTCCCTGGCCAAGACCAATCTTCTTGGCTTTCATCTTGGTCATAGCCATCTGCATCACATATACCATCACCCACACCTGGAACTCTGGCCAAATCCTATGTGACATCTGGCTGTCCTTTGGAATCACGTGCTGTGTGCATCTCTGCATCACTGCTGTGGACGGGTACTGGCCATCACCAACATCCTGTAGTACAATGAACGCCAGATACGTGGCCTCCACAGTCACCATCGTCTGGGCCATTTCATCTCCATCCTGTCGCTCTTCTCCCAGATCTCCTACATGATCTACTCCACAGATGGTGCCTTCTACATCCTGTCCGTGTGGCTCATCACCTTTCACACGGCCTCCTGAAGCCACCATATCACCACAGCCCAGCTCATCAGCGTTCACTCTACTCCCTCAACCCCCAGTCTCGCACTCAGCCAGCTCCCCGCTGTCAACCACCTGAAAATCAAGCTTTTGCTCATAGAATCCTGGAGCAAGAGGATGTCTGCACCTCAAGAAAGGAAAGCCGTAATACAAATAATTATAGCTCTCTTGAGAACCTTTAACTGCCTCTAAACTTACTGTGTCTTTTTGTTTATTTTATGTGGATCCAAAAATTAAAGTTATTTCTATTTTATCAGCAAACAATGGTCCAGGAAACACATCACGAACATTGAGTCTAATGATGTTAGTACAGTAACTTCTACAACAAAATAAGCAGGCAGAACATAAAGGCTCTAAGCACTGAAAATGACAGTTCTATCTTAAAAGAAGCAGTAATAATCTAAACCAGTTTTGAAAGTAACTGTGCTACCTATTTGATAACTGTTTTAAGACAAATCAAAGTCTATAACATGACAAATTAGTGAGGCAGCTAGTATACTAAAAAGAGCACAATTACCGGCCCTCTAGAGCCTACTCCACTGGCCTTCCACAGCGAAAGGCAAAGAGACTAGACAAAGCATAATACATGTTATATTTATATGATGTCCTGCAGTGTCACAAAGCTTGAACACATACTACTGTCTAATCCTCCCAACAGGGAAGTTGTTGTCATGGGAAAAGCTGCATTTTGGAATAAGACCAACCTTGTGACAAAACCTGAAGCTACCACTTTTTTAGCTAAACAGATTTGTACAAATTTGAACCTCCCTTATCATGTAATATGTCTGGGACTTTGTTGGTTTGGGGCTTGTTTTTGTTTTGGGGGCAGGAAAGGGGAGCATTGAGAACGGATACCAAGGTGTAAAAGTATTTTATTAGTGAGTACTGAAATAACTTAATGGATTGGGACTAACACTTTTCTATTTCCTTTAAGAAATGGGAGAAGATAGTTCAGAGTATATTTTGTGAAAATTCTGTTTTAGCTGTATCTCTAAGCATGTATACCATACGTTGATACAGATTAATGTAAAATATATTTCTTATTATGTGTCATGGCCTAAACATTTAGCCACTGATTATAACAGAGCAATCAAGATCTAAAATCCACTAGCAGAAAGTTGCAAGGATTAAACAAGATTACAGATAGAAAGGGGCTAACATAAGTGCTGCCACTCTATTTTTACAAACTATGATTATTCCAGGATGATGAGGTGTTATTTCTAACTTCAAACCCCTGTTCACAGTTATGAAAAACTTTTTTTAATGTTTATCTAGTTAAAAATAAGATGTGCATTACTTTCAAACCACCTCTGGGTTCTAACCAATGTACTTGTGACTTGGCAAAATCCACCAACATACGAACGCACATCCTTTCACCCAGCAATTCTACTTTAGGTAATTTACCTAGAAATATACTTCACTTATGAATAAACCAAACATGCCCATTTTTAAAATGCAGCGTCATTTTACATAACAGCAGAAACTTTAAGCAGACTGTCCACCAGTGGAAACCTTGTAATAAACCATAGCACATCCACACAGTGCTGTTGGTAACAATGAAGAAGCCCCGGAAGAAGTTTCAAAATACATTAATGGGAAAAAAAGGAAAGCAAAGGGAAATAAAGGAATGGTAACATCTGTGTTTAGAGAAACATTTTTGCTTTATGTGGATTGTGCATAAAATGTTCATGGAAGAACACAGAAAGAGGTAAACAGAAAAAAACAGAATACGTATCTGCCTGTGTATATGTAAACTGTGCCTGGAAGTGTATACAAGAAACCGGTAAGGGGAAGTGAGCAGTGGGGGGTAAGGTGAGAAGAACATATGTATAAAAATGTAAAACAAAGTAGCATCCACTAACAAGATACTACAGTCACTTATCCAGAGTGATCAAATTTTTATGTTTACTCATTGAAAGCAAATGAAAACCAAATTAATAGAGGACAACTATTGAACATGGTCCTCTGTACACAAAAGAAAAGCTGAATTTGAGGTTTAGCAAAGAGAGTTTTATTCCTGGGCTATTGTTAGAGGTTAAAAATAAACTGGGACAATGTCAAATATTTCTGATCTATCCCCTCAGTGGAAAAGAACAATAAATACCAGTGTCTACTATAACTATTATCTCAAAGGTACCCTTTAATTTAGCTAGAAGGGGGAGGGGAAGACAATTATTAGTACTTTCCTTATTTATTACAGTGTTAGCCTCTTTCCAGTTATGATTAAGGTAAAATAGGAAAGAAAGTCTTCCTTTCCTTGACGTATGTAGATTAGATGTCATTATAGTAGCATGTGTTTCTATTCAAAATTGCAGTCTTGCAAGAATCCCGGCCCACGTGCTACACTAATTCATGGCCCTACAGCTGCCGTATGAGACAGAAGATTCGGAGAGGCAGAAGAATGCCCATGCAAATACTCTGGCAATTCACAAGGCACTCTTCAGAGACAGCAGCATGGAAAATACTACTGAAGATACCAAACAGTGTTTACTTCGGAAGTTTAAAAACTGAACATACAGAACAGTTTTCACAATCTACCTCCTGCAGCAATGGTTTCAATTACGACCTGCAAAAATATAAACAGAGGAATGAGAGAGAAACTCTGACAGCACTTAGGTACAACTCAGTGGTAGGAATGAGGACGTGGGTCTGATGCGGGGCCCTGGGCTCAGAACACCTGCACCTCACCTTCTTCTGAAGGACATTAACTTTCCGCTCCTTCACATCCAGCATGTCCTTGAGGTCATGGATCTCTCCAGCTTGTGTCCCCTTCTCCTCAGCCATGTCCTGGATTTGTTTTGTCTTCTTATTCAGCATGGTTTCCTTCTCTTCCAAACGCAACCGCAGAGCATCCACCTAATATAACATTTTTACAAATGATTAATTGAAAAGGAACGTAATTCCTTCCAAACAGATGAGTACAGTTGCCTAAATGATACTTTTATAGTAAACTTTCATTAGAATCAAATAAAATACCACTCTAAATACAACTGTGACTCTTTAGAAATGAAACCCTAAAATTCTGTGAGCACTTCCATAATAAAATAAAATTTACATCCGTTAAATTAAGGTGTAATCAAAATAAATAGATCTGAATGAGGGGGACAAAATTGGAGAATTTATATAAAGGGGTTGAGCTTTGCTACGTCTATAAAGTGGTATAATCTATTATGTTTCTCAAATTTTAGAATCACATGGAGGATTTAAACAGAATGCCAGGCCAAGCCACAAGTTTCTAATTTGGCAGGGTTGGGGCTCAAGAATCAGTATTTCTAACAAGTTCCCAAGTGATGCTACACTACTTTAGAAAATCCAAAATTAGAAAGAAAACCGTAAGCGTCACCAAACATGACACCTGCTGTATCAGAGAATACAACCTAGCTGCAGCTGACAATCCCATAATGCACTTAGAGATCTGTAAGGCAAAGCAAGGTCTACTTTCAGATGTCAAGACTAGTCAGCTAAAGCTTGGTATCCAGGTACCTTTATCACCAAAGTTTAATACCATCCATTAGATATAACTTTAAAATAATCAGAAATCTAATATAAGTACTTATTTTTTCTTCCAGTTTTGAGATATAACTGACATACAGCACTGTGTAAGTTTAAAGTGTACAGCATAATTATTTGACTTCCATGCATCATGAAGTGATTATCACAGTAAGTTTTGTGAACATCCATTGTCTCATACAGATACAAAATTAAAGAAATAGAAAACAACCTTTTCCTCATGACGAGAACCCTTAGGATTTTCTCCCTTAATGACTTCCACATACAACACACAGCCGTGCTTATTATCTTTATCCTGTTGTGCACCGCACCCCTAGTACTTTTGTGTGTGTGTGTGTGTGTGTGCGGTATGCGGGCCTCTCACTGCTGTGGCCTCTCCCGTCGTCGTGGAGCACAGGCTCCAGATGTGCAGGCTCAGCGGCCACGGCTCACGGGCCCGGCCGCTCCGCGGCACGCGGGATCCTCCCAGACCGGGGCATGAACCCATGTCCCCTGCATTGGCAGGCGGACTCTCAACCACTGCGCCACCAGGGAAGCCCCCTAGTACTTATTTACCTGATATCTGGACGTTTGTACCTTTTGACTGTCTTCATCCAATCTTCCCTCCCCTGATTCCTCACCTCTGGTAACCACATATCTGGTCTCTTGTTCTGAGTCTGTTTGTTTGTTTTTCAAGTATAACTGACCTACAGCCCTATGTTACTTCCTGAAACACAGCAGTGTAAGTTGATGTTACTATACATCTCAAAAAGTCTATTACAATACGTCACCACACAATAATATTCCACAGTTACTGACTGTATTCCCCACACTGTACATTCCATCCCCTTGACTCATTTATTTTGTAACTGTAAGTCTGTCCCTCTTAATCTCCCTCACCTATTTCTTTACTCTCCCCATCCCCCTCTCCTCTGGCAACTACCTGTTTGTTCTCTATATCTATAATTCTGTTTCAGTTTTGCTATGTTTGTTCATTTGCTTTTTTAGATCCCACATATATGCGAAATCACACAGTATTTGGCTTTCTCTGTGTGGCTTACTTCACTTAGCACAATGTCCTCAAGGCCCATCCATGTTGTCACAAATGCAGGATTTCCTTCTTTCTCATGGCTGAATAATAATGTACACATACACAGACAACATCTTCTTTATCCATTCATCCACTGATGGACACTTAGGTTGCTTCCATATCTTGGTTCATTAATGCTGTAATGAACATAGGGGTGTATGTATCTCTTATAATTAGCGTTTTTGTTTTCTTCAGATAAATACCCCAGAGTGAACTGCTGGATCATACAGCAGTTCTACTTTTAATTTTTTGAGGAACCTCCATACTGTTTTCCATAGTGGCTCCACCAACTAACATTCCTACCAACAGTGCACAAGGATTCCCTTTTCTCCACAGACCACAGACTCACCAAAACTTGTTATTTGTGGTCTTTTGGATAATAGTCACTCTGACAGGTATGAGGTGATATCTCATTGTAGTTTTGATTTGCATTTCCCTGAGGATTAGTGATGTTGAGCATCTTTTCATGTGCCTGTTGGCCATCTGTGTGTCTTCTTTGGAAAAATGTCTACTCAGATCCTCTGCCCATTCTTTAATCAAGTTTTTTTTTTTTTTTATGTTGAACTGTATGAGTTCTTTGTATATTTTGGATGTTAACCCCTTACTGAATATATTATCTGCAAATATCTTCTCCAATTCAGTAGGTGGCTTCTTGTTTTGTTAATAGTTTCCTTTGCTGTGCAAAAACTTTGTAGTTTGATGTGGTCCCACTTGTTTAGTTTTGCCTGCTTCCCTTGCCTGAGGAGACATATCCAAAAAAAATTACTAAGACCGATGTTGAAGAGGGTACTGCCTATATTTTCTTCTAGAAGTTTTATGGTTTCAGGTCTCACATTTAACTCTTTAATCCATTTTGGTTTTTCGGTTATTTTTTTTAATTAATTTATTTATTTTTGACTGCGTTGGGTCTTCGTTGCTGCACGTGGGCTTTCTCTAGTTGCAGCGAGCGAGGGCTACTCTTTGTTGTGGTGTGCGGGTTTCTTATTGTGGTAGCTTCTCTTGTTGTGGAGCACGCACTCTAGGCACACAGGCTTCAGCAGTTGTGGCACGCGGGCTCTAGAGCGCAGGCTCAGTAGTTGTGGTGCACGGGCTTAGTTGCTCTGTGGCATGTGGGATCTTCCTGGACCAAGGCTCAAACCCGTGTCCCCTGCATTGGCAGGTGGATTCTTAACCACTGTGCCACCAAGAAAGTCCTTTTAATCCATTTTGAACTTGTTTTTGTGCATGGTGTGAGAGAGCAGTCCAGTTTCATTATTTTTCATGTAGCCGCCCAGTTTTCCCAACACCGTTTCTTGAAGAAGCTGTCTTTTCCCCACTGTATATTCTTGGCCCTTTTTCATAGATTAATTGCCCATAGAAATGTGGATGCATTTCTGGGCTCTCTATTATATGCCATTGATCCATGTATCCATTTTTGTGCCAGTACCATACTGTTTTGATTACTGTAGCTTTATAATATAGTTTGAAATCAGGGAGCATGATACCTCCAGCTTTGTTCTTCTCTCAAGACTGTTTGGCTATTTAGGGCCTTCTGCGTTTCCATACAAACTTTAGAATTATTCTAGTTCTATAAAGAATGCCATTGGCATTTTGTACTTATTTTAAAATCTATTCACAGCAAATTTCATTAAACATACTCACACACCAAATTCTTTTGTTTTTTTGCTTTCCCACTAAGGATTTATAATTCAGCAAATAGTTACACATTTGATTACAGAAAAACAGGGAGGTGGGTTTCTTTCTGTTCAACAAAAATATAACATGAGTCATACATGCAAGCCACTTGTGAAATTTTTAATTTTCTAGCAGCCATATTAAAAAGTGATAAAGGAAGAGGTAAAATTAATTTTAATAACATATTTTACTTAATCTAATATATATACACATTATTGTCATTTCAAACCTATAGTCTATATAAAAAACTATTAATAAGCTATTTTACATTTGTTTTGTACTAAGTCTTCAAAGCGCAATGCATACTGTAATTGACACTTGTGTCACATCTCAATTTGGACTTGCCATGTTTCAAGTGCTCAACAGCCACATGTGGCTGGTGGCTACCACACTGACAGCGCACATCTAAGATAACAAGTATGTTTCTACAAAATATCTTTAATCTTGAACTTGTACTATATTATTTTTCCTGTCTGAATGTAGAATAACCCACAAAGAAAAAATAGGTCGGACTTCCCTGGTGGCACAGTGGTTAAGAATCCGCCTGCCAATGCAGGGGACATGGGCTCGAGCCCTGGTCCAGGAAATTCCCACATGCCGCAGAGCAACTAAGCCTATGTGCCACAACTACTGAGCCTGTGCTCTAGAGCCTACAAGCCACAGCTACTGAGCCCGTGTGCCACAACTACGGAAGCCTGTGTGCCTAGAGCCCGTGGTCCGCAACGAGAAGCCACTGCAATAAGAAGCCTGCGCACCACAACAAAGTAGCCCCCGCTCGCCACAACTAGAGAAAGCCCACGTGCAGCAACAAAGACCCAACGCAGCCCAACAATTAATTAATTAATTAATTTTAAAAATAGGTAATATGGGTAATGACTCACAGAGAGAATACCAAAGCATCAGGAAATATTATTATTACATTATATCATAACTGTATTATTACATCAATAACATATTGAAACTATATTATATCAAAACAATAAGGTATCTGAGAACCAGTACTGTATGTTCAGTGGCACTTACTGCTCACTAAGTATTGTGGAAAATTTCCTAGGAGACCAGTCTCATTTGAGACTGATATAGATAAGCCATCATGTACTTACAAATTACGTTGGACCGTGCTGGAGAGGAAAAACATGTAAATAAACAACATTTCATTCTGCTAAACTGTATTTCTCTCAACCACTTCAATGCCACCAGTCTCACCAAGCCAGAAATTGGCGAAGCCGTCTTTTCAGGTCCCATTTATAATTCGTCAGCACAAGTTCCACTGCCCCCTCAATAAACACTCTTGCACCTCTAATTTTCCTCTATTCTACTTTAATTAATGATACAGGGTAAACCTTATTACGTTCTGGAAAGGTCCACCTAAGAACTTTCAAACTCTGAAAATCTTATTTCTGAAACACGGTTCTTTCCTTTCTTCTATGCCTACTAAATCTACTCTTTGTCCAAAGTATAACCTCTGATCTATCATCCCTAACTTTTTTTTATTCACCTCCATTCTGGTTTTGTTTTTCTCCCAGCCTGAACAATCATTTCAAATACAGCCTCACATCATCTCTTTTTTTCCAGTCATGTTTATTTTTACAAACCGTTACTTCTGTATTAAACAGTTTTCTTCATTCTACCCTCAGACTTCTGAACCTTCCTGCACGTGGTCATGCATATGCTTGCCAACCACATACACAGTATATCAAAAGTCCTCAGAATTCTATTCTCAAGCATCGTATTTCCTTCCCTTGTATTTCCCTGTGGAAAATTTCAATTTCCCATGGTAACCGGCAAAACTGGTACTTTGAGAAGAAAGCAGACCGAAGATCTCAAAGCTAAAAATAAGTGATAGAGCATGAATTTAAGATTAAATGGTCTGTCTTCAGATCCTAAGCTCTTAACCACTAATTCTGTAAGATTTCATATATGTAAAATTCTACAAAATGCAAACTAATTTCAGTAACAGAAAGCAGACCAAGCGTTGCCTGGATATGAGGGAGGAAGTGGGGAGGAGTGAAGAATATCAGGGAGAGGCAGAAGAAAGGGGTTACAAAGAGGTACAAGAAAACTCTGGGGGCAGTGTTCTTTATCTTGACTGTGCCATTGGTTTCAGAGGTGTGTGTCAAAACTTACCAAATTGTACATTTTGAATATATGCAGTTTATTGGATGTCAATAAATTTGATTTTTTAAAGTAAGCAAAATTAGAAAGCACGGTATTAGAACAGGAATAAACCAACAGACGTTTGCCACAGAAATGCGAGCCCAGACACACACACTCACACCATGTAGTGACCCATACACGTATAAACAGAGGTGACACTGTAACCAGTGAGGAAAGGACAGAGTATCCGATAAACTGTTTTTAGACAACTGGCTACCCATGCTGAGGGAGGAGGGAAGAACCCTGACTCACATCATACACAAAAATGAATTCTCGATGAATCAAAGCTTTATATATAAAACGCAAATCTTTAAAACTTTTAGAAAGAAAGATACTTTTTAAGTATCTTTTAAGACAGGGCAGCATGGAAGGATTTTTTTTTTTTTTTTAAGACCCAGAAAGGATACATCATAAAGAAAAAATACTGGTAAGGCCAACTACGTTAAAATTAAAAACTCCTACACGTCATTTACCATATTAAAATGTTTTAGTATTTTACCTATATTTTAAGTGCCTGAAATGGTTCTTAGTAAAAATACTACTAAGGAAAATAGAGGCATATTTATACTAGCTTTTTAATTTTTTAATTTATTTTATTTTATTTATTTTTATTTTTGGCTGTGTTGGGTCTTCACTGTTGTGCATGGGCTTTCTCTAGTTACGGTGAGAAGGGGCTACTCTTCGTTGCAGTGTGCGGGCTTTTCATTGTAGTGGCTTCTCTTGTTGCAGAGCATGGGCTCCAGGCGCACGGGATTCAGCAGTTTTGGCACACAGGCTCAGGAGCTGTGGCTCGCGAGCTCTAGAGCGCAGGCTCAGTAGATGTGGTGCACGGACTTTGTTGCTCCATGGCATGTGGGATCTTCCTGGACCAGGGATCGAACCCGTGTCCCCTGTATCGGCAGGCGGATTCTTAACCACTGCGCCACCAGGGAAGTCCCTACACTAGCTTTTTAAAATGTTGATAGTTTGTCAACTGGTCAAAATTAAATATGATGCAATACTGAACTTCAATTTTCAAAATGTATGACCATTTACAATCACTCCAAAAAAATTAAATACCTAGGTATAAATCTAACAAAGCATGTATAGGCTCTGTATGCTGAAAATTACAAACGGCTAATGAGAGCAACTGAAGAAGATCTAAATGAGTTCTTCCCATGAATAGTATATGAAATGGAAACTTGACATGTGTAAAGATAGCCAACCTACTTAAATTTTTCCTCAAAGATGAGGAAAAAGAAAAGATTATTCAGCAGTGACAAAAAAAAAAAAGTGTTTTACTGACAAACAGTAGAACTACAATAAGCCAAGCCCAGAGAATCCAAAAGATGTTACATTACAAATTTCCAGTTCTGGTGCCTGAAGTCAGCACTAGAGAGCTCAGAGCAAGAATCAAAATCCAATGCAGAACAAAGATGGAATACATGATCACCACTGAGTTCTCCAGCGGTCCTTTCTAAAGTGCAAGGTGACAAAATTCCTTAAGTTACCCCCAGTTTTCCTTCATCTACCTATTAAAATCAGAAACACTCCACTATGCAAAGAAGGAAAAAAGGTCCAGAAGGGAAATGTCAGAACAGACTGAATATTTATTCAACAGGGAGAAGAGAGCTGCCACCACAGAGTGAAGATGCTTGTGAATAGGAAATTCAACGACCAGGCTGTCGAGATGCCAGAAGAACTCACTGACCCTTATCCACCTGGCGTTTGTTGAGGCTCAGCTCCAGCCCGCCTACATGGCTACTAGTCCCATCTGACAGTAACAGATGTGGTTCCTATTAGTGAACCCATTACAGGGCATCCATCAGTCAGGGCAAGTCAAGAGGGAGCTCCTTGAACCCTCTGACCCGCTGCACAGTTAAAGAGGTCAAAGTCTTAGAAAGTACACATGCCAGAAATCTAAAAATAAATAAATCTCAAGCCAAGTCATTTCTACCTAATTCCTACATTCTAATTTGTATTCTGTATACTATATATTCCACCTCTAATATGTATTCTATATATTCCAATAACCACAAGCAAAAAAAAACAAAGCAACTCACCTTAAAAACATTTTACCCAATACCCCTGAAATACACTATTAAATTCTTATTGCAGAAGTCAAAAGCCCAGACATTTAAACCTGTAGATAAGCCTGAACTGCCTTGTCTCTCAGTTCTTCTCATCATTCATTTCAGAAAAATGAAAGGCTTCCCATCTGTGGGTCAGGAATCAGAATACAGCAGGAAAGCGTCCCTCATCGCTTCTAAATGTTGCTCATTCTGATGGGACCAATGTCTCAGGATAATAACTGTGAGACCTCATATTTGTTGCTTCCTTACCAAAAGTACCCAGATGCCCCAGCTGCACTTTTACGTTAGATCCCTGACTCTGCTAAGTGACCTGGAAATGGGCCTGCACCAACCACTCATAAATACCCGCATGCCGATTTGAGGGAATGTCAGGTATGAGACCCACAAGAATTGATGACTGGAAAAGGTAAAGAATAAAAACTCTTGTTATAAACATACAAACCTTTGGTGTTACTGCAGTGGGAAATGCAGGTGTTGACATTAAAAATATTTCATATCACAAATATTAGCCACAGAAACTACCCAAGCCCACAGCCTAATTACTAAGTGATCTTTTCTTTTTTTTTATAAATTTATTTATTATTTATTTTTGGCTGCATCGGGTCTTTGTTGCTGTGCGGCTTTCTCTAGTCGCGTCAAGCGGGGGCTACTCTTCGTTGTGCAGCTCGGGCTCTAGGTGCGTGGGCTTCAGTACTTGTGGCTCGTGGGCTCTAGAGCGCAGGCTCAGTAATTGTGGCCCATGGGCTTAGTTGCTCCGCGGCATGTGGGATCTTCCCGGACCAGGGCTCGAACCCATGTCCCCTGCATTGGCAGGCGGATTCTTAACCACTGTGCCACCAGGGAAGCCCTACTAAGCGATCTTTTCAATTCAAATCACCTGTGTACACTTTTTCTTGGTCTGCTTTTTCATGCAATGCAGAATTTAAATGGGCTGGTCTGGAGATCTGAGATAAAAATAACCACAAAAACCACTTTGCTACTACTAGATTAACTGCTCTGAATTCTACACTGATCTTTTGGTTTGGTGTGAACTAAATTCAGAGTATAATTTTGTGTGAGGTCCGTATTTTGCAAACCACAAAAAACGTATTCAGGAAAACCCCTCAGAGACTAGTAGGACACACAGTCATCACCCTAACACCATTCTTGGCAGGAGGAATAAGACTTTGTTTACTCACATCAACCGAGCTGGAGGCACAGCATCTAACCAGCTCGCCAAGCACCAAGGTCTGTGGCAAACAGGTTATGCCAACTTCAACAAAATCAGAAGGTTTTTCCTCCACAAGACTTTCTCTACCAATGGACATGAACAGAAAAATGGCTACATTGCTGTTTTGGCCTTTTACCTCTGATCACAAAAGTATTAGTTATCTCAACCCACCTTAACCTTCTTTTGTTTTACATCAATAAACAGATCTACCTAAGAGCACATTAGCACTAGTAACTGCATGCCAGTAACAATGGCATGTTTCCTATAATTCCTCTTTTGCAATTATATGACTCACTGCCTTTCTAACTCTCTGACCACACCTTTTCAGTTTTCTTCACTGGATCCTCTGTCATTTCCCCCTCTTTACATCTCACTCTGTACAACCTTCCTCTGGAGAAACCAATTCATCCCTAAGGCTTTAGCCACTACCCCCATAATGACAGCTTCCGAATATTTATTCCTAGCCTGTTCCTAGCCCCAACCAGTTCTACAAACCTGAGATTCTAACAAAAGATTCTGCTTTCACTGAATATCTAGTTTAGAATGAGCTTTTTTAAAAAAAATCTTTCCTTTTAAAGGACCTTTAAAGATCACCTAATGTGGTCAAACATCAATGTAAGTTAAATCTGAGTACTGTCTACTATATTATTTTCTGCATTTTTCCTGTATTTCATAATTTTTTTTAATTTATGTATTAATTTATTTGGCTGTGTTGGGTCTTCGTTGCTGCGTGCGGGCTTTTTTTAGTTGTGGCGAGCTGGGGTTACTCTTAGTTGCGGTACGCGGGCTTCTCATTGCGGTGGCTTCTCTTGTTGCAGAGCACGGGCTCTAGGCGCACGGGCTTCAGTAGTTGTGGCACATGGGCTCAGTAGCTGTGGCTCACAGGCTCTAGAGCACAGGCTCAGTAGTTGTGGCGCACGGGTTTAGTTGCTCTGCGGCATGTGGGATCTTCCTAGACCAGGGCTCGAACCCGTGTCCCCTGATTTGGCAGGCGGATTCTTAACCACTGCGCCACCAGGGAAGTCCCCATAAATTTTTTAAAAATTAAATAATCTAAACTACTCCTAATTTTAAAGCTGAGGAAATCAAAGCCAAAACTAAGTGACTTGCCCAAGATCACTAAGTATAATTTCCTATCACCACATCTCCCACTGTTCCCATCTAGAAAGGAGGACAAATGAAGGGCGTTGGGTCATGAGACTGAGAGTGTACACAAGCAGACTTTTTTAAAAGGCTATTTCAACAAACTGCACTGAGTTCTGTTTGACATTCCAACAAAAGGTTGAAGAGCTCAGAGAAACTTGCAAAAGGCCACAGGCAGAGATGTGTCATTCAACAGTGCACAGTTTATCTGTACAAAGGGAGGGGGGCTACAAAGTTATCATCTAAAAAAACCAGTGGCGGTATTTTAAACCCATTGATATTTAATATTCACCTCCAAATTCAGATAAGAACTTCATAATTAAAAAATCTATTCTAGCCACATTAAACATCTATTCTAACCTTAGGAAGTTGGTATTATTATTATTCTCAGTGACAGATGAGAAAATGGAGGATTACAGAGGTAAAATAACTCATCCAAGGTCACATAACTAATAAATGTAGAAGGCTATTTCAAGCCTAGGTCTGACTCCAAAGCCCATGCTTTGACCACAGTGCTACTAAATCCAGACTACCTCTGTGAAGGTCAACAGATTAAAGGACATGTTCATAAAAGAGGAGCAATTCCATAGATACTATATACTGTATACTGCCCAATACAAAAGGACCTCATACCATGGACCCTGAACAGGAAAGAAAACAGGGCTTTTCCCACATCCTGTTTTTCCTTAAAGAATTTTAAAATTTAAAAAAAAAAACAAAAAACTCCTGAATCCATGTTCTTTTTCATATGTGCTTAATTTACTGATTTGAGAGCTGGATGAAAGTCTAGGGTAGCTTCAGAGAGGAGGATGAGATCAATTAAGAGCAATTATAGGGGGCTTCCCTGGTGGCGCAGTGGTTAAGAATCCGCCTGCCAATGCAGCAGACACAGGATCAAGCCCTGGTCCGGGAAGATCCCACATGCTGCGGAGCAACTAAGCCTGTGTGCCACAACTACTGAGCCTGCATTCTAGAGCCTGCGAGCCACAACTAATGAGCCCACGTGCCACAACTACTGAAGCCTGCAAGCCTAGAGCCTGTGCTCTGAAACAAGAGAAGCCACTGCAGTGAGAAGCCCGTGCACCACAACAAAGAGTAGCCTCCGCTCGCCGCCAACTAGAGGAGGCCCGCGCGCAGCAACGAAGACCTAATGCAGCCAAAAATAAATAAATAAAATAAATTTACTTTTTTAAAAAAAGAGCAATTATAGGAACAGAAATATAGCAATTATAGAAAAAGGTGAGAACTTTCAGAGAGCTGGTTCGAACTGTCTTTTATGGGATCCAACAGGAGAAAGCTGCTTTGGAAAAGGTGAGCCTTGTCGAGTGTCCCCAGAGTAATTTAAGAAAAAAAAGCAGATCCTCATAGACAGGCACATAACATTCACAGAGTCACCCCAAATTCAAAGGAAGTTAGCTTTTCTACTGTTCTCTTTTAGAATGAGACCCTTATATTGGAGCAGTTGTCCTAATAACTTACAAGGGTGATTACTGAAACTCAGTTAGTCCTAAAAACAAATATAAAAACCATCCAAGAATGACCACAAATACAGTCTTTGTTCTCTGTGGTACAAGAAACCAATCACAAGCCCATCTGTGTGAGACCTAGCTAATAAGAACACTATTTCAGAGGGTGGTACAAAGAGAAGGATGGATTGCCAAGGGGAAGAAGTCATCTATTAGACTGTGACAAGCTTTTAAGTGTTTGCATTATCATTAACCAACTGCCTGGTCCCCTGGTTCCCACACCTGCCACCTCCATCCAAAACTATCACAGCAGCAAACTTGGCGACAGGCTCACCTCCAAAACACTGGTGCCCTCTTTTGACCCTTTTGTAGTACTGCATGCATACCAGGCATTGATGTGAAAAACTCTAATAAAGCCACAAATTAATAAATTTGCAGGTAACATTTTTCAGATAATTCTATATTTGCAACTCCCTGAATAAACCTTAATTTAGCTTGATAAAAATATTAAATAGCAGACCTTCTACATAAAATTTATGCCAATGAAAAGAAAAGCAATAAGAATCTCTTACCGTTTTAACAGTTTACATATATTAGCTGATAGTATTACAAGAATTAGAATGATGCCAATAACTGACAAAGACCTTACTATGTGCCAGGCACTAGGAGTGAATAAATTCGTTTAATGCTAACAACCTAATGAGGCAGGAACTCCTCTTCATCTTACAGATGTAAAACGAGGCACAATGAACTTAAGTAATGTGCCCAGGACCCTGCACCTGGTAGCAAGTGGTAAAACTGAAGTTCACTCAGTAACTGTGAGGCCAGAGCCAGAGCCTTATTTATCCCAAAATAGCCCTCTGAGGTATCACGATAAAATGAAACGTGATCAAAATAGAAAAAGTATAATTTGTAAGGAAAATTATAAATATATCATCCAAATCTCTCATTTTCAACAAAATCCCAAACTGTAAAAAAATAAAATACTATATGAAACATTTTGGTCATTTTCCCATTCCTCCTCGCTTGAAGATTCTGAACTTCTGGGTCTGAGATGTTTTCATGCATTCTTTTTACTACCCATTCCTTTTTTCATTACACTATGCCTTTATTTATCTATTATCTTGTTCTTTAAAAGAAAAGAAAAAATTAATCCATACTATATGCTTTATTTTTCTTCTATACAGCAGAACTGCTTACCTATTCCTACCTAAATTCTCTGTTTCACTGAGATCTTTAGAAAATATTTTCCTTAAGACAGCAAATCCAAATAGCATCATCAATTCCTTCTCATTGCAAATATGACAGATTCTCATCTGTCTGGAATTATTTAGTGTGTTCCTACCTCTAATCAAGGCTGGCAGACTAGATAATCTTCTAATATTTCTAAAAATGCTAACTTTATTTTCAAACAGGACATGAAGGCACGTGTCTAATAATCTGCAGTTCAAAACAAGATTTATCTCAAACATTTCTAGATTCCACAGTTTGCTTACTTAAAGCTATTCATAATACCAAAAATTAAAGACACTTAATAACCCAACACAGGCTGACCAAGCTCACTCCCATTCATGACTGAAAGATTTACCACGGGTGAGGAGAAATGCTTTTACAACTATCTTTTCATTTCATATCATTAGTTTAAAGTCTACTTAGAAGCACAGACTTAGTCAAAGTCTGAAGTATCAAAAACATATATTAACTGCACGGGTTTAATTTGTTAGATACAAGAACAACAGAAACAAGATGGCTATAGTTTAGTACTATAACTGACCACATCGCTAAAGAATCCATCATAATATTATTCATAGCTCCTGTATCTCAACACAACGAGAAGTGCACAGGTAATACACAAGAAAAGGTGCCAAGGAATGGGCTCCGTGCAAATCCCACAACTCCTTTTACCTCGGTCTGCAGGATGGCAGCCCTCTGCTCCTTAGCAGTCAAGGACTCCTTCAGCACTTCAATGTGTTGCTTGCTGTCTGAGAACTGGTTGGTGAGTGTTTCTAGCTTTGTCTGTAGGGCTAGTAGTTCTGTGTCCTTTCTGGACAGCTCCTGCTTCACCTGACCAATCTAGAGAAGAAGAAAAAGCAGTATAAGGAAAAAAGAAATAAAACCACCACCTCTGATCTGGGTCTTTGACAGATCCACGTCAAGATATACAGCATTAACTTTATGATAGGACACAATTCATCTTTTTGCATCATCTAATCTTAGCTGACCCCCCCCCCCAAAAAAACAAAGCTTATTCAACTAATAGCAAAATTTCCAGTTGTCATTTATTGTCTCCCCTAAACTTCTGAAATCCGTTAGAAAAGGAATGGAAGAAGAAAAATCCCAATTCACTTAGATGACTATGAGACAGCAGTAAGCATCTGAACATGACTAAAGCAGTTTTCATCTCATTAAGTCATAAGATACTTCAAATAATACAGCAGGATTAGTGTAGATGGAATACAGAAAGAAAAAAGAAACTTCCTACTATTGCTATTTAAACTCAAAAGCTGCACATTTATTTTTTCATTGTTTTTTTCATTCTCAAATGAAAGTGTACATAAAGTCCTTCTTAAAAAGCCACTTTAGTGTTATAAGGCATTATAAACATGTGCTTTCTAAAAATTATGTAATTTTGAGGAGTTAGGGGTACTGACCTAAAAAAAAGATTCCACCTACAAAGTTATATTACCTACAACATGTCATATCAACTAAATGGATAAAAGTATATAACCTAAATAAAGAACGCATAAAATCTCATTCTGTAAGAATCTACATGTGTAATCAAATTTGAATTACTCTGACAGAGCAATCCATAAATCGATAGGTGCCACTCACTCTCCCATAAATTTTTCTCATCTTAACTTAGAAAACGTTTAACATCAAACATCTTTATATTTCTACTGTTTCTAAGAATTTTTACTCTTTTATTCTTCTTTTTTTTTTCGGTACGAGGGCCTCTCACTGTTGTGGCCTCTCCCGCTGCGCAGCACAGGCTCTGGACGTGCAGGCTCAGTGGCCATGGCTCACGGGCCCGGCCACTCTGCGGCATGTGGGATCTTCCCGGACCGGGACACGAACCCGTGTCCCCTGCATCAGCAGGTGGACTCTCAACCACTGTGCCACCAGGGAAGCCCTTACTCTTTTATTCTAAATGTAAGCCAAATTAACAGAAATCATATCTGTTTTTACATTATATCTACTGCCTAAGCAAGGTAGCTAGCTATACACTAAAATATAGACTCTTGGAAGTATAAATTTGACAAGAAGTCAGGAATCTCAGTATCACTGATGAAACAAAAAATACTTTTTAAAAAGTTGAATGTATCTAAAGTATTTTGGCTGTAATAATCTTAGGCATAAGGGACAAAGTTTTGTGAATAATTTCCCATGAGAAAGTATGAAATAAATTTTACTGTTATTAAAATTACTTTTAAGGAACACTAAAAATAAACTTATAATGTACTGTTCTGTTTCAGCAGGAAGACAAGCATTTTTCTCATATGCATGAAATCTCTACTTACAAATATAATATTCATTCATTCAACAAACATTTTTGTGTGCTCACTGTATGCAAAATACTTGCAGCTGGTAAGGACATCAGTGGAAGATAGCTGTAAACAGCAGCTACTTCCATCCTGTAACACAGATACGTACCCAGGAGCTGCCACATACTGTAATGGTGTAGCATCTTTCATGAGATCCCTTTACCAACGTCCCACCCCTAACAAACAGAATGCACTAAAAACGCACTTGTGGTATGAATAAATAGTCAGGAGAAACGTTCAAAATGTTCTCACCTCATCAGCTAAAGAACTATGGCTTAAAGATTATTCAAATTTCCAGCTACCTCTGGACCATGTGATCAAAAATAACTATAAAATCTCAGTTTCCTCATCATCTGCATTACTAAATAATCCTGAAATAATGCTATACTGACCATAAAGACTGAGAAAACGAAGAAAATATCCTAAATAGAAGAGTTCAGAAGCATAAATTTTCCTTAAAAGTTAGGAGCATAGGGCTTCCCTGGTGGCGCAGTGGTTGAGAGTCCACCTGCCGATGCAGGGGACGCGGGTTCGTGCCCCGGTCTGGGAAGATCCCACATGCCGTGGAGCGGCTGGGCCCATGAGCCATGGCCACTGAGCCTGCACGTCCGGAGCCTGTGCTCCGCAATGGGAGAGGCCACAACAGTGAGAGGCCTGCGTAACGCAAAAAAAAAAAAAAAAAAAAAAGTTAGGAGCATAAGGCTTTTGCAGTCAATCCCACGTGAGAACGAATGAGTGTGTCTTCTTGGGTAACTACCTCTCTAAGCCTTGGTTTCCTAATCAGTAAGATGGAGAAAACAAACCAGTGCCACTGTATTGCATACAGATTAAACCAAAAAAATGTATAGAAGGTTTAGCCTGTTGTTCGACACAAAAAGAAATTAATAATACTAGCTGAGGAAAAAAAAGTTATAGATCAACTTCTCCTCTAGACAATACATGGTTACAACAAACCAAATTGGACCCTTTTAGACAAAATATCTCACTTTTCTATCTATACTATAAAATGGTCCATAAATAGCAAACACTAAATTAGCACAAGTGGTTTTTTTTTCTTTTAATGCTGCATTCCAGTCTTATCCTACCGTAATTTTCAGAAGCAGTTATTTTCCTGACACTTGTGAGACAAATGTGTGCACAGCCTAGTATAGGGCAGTGGAGTGCAGAGCTTACCAGCACAGGTTCTGGAACCAAATGGCTTGTGTAAAACTCAAACTCTGCCTCTTACTAACTGTGTTTCCTGAGCACCACTGTGTTACCTCAGCTTCCTTATACATAAATTGGGTTGAGAATATACCTACCTTAGTAGGTTATAAAATGCTTGTAATAAGTACTCAAGTGTTAGCTATTTTATTATAATCCTTTTATCACAGTTTGAAATGGAATTTCAAGTTCTCTAGACAGATGATTGAGCTACTGAATAGATTTAGAGACTTTAAGTTTCATGCTACTTCTAATTTACTAGATAACTAAGTGAGCTAATCACTTCAATACATCTGTTCGTTCCAAAGAAAGTAAAATTTGTTGCAAAATCACCTATCGGGGACTTAAAGATGATGCCTACATATGAAGGTAAAGCACTTCACTCAAGAAATCAGATTGAAATAAACCCTGGGTGATGGACCTAGAACATCTGCACATTCTTTGTACCTAAGAAGAAAAAAGAGACCATTCACATAAATCAACAAGTTTCTGGTAACAGGAAAGGAGTCGAGAAAAAACAGCTTTGAAGCACCATCCACACAGTGGCAAAGCAACAGTAAAAAACCAGGGACAGGGCTTCCAGAGCACGTGAGGGCTCGCTGCACACAGGGCGGCACGTGGGTCAAACGGGTGAACAGGAGTCAGTTAAAGAGCAGAGCAGGCTGGTTAGTGCTAGTACCGGGCAAAGCTGCCGACCACAGAGTGAAAGTGTGAGCACCCAGAGCCAGAGCAGCAGGGCCCCACTGTGGGGCCACTGCACGCAAAGGGTAAATCTTACGGCAAAGACCTCGGCCTGAAGACCAGCCGCTCTCTTTTTCAGCTCCTCCCCTTGAGCCTCTTTCGAATTTAGCTCCTCCTTCAGTTGCTCTACCTGTCACGACATTGTTATTCTTTTTCACTCATGTGTCAACTTAGGTCTTTTTATTATCTGCTTTTGAGCCAGAGCAGTAACTGGAAATAACAATAACTCATATAACACAATCAAATCTGTTCCCCTAATTTCCTCTTCAAAGGACCCTAGATGGGCTCACTATTCCCATAGGGTAATGGACTGAAATGTGCTAATCAGCAAATGGGAAGCAGAGACAATATTTTATTTTGTTCTCAAGTTAGAATGATAAGTCAAAACTAACAGAAAGTTGGATATGTGAAGTTTTAAGTTCTAAAAGTTACATGAAATTGGCCATAGTCATTGATAACAGATGCTTAAAATAATAGAGGAATATTCTACTGACTTATACGCAGGTATGGGTATCACAGAAAGAAGCCAGAAACTGCATCATTAAAGGAACAGTTTTCACTTCTGAGAAATTAGGGAACTAACACAATTGGGATATGGGGGGCAGGGGGAGGGGAAGGAACACTTACTTTCTAGCTAATATTTTATAATTGAAATTATGATCTTTAAAACACCACAGACCTGATAAACTGATAACTGTAATAAACTAAATCCTCCAATTTACCTAAAATAGTTTATAGAAACAAAATAAATGCCTTTGGCTCTAAGGAAGGAATACTGTGACTGAGGTTATAATACAGACTGATATGTCTCAGCAATGCTTATCCTACTGTACATACACCCCAAGTGCACGTGGGAAACAATAAACCTGATACACATGGGTCTTCTCCAAGGGAGAGCACAAAGGGGTTTCCTTTAGGGAACTGTGTTTGAAGGGAAAACACGGTTTTATTTAAGCCATTTCAGGAAAAAAAAGGGGAGGTGGATTCAGTCTCTTAGGCTGAATTTCACTTCTAAATTTGTTCACAAGACATCAAGAACATGATGTTTCATAGAGTGAGAAAAACTCATCTGGATGTAATCCTACTAATCGCCTCAGAAGTACTGGTAGACATGAAATGTTAAACCGTGATAATACACACTTAGCCTCACACAAGTAATTTTTCTTTTAAGTGAAATTTGAAATAACCATGCAACATCAGTAATTGACTTTAATTCTGGAAAGTTCTATCTGAAAGAATTACGGTACAAGTATTCTTCCCTGAAGCCTGATAAAACAGCATGAAGTCCATCATCACTACAGAAGTAGGAACATGCATCAATTTTTCAAACCCCATTTAAAAATTACAGTATCACACACCATTACCTTGTTTTTCATAAATTTAGAATGGCTCCGATAGACTTCCATTTGCTTCATTTCTTCCTCTCGTTCTTCAGTACTCAAAGCCCCGTTCGATTTCAGCATCTGAATCTCCTCTTCCAAGTCTCGGAGCCCACGCTCCATAGAGGAAATTTTTGAATCCTGAGGACAAAGGAAGATTTAGACATTAAAGTATTCGCAAAAAGTCAGAGAGGTTGCACAAGCCTGTCTTTACAGATGTGAAATTTAATAAAGATAAACAAATATGTAGAAATATTGCAACTGGTGCCTTGCTTCTAAAATATATCCTTCATGGCCATATGGTGGAGAGGAGGAGGACTGAGATCTATACTATGATTTTTTCCTCTAGCCTTTCCTCTGCACCCTTTTGATGAAAGTTGAGAGTATTAACTGAAGAAGTAGAAGCAATGGAAAACTAGTTAAAGTTTCTTAGTACTTTATGGTCAACGAACTTCTAGTGAAAACATTTGTAATATTAACAGTAAAACCTTTTCTAGCTATAATATTTTATCGTTTTACTTGATGACCTCTAAAAGGCTTACTTATGCTCCCAAAGGAGTGGGGAAAAGAGTAAGAAGGTTTCAAAGACTTACACAATAATTCGTATAACCCTATCTACAATAATAAAGATCTGATAACCTCCCACTGTAGAAAAACAAAGGGATGAATAATTATGCTAACAGTTACATTTTATCACACAGTGGTCCCGACTTATCCACAGTTTTACTTTCCGTGGTTCTGCTCTCTGTGGTTTCAGTTACCTGAGGTCAACTGCGGTCAGAAAATATCAAATGGAAAATTCCAGAAAAAAACAATTCAGAAGTTTTAAACTGTGCACCGCTGTTCCAATCAATATGATGAAATCTCACACCATCCCATTCTGTCCCACCGGAACGTGAATCATCCCTTTGTCCAGTGTACCCCTGCCCGTTAGTCACTCACAGCAGCCACCTCGGTTATCAGATGGACAGTCCTGGCATCACAGTGCTTGTGTTCAAGTGACCGTTTTTATGTGACAATATTTTATTTAATACCGTCCCCAAAGCACAAGAGTAGTGATGCTGGCAATTCAGTTTTGACAAAGAGAAGCTGTAAGGTGCTTCTTCTAAGTGAAAAGGTGGAAGTTCTCACTAAGAGAAAACATCATATGCTGAGGTTGCTACGATCTACAGTAAGATCGAATCTTCCAGGAGTGAAATTGGGATGAAGGAGAAAGAAGTTTGTGCCAATTTTGCTGTCGCACCTCAAACTGCAAAAGTTACGACTGCAGTGCGTGACGAGTGCTTAGCTTAGATGAAGAAGGCGGCAGATTCGTGCAGCAAGATACTGAGAGAGAGAGAGTGAGACCTATTCACATAACTTCCATTACAGCACACTGTTATAACTGTTCTATTTTACTATTAATTACTGTTGTTACACACTGTGCCTAATTTATAAAATTAATCATAGGTATGTATAGGAAAAAACACAGTATATATAGGGTTCAGTACCATCTGTGGTTTCAGTCCACTGAGGGTGGTGGAACCTATCCCCTGCAGATAAGGGGAGGTTACTTACTGCATTAGTAATCTTACTTATTCGCTCTACTTCACCATGCATGTGAAGTATCTCATAATGATTTCTAAAAAGAAACATCACTGTCCTTATAAATCAGCATCACCACGAATATCACCTCCTAGTACAACAACCATCTACGCTCATTTTCTTGGTTTTGTCTGTCACAGTATCTAGTTTATCCCCAGATTACTTTAGATGTCATCAATTACAGAAAAACTCCTACACAGAATAGATACTTTATAGCTGCATATGCTTATTCACCTAAGAAGTAAAGACCTCAAAGAGCATAAATGCAGTATAGCTTTATGTTATTTGGAATTTTATAGAAACCATTCCTTTAGGAAGAAATTTTGAGACTGACTTCCTCTTTTCACTTTACCTCAAGCCTGCCTTGACTGACCTTCCTTGCTATCTGAGAGTGTGCCGGTAAGAGTTAAAGGACTTATCATGAGACAATCACAACTAGCTAGTTTTAGGTTTGGGGGGAGAAGCGAGGGCTGTGCTCCTCTGACTTGCATTGCATTATCTTTAAAAATAACACAACAAAAATTTTCTTTTACAAATCTATTCAAATGCAACTTACATTTAGTTCAAAATTAAACATATTAAATTAACACAATCAGAAACGTTCTAAACCTAAACCAGGATTTTGATTTACTCGTTTAAAACTATCCTGGCCCATAAAGCATAAATAAACGACTTCAAATGCACTATCTGAAAATCCCAGCACAGACAGAGAGGCAGCTCTCGACCAAATCAGACACTCACTATCAAATCACGCACCATAAAATCTGCACCTAAAAAGGGACCATAACTGCAGCTCCGAACACCATGAGGCAGAAAAAGAACCTTCCAGGCTACTTTCTGGGATGAGGCCAGAAAATTAATGCCTGATATGTTGGACTAGTTGTAGCACCGACCAGTACTCAGGCTGTGTTTATTTGAGGACAGCCCTTTCCAAGGAGGTTTCTTACTCCTAGAATGTATAATAACTAAATAAATAAAGTTTTTATCATCTTACTACTCTATACTTGCCCAGCCCTGGGTCTCCCATCATTAATCAACCAACCCCACTGATTCCACTGAAATCCTCTGCTCCTTGTTAAATTTCCCAAATCCTCAACTTTTTTTTCAAAAGTTGTCTCCCTGCTCTAAGTAAACCCAGACTTTCCCAAAGGATAGAATTTCCCCGAACGCTCTCCAGAGAAGTCCACTAATCCCCCAGCATCACAGAGTGGCAGGGAGAAGTGTGGGCACCTCCAGGTTCCTCGATGCTGCTCCCATTTATTTATTTATTTTGCGGTACACGAGCCTCCCACTGCTGTGGCCTCTCCCGTTGCGGAGCACAGGCTCCGGACGTGCAGGCTCAGCGGCCATGGCTCAGGGGCCCAGCCGCTCCGCAGCATGTGGGATCTTGCCGGACCGGGGCACGAACCCGTGTCCCCTGCATCGGCAGGCGGACTCTCAACCACTGCGCCACCAGGGAAGCCCGCTGCTCCCATTTAAAGCTCACACTCCTGTTCACTCTCCCTCCGCACAGCTGCCATCTAGGGGCTCCCCCGCCACTCCCGCCCACTGAAGAAGTCTTCAGCACCCGGCTGACAATAGATCTCTCCTTCAAATGCCACTCTTGCCATAATCCTAGGATTTCAATGTCCGACTTCCTTGACGTCCGTAACTCCAACGCCCGCATCCTCCGGTCCATTTTAGCTATCCAGTTTACAAGACCACATCACCCAGGACTCTCCTCCCAGGCCTGACACACTGTCACTCACATTAACTGCTGCTCTTGCATCTCACTGAGTCCTCCACCTCCCTAACTTCTACGTTTTCTCCCAACCTGTCCATCCATTCTGAATTCTCTTCCTTCCTATCCAGGCTACATTCCTGGACGGATCATCCCAACTACTCCTTCACCTCCACCCTCAATTCACTTGCATCCCAGTAATACTGCTGTATCTATCCAGCAAAACTCTAACCCTAGAGCAGTCCAGTAATTCCTCCCTGCTCCTCCACTGCTAAAGGGAAAAGAAGAAGTTAGAGAAGGGAGAAGGAAGCAGAGGGAAGAAAGTGGGAGAAAGGAGGAGGGAGAGGAGGAGGAGAGAGAAAAGAATGTTACGTCACCTTGAAGACAGCTGGGCTTTTTTTTTTTTTTTTTGCGGTATGCGGGCCTCTCACTGTTGCGAGCAGACGCGCAGGCTCAGCAGCCATGGCTTACGGGCCCAGCCGCCCCACGGCATGTGGGATCTTCCCGGACCGGGGCACGAACCCGTGTCCCCTGCATCGGCAGGCGGACTCTCAACCACTGCGCCACCAGGGAAGCCAGCTGGGCTCTTTTATAGTCCACCATCACCTCCTTTCCCATTTCCCCCAAAGACCAGTCTAGACCTTCATGATCCTCTCAAGCTCATGCCACACTCTCAGCATCTCAGCTACTTCATCTGCAATTTCAACATAACATCCACCTGACCCCACTGGGCCACCAGAATCTCAGTCTCTTGCTTCTTAGCAGAATGGCTGGAGGTTAACACAACTTAAAATAGATCTACTGCCAGTTAAAACCAGTACACTTCCCTATGCCATCAAAAGGCAAGCAAAATAATTCTGTGAACATAGGTACACTCGTGTGTTTTTAGGTTCCAACAGGGATCAGGAAATAACATGTACAAATAAACTTGTGGGAAATGTGAACATGTAATTAAACCTTTCTAGAGGCTGTTTACAAGATTACGTTCAAGACTATGAATTGTCTAACCATAAAGAACCCAGAATCCACTAATTTGCTATTTGTTTAGTAAACCCTTTCCCCAGTGAGAATAAAGATGTATACAACAATAAAAACATAGTTTTAAGAGGAAATCATCTAAATTAAGAGAACCATTCTGATAACTGTACTTGAGAAGCATCTATTTTCATAAAACTATTTATATACCAAAAACTAAAGATTCTTGTCACATCAACAAACATTAAATGAAGGCACATGATGCAAAACACTGTGTCAAACTTTTCAGGGGATACAAAGAAGTTAAAAAAAGAGACAGAGAGTGAAGGAGGGGTAGAGGGAGGGGTCCCTATCTGTAAGAGTCTTCTAGCTCTTGCAAGAAAGAATATGTTTCTAACAAAAATAATAATAGCATAGCAGCTAACACTGACTGAATGTTTACTATGTGCCAGGTCCTGTTTAAAGTGTTTTACTTGTTTTAACTAATTTAAACCACAAAAGAACCCATGGGATAGGTACTATGGTTATCGCCATTTATCAATAAAGAAATTAAGGCATGGAGAGGTTAGGTTACTTGTTCTATGTCATACAACTGGTTAAATAAAGCCAGATTTTGAATCCAGGGAATTTAACATAGAAGGCGAGTGCTTAGTCACCAATCACCATAACGTTCAGCCTAAAGATTTCTAACTACTCAGTAACCTAAAGCAGAGACTTTCAAAGTATAGTCCGTGAAAACCTGGGGGTGCCTCCTAGCCCTTTTGAGAAGGCAAAACTATTTTCATAATAATACTACGACTTTATGTGCCTTTTCCACTGTGTTGACACATGCACTAAAGGTATAAAGGACAGGCAAAAGCATTCGTTGCCTCTGGACAACAGCGTCAAACCATACTAGCGGTCAGTGTATTCTTCAGTGTCAGCGCTCTCAGACAAAAAAGAAAAATAAGAAAGAACATTTTTAAAACACTGGCTCACTTAGGAATGTCCCTGGTGACTTTTCATATGCTCAACCCTTGAGTATGTATCTTTGTACCATTCTGTGTGATGAAACAGGAAGGGGAGGCCCGGCTGCTGCGTCCTGGGTGTGATGCTGCTCCCAGGACAGCACTGGGTGCTCTGTGAGCTGCAAGCTGAATCAGGTACTTTTTTCACGGAACCCTATTCTTACTCGAGAGAAGAACTGACGCACAAACTTGGTATTTGGCAGACATTTTCTTAAAAACAAATGAAATGAGTCATTTTAAGAGAATAAGGGGCCCTGATATCAAAAGCTTTGAGAACAGCTGACTCCAAGAAATGCTGGAGGAAACGAAACTGAAGTTCATTTAATGTGTCGTTTTCATTAAGTCTTACTATTCCTTCTCAGCCTACAAAACGAGTGAACTATTATTACATACCACTTTCTTAAACTCACACATGAAAGTGTGATCACTTGAAAGTGTGAAATGACACATAAGATTCCTTAGGAAGTTCTCACTTACCTTCATTTCGATAACAGTTTGCAGAGCTTTAGTTTTGGCAGAATCGGGGGCATTCTCAAATCTCCGATGCATCTCCTATACAAGAGAAGCAAAAAAGAGAGTAAGTGTCCTCCTTTTCACTCTCATTTTTTCAACAGGAGAGTGGAGAGGCAAGTGAGTAGTAGTTACATGCAAAGATGACTACCCTGGCCTTGTAAGATACTCTGATCCACTTTCTGTCTTCCTGACCTTTCCCTGTGGACCAGGGAGTACACAGACTGCATTCAGGCTAAGGGGCACAGGAGGGTCCCCATCTCTGCACACCTGGTTATACACGGTAAGTCACACAGACCCCAGCCACCACAAGAGGTGAAGCTCCGGCACATCCCCATGTTGTGTGTCACTCTTCCACAGGACTCTGAGACATATTATCAGAACTCCAAACAATCCAAAAAGGGGATTAGAAATAGTCCCTTTTTAAAAGGAGAAATCAGGACTTCCCTGGTGGCGCAGTGGTTAGGAATCTGCCTGCCGATGCAGGGGACACGGGTTCGAGCCCTGGTCCAGGAAGATCCCACATGCCGCAGAGCAACTAAGCCCGTGCACCACAACTACTGAGCCTGCGCTCTACAGCCCATGAGCCACAACTACTGAAGCCCGTGCGCCTAGAGCCTGTACTCCGCAACAAGAGAGGCCAGCGCAATGAGAAGCCCGTGCACCGCAATGAAGAGTAGCCCCTGCTCACCGTAACTGGAGAAAGCCCGCGCACAGCAACAAAGACCCAACAGAGCCAAAAATAAATAAATTTATTTTAAAAAAAAAGAAAAAGGAGAAATCAAAGTAGCCACAGTCCACACTGCACAAAACAACTGAAAGCATTTGTGTTGACGACCTCCTTTGCATAGCATCCTCCCCCAGAGCAACAACCACCGGGCTACCTACGATGGAAATCTCTCTCTAGAGGGGCTACGATCAGAAAGAAAAAGAAGGTAAGACTGCTGAACAAGTTTCCTAAACAGTCTACCTGTAGCAAATAGCAGAAAAACATAGCTATTTTTTTCAATCCAAATGTCAGTGTGTTCAGGATCAGAAAGGAAAGAAGGAGATGGTAGAATATCACAGTTAGGTCTTCAAGGATCCCCCTGAAGTCACCAGACCTCCTCAGGCTATCTTCTTGTCAGATTCTGTCGATGTCTCTGAGTCAGCCAGTACCAGAGTACCCCGGTACAGCCCCTAGTGATGGCAGAGAATACAGATGGAGACTTCCCATCTGAACAGTGCTGGTGAAACTCTAGCCCTGCCCTTGCTCTGCCCATCTGACATGTATATAGATGTTTACTAGGTCACTCAAACGTATTTCATTCAAAACAAAACTCGTGATTTTCTCCTCTTTAACCCAGCCCCTCCTCTGAAGATTGATGAGTCTTGCCCATCTCCTTAAATGGCATTGCCCTGCCGGTGGTTCAAGCCAAACAGCAGTGTCTCCTTGTGTCTTCCTCACACACCTTCACTTCCTACCACCTTCTAGAGCAGGTCCTAATTGTTCCAGCTTCAAAAGAGTTCTTGAATTTATCATTTCACTCCACTTCCAGTCTAGTTTAAGCCTAGATTACTACAACAGCCTCGAGTTAAGTTTCCTTTCATTTCCTCTGTCCATTTTAAAGAAAGCAATGGTGTACTCTAGATAAGGCATCAACAAATCATGGCAATAGTCTGTTTTCAATCCTTCAACGAGTTTCCTATTTACTTCTCACCCTCTACCAGGTCAACACAATCTGATCGTAACAGACAGAAGACTAGCCCTCCTGTCATAACTATGTTAAAATTAGACAAAAATGCATAAAGCAACTGTTTTCAGACACTGGAAAACAAGCAGCACAGGACTATGATCCTTGAGAGAAGAGAAACTAACAAGGTTATGGTCCGGACTTGCTATCCAATATGTGACGCAGGGAGAGGAAGACCAAACGGAAAACAGCAGTCCCGCAGAGCTCAGAAGACAGATCAGTGGGTAAGAGTCCCAAAGACAGTAGAAATGTGCAGAGCAGAACGACACAGAGGAAGACGCTAGCCAGAAAAGCAGCAGTGTCTGATCTGACAGGGGTCCCCTGGAGTCTTTGACCAAATACTAAGCCTGCATGTACAGGGAAAGACTCCACAGTGTCAAAGAACAACTACTGGGGACAGAACAACTACCACAGAGCTACGAGTCGAGCAACTACCTGAACTCACGTGGGGCTGGGAAGAATTCAAGCTCCAAAGAGTCAGAGTGGAGAGAACATCAGAGGCACTGAGCAGAGACACCAGGAAGGCCACATCTTAGGAGTAGAGACAGTCTAGCCCTGGAGGGGAGGCTACCTAGACTAGAGCCAACAGAGTGTAAAAGCAAGTCTCCTTAAGGATCGAGTTAATCCACAATTAACCCCTGCAAGATAAAACACTTCATTAAGACAGTAAAATGCAGAACACATTAATCCAGGACAAAATCTGAACAATTAGTTCAGGCCATAATCACCTCTCACCTGCATTAAAACAACAAATTCATCAGTTAACCCCCCAGCCTCTAGTTTGTCCACACTGAATCTACTCCCTACACTGTAAACAGGTGACAAATTGGGCACACAGATATTTAATAATATGTTTAATAAATGACTGCAAACTTTAAAATGTAACAAAAATAAAATGAATCCTGCTAATTGTAAATAATCATCACCTCTTAATAAAGTCCTCTATCCTATACGTCACATTTTTCACTTAACATTTCTGCAACTACTTGAAATACTAAAACTGCATTTCTCTGAAATATCTCACAATTCAGACCCTGAACTAATTTCATCTGACGCCTTTCCCATTACCTACTTCCAAATTAGGGAAATTTCCAAATGCTTTACAGTGAAACTATTACAATTTCATTTTAAACTCTAGCAAGCATATCAGCAATATATAAGGAAAGATATCCATTTGAATTAAAAAAAATCCTCCTCTGCTAAGGAACTAGGGTGCACTTTAAACCATTCGCAGGCATAAAGCTTTCCCGTTAAGATCTTGTAAAACCTATCAGTCGTAACAGATTTCCATTCAAAGGCCTGCGCATTAAAGCTCATTATGAACACATCCTGCAGTCAGTGGGCTGACCAACTCCCCTTTCCCAGAGAGCACATCGAGCCTCTGACTCCTGCACTGTTAATAAAGGGAGAGGACTCTGGGAATAAAACAGAATGTACCATTCAGACAAATGTAAGAAGTCGAATGTGCTAGTGCTTGCTTTATTTCCCTCTTTTTAGCCTGAAAATTTGCACTGCACAGAAATTAAAGTAAAGTACAGGCAGAATTATCTGGATCTTGTTATACTGTCAACTGTGGTACACGGCAGAAAATGTGTTCAGTGCCTCTCACTGATTTACTAAAGAATAATGACTAGAGAAAGAAAACAAACAAGTTAGGAACAAAATGTATCCGTTGTTAGTAGTTTCTTTCTTTTTAAAAGTAAGTCAACATTTACTTACACAACTGAGAGAAAGGAGCATTTGTGACTGAAAAGTAGTACTTATGTCTGAAATTTCTTTCTTTCAACTTTCAGGTTTTAGCCTCCAGCACACCCTTGGTTCAAGGGTAGACGTCCCTTCAGCAGATTTCAATCCTCCACACAAGTTCTGGCTTTACTGTACTCCACACGGAGAAGTGAAGAAGGAACCCTCTCTACTCTTCCTGTACCTCAACTCCGCCGTTGTAAGACAGCACTGCACTGTGACCCTTTACCATCTCAAGTAACGGCATGCTTCTGAGAAAACATATCTTCCTGTCAAAATGGAAATGAGGTACAAATGACACACCAAAAAAAAGATGAAGAAGGATAACCTGAATCAAGTTATGCGATGCAACTGTTCACACTTCCAAGTTATGCGATGCAACTGTTCACACTTTCCAAAATCACTAGGAAAGGGCAAACTAACTAGGGACCCTTTTTCTTTTTTAATTCTTCCTACTCTTTTGTCCAAGGTTTCTATTTTTTTTCTATATATGTTTATTTCTCTTTTTTTCCCTCTAACCTCCTCTGCCAAAGATACAGATAGGCATTCCTCAGACATGTTAGAGCCAGAATTCCTAGCCTAGAACCTAGTTAAAGAGTAGGGCTTTTAAACCTCAAACACTGCTGCAAATCTTATCATGAGAGCAGTTGTACTAAACAAGGTTTGTTGACTGAAATATTATAGAGACAAAACTTAACATACGTGTAAATGTTTTAAAACAAATTAGTATTTTAATTTCTTTTTTTTTTTTTGGCCGTGTTGTGCATCATGCGGATCTTAGTTCCCCGACCAGGAATCGAACCCATGGCCCCTGCAATGGAAGCGCAGAGTCCTAACGACTGGACCGCTAGGGAATTCCCAACAAATTAGTATTTTATTCATCACAATAGGATCTACATTTCAAAAAAACAGGAGCACATATAGAACTGAAATATTTATTCAGCCTATAGACAATGCTTGGTATGCATATGGATAGCCGATCCAAAAATTCCATAGCCAATTCAGGTATGTTCTGCCAACACACTGAGAACCAAAGTTTGGTGTATCACAGAATCACCTGTAAAGCCTGTTAAAATTCCATACGCCTGGCCCCAGGCACTAACCACGTCTTGACTGTAGTTCAGTATGTGTCCAATAGATGTCTTCACACTTCTATCCATCAAAGGAAAGGCACTCCAGTAAACAATACAAAATCTAACAATAAGTCACGTAACAATGTAATTTCAGTACAAACAGAAAATACAATGCTTAATTTAATTTTTGTTTCTCTTCTTTGGCTTTTATTTGGGGGAATTATTTACCTGCTAGCTACAGAATCATGTTCATAAACAAAATGGAAAACTAATCACAAATGTTCCTGGATATGAATGCCATTTTAATGTTACTGTATTTCATCAAATCTAAGATGCCACTGATTGTAAGGCAAACCACTGTTTAATGTGCTGGAAAGAAAAGAAGGAAATGCCTCCAAATAAACCATGACCCAAGCTTCTATCATTCAGAATTTTTATTTTATACTGATTGCAAGACCCTTTTTTACTTATTTAACCATAAAGTTTAATCATATATCATTTTGAACTGTTTTATAACTTTCTCCATACCAATAACTGTTTGTTTCAATGCTGATTCACAGCATAATATTACTGAAGACATAATGAACAACAGCTAAAGTTAACATGAGAAAGAGCAAAAATGCTCACAACATTGACTAAAATGAGCAGCTGTTAACTGTTTTTGAGTACACAGGCAAACAAATAGAGCAGGACTGCGGCCTTGATGACAGAGATTTTAAGATGCCATCAAGGATAAGACTTATTAACTCAATTTCATACTGTTGAGATGGGAAAAACTATGAGCCTTGGAATTGATGAAAACCCGCTTTTTTAAAAGATGGACAATAATCCAATAATAATAAAACCTATGGATACCCGTGTTGCCAGCTCTCAATTCTTTCTGCCTTTCTTGACACACCAGTGATATAATGTACAATAGCCATTTCAAGTCACCACTCACCCAACCTACAGTTGTTAAGTTCTTTATTAGACTTCCTTGTTCACTCGTAATTCTCCCTCCCCCAATTTATTCTCAACACAGCCAGAGTAAATTTTAAAAGCTATACTAGATCACTCCCTTGATTAAACATTGGCACAGTTTTCTCTTGTACTTTGAATAAAATTGTTGCATTACCTGCAGGGATCCTGAAGCAAGTGCTTTGTCTCCTAGAGGGCATGGGTTTTTGTTTTGTTCACTGCTACTGTATTTCCCTGTGCTCTGCACATGGGTTAGGGCCCAATAAATATCTGATGAATGGAATGAGTGACTCTGGCCCTCGCTACCTCTTCAACCTCTCATCTCATGCCTGTCTTCCCCTTAAACAATATGCTTTTGTCCTCTAGTCTCCTTACTGTCTCCTGAAAACTCCTTCTCATCAGGCCTTTGAAACTGTTAACCTTCTTCATGAAATGATTTTACCCAAATGCTCAGCAAGACTGTTTCAACTTTCTTCAGATCTCCCTTAAAGGGCACCTCCTCAAAGATGCTTACCCTGTTTATCCCCTCTCCCAACATAATTAGACTCAACTAATTTATTTCCTCTCATAATTATCAGTTTATTGTCTCTCACCAGATTTTTAAGCTCTAGGAGGGCACAGACCATGTGTTCTGACATGAAAAATGTATACCCAGCGTGTATCCCAAGGTCACATACATTCTAGAAGCTCAATGGATGTTTGTTGAGTAATGAGCAAAGAAAGGCTGTGCCGAGTGCCTCTAGCACCTTGTCACTCTGGAAACGAAACATCGAGCCACAATGTTACAAAGCTTTACTCCAAATTACCATTTTAGCTTCTGTTACCTGTATTTTCTAACATACACAAATTTAATTGTTTAAGGCTCTTGCTATGGCAATAAAAGATTCTTTCCTGTCTCAAGATTGTATTAAAACCTTTTTCTTACATTCTCTTCTAGTGCTGTTATTTTTTAAGAAGTAGCTCTTTATTTCACCTAGAACTTCACTTGATGTAACTATGTACTGTTTTCCAAATAGATGGCGATTCTCCCCAAACATGCATCATATGCTTAAAACTCTATTATTTCTGGGTTCTATCCCGTCTCATCAATCTAGCCATCTATTACTGTGCCAGTGCCACACATTTTAACATCACTGGGCTTAAAACACACATATCATGAGCTGCTTAAACAAGTGTCCCCGCACTGTTCTTCTTGCAAAGAAACTGCAACATCATTCGGGCATGTGTCAAGAATATTCCTATCGGGATTACATTAAATTCACAGAGTTGGGGGAAAGCAGCATCTTTATATTAATGTTCCCATCTACATTGTAATGAAAATTTAGCCCTATCCTTTCCATTACCGTTACTGATATTATTTATTTCATTTTCCTTATCTAACGGCACTGCCTAACACTTCCAGAATAATGTAAATACTGATGAACACAGCTGTCTTTGCCTCTCCCTAACTTTAATGGATGCGTCTTAGTGTACGTCAGAGTAAGCACAATTCTGGCTACTAGTTTAAAATATGTTTATAATACACATTTACTGAGTTGTTTTATTTAAATAATGCTATAAAAGTGTCATTCAATTCTTATTTTTAGTTCACTTGGTTTAGTTTTCAAAGTGTCTGTAACATTTTATCTAATGTCTTTGACACAGCTATCAAACACTACAAGGTTGTCTTTTCCTTTCACCTATTACAAATCATAACTGTGAATGCCATATTGAGCCGTTCTGGATTCCTAGAATAAACTCCTTTGGGTCAGAATATTATCCTTTTATCATAATGCTGATTTTATCTGCCAATATCTTATTTATAACTTCTACATCTAAACTCATAAGCAAAACTGGTTTGGGGTTTTAGTTTGTTTTCTAACCTTCATTAGGTTTTAGTATCCAGTGGTCACACTGGAGAAAAAAGAATTGGAAAAGCTATCCTTCTTTCTGTAAGCTCCAGGCTTAAACTTCTTTCCCTACATTTCAACTTATTCAACCAACATTTCTTGAGTACCCACTGTGCATTTGTTAGACACTGACAAGATAAAATTTCATATATATATATATATATATATATATATATATATATATATCTCCACATCCTTGGTGCAAAAAATTAAGTGAACAATGAAGAAACACACATGGAAGTATACTATAATATTACTGGCTCATCTACATATATGTATAGAGCTGCACAAGGAAGAATTCACAGAAGAACTGAAATTTGAGCTAAGTCTTAAAGGCAAGTAGGAGAAAAAGAAAGGGGAACCAGCATTCTAAACATGTGTTCCTGAAGCAATCACTTCTACTTGCTCTTAAATAATTTTAATCCATAGGACTGTGTTTCCTGTAAGATGATGCTACATTACTAATAGCAACTGGAATTGTGTATTGATACAACTGACAAGGCCTATATTTCTTTCCACATTATGTGCAGAAGTGGGACTTAATATTTGTAGAGCTTGTTACTTCAAAATTAGTCTTAAATTCATTTTTTTTCCTACTACTTGTTCAAATTCACCATATTTCTGGTTGTTCTCTGCCAGAATAACACTGTGGCTTTTCATAATCCTTAACTATTGACTATTTATTAACTCTAAAACTCAAAAATAAATGGGCAGAAGTTGAAATATTCAGAACAGAAGGAGTAAAAACATAACATTCAAAGTTCATCACGATGCTGGTAGGGTTTTCCTGCTGGATGCTATTTGATTTGAGATGATCACACCTTCTCTAACAATGTTCTATGGCTTGGCTCCAGGTTACC
Organism: Lagenorhynchus albirostris; assembly: GCF_949774975.1. Lineage (NCBI taxonomy): Eukaryota > Metazoa > Chordata > Mammalia > Artiodactyla > Delphinidae > Lagenorhynchus > Lagenorhynchus albirostris. Next base: position 101,965,294 of record NC_083105.1, on the reverse strand, counting down.
TCATTAAAATATAAACTCTTTAAAGTAAAATGAAAGAAACTCAGGATAGTGCCTACAACACAGTAGTTGTTGATAGAAAATTTTCTAAAACAATACAGTCCAGTAATTTGAAGACTGTAACATACATAGCTGCAGATTAACCGTAAAAATACAGTATATGCTTCTGGGAGGATAAACTGGTCCAATCACTCTGGGAGACAAGACTGATATTCAGAGTTTTGAAAAAGTACACACGCTGAGCAGATTCATTTCTGGAAATTTATGCTAAAGAAAAAAATTAATGTACAGGGATATATGGCTAGGGATATTCACTGCAGCACAGTTTTATAATAATGAAAAATTAACAGTAGTCTAAATTTTCAACAGCAAGAAATATAAATAACTGCAACAGAACATTATAAATTCAATTGAAATTACAAAACTCTACATGTACTGACAAAGAAAGAAAGATGGTCAAGACAAATTATTAAGAAAAGCGGGTAACATTACATTATGCATCGCTGCACTACCTAATACAGTAGCCACTACCTACACAGAGATACTTAAATTTAAATTTGATTAATTAAATTTAATTTTAAATTAGTTATATTTAAATAAAATTTAAAATTCAGTTCCTCAGTCACACTAACCACATTTCCACTACTCAACAGTCACATGTAGCCAGTGGCTACCACATTGCAGAGAGCAGATACAGACCGCTTCCATCATCAGGGGAAGTTGCTGTTTACCATACTGCAGAGAGCAGATACAGACCGCTTCCATCATCAGGGGAAGTTGCTGCTTTGCTGCTTTTAACTGCCTTCCTCACACTTCATTTAAAAAGGGATTATTCAGACTGGCACTAAAATAGTTCTGGGATTTTATTATCCCCCTATCCAAACGTGAAAATTATCTGAAGACTCTGACCTCATATAGGGAAGTAGAGCTGTCATTTTTTTTAATTCAATGTAAGATGAATTCTTCACTTAAGCTTTCTTAAAATGAAGCATTACATAGAAAAGTGAAAAATTATCAGTAGTCACAGTGGTCAGCTGAAGTCTGAGGTTCCTCTCTAAAAATAAGTGACAGCATACCTCTGTATCATTCCCTCTAGCTGTGCCTCCAGGGCAGCAAATATATATATTTTTTATTTTATTTATTTATTTTTGGCTGCATTGGGTCTTCGTTGCTACATGCGGGCTTTCTCTAGTTGCGGCGAGCGGGGACTACTCTTCATTGCAGTGCGCGGGCCTCTCATTGTGGTGGCCTCTCTTGTTGCGGAGCACGGGCTCCAGGCACATGGGCTCAGTAGCTGTGGCTCGAGGGCTCTAGAGCACAGGCTCAGCAGTTGTGGTGCACAGGCTTAGTTGCTCCGCGGCATGTGGGATCTTCCCGGACCAGGCCTCGAACCCATGTCCCCTGCATTGGCAGGCAGATTCTTAACCACTATGCCACCAGGGAAGCCCAGCAAATAATTTCTATCACGTATCTTTTACAGCAAGACAATCGTTTCCATGGAAACCACAGGGCAAACATCCATTACTGCTGCCTAGGACTTTATAAGCACACCGAAAATGAGGGAATCGCTTACCTTCAATTATTAATATTTTAAAATTGAGCAGTAGTTAGCTACTCTAATTCTGGTTTTGTTGTGTGTGTCTCTATGAACAAATCAAGAGATGAAAAACAAATCAAGAAAATTCTGTGCCCCTCTAGCAACAAAATGAGTCTACAGAAATCAGGAGGGGGAAAAAAGAAACCAAGAAAGGTATTAAGCCAGTATACATGCCAGCCAATGTCATCTCATACAAGACAGCAAATCAGAACAGAAATCAGTGCAGAATTTAGGTAAGAAAGAAGAAATTCCCTTGCACTAGTTCAGGAGAGCATATAAATTTATCTAGGTCAAAATGCTGACTAATCAGGAAAAAAAGACAGTCGTAACAACTGAGAAAGTGGCCACTCACCTCTCTCAACAGAGCGTTCTCTTTTTCCTTCTGCTCCAAAAGGCTTTCGAGGTGGTGGACGTGCATCTCTGCCTCTGCCAGTCTCCTTGTTCTCTCATGGTCCTCCTCAGTAGCCTTAGCAGAAAGCCCCTTGCTCTGCAACATCTCCAGAAGCTTCTTGATGGATTCGTCCCGAGCGTTCAGGGTTTGCTTCTGCGTCTCAATCCGCAGCTCCATCTCCTCCAGAGTCTTTCGAAGGAGGAACAGCTCCTTGGCCTGCCGCTCGTGCTCAGTGTGCAGCCTCTGAAAGTTCTCCTCCGTCAGCTCTGTCACACAAGGCTCACCAGTCCTACTGTTACTATCCTGTTGAAACAGCTGGTTCAGGTCCCTCTGGATCCGCAATTCATCCTGGAGAGCCTGGATTGTCATTTGCATGTGCTGGTATAAAGACAAAAAGGAAAACCCAAATGAGCTTTCCTCCTCAAGCAGCAGAAGCAAAGCAGATTGCGGGGAGTGAGGAAGCCGCTATCACAGCTCTCAGAACCCTGCATTTAGCAAATGAGCATTCACATTACTCTGTTTTACACTGTCTTTAAAAATGATTGAGATAATCTGTAAAATGTCAGTAATTTAATTTGTGTTTATTACCAACAGGAAACAAGGTAAGTCTGGCAGCTCCTCACTTTGCTTGACTAAATAAAGACACTGTTCAAGATTAACAGAAGGTATTACATGGAACTGAAGGTGAGGAGAGGGAAAATCTATAGGAATACGGACACATCATACAAAAAATTTCACCAAAAAACAAACGATGTCAAAATACAAAATGACTTTTAAGTGTTTTACAATTAAGTTAGCACATTAAATAATAAACATATGAGTGCATGCCAGAACGTGCTTTGCACTCCTTATGTGTTAATTCATTTAATCCTCACTATAACACATGTACTATTATTCGAATTTTATTGATGATGACACCATGCATGCAGAGACTTAAATAACTCACCCCAAGATCACACAGTAAGTAACAGAGCTGGCATTCGAATTAAAGCAATTCTCGCAGCCCACTGAAGCTAGTACCCAAAGGTAACAAGATAACTTGAAGCTTTAAAAACAAAACACAAAAAACTGAGGCTGTGTGAGCTATTTATACAGAAGATAACAATATAAGTGAGTAATTTGAGTAATTAAATGAAAACGTTAGTGCAGATAAGCTAGTAAAATGTTTCAGAGGGTATATCTTTAGCCTGTATCCCTAACGAAGGTATATGAACCTTTAATTTGAATGGATAAATTCTAGAACATTATACAAAGAACCTAAAAGGAAGTTACATCAAGAATCATGTTTTTAGAAATGAAGAAGCAACAATAGAAAATCACTCTTTGTATTCAAGGTATTCAAGGTCTGGCAGTGTGCCGCAGTGGAAGGAAACTAACCCACAGTCGGAAGACATGAGTTTTAGTTCCAGCTCTCACACTAAAGAGCAACCTGATTTGGAACACATCGCCTTCTTTCTGGGTTTCAGGTTCCTCATATTTAAAATGAGGATATAAATGCCTGCACCATCTTTTCAAAGAGCTAATAGTATCATTGAAATCTTTGTGGCATATATGTTAAAACATACATTGTTTAAAACTTTTGGCAAACTGCAAAACAGCAGTAAATATCTCAAGGAAACGATCTGGCAAGTGTACAAAGACGCTCATTGTTGTTTATACCAGTGACAGAATTAGAAACAACCTAAATGGATATTAATAGGTGATGAGTTAAGTAAATGAGAAATGTCCACCCAGTTTAATACTATGCATCAATTTTTTTAAATGTAGATTTATATTTACTGATAAAAACTACAGTTACAACATATTAAGTGTAAAAAAGCAGATATATAATAGCAAGTATAGGATGATCGCGATTCTAATTTTTAAAATGTATATACATGTAGACCCAACACAGCCAAAAATAAAATAAATTAATTTTTAAAACAAAGTATATACATGCAGAGAAAAGTCTAAAAGGTTGCAAACAATTACCAGTGTCTGGGTATGGGTAGATTTTACATTTTTCTTCATACTTTTTTCTACTATCTAAATCCCCTACAGTAAGCAAGTAATCAATAAAAAGAGACATTTTTACCTTTAAAAATAAGAGAAAAGACTTCAGAGATGCCTGCTTGGCTGTGTTCAATTTGCTACCACTTTGGTTAAAAGGGAGGGAACAATAAATATTTACTATTTACTATAAATAAAAAATATCATAAGAAATAAAAATACTTCTGTAATGTTACACAAGAAAAAATTAATTTGGGGGAACAGAGGAAGGCAAGAAGGGAGGAAGGGAGGAACAGACTGGAATCACTGAGGGACAACATGTAAGAAAAGTTTATTCTATTCCACATAAAAATTTTTTTTAACTGAGGTGTAACTGACATTGAAAATTTTTTAATAATAGCTTTATTGAGACATAATTCACATATACCATAAAGTTTGCCAGTTTAAAGTGTGTAAGTCAGCAGTTTTCAGCATATTAAAAGTTATGCAAAAAGAAAGATTGAAATAAACTCATGTGTAAATGTTCAAAAAAATTTTAAAAGTCATGCATCGATCACTACTATCTAATTCTAGAACACTGCCATCACCCCTTAAGAGAAATCCCATATACATCTGCAGTCACTTCCCAGCCACTTCCCATCTTTCTCTCCTCCTAACCCTCCTCTTGAATTTGAACTAAATGTATGTACTACCCACTCAAAAATTAAATTTTAAAAAATGTCTAATGATATTTTTCAGCCTCAAAAAGGAAGGAAATGCTGACACACGCTGCAACATGGATGGACACTATGACAAATGAAATAAGCCCGTCACAAAAGACAAATATTACACGAGTCCACTTACATGAGGGTCCCTAGAGCAGTCTACCTCACAGAGACAGGAAGCACAAGAGTGGTTGCCAGGGGCTGGGGAGACGGGAGACAGGGAGTGATTGTTTGATGGGTGCAGAAATTCAGTTTTACAGGATGAAAAGAGTTGTGGAGATGGATGGTGGTGATGGTTGCAAAACAATATGAATGTACCTTATGAACTGTACACCTGAAAACTGGTTAAGATGGTAAATTTAACATGGTGAATGTAAGCTGTATTTTACAACAATTTTAAACACTGGGGAAAAAATATGCCTGCCATAGAATTCCAATGTGTTGATATTAAATAATTTACTTATAACTATTGATAAATATTTAGTTTGGTTCTCATTTTCCACTATTATAACGGGCACCTTCACATGTGTATTTCTGCACATCTATCCAAATTTTTCCTGGAGATAAATTCTGCAAGGTGGAATTCCTGGATCAGAGGGTATGCAGTTATGATTTTAATACACACAACAAATTACCTCTAAAAGGGTCTGTACAGATTTAAACTTCCACCAAACAATGTCTGAGCACTTTCCTATACCTTTGACAACTGGGTATTTTCTTTCTTCTCTTTCTTTTTTGGGCTTTTCTTTGATTACAAGTAAGACTGAATATCTATTCACATATCTACAGGTGCTTTGTATTCCTTCCTTTGTGACTCATCTGTCCTTGTTCTTTGTTCATTTTGTTTTGGGGACATTTAACCTTTCTCCTAATCCACTTTAATATCTTTTTATATTTGGAAAACAACCTTTTGCCTGCTGTGCATGTTACAAATATATTTCCAAATCTGTCATTTTTCTTTTAACATAGTTTATGGTAACTTAAATAGAGAATTTTTTTAGTGCAAAGATAAGAACCTCTTCTTTTATAGTTTCTGGTTTTGGTATTATGCTTAGCAAGTAGTGAACTTTCAATTATGGCAGTCTTCAAACTCTCGAAAAGCACTGGCTTTTTCTTACGAAAAATAAATTTACAATAAAATTATCAGGTATTTGAATTCATGAATATGATTCTTTAAATAAATTTAACTACCCGCATCATGCTGCAAAGATTCTCAACAGTTGTTGGAGTTCAAAATCCTTAATAAAAAGATGTGTCAAAATGCTAATTCTCTGAAGCCTATAATCAACCCCCAGTTTCATTCTTTACCTTTGGAAGTCAAAAAATCCAAATAAATCCTGAGCAAGTTTATCCCACAGGGAAATATCAGGAGTTAAATTCAACAGTGAAACTGATTTCTAGGTACAACCGTCCCTCCTTTTCTGGACGCTCATCACCAAATTCATTCAAATCAAGAGAAACAGATGTTGACGACAGCTAACAGTCTCACATACACTTTAGCACTTGTGATTATACTAGTATGGCAAGCACTGTTTTGGTGAAGAAAGAAAATACAACGACTAATGTGCCCTGCTTCTCCAGCTCTGCTTGCACTCATTTTACTAGAATATAGAATTAAAATGATGCTCTGACTGGTAGCCGAGAAGGCTACACAGCAATTTTCTCCGTCGTAATGGGAATCAGCACCCCTTCTTTAGGCTACATTCAAGCTAGATTCACTTTATAAAAATTCCTGCCAACTCCCTTGGGAGAAGAAAGAAGCAGCAGGCAATAAGCCAGCCTGCCCTTTCTCTAGCACATTCGTACTGAAGATAAAGTGAGCATATCTGCACGTATCACAGACATTTACCATGATCGACGAAAAACAGACATGCTGAATTCAGTAGGACGATCTCAGTTGTCAGATATTAGGAAAATTTCTATTTGGGAATTCTGCTCATGACACTCTCCAAAATGATCTCACACTTCTCACATTCCAAACTGTACACCAACACTCACTAGTCTACTTCTGCTCACTCTAACACTCAGCTTGAGCTGGAAGACTGGAAAAATAACAGCTTAAAATTTAGTTCAAGGATTGTGCTAAAATTACACCAAGCTGTATCTCAATGAAATGGTAGGATGTTGTGAACAACAATAATGAAAATTCTTAAATCTCTGATAGGGTTTATGATCTTTTTTTTAGAAAAATACATCTCAAAAACAACAAAAGATCACAACAATGCTTCATATATTTTAGACAAATATCAGAAGCTCTTCTGAGGCAAAACTTCCATTAGTTTCTCTGAACAAGAGAACGCTTTGATCCAGTTTATCCTGATTTCTAAAATGACAGAACCATGGAGTCTAGAGCTATTTTTAGTTACAGAAAAAGAATATTATGGATACATGAAAATGGTCATCATCACAAACATTATACTGCATCCCAGAGAGTTCAATGCACTATTTGTCAAGATAACCATTAGAAAAAATACCAGTACTGCATCCTATTATGTTAAATTAAGACCGATTTTTTTCCTGAAACATGTAAATACATACATTGAGTAAACTTTATCAATGCAAAATGCAAAAGAGTTTATAATAATTCTTACTAACATCACCCAAGTCGATCCTCAGGCTCTGTGATGTTCTGATCTGTGCTGTACCGTATGTGTCCCTAAGAAGAGCACTTACCAGCCCAATCTGCAATTTATTTCTTTGTATCTGTCTTCAAGAAAAACTTTCTAGAACTTGGGACTTTCATCTTTTTACTCAGGGGCACGGCACAGTGTTTGGTATAATAAGTGCTCAATAAATTTTTGATGAAAGACTGACAAAAACAAATTGTCACGCGTTATTTTGAAAGTAAATGGCTACTAGATAGTAGATGCAAATCAAGTCCCTGGAAAATTATATCCTTCCCCTATAACAGAGAGAATTACTCTCATTCTGTAACAATTAGTTCCTTATCAGCTAACACAAAAAAAATTCTATCTCAAATACAAACTGGCCAAAATACTAAATGCAATCCTAATTTTTAAAAAAATGTTAATTATACACTCTGGATTTATTTGTGTTTGATCTGAAGTGAAGAGAAGCATTTTCAAATAATAAACTGTCAACAAGTATCTTTTATACTTTTAATACTATACAACATACACAAAAAGTATAGGATAGAGTTCTTGTCCAAAAACAGAGCGTACAAAGTGGTAAAACTTAATAGCTCTATACACACTCACACACCAGCACTACACCTTATTATAAATTTAAATTAAGACTATTCAAGAAGGAGAAATGGGACATATAAAAGCACTCATTATATATGCAACATACTCAAATGAAGTTTAGATTCTACAAGATCACCATGATATGGATTCATGAATCTTTAATATGAAAAGAAAGTATTCTAATTTCTATCATTTTAGAAGAAGCTCAAAGTTTTTTAATGAGTCTGAATCTCCAAGACTGAGACAAAGGAAGAGCCTCTAAGGTAATTCATTTCATCTGATCATTCGTCTAGTATTCTTTCCGTTGATTCTTTCAGTTGATGACAAGGATTTATTTTCTGTGCAGCAAAGCACACTGTAAACTCTCAAATATTAAACCAAAACCAAGTTCTCAGACTGATCTAAACACAAGCAAGAGACATACTGCAATGCAAGAAACAACCACACCAGAATTCAAATGGATAGATTAAATTGTTTAAATGAATGCTACTTTGAGCTTATTCTCCTCTAAAAAAGATGTCAGAGTCAAGAAAATGAACAAGCAATTATTCCAGATTCCTAGCAGCTACTCTCTGCTACTGAATCCAGGAGAGAAAAAAGAACATCTGCCTTTATGCCAGCATAACCCAGAAGAGAAATTAAAGAATAAATGAAAATACTATCAAAATGGGCAAGTCCCAAGGTCATTAATACATTCTTTTATTGTGTGCTCATAAAGACAACTCAAGTGACAATAAACTGATTTTAGTACAAGTTCTAGAAATGCCAAATAGCTTTCAGTTACCCAAACTCCCATACCATTTACTTACCCCTTAGCCTCTACTTAAAGAGTATCCTCTACCCGTTCCCTCACTTTCACTCCCAGCTAAATCCTACCTGTCCTTTCATCCTTAGATCAGGCATTATCTCCTCTAGAAAGCCTGTCTGACTCTCAAACTGAACAAAAGGCAAAAATAGAGAGGAAGGAATGGGTGGAGGAAGAAAAGTACAGAAAGAAGAAAAGATAATATCCCAAACCAGATATTACAATAGTAAAAATATCACACTAAGCAATGTCAGGGTTGAAGACGTCATTCCATTAAAACATAACATCAAAATAAAAATTTTTTTTAACCTTAAAAGTAAAATCAACCAGCAGGGGGATCCTATAGTAACCATTTCCATAGTGTTTACTTGAGAATGCTCAGTACTAACAAAGCAATGGCAGAATTAAATACAAGGGACCATAAAGGTACTGTTCAGTCTAGCAGCATTTTAAGTATCAAGCTCACTTCTTTCTTCATGCTCTACAACCCAAAAGTTTCAAGCATCTGCAACAGACGTCAATGAGGTTAACAAAATTCCCAGATTTAGTCCCTGAAATACTAGTATATAAATCAAGAAGAAATAAGGGTAAAGAAAGAAGAGTTAAGCGATACCAATCAGCTGTGAACATGTTAAGAGCTAACCCTGGCAATGCTGCAACTGGGAGTGGATTCAGCTGAATAAACACACACCGGAGGCAGCAGCTTGGCTGTTGAGGGGGGGGCGGTCCCTGCTGACATTCAGCTGCAGCGCATGGCATAAAGCTAACAGGGGCTAATGTCTGTGTCTCACAGAGCTATGTCAACACTGAAGTCACTGTGTGCCCAAAGCTTTCCAGAAGCTATAGAATTCCCTTCTCCTTTTTTCCCCTCCTCTTCCTCCAGAGAAAGAGAAGAGGCAAGGAAGACTGATATTGAGGGAGAGTACAAAGAGATCATGACCTTACAGTCTTACAGAAAAGCACTCGTGTACACTGCCATTGTTTAAGATGCTTTCACACACACTATCACTAAACTGTGTTAAATTGAAATGAAGCCCACCAAAATTATTTACATAAATAATTCTGTCTTGAGGAGAAAATAGCATAGAACATATACAAAGAACATCAGCTAACCAGAATAAACCAACCAAATTACTCACATTTTTTTTCAAGACTTACATCTTTACTAATGGGCTTTCTTGTAAAAATCAAATCTACACTAGGCAACTGATAGACTACAATAGTCCACTGTTATATTTTGTTCTAGAGATACTAAGACCAAGTGCAGTAAGACAAGTGAAGGAAATCAAAGGTATAAGAATTAGAAAACAAGAAACAGTCATTATACAGGATGAAAACTCAGAAGAAATTACAGACAAAATATCTGTATCATTAAGAGAGACAACCCTCAGAATGGGAGAAAATATTTGCAAATGAAGCAACTGACAAAGGATTAATCTCCAAAATTTATAAGCAGCTCATGCAGCTTAATAACAAAAAAACAAACAACCCAATCCAAAAATGGGCAAAAGACCTAAATAGACATTTCTCCAAAGAAGATATACACACTGCCAACAAACACATGAAAGAATGCTCAACATCGCTAATCATTAGAGAAATGCAAATCAAAACTACAATGAGATATCATCTCACACCAGTCAGAATGGCCATCATCAAAAAATCTAGAAACAATAAATGCTGGAGAGGGTGTGGAGAAAAGGGAACCCTCTTACACTGTTGGTGGGAATGTAAGTTGATACAGCCACTGTGGAGAACAGTATGGAGGTTCCTTAAAAAACTACAAATAGAACTACCATATGACCCAGCAATCCCACTACTGGGCATATACCCTGAGAAAACCATAATTCAAAAAGAGTCATGTACCAAAATGTTCATTGCAGCTCTATTTACAATAGCCCAGAGGTGGAAACAACCTAAATGTCCGTCATCGGATGAATGGATAAAGAAGATGTGGCACAAATATACAATGGAATATTACTCAGCCATAAAAAGAAACGAAATTGAGTTATTTGTACTGAGGTGGATGGACCTAGAGACTGTCATACAGAGTGAAGTAAGTCAGAAAGAGAAAAATACAGTATGCTAACACATATATATGTAATCTAAAAAAAAAACAAAAACCAAACATGGTTCTGAAGAACCTAGGGGCAGGACAGGAATAAAGACGCAGATGTAGAGAATGGACTTGAGGACACAGGGAGGGGGAAGGGTAAGCTGGGATAAAGTGAGAGAGTGGCATGGACATATATACACTACCAAATGTAAAACAGATAGCTAGTGGGAAGCAGCCACATAGCACAGGGAGATCAGCTCGGTGCTTTGTGACAGCCTGGAGGGGTGGGATAGGGAGGGTGGGAGGGAGGGAGATGCCAGCAGGAAGAGATATGGGAACATATGTATATATATAACTGATTCATTTTGTTGTGAAGCTGAAACTAACATACCATTGTAAAGCAATTATACTCCAATAAAGATGTAAAAAAAAAGAGTCCAGCAAGGGACTTCCCTGGTGGTCCAGTGGTTAGGAATCCACCTTCTAATGCAGAGGACGCGGGTTCTGCATCCCACATGCCACGGGGCAACTCAGCACGTGCCACAACTACAGAACCCACCAGGGCCCACATGCTCTGGAGCCCGCACACCGCAACGAAAGATCCTGCATGCCGCAAGGAATATCCCATGTGCAGCAACTAAGACCTGACACAGCCAAAAATAAAATAAATAAATATTTTTTTAAAAAGGGTTTAGCAAGCCTGGCGCATATAAGATCAACATATAAAATTTAACTGCATTTCTCTACAAGGAACAAATCTTTAAAAAGTGTAATTAAAAAGAGAGAGAAAGAGAATCTTGATAAATAAAACCAAAGAAGCATCTGGGGATAAAATAACAATAAAAAGTCAAACTATTATGGAGAAAATCATAATTGTTTTGAAAGCAAAACACCAAGGTATAAATATTATTTTTTTTGTATACAATCCCTTAAATTTTCCATGGCAACCATCAAATAAGGCATATCTAAGACTCTTTTGCACATGCTTCTGTAAAAATGTTAAGTAGATAAAAGAAATCTTTAAAAATTAATAAAATTTTTTTGAAAATCAATTTAGGTACTAAACAGACAATACAAAAGATTGCTTCATGTTTTAGCAGCATGTTGAGAGGAAATAAAACCATATGGTATCTTCATGGGGTATTTAAAAGGAAAATACATTTGTTTTCTTGACTCTCACCAATTTTATCACATAAACTCCAGTAAATACACGTGTTACCATTATTTTCATTTATCTCCTATACCCATATTTACTCATCACGTTACATTTTCAATTTGAATACTTAGGTCTATGACTACAAAATCTTTCACTTCACTTCAGCTGACTGCATACTTCTAGGGGAAAGTTAAACATGCACTCACCCTATGACCCAGCGATTCCACTTCTAGATATTTCCACAAGAGAAATAAAAACATGGCCACCAACACATCTGTATAAAAATGTTTACAACCGCTTTATTCATAAGAGCCAAAACTGGAAACAACCCCATCAACAGGAGAATGGATAAACTGATTATGCAATATCCATGCAATGAAAACTACTCAATATTAGGATGACTATGGATACATGCAACAACACGAATAAACTTAAAAAAAAATAGTACGCCGAGCAAAAGAAGCCAAACACAACAGAGTACAGACTATATGGTTCCATGTATAGGAGGTTCTAGAGCAGGCAAAACTAATCTAAAGTGAAAGGAATTAGAACACCATCTATGTGTTGAGGGCAGGGAAAATACTGATTGGGAAGGAGCTCAAGGGGACCTTATGGGATGATGGAAATGTTCTATATTTTCATAAGACTGCATTATATGACTACTGGCATTTGTCAAAACTCATGGAACTATGATACTGAAGATCCATGTATTTTGCTGTATGTAAACTATACTCCAACAAAAAATAAATATATTAGGGCTTCTCTGGTGGCGCAGTGGTTGAGGGTCTGCCTGCCGATGCAGGGGACACAGGTTCGTGCCCTGGTCCGGGAGGACCCACATGCCGCGGAGCGGCTGGGCCCATGAGCCACAGCCGCTGAGCCTGCGCGTCCGGAGCCTGTGCTCCGCAACGGGAGAGGCCACAACAGTGAGAGGCCCGCGTACTGCAAAAAAAAAATAAAATAAAAATAAATTTAAAATAAATTAATTAATTAAAACAGAAAAAAGTAACAGGTATAGGTCTGAAAAGGGAAAAGTAAATAAATATTCAAGAAAACTTCTTAACAAGTAGGAATGACTTCACTTAAAAGAAAGAAGGATAATTTAGTTGATTTTTAAGAACACTTCCAGTTCCAACATGTATTATGCTCTATCACCTAATTCAATTGTAACCCTGCATTCTTAAAAAGGTTAGAGAAGAAAGCAGAAGCTTGGGGCTACAGAGACTCATTCAAATATACAACAACGTATGGAAATCACCATTAACAATTTGCCTTATTTGCTTCAAATCTCTCTCTCTCTCCCCCACCCCTCACTGTTGCTTATTTAAAATTCACATAAGTGATGTCATCTGTTCTTGATTCTCTTTGCAAATTGCTTATGTTACTCACATAATTTGCCTGAGAATGTAAACTGGTATAGCCACTATGGGAAACAGTAATGGAGGTTCCGCAAAAAATTAAAAATACAACTGCCATTAGATCCAGCAATTCCACTTCTGAGATTTTATCCAAAGAAAACAAAAATACTAACTCAAAAAGATATCCACACCCCCACGTTCACTGCAGCATTATTTATAATACCCAAGATACGTTAACAACCTAAGTGTCCATCAATGGATGAATGGATAAAGAAAATGTGGTCTGTATATCTATACACATATGTGTATATATTATTATTCAGCCATAAAAAAAAAATAAGATCTTACCATTTCGGGGGGGGGGCGGACCACAAGCTCACAGATAGAGAACAGATTGGTGGTTGCCAGAGGTGGGAGACAGGGAGTGGGTGAAATGGGTAAAGGGAGTCAAAAGGTACAAACTTCCAGTTATAAAAATAAATAAGTCCTGGGAACATAATGTACAGCATGGTGACTATAGTTAATAACACTGTATTACATATTTGAAAGTTGCTAAAAGAGTAGATCTTAAAAGTTCTCATCCCCCAAAAAAGTTCTTTGTAACTATGTGTGGTGATGGATGTTAACCAGACCCAGTGTGTTGATCATTTTGTACTGTAACCCAACAGCAAAATATTGAAACTAATATAATGTTATATGTCAACAGTACTTCAATTTTTTAAAAACGTGTTTGAGATTTATCCACACTGATATACATAACTCTAATTCATTCACTTTTATGAACTGTGTAATACAGGTTTCACAATTCCTTATCCAATATTCTAAAATCCAAAGAGCTTTAAAAAGACTAAATTTTTCTCCAAGCTTAATGGAAAAACCTGACTCAACTGCTATGAGGCTATTTACCATTTATTTATCCAATTTAATATGAATATTCCTATGTTTTGCTACAGATTTAATATGTTTGATTACTGGGTATTGTCCAGATCCCAATGGGAGTATTACACGATATGCAGTTTATATACTGGATTACCTTTCAAAATCTGAAAAAAACCTAAATTCCAACATACATGTGCCCTAAGTATTCTGGAGGAAAGGACTGTGTACTCATATTCCATTTTGTGAATAAATATCAACTTATCCACTCACCTACTGAGGAACAGTTAGATGTTTTTCCACTTTTTTCACCGTTACAACAAGCACATGTACATCTACCTGTCTCCTTGTGCACATGTGCAAAAGTTTCTCTCAAGGAGACACACAGGAATGAAACTGCCCGGTAGGAGAGCATGTCTTCAACCTTACTGGTCATTTAAACGTACCTTTTTCAATTTACTATAAACAAGATGCATGACACAGATGATAAAAGGGAGCAGATATCCAGCCTATAACTTTCATATCTACAGAATCATTAATCATACAACACTTTCCATTAATCATAAAACCACTTTCCTAGAAGGAAATTTTTGGTGGAAATGGATTGGGTTGCTACTTAAAAAAAAAAAAAGCTAAATGATTGTGCATTCAATTCCATCCGTAAGGAATAAAGACAGAGTGTTTTCAAAGAAAGTGGTTACTTATGAAGCTACTTTAATTAGCAGGGCCCTAGTATCACTGTAAGGCATGAGAATATTTTTTAAAAAGAAAAAATTCTACCCATAGGATCTTTTCTCTCTGAAAGAAGGAATTAGAGAAGAAACAGAAAAGATTGGAAAGAATCCTAATTTCTCTCTGCTCACCCTACTTCCTGAAATGGCATCTTTCCCTGAGAATCCCCACAAAATAAAACTACTTTAATCTCAGTACGAAAATTTTGATGTCAAAGATTCCTATAAAAATGATGTTAGAGATAAGGACACTGAAAATCTGAAAACAACAATAATCAACAGTTTCAAGAATTTCCTTTCTATCCCTTTCATATTTATTATATTTATTGGAAAAATAAATAAGCAGACTTCTTTTTTCCATCAGGTATCTGAGAAACAAAAAAGTAATACAGGGATACCTGATTCATTACTAATGTTTAAAATATTTTTAAACTAAATTTATGAATTGGGATAGATGCTTATATAATTCTTTTTTTCTGACAGCTTTTAAGAACACATTCTTTGATCCCCATATTATAAGGAAAATTGGCTTTTTAAATAAAGCTACTTGCTTAACCCAAGGTACCTAAACAAAAACAAGAAAACTTAAATGAGAGGTTCACAAAGGAACATTTGATGATGTTAGTGAACCTAAAATATTTCATATTTCTAATACAGACTTAAGCAAAAGAAAATATGAACCCCAACGTATAGACAAGTGCCACAAAAACACAAAACCTACAGGAACACAAGAACAGCACTTTATCCTAGGTGGAAAAACGAACCCCTAGCCTACTTCAATACCAGAAGAATGATAAGATTCTGAGAGGGCTCTGGCTACCTTGGGAGTTCTCTCCACCAAGAACAAGAACTAGTAATTAACATGAAAGAGTCCATTTCAGACAATTCTGCCCACAAAGGAGGCAGTGCTGTTGAAAAACAAACTTAACCAAACATTGGAGAACAGAAAAAAAATACTGAAGTATAATCCCTCACTAACGGAAGAAAGATCTTTAGTTAGTAGCAGGCATTATGCTCCCTGACAGAGATACAGTGGCAGGTGGGTATAATAAACATAGTCTGTCTCCACATAAAGGTAGATAAGACAGATAACAGCGGATAAGAGAGTCATTAATCCCAACAGCAACAAAAATACACAATTATAACTGCAAACAGGGATAAAAGCTATAAATCAAGGTAGTAACAGATGAGAAGATCTGGGGGCTGGGTGAGATCTGAAGAATGAGTTAACGTCCACTAACTGTTTAAAGACACAACACTTCTACTGTGAGGAGAAGACTACTTAGGTGAAGACCCTCAAGAAGGAGGGGGCACAGCACATTTGAGGGATTAAGGATCCTGAGCACCAAGGAAGTGTGACAAGAGTTTTAATGGACTTTAAGGGCAACAGGAAGCCCTGGAAAAGTTTTGAGCAGAGTATGATCATCTCTACCATCATCACTAATAGTGATGCCAGGCACATACTACCACATTTAATTCTTAGAACAAGTGCATGAGGTAAGAATTATATAACCATTTTACAGATGAGGAAACTAAGGTTTGGAAAGACTTAGCAGCCTGCCAAGCTCACATAACTAGTGAGTGGTGGAGCCAGGATTCAAACATCACATGGGCACTTTCAAAAGCTCAGACTGGGCTTCCCTGGTGGCGCAGTGGTTGAGAGTCCGCCTGCCGATGCAGGGGACACGGGTTCGTGCCCCGGTCCGGGAAGATCCCACATGCCGCGGAGCGGCTGGGCCCGTGAGCCATGGCCGCTGAGCCTGCGCGTCCGGAGCCTGTGCTTTGCAGCGGGAGAGGCCACAACAGTGAGAGGCCCGTGTACCGCAAAAAAACAAAACCCAGACTGGCTGCAATGAGGCTGCACATGAGGGGGAAAGAGAAAGACTGGGGGAAATTGGGAGACCACTGCAATAATGTCAGCCAACAGCGACATGACCAAACTATGACAGTGGCTGTGGGGTGGGAAAATGGATGGCTTCGAGAAATACTTCAGAGAAAAAAGACCACCAGGATTTGACTGGCAGGGTGGGAAATGAGGGAGTGAAACAATCAAGGAAAATTCTGAAGTTTCTGACTTAAACGCCATGGACAAGGTGGTGGCACCATAAACAAAAATGGGAAAAAATAAGGAAGGACCAGAATTGAGGGGAAATCGTGAGCTGAAAGGAATGTGCTTTTGAGATGCTGAGAACAGGTTTGAGGGAGCAACTGGGCATGTGGGTCTGGAGCTTAGAGGAATGATATGAGCTAAAGATGTAAGTGTGGAAGCTCTCGTACACAGATGTTAACTGAGGCCAAGGTAGTGAATGAGCCTCCCTAGGAAAAGAAAACACAGCAAGAGGAGATAGTCCTAGGACTGATTCCACATTAGATGGCAGGCAGAGGAGACAAGGGGAGCAGTCAGAGAAGTGGGTAGAAATCAGGAAAGCAGTGTCACAGAAACTGAAAGAAGTTGATAAGGACCCTCCCTCTAAGGGGAGAATACAGGCCAAGAAAGATCTGGCTCTGGGTTCAATGCCTGGTTCCCTCAGGATGACTTCAGTGAAGTTAACTAAACACCCTGAGCCTTAATTTATTAATCTATACTATGAACATTATGAAATTTAATCTACAGGGTTATTATAATAATTAGCAGTAAGACAGAACACCTATCACACTGTAAATTATCAATAAATAGCAGCTACTGTTGTTGCTGCTGTTTGTAAAATCAAAAGGTTTGGTTAGTGGCTTATTGAACCCAGCCCTGGGAAGCCCTAGGGGTTCTAAAGAACATCTTCAGGGAATGCCTGGCAGGGCCACACTGGGGCATCTGGGCTCCCCAGTCCTGCCTCAATCAGAACGACTTTGCCTTCTTTTTCATTTTACTTCTTAAAATAAGTTTTAGGGACTTGCCTGGTGGCACAGTGGCTGGGAATCCACCTGCCAATGCAGGGGACACGGGCTCGAGTCCTGGTCCGGGAGATCCCACATGCCGCAGAGCAACGAAGCCTGTGCGCCACAACTACTGAGCCTGCGCTCTAGAGCCCACGCGCCTAGAGCCCGTGCTCCACAACAAGAGAGGCCACCGCAATGAGAAGCCTGCGCCCCACACAGCTCGCCGCAACTAGAGAAAGCCTGTGCACAGCAACGAAGACCCAACACAGCCAAAAATAAATAAATTTTAAAATATAAGTTTTATTTTCATATCTGAATAATATTCATTTGAAAAAAGGGGTCTGCAGCTTAAAGTGTTTTTCAAAAAGCAATGACTGGATCATCTCAATAGTCCCTTCAATTCATTTGGATTACAGCTCGTAATTCTTTTTTCTTTCTTTTTTTGAATGTTTGAAGTTTATTTTATTTATTTTTTTACACAGCAGGTTCTTATTGGTTATCTATTTTATACATATTAGCGTATATATGTCAATCCCAATCTCCCAGTTCAACCCACCGCCACCCACCCCCCCGCCACTTTCCCCCCTTGGTGCCCATACGTTTGTTCTCTACATCTGTGTCTCTATTTCTGCCCTGCAAACCAGTTCATCTGTACCATTTACAGCTCGTAATTCTTCACCAAAGTAAAACATGTGAGAAATAAGGACAAAACAACACACTCGATAACATAATCCCTAACGTGAACCTTATTATTTAATTAGAATAATGGTTATAAATCAATTAGCTCTGTTTATCTACTGAAAATTGTACTAGGGTCAGTGCCATTACTGCCATTGAAGCACCACAGCCCTATAATCAGCAATTTTTTGTTTGTTTGCTTAAGATTATAACCCCATGAGCAGTGAAGAAAAGAGTTAAGCAGCATTAAAATCACAAAGGGCTTTCTTTTTTCATGAAGAATAAAGTTGGTTAGTGTGCTCAAATTACTTGTTTTCTTTTTGAAAGCCCTGCGTGAAGAAAACCAATTAGTAAAGAATCAAAATATCTCACCAGCCTTTTCTCATTGAAATCAGTACCTCTAAAAACTTTCTTTTAATATCCTTTTCTTATGCTATTGACTGTTTGTAACGAATCACTTTCCACGTCATCATTGTGTGTGGTCCTCTTGTGATAATCATCCCACACTCTCCAGTTTAGTCTATTGAGCAATCACCATTCTGAGGCAGCTGAAAATTCTCAGGGACACTAGCTTGAATCTCTATGGCACAGATGTCCTAATACTTCATTTTAAAATGGGGCAAAGGTTTTACAGAGCCTTGCTGATCTTCTGTCCCAGACACTGGCTGTCGTTTTCATCTAGGACATAATCAAAAATGTACTGTATTTAAAAAAGTGTACTGTATAAGTTTTGTAACTACAACTTTAGAATTTATACTCTTAAATACTAAGTCAGTTCTCTTAAATGACAGAATTTCCTCTTATTTAATTGCTGGAAATTTTAAGCAATTAAATAGGAGCTGACGGTGGATCAATAGTTGTCTTCATTCTAACAGCTCACCCAATAATGAGGAACATGAGAACTGCATCTGGAAGACTTGGTGTGAAAGGAAATGACTTCTGAAAGGCTGACTGATTTATTTGTGCTGATACTGGCAGAGACTGTCCTACTTTAGGCAGGATGGTTAGGGAAGGTCTCTTTGAAGAAGTACCATTTAAGCGGACACCTGAGGCAGCCAGCATATAAGAAGAGTGGGGTAAGAATGTCTGGCAGCACATAAGAATGGCAAATATATATATATGTATATGTGTATATGTATGTGTGTGTGTGTATATATATATATATATATATATATATATATATATGAAGGAAATTTTTTTCAATGCCCAATTGGCCATTAATACAAATTGCAAGCCTGTTATAATCAAATCAATGTAGTCCTGGAAAAAGAATATCAACAAAGAGATCAATGGAACAAATCTCACAATAATTAAGCACTTAACAAAGAAAAAGGAGGGCTTCCCTGGTGGTGTAGTGGTTGAGAGTCCGCCTGCCGATGCAGGGGACATGGGTTCGTGTCCCGATCCGGGAAGATCCGCGGCTGAGCCCGTGAGCCATGGCCGCTGAGCCTGTGCAGCCGGAGCCTGTGCTCCACAACGGGAGAGGCCACAGCAGTGAGAGGCCTGTGTACCGCAAAAAAAAAAAAAAAGAAAGAAAAAGAAAGAAAAAGGAAATGCCACAAACCAAAAGAAAAGAGACTGATCACAGTATTTAGAAAGCTTTTCAATTATTAGGAAAACATCAAAATAAATACGTTCTCCCCACACAAAATTTAAAATAAGTTCCAGGAAGATTAAAGAACTAGGTATAAAATGCTAATTAATTAGAAAATAAAAAGAAAAAAATATAAACATATTTAATGATATTCAGATAGGGAAGGACTTTCTAACCAAAAAAAGAAATGTAAGAAATAACAAATTACAGATGTAAGAAAAGTATAGTACATTTTACTGCTTAGAAATCTAGAATTATATACATCAAAAGTCAACAACTAGGGGGTGCTGTGGCCTGCCAGCTTCTCCTCCCCCAGGCACATCGACGCCTTCTGGTACAAGAGACAGAGGAGGAGAATGGCGAGGCCACGGCCGCAGCTCTGGACACATGTGCCTGTCTGCGAACCCGCACCCCCAGAGCATCACGACAGAGCCATGAAAAGGCAAATAAGGGGACTGTCAGGTACCATCCAGTACTCTGCCTACGACTGGATGCTGCCCATCACCCCACACTCCTCTCTGTGAATCCCTATTCCTGCTCCATTCCCCCCACATATCTAATGTATTTTATGCTTGGAACTATTTTATAGACCCCCGATCATGCATCCCTGCAATAGAAATGTGCTCCAGAATTGACCACAAGGCTCTAAGTGTTCAAAAATAATAATCTTCTGGCCGCTGAGCCTGCACGTCCGGAGCCTGTGCTCTGCAACGGGAGAGGCCATGACAGTGAGAGGCCCGCATACCGCAAAAAATAATAATAATAATAATCTTCTGGATTGAGAAATCAGTACAATTATTATTGGTATGCAAGTAATCAAAATGACACAAGGATATTACAGTTATGGTAAATAATTACTAAACATAAAAAGTAAAATTTAATAGATGGAGAGGGCTAATCTGTTTTCTTCAGTTAGTTCCTATGTCCACAAGGCTCAGCATCAACTCTATTCTTATTTTTCCAATTTATACATCAAAACACTGAAAAAATCCCATTCCCATAAATAAACTGATGGCACCAGAAAAAAAAAAGTCAACAACTAATGAGCAAATGACAAAAACTAAAAATTATTCATAACTGTGAAAGAACTTTATCCTCACTATTGAAAAAGCCCGTATAAGTCAATGAAATACTAAGACTTTCCTGTACCCAAGAGAAATTAACAAATAGGAATAGACCAGTCACAGACAATATGCAAATTGTCAATAAACACATGAAAATGTAAACAAATTGCAAATGAAAACAAGGTAAGACAAAACTTTTTAACCTATGAAAGAGGTAAAAGTTTTTTTTCAGGCAAAAGATTTTTAAACATTATATGAACAGGTAAGGTGATACATGCGTTCTTATATGCCTGATCACCTAAAGTGGTCCAGTCCTTCTAGAAAACAGTGTGTCAATAAGTATATTCATCTCTTTTATAAGCACAACTGTATCATCCTTAGGAAGCAGAAACTATCTCCTAGCAATGTTGCTTTTCTCTCCAAATATAAGGTAGATAATATAGTAATTTATAGGGTCATTTTTGTAACATTATCTCATTACAAAGTAATAAACATACGTGTTAAACATTTTAAGAATACATAAATTTATGTGGGAAAAACTCTCCTATAATTCCTTTGATCCCCTCTGATGAATAGATTCAATTTTTTAAACAACCTATCATAGGAAAATAATCAGAAATGTGAAGATGTATTAATAAAGATAGCCATAACAGTATGGCACGCCTCAGGCTGGTGCAACATCACGCCAGCCTCCGCCACCACAAGCTCACCACGCACTCTGTACCCCTCCCTCCCCCCAGCCTGAGTGAGCCAGAGCCCCTGAATCAGTAGCTCTTTAACCCCATTCTGTCTGGGCGGGAACAGACACCATCAGGAGACCTACATGCAGAGGCGGGTCCAAATCCAAAGGTGAACCCCAGGAGCTGTGCGAACAAAGAAGAGAACAGGGAATCTCTTCCAGCAGCCTCAGGAGCAGCAGATTAAATCTCCACAATCAACTTGATGTATCCTGCATCTCTGGAATACCTGAGTAGACAACAAATCATCCCAAAATTGAGGTGGTGGACTTCGTGTGATTTTGTCTGTACAGCTTTGCTTTTACCAATTGTCCTAGGGTTCTGTCCGTTTTTGGGGGGGGGGGTTATAGTTTTTAGCACTTGTTATCATTGGTGGATTTTTTTTTTGGTTTGGTTGCTCTCCTCTTTCTTTTTTTTAATTACTTTTTAATTTTTTTATTTTCAATAATTATTTTTTATTTTAATAACTTTATTTTCTTTTTTCTCTCTCTCTGTCTTTTTTTTCTCCCTTTTCTTCTGAGCCATGCGGCTGACAGGGTCTTGGTGCTCCAGCCGGGTGTCAGGTCTGTATCTCTGAGGTGGAAGAGCCAAGTTCAGGACATGGGTCCACCAGAGACCTCCCAGCTCAACGTAATATCAAATGGCGAAAGCTCTCCCAGAGATCTCCGTCTCAACGCTAAGACCTAGCTCCACTCAACGACCAGCAAGCTACAGTGCTGGACACACTATGCCAAAAAACTAGCAAGACAGGAACACAACCCCACCCATTAGCAGAGAGGCTGCCTGAAATCATAACAAGGTCAATGACACGCCAGACACACCACCAGATGCGGACCTGCCCACCAGAAAGACAAGATCCAGCCTCATCCACCAGAACACAGGCACCAGTCCCCTCTACCAGGAAGCCTACACAACCCACTGAACCAACCTTAGCCACTGGGGCAGACACCAAAAACAACGGGAACTAAGAACCTGCAGCCTGCAAAAAGGAGACCCCAAACACAGTATGTTAAGCAAAATGAGAAGACAGAGAAACACACAGCAGATGAAGGAGCAAAGTAAGAACCCACCAGACCAAATAAATGAAGAGGAAATAGGCCGTCCACCTGAAAAAGAATTCAGAGTAATGATACTAAAGATGATCCAAAATCTTGAAAGTAGAATGGAGAAAATACAAGAAACGTTTAACAAGGACCTAGAAGAACTAAAGAGTAAACAACAATGATGAACAACACAATAAATGAAATAAAAAATTCTCTAGAAGGAATCAGTAGCAGAATAACTGAGGCAGAAGAACGGATAAGTGACCTGGAAGATAAAATAGTGCAAATAACTACTGCAGAGCAGAATAAAGAAAAAAGAATGAAAAGAATGAAGGACAGTCTCAGAGACCTCTGGGACAACATTAAACGCACCAACATTCGAATTATAGGGGTCCCAAAAGAAGAAGACAAAAAGAAAGAGACTGAGAAAATATTTGAAGAGATTATAGTTGAAAACTTCCCTAATATGGGAAAGGAAATAGTCAATCAAGTCCAGGAAGCACAGAGAGTCCCAGGCAGGATAAATCCAAGGAGAAACACGCCAAGACACATATTAATCAAACTATCAAAAATTAAATACAAAGAAAAGATATTAAAAGCAGCAAGGGGGCTTCCCTGGTGGCGCAGTGGTTGAGAGTCCGCCTGCCGATGCAGGGGACGCGGGTTCATGCCCGGGTCCGGGAAGATCCCGCATGCCACGGAGTGGCTGGGCCCGTGAGCCATGGCTGCTGAGCCTGCGTGTCCGGAGCCTGTGCTCCGCAACAGGAGAGGCCACAGCGGTGAGCAGCCCACGTACCGCAAAAGAAAAAAAAAAAGCAGCAAGGGAAAAGCAACAAATAACATACAAGGGAATCCCCATAAGGTTAACAGCTGATCTTTCAGCAGAAACTCTGCAAGCCAGAAGGGAGGGACGGGACATATTTAAAGTGACGAAAGGGAAAAACCTACAACCAAGATTACTCTACCCAGCAAGGATCTCATTCAGATTCTATGGAGAAATTAAAACCTTTACAGACAAGCAAAAGCTAAGACAATTCAGCACCACCAAACCAGTTTTACAACAAATGTTAAAGGAACTTCTCTAGTCAGGAAACACAAGAGAAGGAAAAGACCTACAATAACAAACCCAAAACAATTAAGAAAATGGTAATTAATAGGGCTTCCCTGGTGGCGCAGTGGTTGAGAGTCCACCTGCCGATGCAGGGGACACGGATTTGTGCCCCGGTCCGGGAAGACCCCACATGCCGCAGAGTGGCTAGGCCCGTGAACCATGGCCGCTGAGCCTGCACGTCCGGAGCCTGTGCTCCGCAACAGGAGAGGCCACAACAGTGAGAGGCCCGTGTAACGCAAAAAAAAAAAAAAAGAAAGAAAGAAAATGGTAATAGGAACATACATATCAGTAATTACCTTAAATGTAAATGGATTAAATGCTCCAACCAAAATACATAAACTGCTGAATGGATACAAAAACAAGACCCGTATATATGCTGTCTACAAGAGACCTACTTCAGACCTAGGGACACATACAAACTGAAAGTGAGGGGATGGAAAAAGATATTCCATGCAAATAGAAATCAAAAGAAAGCTGGAGTAGCAATTCTCATATCAGACAAAATAGACTTTACAATAAAGAATGTTACAAGAGACAAGGAAGGACACTACATAATGATCAAGGGATCAATCCAAGAAGAATATAACAACTGTAAATACTTATGCACCCAACATAGGAGCACCTCAATACATAAGGCAAATGCTAACAGCCATAAAAGGGGAAATCAACAGTAATATGATCAAAGTAGGGGACTTTTAACACCCCACTTTCACCAATGGACAGATCATCCAAAATGAAAATAAATAAGGAAACACAGGCTTTAAATGATACATTAAACAAGACTGACTTAACTGGTATTTATAGGACATTCCATCCAAAACAACAGAATACATTTTCTTTTCAAGTGCTCATGGAACATTCTCCAGGATAGATCATATCTTGGGTCACAAAGCAAGCCATGATAAATTTAAGAAAATTGAAACTGTATCAAGTATCTTTTCCGACCACAATGTTATGAGACTAGATATCAATTACAGGAAAAAATCTATAAAAAATACAAACACATGGAGGCTAACAATACACTATTTAATAACCAAGAGGTCACTGAAGAAATCAAACAGGAAATCAAAAAATACCTAGAAACAAATGACAACAAAAACACGACGACCCAAAACCTATGGGATGCAGCAAAAGCAGCTGTAAGAGGGAAGTTTATAGCAATACAATCCTCCCTCAAGAAACAAGAAACATCTCAAATAAACAACCTAACCTTACACCTAAAGCAATTAGAGAAAAGAAGAACAAAAATACCCCAAAGTTAGCAGAAGGAAAGAAATCATAAAGATCAGATCAGAAATAAATGAAAAAGAAATGAAGGAAAAAATAGCAAAGATCAATAGAACTAAAAGCTGGTTCTTTGAGAAGATAAAATTGATAAACCATTAGCCAAACTCATCAAGAAAAACAGGGAGAAGACTCAAATCAACAGAATTAGAAATGCAAAAGAAGAAGTAACAACTGACACTACAGAAATACAAAGGATCATGGGAGATTACTACAGCAACCATACGCCAATAAAATGGACAACCTGGAAGAAATGGACAAATTCTTAGAAAAGCACAACCTTCCGAGACTGAACCAGGAAGAAACAGAAAATATAAACAGACCAATGACAAGGACTGAAATTAAGACTGTGATTAAAAATCTTCCAACAGAAAAAAGCCCAGAACCAGATGGCTTCACAGGCAAATTCTACCAAACATTTAGAGAAGAGCTGACACCTATTCTTCTCAAACTCTTCCAAAATACAGCAGAGGGAGGAACGCTCCCAAACTCATTCTACAAGGCCACCATCACCCTGATACCAAAACCAGACAAAGAAAGAAAACTACAGGCCAATGTCACTGATGAACATAGATGCAAAAATCCTCAACAAAATACTAGCAAACAGAATCCAACAGCACATTAGAAGGATCATACACCATGATCAAGTGGGGTTTATCCCAGGAATGCAAGGATTCTTCCATATACACAAATCAATCAACGTGATACACCATATTAACAAATTGAAGACTAAATACCATATGATCATCTCAATAGATGCAGAAAAAGCTTTCGACTAAATTCAACACCCATTTATGATAAAAACCCTCCAGAAAGTAGGCATATAGAGAACTTATCTCAACAGAATAAAGGCCATATATGACAAACCCACAGCCAACATCGTTCTCAATGGTGAAAACCTGAAACCATTTCCACTGAGATCAGGAACAAGACAAGGTTGCCCACTCTCACCACTATTATTCAACACAGTTTTGGAAGTTTTCGCCACAGCAATCAGAGAAGAAAAAGAAATAAAAGGAATCCAAATCAGAAAACAAGAAGTAGAGCTGTCACTGTTTGCATATGACATGATACTATAGATAGAGAATCCTAAAGATGCTATCAGAAAACTACTAGAGCTAATCAATGAATTCAGTAAAGTAGCAGGATACAAAATTAATGCACAGAAATCTCTTGCATTCCTATACACTAATGATGAAAAATATGAAAGAGAAATTAAGGAAACACTTCCATTTACCACTGCAACAAAAAGAATAAAATACCTAGGAATAAACCTACCCAAGGAGACAAAAGACCTGTATGCAGAAAACTATAAGACACTGATGAAAGAAATTAAAGATGATACAAACAGACGGAGAGATAAACCATGTTCTTGGATTGGAAGAATCAACATTGTGAAAATGACTATACTACCCAAAGCAATCTACAGATTCAGTGCAATCCCTATCAAACTACCAATGGCATTTTTCACAGAAGTACAACAAAAAATTTCACAATTTGTATGGAAACACAAAAGACCCTGAATAGCCAAAGTAATCTTGAGAAAGAAAAACAGAGCTGGCGGAATCAGGCTCCCTGACTTCAGTCTATACTACGAAGCTACACTAATCAAGACAGTATGGTACTCTCACAAAAACAGAAATACAGATCAGTGGAACAGGATAGAAAGCCCAGAGATAAACCCACGCACATATGGTCACCTTATTTTTGATAAAGGAGGCAAGAATATACAATGGAGAAAAGACAGCCTCTTCAGTAAGTGGTGCTGGGAAAACTGGACAGCTACAGGTAAAAGAATGAAATTAGAACACTCCCTAACACGACACAGCAAGATCCTTTTTGACCCACCTCCTAAAGAAAGGGAAATAAAAACAAAAATAAACAAATGGGACCTAATGAAACTTAGAAGCTTTTGCACAGCAAAGGAAACCATTAGCAAGATGAAAAGACAACCCTCAGAATGGAAGAAAATATTTGCAAATGAAGCAACTGACAAAGGTTAATCTCTAAAATATAAAAGCAGCTCATGCAGCTCAATATCAAAAAAACAAACAACCCAATGCAAAAATGGGCAGAAGACCTAAATAGACATTTCTCCAAAGAAGACATACAGATTGTCAACAAACACATGAAAGGATGCTCAACATCACTAATCATTAGAGAAATGCAAATCAAAACTATAATGAGGTATCACCTCACACCAGTCAGAATGGCCATCATCAAAAAATCTACAAACAGGGGCTTCCCAGGTGGCGCAGTGGTTGAGAGTCCGCCTGCCGATGCAGGGGACGTGGGTTCGTGCCCCGGTCCGGGAAGATCCCACATGCCACGGAGTGGCTGGGCCCGTGAGCCATGGCCACTGAACCTGCGCGTCCGGAGCCTGTGCTCCGCAACGGGAGAGGCCACAACAGTGAGAGGCCCGCGTACCGCAAAAAAACAAAACAAAACAAAATCTACAAACAGTGAATGCTGGAGAGGGTGTGGAGAAAAGGGAACCCTCTTGCACTGTTGGTGGGAATGTAAATTGATACAGCCACTATGGAGAACAATATGGAAGTTCCTTAAAAAACTAAAAATAGAACTACCATATGACCCAGCAATCCCACTACTGGGCATATACCCTGAGAAAACCATAATTCAAAAAAGAGTCATGTACCACAATGTTCACTGCAGCACTATTTACAATAGCCAGGACATGGAAGCAACCTAAGTGTCCATCGACAGATAAATGGATGAAGAAGATGTGGCACATATATACAATGGAATATTACTCAGCCATAAAAAGAAATGAAACTGAGTTATTTGTAGTGAGGTGGATGGATGTAGAAGTCTGTCATACAGAGTGAAGTAAGTCAAAAAGAGAAAAACAAATACAGTATGCTAACACATATATATGGAATCTAAAAAAAAAAAAAAGGTTATGAAGAACATAGGGGCAGGACAGGAATAAAGACGCAGACGTAGAGAATGGACTTGAGGACACGGGGAGGGGGAAGAATAAGCTGGGATGAAGTGGCATGGACATATATACACTACCAAACATAAAACAGATAGCTAGTGGGAAGCAGCTGCATAGCACGGGGAGATCAGCTCAGTGCTTTGTGACCACCTAGAGGGGTGGGATAGGGAGGGTGGGAGGGAGACGCAAGAGGGAGGAGATATGGGAACATATGTATATGTATAGATGATTCACTTTGTTATAAAGCAGAAACTAACACAACACTGTAAAGCAATTATACTCCAATAAAGATGTTAAAAAAAAAAGAAAATGAAAAGTCTTAAATGTCTTACAATAGAACGGCTAAAAATATGGCAATTTTATGTAGTCATTTAAAATAATGCTCCTGAAGAATATGTACTAAGATAGGAGAAATGCTTACCTCATATTAAATTTAAAAAATAATACAAAGAGAAAGAGAGATAGTGTGTGTGTACACACACACAGGCAAATAGAAACACAAATACAATCCCAACTGGGTATGTCTATGACAAATGTGATTACAGGAGAGTTTTTTTCCTACATACATTTATGTATTCTTAAAATGTTTTACCATATTTATTTCTTTGTAATGAGGAAAAAAACGTTCTAAAAATGACTCTATTAGTTACTATATTATCTACCCTGTGTTTGGAGAAAGAAGCAACATTGCTAAAGTACAATATCTGCTTCCTAAAGACAACATAATTGTGTTTCATAAAATAAAAGGGACTGAATTAAAGAACACACAGAACAATATTCTTAGCAGCGCTACTCCGATAACAGGCCCTTACCCATATTTCAAAGTCAGTCTTCTAGGAGTAAAGTTAGTCTCCAGTCAAGAAACTCTGATTACAACCACATAAACTATGAAATTTGCTGACCCTTCAAATATACACTAATGAGGGACATTTAGAAGCTATTAAGCAGTAGTTTTCCTTGCTTTCCTTCCTATATGTAAAATCTGCCTGTTACGAAAATTCCTTCCCCACTGTCATCAAGGTTCTAATCAAGTTCAAAGTTCACAGAATTGTAAAACTTAGGCAGCAAATAACATGAAATCAACATATAAAAGCTTCATTAGGCAATATAAATATGATCTGTATACTCAAGAGAAAGTCTCATTTAAGCAACACACAGAGTTTACAGACACAGACAGTAACAAAGAAACTGTAAAATCATCTTATGCTTCTAACAAAAGCACTAGTAAGAGTTTATGCCTATCATTCAGAAACTCTGAAGTCACTGTTTGACATTTGGAACAAGACTATAACAGGATCTTTGAAATCAAAATGTCAAGCTGACACAAACAGCTATGGAAATTACTCTATAAAGCAGTAGCTAAAATGGAATACAGTCAAAGTGGCAAACTCCAAAGGACACACACACAGTCTGTTTTGCTATAAAATGTGCTTTTAATATCACGAATTAGCTCACACAGGATCATGATAAACAGAGGACTAATCATTACATCAAAGCTCTGTTGGTTCATAAGCAATTTTTCCAAAGCAAAGGAACAACAGAGGGCAGATGCAGAATTATAACCATCGGCAGGAAAGGAGAATGCCCTCAGCCTGGCTGCTGCATAAACAGGAATCCTTTCAGCTTTATTTCAGGACAATTAAAAATGAGCACCTGCAGCAGGGCTCCCTTCTTACAGGAGTGCACCCTGAAGCGCTCACAGCTCTCAGTTCAAGGCAGGCTGCACTTGGTCTTGTGCTCAGAGATCCACCTCCATCTGCATTGTCTCAGCACTGCAAGCAAGCATCTCTACTGGATTATTTTTATGAGTTTTCAATACCTGCTGGAGCAGCCTCCAGCCACAATGACCTGCAATCCTGGGGCTATCCAAGTTATCTCCTGAGGTACCATTTACTATTTCTTTTAACTGTTCTGGTTACAAAGTTGCACCGATTTTTGAGGAGTCTCCCCCAAACATTAACTACTTTCCTACAGCAAACTTTCATAGACACTACCAACTTTTCAAAAGTCAATCTAGTGGTTGACAACCTACATATTTTTTAGTAAAACAGTAAAATTTAAAATATCTAAGTACATCTCACATAGAGAGAGCAAATGTTTTATCATGAAGCTTATGTTTTGATTATTTAGGCATATATATATATTCTATATATTACATGATATAACATATATTTCTACAATGGATTATGATCAAAATAGTGCTTAGTTTATGCTAAATATATATTACTAAAACAAATTCAAAATATTAGCGAGGGAATTCCCTGGCGTTCCAGTGGTTAAGACTCGGCGCTTTCACTGCAGTGGCCCGGGTTGAATCCCTGGTCAGGGAACTAAGATCCCACACACATGGCACGGCCAAAAAATAAATTAAAAAAAAATAAATTAGCTGTAACTAAATAGCTTAAAAAGAAATATTGGGAGTTTGGGGAAGATGGCGGAAGAGTAGGACGCGGAGATCACCTTCCTCCCCACAGATACACCAGAAATACATCTACACGTGGAACAACTCCTACAGAACACCTACTGAGGGCTGGCAGAGGACCTCGGACCTCCCAAAAGGGCAGAGGCTAACACACCATTGTAAAGCAATTATACCCCAATAAAGATGTTAAAAAAAAAAAAAAGAAATATTGATTAACTACTAAATGTTACTAAGTTTTCATTAGGGACTTCCCTGGTGGTCCAGTGGTTAAGACTCTGCCCTCCCAATGTAGGGCGCCCGGGTTCGATCCCTGGTCAGGGAACTAGATCCCACATGCCGCAACTAAGAGCTCGCATGCCGCAACTAAAAGATCCCACATGCCACAACGAAGATCCCATGTGCCGCAACTAAGACCCAGAGCAACTAAATAAATATTAAAAAAAAAAAATTCCATCTTTGTCCCCTGCTAAAACTTACATTAAAAAAACAAAAACAAAAATTTTCATTAAATGATCACCCCTGTTTAAACTGAAAGTGCTACTGAAGGAGGCAAACATTCATTCACATAACGCGGGGGTCCCCGACACCTCCAGGCCACAGACCACTACCGGACATGGCCTGTCAGGAACTGGGCCACACAGCAGGAGGTGAGCGGCCAGGGAGCGAAGCTTCATCTATATTTACAGCCGCTCCCCAACGCTCGCATTACCACCTGAGCTCCACCTCCTGTCAGATCAGCGGCGGCATTAGATTCTCATAGGAGCGCGAACCCTACTGTGAACTGCGCATGCGAGGGATCTAGGTTGCGTGCTCCTTATGAGAATCTAATGCCTGATGACCTGAGGTGGAGCTGAGGCGCTGATGCTAGCACTGGGGAGCAGCTGCAAATGCAGATCATCATTAGCAGAGGTTTGACTGCACAGAGACCATAATAAATCAATTGCTTGCAGACTCATTTCAAAATCCTATCAGTGAGTGGCAAGTGAAAACAAGCTCCCACTGACTCTGCGTTATGGAGAGTTGCATAATTATTTCATTATATAGTACAATGTAATCATAATAGAAATAAAGTGCACAATAAATGTAATGCGCTTGAATCATCCCCAAACCATCCCCCCCCACCGCCCCTCCGCCGGCCATGGAAAAACTGTCTTCCACAAAACCGGTCCCTGGTGCCAAAAAGGTTGGGGACCACTGATATAATGTTCTCAACGGACCAGTCATGCCTACAACAGCGATATCTAACAAACTCCAAAAAGAGTATATTTAACCAGGATTTAGAACTAGGCACCAAAAAAGAAAAAGGGAAAAAGAAAATAAACTATCAAAACAGAAATTCCTTTCCGAGTTAAAAAAATTAATTTACTATTTCTTTTTAAAAAATCACATTTAAACTATTTCATACAACATACATATTTTCGTTAAATTTTTAAGTATAATTTTCATCGTTTCTTTTAAATCAAAAATATAAAACTTAGGGAACTCCCTGGCGGTCCAGTGGTTAGGCTCTGAGCTTCCACTGCAGGGGGCCCGGGTTTGATCCCTGGTTGGGGAACTACGTTCTCGCAAGCTGTGCAGCGCAGCCAAAAAAATATCAAACTTAAATACATGAGGTTGCAAATACAAACACTTCTTCTATAAGGGAAAAGAAAATCTTTTCAACTACAATACAGAAAACTGTAAGATTAAAAAAAGAATTCAAAAAAGTGCAAGTTCATAATCAGATGATTCAAACTGGCAGTTTCCAAAGTATCAGATTAATACAACAAAGCTAAATTTATGATTTAAGATGCTCTAAACATAACCAGAGCAAGGTAAAGAACAAGAGTGTTCCCTACTAGCCAGTCTTTGATTAGATTTCAACAGCTCACTCTTAATTTGATTGATAAACTAGGTTTAAAGTGATTCAAGTCAGTATCTTGAAGAATTTTTTAAGCCCACTAATACAGTTCTTTGTTTTTCTTGTTCCTAATACCTATCTTGCAATGCTGCCATAAGGATTAGAATAAATACATGTGAAGTCTCCAGCCTATAGTAAATACTCAATAAGTGACAGCTATAATCATCATCTTCGTAAGGTGATGATGGCTGCTCATAAACTTTAAAATTTATAATTTATTGAGATGAAATTCACATAACATAAAATTATTTTTATTTATTTTTTATTTATTTTTATTTATTTATTTACTTTTGGCTGCGTTGGGTCTCTGTTGTTGTGCGCAGGCTTTCTCTAGTTGCAGCGAGCGGGGGCTACTCTTCGTTGTGGTGCACAAGCTTCTCACTGCAGTGGCTTCTCTTGTTGTGGAGTACGGGCTCTAGGCGCGTGGGCTTCAGTAGTTGTGACACACGGGTTCAGTAGTTGTGGCTCACGGGCTCTAGAGCACAGTCTCAGTAGCTGTGGCGCACAGGCTTAGTTGCTCCGTGGCATGTGGGATCTTCCCAGACCAGGGCTCAAACCCATGTCCCCTGCATTGGCAAGTGGATTCTTAACCACTGCGCCACCAGAGAAGTCCCCAAATTAACCATTTTAAAGAGAACAGTTCAGTCGCATTTAGTATACCTGCAATGTTGTGCAACCACCACCTTCATCTAGTTCCAAAATATTTCCATCACTCCAAAGTAAAACTCCTTCCTTACCCATTAAGTAGTTTCTCCCCACTTCACCCTGCTCTCACCCCCTGGTAACCACTAACTGGTGTTCTATCTCTCTAGATAAATCTATTGTAAATATTTCATATAAATGGAATCATACAATATATGACCTTCTGTATCTGGTTTCTTTCACTTAATATAATATTTTGGAGTTATACCCACATCACAGTGTGTATCAGAACTGAATCCCTTTTTATGCCTGAATAACATTCTGTTTATGCATATACCCATTTTATTTATCCATTCATCCATGATGAACATGTGAACTACTTCCAACTTTTGGTTATTGTGAATTTTTTCTATAAACATGCATATACATGTACTTGTTTTGAGTGTCGGTTCTCAGTTCTTTTGAGTATACACTTAGGAGTGAAACTGCAAAGTTATATGGTCATTTTATATTTAGCTTTTTTGAGGAACTGCCAAACTGTTTTCCACAGTGCCTGAACCACAGTGCCCTGAACCAATACAGGGGACATGGGTTCGAGCCCTGGTCTAGGAAGATCCCACATGCCGCGGAGCAACTAAGTCCGTGTGCCACAACTACTGAGACTGTGCTCTAGAGCTCATGAGCCACAAGTACTGAAGCTCACGTGCCTAGAGCCCATGCTCTGCAACAAGAGAAGCCACCGCAATGAGAAGCCCACGCACCACAACGAAGAGTAGCCCCTGCTCACTGCAACTAGAGAAAGCCCGTGCGCAGCAATGAAGGCCCAAGGCAGTCAAATAAATGACTTAAATTTAAAAATAAATAAATAAATACATTTAAAAAAAAAAAAAAACAGTAAGAAAAAAATCCATTATACTCCAACTGAGGAAAACCACTGAAAATGTTTTGGTGGGTATCCTTGAAAACATTTTTTCCTACGCTGAAATGCACCTTTAAAGAAAAAAAAAACAGAGATTATAATGCTTACCACATACCAGTCCCTATTCTAAATGCACTATGTATTTTAACTAATATAACCCTCACATCTCCCCCGTGATGCACTATTATTATTTTCATTTTACAAATAAGGAAACCAAGACACACAGAAGAAAATTAACCTGCCCTAGGTCACTTGGATCATAAGTGGCAGAACCACCCAGCAGTCTGACCCCATAGTTTTGTGCGGTTTTTTTGCAGGGGTTTTGGGGGGGGGTTATTTTTGGCTGCATTGGGTCTTCGTTGCTGCGCGCGGGCTTTCTCTAGTTGCAGCGAGCGGGGGCTACTCTTCATTGTGGTGCGCGGCCTTCTCATTGCGGTGGCTTCTCTTGTTGCAGAGCACAGGCTCTAGGCACGCGGGCTTCGGTAGCTGCAGCACGCGGGCCCAGTAGTTGTGGCTCGTGGGCTCAGTAGTTGTGGCTCACGGGCCCTAGAGCGCAGGTTCAGTAGTTGTGGCGCATGGGCTTAGCTGCTCCGCAGCATGTGGGATCTTCCTGGACCAGGGCTCAAGCCCGTGTCCCCTGCACTGGCAGGCGGATTCTTAACCACTGTGCCACCAGGGAAGTCCTGTGCTTTTAATACTATATTATAATGACTCTATACCACCTCCAAAAAAATTGACCATTGTATACCTATATACCATTTGTAATCCCCTAGTATATTATGAATATCTTTCCATTCCAATGACTTTCTTAAAATCCTGAAATTGTGGGACATATACTACATATTTTGATATACTGATTTTTTAAAGCTATATATAAAATATCAAATTTGAAGAAATCCTTAACATTAATATTCTGTTTTTATGAATAATCCAATTTTTGAAGCTAGTCTAGGCCAAAATAGAATTCCACCCCTACAAAAATTCATCTTTAAGAAACTCCAGAGCATATCTATTTCATGATAACATGCTTTTAAACTCCTCAAATACCTGTCACCGTTTCTTTCTCTTTCTCCTCGCTCCCCTTTCTTTAAAAAAATCCCTCAAAGCACCCAGCATATTACTGGGCATTCATAGTAGGCACTCAATAAATATTTATTGATAGACTGGCTAGACAATGCTATGTTGGATAGAGATCATGCAGAAACAATGGTCATCTTGTGAGAGTGAATGCAGCTGGACCTCCTTTCTCTCATCAGGAAACCACAGGGATCCCCACAAAGCAGTCCATCCAGATAACGCGCAGTGACACACCACTAGAGAAACAGCTAACGCTGCCACTCACTTTGCGTAAATGCTGAACTTTGACTGCACTGAGGTCAATAAATACACAAACAGGCAAGGTACAAACCAAGAGAATTTTTTTTAAAGTGGGGTGAGGTGAGAATCCTAGTAACACACAAATGACAGGCAAAAACAAAAATCCTAAAGGGCTTGCTACACGCAGTCCTAGCCAATTCCAAGTGCTCCGTGATGTGTGTCACACCACAGGGCGTGCCCAGGTCCTGGGCATTTGGCCTTAGAGCAGCCCCCTGCAAAGAGGGAAGGCAGCTCCCGATGAGCCTCAGATTTCGAAGTCTGGCTAATCCTCGTGGATTGAGAATCATGATGGTTCAAACTTTGAATACAGAATTTTTATAGCATATAACATTTAAGTAATATTCTTTGTGAATTTTCAGATCCTTATCCATGAATAAAGGGAATTCAGTTTAAAAAATAATAACCTATATATTTTTTCTGAATCTAGAAGGCCAGGGCACTAGAGATAACATAGGTACTATACTTTGACATGCAAATTACTGGAAACACTTGAAACATGAGCAAATACTGCCTAGAAAGGCAGGGGAGCTTGAAGACCACACTCCCATTTGTAAGGGAAATAAAGGTGGTTTCCAAGAAAAGAGACCAAATTCCCAGACTGTATGATAACTGAAGCAGACACCTCAGTAATGTGCAAAGTCTCTACTTTTGTCTTCTACATATACTTAGTATGAGGGCTCCAAATGTGAGCTTGCCTGCTTGTTAAAACAAAAACAGAGAGGATTATTCTCCTAAGGTCTACTTTGTGAGTGAAGATAAAGACTTGTAACAAGAGGGAACAAATAATCCAAGAAGGAAAACAAACAGAGTCTGGAAGAAAGCAGAAAGAAACAAGTGTGTCAAGAGGATAATTTACAGGAAATATGTGATATTTAGAACAAATGAATAGATAGGTGGGTGGATGGGAAGGAGGGAGGGAAGGAGGAAGACGAACTGAAGCTATACAAAGCTTTTCATCAAACAGTCCATACTTTGCAAAGCCACATACAAATCCTCACTTCAAAGAATGGTGAGGAAAACTCACAGAATCTAGCAAGTTCAGGGAATCCTGTTATTAGCTTCAAGATTAAAATATATATATAAGTGATTAATAATGCCCTTCAGAAGAATATAAAAACAGCGTAATTTCAATCTCACGAAACTAATTTGGCTGGGGGGGGGGTCTCTACCCAAATGAGCCATCTATTTAAAGCAGGAGAAAAAGCTAGGCTAGACTAATCAAAACCGCTTTCACTGTTCCAGAATCAAGTTGACAGCACTAATTACGAACTCAGTGTTTTTTCCTCATTTTGTACAGAATGTCAGTTATATTTAAGGAAAAACAAATTGTATTAGAACTGAACAAATGGTACAGTTATCCCTTCAGGTTCTAGGTTCCTATGTTTTCACAGCTGTCATATTTTTACACCACTGTACAGAGCAGCTTACCCTTTCTCCTCCCAGATGTCGACACACAAATGAACTCCGCTTATTAATTCTGTCAACTATTCAAATAAACAAATTACTTAAACATAAAACAGGGTACTGTGATTGCATATGACAATCTCACTTTTAAATATACAATACTTTTTGATGTTCTTCTCAGATTGAGCATATAATCAGGATTGTACTTTTTCTTCTGGCCTTATTTCACTTTGTTGCCTAAAAGACTGATCAAACAAGTTAACAGAACACAGTTACCTCTTCGAGATTATGGTAGTTCACCCCAAAGAGCACTGATCTCAAGCCCCGAGAAGTTGCCATACTTCAGGCCTTGTAAAATTGTGAAATAAGTTGAAATTGTGAAATACATTGGAAAAGTGTGAAATAAGATACAGCAGCCTATTAAGACCAAAACGGGAATACTAATTCATAAGGAATATTTCTCTACACACCGCTAACATTTGCTAATTCTAGGTAATGTATACTTGGGTTTGTGCTTGTTCTATTATTTTTAAACTTTCCTGGATATACATAGAGAAAATAAATCTACGTCTAATGTTCAAGGTTTCTAGCTGGGTTGACTAGATTAGTGTTTCTTCAAGTGTGATGCTGGAGCAGCAGCAAAGCATCACCTGGGAAACTGTTAAAAGCATAAATTCTTGGGCCCCGCCCCAGGCCCACTCAATCAGAAACTCTCAGGGTGAGGCCCAGCAATTTGTGTTTCAACAAACCCTCTAGGTAATTCTGATGCACACGTAAGTCAGCACCATCTGACTACGTAGAAGATCTTACCATTTACCCTGAACAGAAAACAAGAGAAGCAGGCTGGGGCAGAGAAGATAATCAGGATAAATAAAGAGCCTTCGTGCTTTACCAACTTACCTTCTTTTCCCTCCTTCCTGCCACACCCCTAGGTGGCCACTGTCTGCCTTCTAACTCTCCCAGATAAATTTATTTAGCACTCATGAATTTATGCTTCTTAGTCTGTTTACATTGTACTTTTTTTAAATCTCTAAATTCTCAGCTCAAAATATACATTACAATTACCTGGGAGAATGTTTTTAAAATACTGATGCCCACTGCTTCCACCATATGAGGACAAGCGAAGAGAAGGCAGCAACCCGGAAGGGGGTCCTCACCAGAACCGACCCTGCCAGGCGACACCCTGATCTCAACCTCCAACCTCCAGAACTGGGAGAAGTAAATGTCTGTTGTTTATTTAAAAAACAAACAAAACTGATACCCAGGTGGTATCCCATACCAATTAAATCAGATTTTCTGGGGCTGGGGACTGGCCAAAAGTATTGAAAAGCTCCCCAGGCAATTCTAGTGTGCAATCAGCAGAAAACCACTCAGTCTAAATGAAAGTTTTTGTCTCTATTTAATATATTTCCAAGTATGATGAGGAAAGTACTTGTATCAGAATCACCAGGGGCACATTTCTCAAAATGATAGTTAAGAGAATCTTCAATGATACATACATATGACCTTTTTAAAAAATAGCTATGTATTTACTTTTACAGGTTTGTTTTTTTTTGCAAGTGATATGAT
Source organism: Lagenorhynchus albirostris (assembly GCF_949774975.1). Classification (NCBI taxonomy): domain Eukaryota; kingdom Metazoa; phylum Chordata; class Mammalia; order Artiodactyla; family Delphinidae; genus Lagenorhynchus; species Lagenorhynchus albirostris. The sequence goes on along the minus strand of NC_083105.1, from coordinate 101,926,854 downwards.
TTCCACATATGGCAGTGAGAATTTCATTTTAAAATGCTTCCATTTTTTTAAAGTGTGCCAACTTTTTAAAAATACTAAATAAGAGAATAGCACCAGGGATGGGGCAAACATTGCAAAGAGGCTAAGGGAACAAAAAAGTTTGGCTAACCTTGACCAAAGTGCTTGTTAAAGATACAGATTCCTGAGGCCTACCCCACAGTCCTAAACCAGAAACCTGGGAGTGGGGTCCGGAATTTTACATTTTTATCAAGTGCTCCCAGGTGATTCTTATTCACTAAAGAGGTATTTTATTCTTATTCACTAGTAAGAGATATTTGAGCCTTTTGCCACTAGGCAGAGAACAAGTTTGGATGTCAAAGGGAACCCTCTCATTCCATTCATTTCACTACCACCACTTCCTGGTCTCACAGGATGAGCCCAGCTACACCTGCCGGGTGAGGAAGAAGCAGTCCCTAGGTGAAGAGCCATCCTGACTTCCCATTCCGTCCCTTTACTGCAAGTCTCTCGGAAGCCAGAGCTCATTCTAATTTTGCTCTCTTCTTCTCACCTGTACATCCTCCTCAGCAACAGCCCTATGCCTTGAGCATTGCCACTCCAACAGACTACCTCTCGTCCCGCGCTCATTCAACTCTCCAGCTACCCTGTGAAGCTAACGCTTTTGAAATGTCACAAAATATTGACATAATCTAATCGCCCCAGGTTATATTTGTGCTCTCAGTTTCCAATGATAAGCATTCTCTATCCATTCAAATTGAAGTTGTTTTTAACTACTTGTTTATTGTAGCTTGGAAACAAGTCACCCCACTAGACAGAGGACTGAGAACAGGTTTCAGTTCACCTAGCAACTCTTATCCATTAGTAGTGGCCAGTGGTTCTCCACCTTGACAGCACATTAGCATTACCTGGGGGTCTTTTAAAACTCCCCACATGGAGGCCGCACCCCAGCCCCAATTAAATCAGAATCTCCGGGGGCGAGGGTGAGACCAGGCATCTCTCCCCCACCCCCTTAGGCTTCTCAGGTGATGCCAACATGCAGCCAAGGTTGAGAACCACGGAGCTGGGTTCAGCTAGCAAGGCTACCAGGACAGGCTTAGAAGCTGTCTGCCATGGGTGGGCAACGCTCTTGCCATTACTGCGTGAGATTCACTTAGCCAGATACAGGAGACTGACACGACAGAGACTTCTGAGGACAAAAATTCCAAGTCCCAACACTAATATTTAAATATAAGTTCAAAGCATATTTAAATACAAGTTCAATACCATACAGCACAAACAATTTCAATTGTTTTTGGAGTATCTGTGATACAAATCCCTTCCATCTTCATTATACTCAGTAAAATTAGATCTATTAATTCAACATCCTGGACAGACTGCAGTCTAATATACTGTAAATCTTTTGAGTATGTGGAACTCAGATTTTAAAACCTATTTTGTAATAAATATGCCACAAAAAAATTTACTATACAACATCAAGTGAAAAGTATACTCTTAAAAAAGTAATAACATTCATTTTACTCTTGGTGTGACAAAGAAATGATGTTTAATTTTAGGAAGCTACAATTCTTCTAATAAATGAAAACCTGGTAAAGAGAGTCACAGTTGTATCCACTTCCTGCCATAAATGCCAACAGCAAGTACATCCAATTTCAAGTTCCTCTGAAGCCAGTGAGTGGGCAGAAAAAAATCATAGCCAAAATGGGAAACACATGGCATTCATTCTTTGAAAAAAAGTCAGCAGTGGATTACAACCAGGAGGGAAAGCCATCTGTCACAAGAGAAGGAGGTGGCAGTAGCTATCAAGGACTAAAACATGCCACCTCAACCGGGGCAGGGTCAAGTCTTAGATTTTAATTCCAGCTAACTCTTGTAATAAGCAACAGTTTTCAAAATTATTAGTGTCAAATTATGGATGGAATGGGTAAGAAGAAGAAAAATCTACCAACACAGTTCAATTCTACCAACATTGTTAACTCTTGCCTTGCTATGAGGAAGAGCAACAACATAGTAGATGGAAATCACACACACGTAAAAATCAGAACAAGTCAACACCTGGACAACTTCCATTTGCTCTAGTATAAAAAGGACTGGCAGTTTTATCCGTGCTGTATTTCTAGCCTATAAACACTGGCCCAACATGAAAAAGGAGAGCAACTTTCCGAACAGGAGAGTAAAAGTGAACCCAAGTCAAAAATCACCTTTGCCACTGCCCCACCCTTCACCTAGCCCTCCAGCCACCCTAGCCACGCCCAAGCCCTGCAGAACACTGGAGCTCCTGCTTTGGGCTCCACCTTTAAAAAGGTAAACTCTGGGCTTCCCTGGTGGTGCAGTGGTTGAGAGTCCGCCTGCCGATGCAGGGGACACGGGTTCATGCCCCGGTCCGGGAAGATCCCATATGCTGCGGAGCGGCTGGGCCCATGAGCCATGGCCGCTGAGCCTGTGCTCCGCAACGGGAGAGGCCACAACAGTGAGAGGCCCGCATACCACAAAAAAAAAAAAAGAAAAAAAAAAGGTAAACTCTTTGGGCAACTTCAAAGATTCAAAAAACTAACCTTACTGAAGTGTCAGGCCTATCTTCTCTACGGTCCTAAACCCACTAAAATTGGTTTCAGATACAGTAGGCTTCTAGGCTTCAAAGGATCCCAACAGTGAGTATCAGTTACCATCATTTTTAAATCTCAAAATACAGGTGATGTTTAATTCAGATAAAGTGTAGCCACTAGGCCTCTATTTACTGAAAGCTGCATTTTATACTGCCGTCAGAATGTATAAAAGCTGTTTCTGAATACGATACAATATTTGTGAAATTATAATTGGTCACACTAAGTCCAGTTTAGTCCCTCACTTGCTAACATTCCTTCCCTCATTCTAGTGGTTTTTGAAACCTCACTTCCTCCCCTCAGAGCCTTCTTCCCTAAAAGGAAGACAGTGATTTCCTCTAGAATAGATTCATCTAAATATCCAACTACTGGTGATTCAATTTTTTTCAGACTTTGGCATACAAAGCCATATTTATTCTTTCCTTTAAAACGCCATTACATTTTCTAATTAAAACTCATCTGTTTGCGTCAACAAAAGTTCAATTTTTAATATAATCGACTTGGGAGGTATACCTTCTGCTCCTTAAGAACAAAATAATAAATGTTTATGATGACGGCGAAGAACACAAGTTACTCTCTACCAAGGTAATAGTTATTATTCTAATTATACCAAAAATTAGACAATACGGTCCCGAAATGACCTTCACTATCTCAAAAGTTCAATAAGGAGGACATCAAGAAGTAGATCATCTCAATCAACAAACCTCTGGGAAAAATCTACAGAGTCCAACGAACAAAAAAGTTCAGGAATCATGAAGCAATCAATGTTGATTTCTTCATTCTACTCCTCATAACATTTTGAGCGACTACAGCATAAGGCTACTTCCCTCTTTTGGGAAGAATGTGAAGAATGCACTTAAGTGTCCTGCAGTGTCCTATTTGTTTCTTCTTCCTGACCATCTAGTACAGTAGGAAGGAGCACAGACGTGGAGCTCAACTTCTGGGCTTGAATCCTGCCTCTGCCACTTACCTGCTCTGTGACCTCGGGCAAGTTACGTATTCTCTCTAAGCCTCTGTTTCCATATCAGTAAAATAAAAATAACAGTACCTACCTCCATAAGATCGTTATGATGATTAATAATATAGGCAGAGCACATAAAATGGGGCCTGCTTCTTAGCAAACACTATACAAGCTATTACTGCTTTGAGTAGTAGTAGACGTTAGTTATCACTACTTATTCTGTTGTCTAAACCAGATGTCAGCAAACTTTCTCTGTAAAGGGCCAGATTAAATATTTCAGGTTTAAAGGACCATATGGACTCTGTCACAAATACTTAACTATACTGTTGCAGTGGGAAAACAGACATAGACAATACACAAATAAATAAGCATGCCTATGTTCCAATCAAACTTTATGTATGGACGCTGAAGTTTGGATTTCATGTAATTGTCACATTCACAAAAACTACTCTTCTTTTCATTTTTTTTCAATCATTTAAAAAGGTAAAACCATTCTTAGCTTGCAGGGGATGTATGAATCCTCTGGACATGATTTGGCCCACAGACTGTAACATAAAACCCCTGTTGTAAATCAATGCATCTTAAATGCCAGTCCGTGACCAAGTTTCCACCAATCCTTAATAAAATCGTCACTGTAAACTTAAAAGCTATATTTTCTTGGTAAGGACTGTTCTTTACTCTGTAATTATACGATTCCAACTCCTTTGGTGTTACAGTGTTTTTCCTCTTATAAAATGATACTAAGAGTATGAGGTCATTTATCTTTTTTAATTGTCTTTACTTGACAATCCCATGCCAGGTCCACCCCCCTACTTTTTTGGGGGGCGTGGGGGGGTGGTTGTTGTTTATTTCTTATTTTACTGGTGTGTGAACTCCAAGTCTAGGAATCATTAACCTAAAGCTTTCTGCCTAATCAAAACAAAGAGAAGTAGTGATATGTGTCACTGACACCTGCTGATAGTTAAACTAACCAAATTACAACTTTACCATCTGCTAAGCTGTTCACCTGAATCTCTTTTCTCGGCCCTTTCTCTTAACTTAACGTTGACTCCTTCCCAGAAGCATTTGGATCCTATGATACTTCCCCTTCTTGTATTTCCTCCTCCAACTAAAATATTCACATTTAATAAATGACTATGTACATGTTAATTTTTCAATAAATATTTTAAACAAGTATCTGCATTTCACTCAGTTGTTCTTAGTTGAAAATGCCACAATGACATTTTATTTGGCTTTGTAACCAGAAAGACTAAGATCTGTCACTTCCCAGATACGAGATGTGAACAGATCACTCTCTTGATTTTTAGTTTCTTCACCTATAAATGAGGACAGTATCACTTCCCTACAGGATTTTTGTTAGAATTAGAAAATAACATATGAAAGAATCTAGTATGGCATTTGTAAATGCTCTATAAAAGTAGTTATTAACATGTTCATTGGGTTTCTACAGGAGGTACTCAGAGATGTATTTGACAACAGTGTCACTGTAAGACTTAATTTTCACTGACAAATCTACTACACTATTTTTAAAGGTACAGTAGATGATATATAAAAACCAAAGAGAACACCACATGTAACGCTACATTTTAATGGCAGTGAAGTAATAAGAGAGAATGTGAGCAAAGAGCACTTTTTAGTGACATATATTAATATTTATATAAAAATTTCAGCTAGAAAAAAGTAACGCAGAAATAAATAGTTTTAAATAAACACAAGTAAATATATATATTCTGTGTTGTCCATCCTCAAGAATTCTCCACTGTTTTGTAAAGGTTAAGTCTTCTTTATACAGTCACATAGTTTAAATTATTTACAGAGAGTTTTGGGTCCAACTAACTAGCCAGAAACTCCTTACCACAGAGATAAAACAGAGCAGTAAAAAAACCATTTCCAGCAATATTACATTCCTTTTGGGAAAGCACTCTATAATTCATGGATGAGTCATTGTGGAAATAAAAATGTTAAATAATGGGTAAGACTGTAACTGAAAATCCTGAGAGCTAATTACCCTACTCAAAGGTCCTGGTAACTCCTTCAGGAATATTAAGGCTACACTGGTAATAATTAGTTATCCAAATGAAACTTATTATCCATTGTGACCCACTTTCTAGAAAAACTGTATAGGTCCCATGCTACTGCTTCCCTCCTCACAGCAGATTATAAGATACATCTCACACTTCAAAAAATGTTCTACAACATGCTTTGTATTTATGAAATACGAGACTTGGTTCCAATTGACACTGATTGCTCTGTATACCTATTATGGCATTTAGTCTTGTCCATAATTTTATACATATTATCTCCCTTAATCTCATTTAATTATCACAACAATCAAAAAAGCATTTTCTCCATGTGACAACTGATGAAACTCACAAGAAAGCTCTTTGCTCTTTATATGCAAGCACTGATTTTATGCTGCCTACCTTGGAAAGGACATCAATAGTCAAGTATTTCTCATTCCCAGAAGGGCCTACCTTGGTTATGTGAATCAGTCTTGAACCAGGGCATTAAATCAAAGTGAAGAGATTCTTAGACAGAATTCCATTAGGAAAACTGACAAAAACAAATCAGATAACTGGTGGGACTTCCCTGGTGGTCCAGCAGTTAAGACTCCGCACTCCCAATGCAGGGGGCCTGGGTTCCATCCCTGGTCAGGGAACTAGATCCCGCATGCCGCAACTGAAGTTCCCACATGCCACAACGAAGATCCTGCACGTGGCAACGAAGATCCCACGTGCCGCAACCAAGACCCGGCACAGCCAAATAAATAAGTTTTTTTTTAAAATCAAAAGACTGTAGAAGTAAGAAAGAATCTCTAGAGACCACCTTGTCCAACCCTCTAGGGTTTACAGATGAGAAAACGGGTCCAAAAAGATTAAACCATGTACCCATGGTCACACACCTAGTTACTACTGACTGGCAGAGCCAGGATCAAAATGAGAATGCAAGTCTCCTTTTTTAGAATCAGTGTCCTATCCACTACACCAGTGACTCCCAAGCTCATCAGACCCAAGGCCACCCTTCCCCTTCTTATAACAAGTATTTTGTAATGTGCCCTTTACTATCTTAAAATAAAATTCATAGATAATAAGCCTACCCTCACATGAAATCCAAAAATATTAATATAATGCTCTGTGAAAGAAAGATAAGGAGTTTTATAATAAAATAACATGTATTTTAACATGTGAAATGCTGACATGGGCATGTGCAGAGAGAGGCTGTTTGGTGGATGCATTGGTCAACAATGCAATGTTGCTGCTTACATCATTCTCTAAAATAATAAAAACTCTACATAAAGTTCCAAACAAAACAAAGTTACGATCTTCCATCAACTTACACAGTAGTCCCAATGCTAGAAAATTCAATGTACACTACAGCTATTCAAAACGATGCTAATGTATTCATGCAGATTTATGTATATAGTTAGGATCTAGGCTCAGATCATTATAAACAGATTTCTCATCTATACAAATTTTTGGCAAGACGTTTGAAAATCATATGGAATAAGGGAGAATTTTTCAATGCAGGGCTATCCTAAGCATTTCAGGGTATCTAGGAATCCTGGGCCTTCTCTACCCTAAATCCAAAAACTGCCTTCTGCATCCAAATTATGCTTCCTGCCAATGTTCCCAAAACTTTCCAATAACTGAGAACAACAAGTACCTATCACCAAAAATACCAAGAGAAAGTCAGGAATCTAGCCACTACCATTTAAGTAGATTCTCTTTTGACTGCTTCGTTTCTTGAAAATGCTCTGTACCATGGGTAGAATGTTTTCTCAGAGAAACAAGAAATATACCTCATGAAATTACAGGATAGGAAAGGTTGGAACTCATTAAGTATGCTTCTCTCCTAAGAATGTGGCACCTATGCTAAGTGCCTATGCCCATGAAGAGCCATGTGGCTCACAGAATAAATTACCCATTACTCAGATTATCAAATCTATGAAAGATAATTAAAACTAAGAACGTTTTCTGAATATATTCTGCTACTTTCTCAGTAGATTTTATACCCTACACAACAACAGTTTTCACTTAGCTCCCCAAAAAATGTTTTTCTTTGAAATAGAGTGAATGCTGTAGGACATTTATAATGTAAACAGAGCAGCTGTGTAAAAATAAATAAACAAAAATACTACGCTTAAACAAAGATGTATCTGTGAACAGCTAATCAAAGCAGATTTGCTTTCATTTTAATACCATTATCTCAGACCAACAACAGGAATGATACTGGTGTACAAAGAATAATATATATAAATACCAGTCCAAAAGTCTTTACAGATGGTATGTAAGTCATCTATAACATACCATTATTTATATTTTTTTGACAATGAAAATACCTGAATTACAGACACATATCTCTTCCCAGATTTCACAAAACACAGAAGGAGAACTCAATATAAATAATGAAGAAACTGGGGCTTCCCTGGTGGCGCAGTGGTTGAGAGTCCGCCTGCCGATGCAGGAAACACGGGTTCGTGCCCCGGTCCAGGAAGATCCCACATGCCGAGGAGCGGCCACTGAGCCTGCGTGTCCGGAGCCTGTGCTCCACAACGGGAGAGGCCACAACTGTGAGAGGCCACAACAGTGAGAGGCCCGCGTACCGCAAAAAAAAAAAAAAAAAAAAAAAGAAACTTAACCTGAAAAAAATATTTCTCAGTTATGCTTTTAAGGACACAGTTCTTCATCACAAAAGGCAAAAAAGGCAAAAAATGTATTGTGGGATAAACCAGTGGGTGACAACCTCTCATCATATCTTATGCTGCAGTATCAGAAAATAAAAATACATATTTTCTCTTTTCTTTTACCGTTCAGAGAATTTAAAAACCAAATCAAGATGAAACATACAAAATAATAGGCCTAAACATTCACAAGGTAACTTTAGCAGAAACCAGCACATATCGTGGGCTCTGCACTCAACAACAGCTCCCTATTTTAAGTTTAATGGGTATTCCTCAAGCACAAACTAGGTAATTAAAAAGTTACATAAAATTTTCCATGAGAATGGCTTAAAATGCATTGCCTGCCAATATTCTTAGTCTTTAAAATTGAGCTCTCCTTCAGAATTTTACAATACTTTCTAATAGTTAAGCAATAGTAATACAGATTCCCACTGTCAAGGAATTCTTGATGATTTGCTCTCATTTTCAGGGCAACAAATTATAATGTTCAAGCACTGCTCACAAGTCAATTTTTAAAGTATGCAGTAGTTCTTGAAGAATTTAAGTCCTCCTTTATTTAAGGTTATGGATATTAAATGGATCCCAGAGAGTGAACAAATTTAAAAATCACAATTAAAACCAAAAATTGATCGATATATCCTTTTCCTTTTTTTAGTTTCTTCACAGTAAAAACTGGGTAACTGATGAGACAAAGAGGAATCCTTACTGCAAAGCATTCCATAAGGAGAATATTTACTGCTTAGACAACTATAACTACTGGCTAAGACAGCCCACCCAAGGCACCTCTCTAACGACAGAAAAATATATGCCATTAACAAGCAGCAACAAGAAGAAAACATTGGATCTTTTGACCTTTTTCAACTTGTTGCTATTCCTTTCACTGATGTTTCTACTAAGGGGTACACTATGTATTTCTAGAAGTCTATTATCCTCCTATTCATTATACCCTACAAAATAAGATACAGTGTGAAAAGAACAATCCAAGAGAAAATGTAAGTATTCTTTACATAGATCCTCTAAATCACTAAGACACTTTAATGTGAATGTTAATTCAGGAGTCCAAAAATTCAGGAAAGCAATTTACCACCTTAATAGTTTTCACATTGCTTTCAGCTTTATTTCTAGTTTAAGGTCACTTCAGCAGAAAAATACAATAATACAAAGGGGGTGTTCAATATTTGTTAAGTCAACAATATTAAATATTAAACATTAAAACTAGTATTTAAAAACAGATGGGGCCTTCCCTGGTGGCGCAGTGGTTGAGAGTCTGCCTGCCGATGCAGGGGACGCCGGTTCATGCCCCGGTCTGGGAAGATCCCACATGCCGCGGAGCGGCTGGGCCCGTGAGCCATGGCTGCAACAGGAGAGGCCACAACAGTGAGAGGCCCGCATACCGCAAAAAAATAAAAATAAAATAAAATAAAATAAAAACAGATGAACACTTTCACAAGCTTGCCAGAAAAAGGGTGGCATCTCTAACCACAGTTTATATCTGAGAACGCACAACCAAAACGATTAAGGATAGATCTCAAAGCAGGAAGTTTCATTCAATGCACATGGATAAATTCATTCCAAAACTTTGAAGAAGCACTTTTCCAGCTTTCTAAAACAGCAAAGCTTTCTATTATTTAATACTGTCTGGGCTGAGTTTTGGTATTAGGTTTTATCCAGTCTTTTCCCATTATTTACTATTACTGAAGAAATAGTAAAATTTCCTAAACCATGGCGAAGAAGCAAAAGCCTTGCTGATGTCAAAGACCACGACGTTTTATTACAACACAACAGATAAGAGCAGAGGGGTATTATAGCTAAAGAATAAACTAATCAAGACCCTTAGTGGCAACCTCTTACCAGAGTCAGAAGACCCCAGTAAGGCCTTTAGACTTGTAGTCCCTTCTGCCTGGAACATTTCACCCCCAAGAGTCACATCATTCAGGTCTCTTTCTCAGAGGCATAAAGCACTTCTGCTGCACACTGAAATACAATGGCTGTCTCAATGAGCACCATTTTAAAAGACTGAACTCAAAACCAATGATTATTCAGACTCAGGTATACGGATAAATTTTTCTCAAAATTTAAACTAACCTGTCAACTCAAAGACAATAACTGGCAATACTTCTTGCCAATGATAAAATCCGAGTTTCAAGGAAAACTCAGAATTTTGGAAAACTTGTATCTCCTGCCTGGTGAGCTTACCAATACTTGAAGACTCTTCTGATGAAATAAGAAGTGTTATTAACGAAAGAATTTTTTTAATCTGTCTAATGAAATGTGTCGACATTTGGAAGACCTACATAACTCAATGAACCAATATTTTCCAAATGACCAATACACAGTGTTACAAAAGCGGGAGAAGGCATATGTATTATTCATGTATGTCCTCTACACGTAAAAGATCTGTTCAAAGCACAAGACAGACCAATTTATTTTAATGTAACAAAGTATGGAAAAGTCACTGATAGGATTTCAGATTCCACACTGCACTAACTGTAAGAAACTACCACTCACTGATGAAAATGTTCTAAAATTACACTATGGTTTTGATTGCACACCTTGCAGTAAGTTTACTAAAAAAATTAATTGAATTGTACACTTAAAATGGATGAACCTTATGGCACGTAAATCATACCTCAATAAAGCGTTAAAAATAAAAACTACCACTTGTCAAATTTTGGTGTGGTTTCAAAACATATCCACAGGCTTCCCTGGTGGCACAGTGGTTAAGAATCTGCCTGCCGATGCAGGGGACACAGGTTCGAGCCCTGGTCCAGGAAGATCCCACATGCCACGGAGCAACTAAGCCTGTGTGCCTAGTTGAGCCTGCACTGAGCCTGCACTCTAGAGCCTGCGAGCCACAACTACTGAAGCCCACGTGCCGCAACTACTGTAGCCTGTGTGCCTAGAGCCCGTGCTCTGCAACAAGAGAAGCCACCACAACAGAAGCCCGCACACTGCAACGAAGAGCAGCCCCTGCTCGCCACAACTAGAGAAAGCCCACGTGCAGCAACGAAGACCCAATGCAGCCAAAAATAAATTAAAAAAAAAATATATATATCCACAATTATCTGAAAAGGCTTTTAAAATACTCTTGCCGGGGCTTTCCTGGTGGCACAGTGGTTAAGAATCCGACTGCCAATGCAGGGGACACAGGTTCGAGCCCTGGCCCGGGAAGATCCCACATGCCATGGAACAACTAAGCCCGTGCATCACAACTACTGAGCCTGCGCTCTGGAGCCCGTGAGCCACAACTACTGAAGCCCACGGGCCTAGAGCCTGTGCTCCACAACAAGAGAAGCCACTGCAATGAGAAACCACCGCAATGCGAAGCCCGCACACCACAACGAAGAGTAGCCCCCGCTCACCACCACTAGAGAAAAGCCCGCGCGCAGCAACGAAGACCCAATGCAGCCAAAAATAAATAAATAAATATTATAAATAAATAATAAAATAAAATACCCCTGCCTTTTCCAACTAATTTATATGAAGCCTGAGTTTCTTCATATACTTCAATCCAAACAACAAACTGCAACAGACCACTGAAAGCAGAAACAGATATGACAGTTAGCTGTCATCTATTAAGCCAGACATTAGACTTGCAAAGCTATTTTTCATTAAAAATGTTATTTATGTTAACATTTAATGTGTTCATTATTTTAAAGTATATCAGTAAATATTTTTTGAATTTCTATTTTAGTCTCCAATATGGCAAATATTGATAGATAAACACCTACATCAACAAAAGCTACTTGAGGTTCCTTAATAATTTTTACAAGTGTACCGCATCCTGAGGCCAGTTTGAGAACTGATGCTAAAGGAGACCATACCTGAGTGCCTGAGGGCTCCTCCAAAATCAGAACAGTTCCAAGGGTGGTTTCAAAGCAAAATAGGTCCCGCATATCACATGCTCTGGAAGTATATGAGCCACTAGCCACAGCTAGGGATGGTACAGTATGCGCATCAAGGCTGAATTGTTTCTCACCTTCTCAATCTACAAGGTCCACAGATGAAATTAAGCTGGACAGGTGTCATTTCAACCAAGTATTCTCCACCAATTGTCAAAATGCAACAGAACTTACCATGAGCCTATTAGGTAGGAAAGACTGACAGAACAAACAGAAAGGGAGGTAGTTTCAGTAAGCATTACTGCTGATAATATGGAAAAATAAAAGGAACACATTTATGTTAAAGACTAGCTTTCCAACTCCAGAAGGAAAAATAAATGTTTTTGGAGATGCACATGGCAGCACAAAAAGTGAGAAGAAACAGTTCATGAAAGATTTCTAATCTTGTCCTTAGGGAAGAACAGAACACTTTCAATATGAAGTTAATCATTTTCTTGCTGAAAGCACATTTCCACAGTACTTCTCTTTTTGACGAATTTACTCCAAATTCATCATGCAGAGGTACCTGATTTCAATGAACTTGTTAACTAAAACAAAATAAAGGACGTCTATTAGCAAAAGTTCGTCATGACAGGAATATAAACATTCACCTTTCTAAATGAAGAGTGACTTTCAGTAATTGAGAGAGTCACTCAAGTTATCTACCGTCAAAGAGAAATACCACAAGAAAGACAGGAGACCAAGACACAGACGCAGCGGGTGAGAAACCATACATAAAACATGTGCCGTTAAATGGCTTCTCTCTTCCTCTCCACTCCTAACTCCCACAAGCCGGGACATTCAGCTTGGGGACTGAACTAACTAGATCAGTACAATTTCCAACATTAACAAGCAAACATATAACAACATCCCTGTGCCTGTACCTGAGGTCACAGTCACTAGTCTCTTATCTGCAAATGCTTACGAAAAACTTCTCCTCAAATAATGAAAACTAAATTCACCATTTCTTACCCTTAATCTAGTTCTACCTTCTAATCTCTAACCATTTATCATCAATGGCAAAAACATTTCCTCAGTCTCAGTACCACAGTTCATCACAGTCTTCTCTCTTGCCATCACAGTCTATATCCAAATATCTCTTTGAAAATACTTCGTGGATGTGCACCTCCTTCCCCATTCCTTTTACCCAAATAAATCCAGGCCTCCTGCAATGAACTCATTCGCTTTCCCTGCCCGCCTTCCTTCAATCTGCTCTGCAGACGAGCAATAAAAGCTGCTCCTAAACAATTTTTTTGGTTATGTCATTCATTCCCTTGTTCGAGAACACCCTAGGGCAACTAACTTCCTGTTACTTTCTTCAAATTCTTCTTTGAATAAGTCAGATTAAGGAAGAAAAAAGTTACACACTTTTAAAGGATGAATTAAATTATACCTCAATAAAGTTGTCATAAAGGGAGAGAGGGAGGAAGCTAGGCCAGGAGCGGCAAAAGAAGGTGAGAGGAGGGGGAACTCTTTAAATGGCTGCCGGAGAAGTCACTGCAGGCACCCTGCAGAGCTGAAAGGCCAGGAGCACCCACACAGCTGTCTGAGGCATCGGGCCTCCCAGGAGCCAATTCCAGTGACGGTCAAGCACTGGACTGTGAAACTGACTCTTGCATCAAACGGATATAGCTTTGTTAGAAAATACATTCCTCCATGGAGCCAGAACGTAAAACCTTCATATCTGTACTCATTTTTCCAGTACTGGCTTTCCAAAAAAAATACCAAAGAAGAAAGAAAGGGAAAAAACTTTCCTCTTCATGGCTGCCCGTCAAAACACGAGTATAACTAAAATGCCACACGTCTCTCCTTTAGAGTCCCCACAACCACTTGTTATAAAGCATGGTTTCCAGGCCCCTCCAATACTCTTCCGGGCAAATAGAGCACTGGTACATGATAGCAAGTTCCAGGGGCAGCATGATTTTAAAAAGTAAAATGGAACTATGACCTCCCTTGATCAATATTAGTGTAACTAAAAAAAGCAAGTTCATTTTCTGGTTTCTTTTGCACGAAAGAATAAAAAATGGGTTTCCCAACTCATATCTAAGCTGCTATCTTCATAGATTCTGTAAATTAGCAAACCCATAAAACCAATTCTATCACTGAGATGAAATCACACACTAGACCACACTGCAAAATGTAACAGAGGGGAAAAAGAGACTGCAATCCTCTGGCAACTTCTCTTATTTCCTCACAAATAAGCCCTGTCAGGTATTTGTACAACAGTTTTTATTAGACTCACTGGATCATTTTCCATAATACTCCACTACATCCCAGGTAAGCAAATTTACCAGCTCTACAAGAAGCCAATTTCCCACACGCATTTATATACCTTCGCACATGAAAAATCCAATGGACGGGTAGCTTATATTTCTATAAGCCACATATGAACAAATTTTGCTTCTCAAAATGACTGTTAACTCCCCAAAAGGAGCATATCTATCTCACATTTGACTTAATTTTCTCAGGACATTCTCCACAGTGCCTCTAACACATGCCATTTCTGGAACGCCAGAAAAGATCAAATCTATCTGGAAAAGAGACTAGAATACCGATTTATCCACAATACTCTGAATAATCATTCATAATTCATCTCTGTGTTAAAACGGGATTATCAAAAAGAAAAGTTAAACAAATAGTCCAAGACAGAGATCCCAGATTTTGAAATCAGACGCTAAATGACAGTTAAACAATTAGCAACCTCATGAAAAAGTTTATTTAAATTCAAATAATAATGGCTTTCACCATGTAACAAATCAAGGTACAACCTAAAATTATTAAAATGTTAACAGTCACGAGTGTCCAAACAGTGAGAACAAATGACAAAACAAAGATTTACAGAGAGCAAGTCTCTTTTTTAATTTCTGAACTTCAAATTCTCTTGATCCCTAAATAAATAAAATCAAAAAATCAGAATCCTAAATAAAATCAAACTCCAAGAGCAAAAAAATACAAAAAGCAAAACATTAAACTCACTTGCCATACTGTAATAGTTTTTTAAAGGTACTCTGATCACACAAAATTCCAATGAAAGTGGTTTAAAATAATTATTTTAAAAATAAGCTTCCAACTAAACATACAGGAATATTACAAGGCATAATAACCAGAAAGAAGTATGACAGTATCTTTACTAGATGCCGGTTAGAATAAAATTTAAAAATATAAATCATCCAAAGCCTTTGCTTTGCAATTAACCAAGCTCACAGCTGGACTTTTATTCTTCATCAAGTAAACACACCAAAAGCCTTCCTCGGGCTTCCCTGGTGGCGCAGTGGTTGAGAGTCCGCCTGCCGATGCAGGGGACAGGCTTCGTGCCCCGGTCCGGGAAGATCCCACATGCCGCGGAGCGGCTGCGCCCGTGAGCTATGGCCGCTGAGCCTGCGCGTCCGGAGCCTGTTGCTCCGCAACGGGAGAGGCCACAACAGTGGGAGGCCCGCGTACCACAAAAAAAAAAAAAAGACTTTCTCATTCTCAATTTTAAAAAAGAAAAAGAAAAGCCTTTTCCTGTTAAAACATATATTGTTCCATTTCTCCAACACCAGTACTTGAAAGTTCAGTAACAAAAACAGCTGGATATTTATTTTTGAAACAATCTTCTAAAAGGACTTCCTAATAATGAACCATACACATTAGGCAATTCTAAGCAAATGTGTTTTTTCATTTGATAGGATTCTAGACCAAGATCTCTGTGGTCCAATCAGATCAAACATTTAGAATGTGTCTAAATCCCCAATCTCAAACTGAAATGGGGAAATTTGTTTAATTACTGTAAATCCTATTAAACCAATCTTCTTTGTAAAGTGGAAAATGTCCAACCTCTGAGGGCTATGGAGGGTGTAATGAATGCAGAGTTTAATTAGGGCCCACTGCCGGCTCACTATAATCTATTAATTAGCATTCTCAGTTCTCTGTATCTCATTGCAGTGTCTCACTTTACTTTAAAATTGCACCCTTCATTTTTTGGACCAAAGTTATACAATTTTAGGATTGTGTGGTAATTACAGTGGGTGCAGGAAGAATACACTCCTGCCAGCACTGGTGTGTAATTAGGGCAGGGGGCGGAATCTCGATAAGGCATTGTTCACCCTCCTTCAGCACATATGGTTTTTTTGGCATCAGAGCTCTGTGGACTGTTTCACTTCCACCGGACTAAAGTGCTGAGTTCCCACCATAGTCTTTTCAGAAGATTCAAATATTTGCCTTTGAATGTAGCTTGATAATTAGAAAGGTTATTGTCACTGCTTTTTATCCACACAGCTTTTAAAGTATAAGCATAATTAGCTGCCTGAATTATTTGAAAATAAAGAAGTAAGCCAATAATTTCTTTTCTCGTTAAAATGGACTGGAAATTTCCAGGTCGCTGGATAATTAAAACCGTCTTGGTGACAGGCATATTTTCAGCACCATCAAAAAGGTACACTGGCTAGCTAATTCAATGATAAATTCAATAACCTCAATTTAACATTCAACTTCTACCAAAATCTAATTTATATTTTATATATAACCAATCACAGCAAGTTGCCTTTCTTCCACCTTAAATCCTCAAATTTGAAGAATTAAAGAATTTTTTTAAAAAAGGATCCTGAAGTTAAACTTTCCTAAATGTCAAGAGAAAGAGCTGCTACTCACTGTTGGTACTTAATAAATATGTACAATGTTAACTGTTTAAAATTAATTTCTGTTCTGTACTGTCAAGATATTGATTGGCCTTGTGATAGGTATTTTTTTTAAGATTGACTTCTTTAACATTTACTATGGTAAATCTTAACGCTATACCCCACTTAAGTTACACAGCCTGAACAATTTTGATAATGGATCTTAGAGCATGTGGCAAAATTACATTCTCTTAAGAAGTGAAAAAAGATAATGTATGCTGAAAGAAAAGAGGAAGAGAAAGAGAAGCTAGGGAAAAGAAACAAGCAAGAATGGTGAGCAAGCAGACATGGCAGCCAGAAAAAAATTAAAGCACAGGACCAATCTGGAAAAGGCGAAGAAATGGAGAGCACAAAATACTAAGAAAAACAGGAAGAAGGAAAATAAATGAACCAAGAAGGGAAAGACCTAGAAAGAAAAGAGAAAGAATGGCTCATTTCATTTATGTACATGAATTGTTTCATAAATACAGAATACAGAAAGGCAAACATATATATATAACTAACCTGGTTTTCCTCCTGCACAACTCTATACTGTTCCTTCCAAATAGTGATTTTGGAAGCTTCATCTTTTCTCAGGGCTCGTTCTTTCTTCAGCTCTGGGCTCCAGAAGGTCTTGATGCTATTCATTGAAGAACTTAATTTGCTCTCCTTTACTTCCACATCCTTTCGCAAGAGATCATTTTCCCTTAATACTTCCTTCAGCTGTGTCTGCAGATCCATGATTGTGTTATCTCTTGCTTGACGAAGAGAGTGAGGAACAGTGGATGCCATGCTCACAGGAGGGAGGTGATGCTCTCCAAATGCTATGGTGTCACTAGCAACCCCACTGCTAGCTATATTGGGGCTACTGCCCATAGCAGTCATCCTCACACCATAAGGCAGACGTCCTCCAGAACGGCCAAGGGTCATGGTGCTTTTAGGTGTTTCCGAACCCACATTTTCATGGTCACTTAGGTACATAGGGCCAGAAGTGGCATAGGCAGCGTTTAAGGACTGGATATTCTCCATTGAAAGGGTTTTCCCACTGCCACCTCCGACACTGCTTCCAGAACTCCCTCCTGTACTATTGGTTCGACGATGACCCAAGCGAGGGGAACGTGGAAGCCGAGGTGATCGCCCAGGGCTCTGGTTGCTTGGTTCCACCTTCCCAACTGAGCGAGCACTTCCATACATGGTTGCAAGATGAATTCAGGTGCCAGGAAAGGTGTAAAGCAGAAAACAAAATACGGAACTCTGTGAGGTTTCTCTATGGCTATAAGTTTGCTGAAGGCTAATCAGAAATACCAGGTCCTCAGCTGCCCAATCTTGAAGAAATAGCTTACACCATATCTGTAATGAAAAGATCACACATTAACTCCTCCAGAAAGAAACATTTCCCCTCTCAGACACTTTTCATTGCCCCCCTTGAGCAAGACCTCCCCTTCGATCATCTATTTACTCCTGCCCCTGTCTACAGCGTAACTTATTTCTCAGTAAACATCATTGTAAAAACACTCAACATGTCTCGAAACTGAATACTGAAACCATACCAAGCAAAGGGAAAAGAAGAAGAGATAAGACTGTAAACATTGGCAAGAAAAGGATAAAACTCAGTGCTTGAATATATGATTTTTCTAACTGGAAAATCCAAGATCATCAGCTGACAACTACGAGAACCAATAAGAGAACTCACTCAACAAACTGCTTAGGCACAGATCAATATATACGTATCAGTACTTTTCTGTGCACTAGTAATAACAACTGGAAAATGCAATTAAAAAAAGATCCCACTCACAAGAGCAACAAAACCATAAAGACACTTTGCTATATAAATATAACAAAAATGTGTAAGAATTTTTGGAAAAACTACAAAACACTCCTGAACAAAAGGAAAGTTATCCATGTTCACGGAGGAGAAGACAAACATTGTAAAGGTATCCATTCTTCCCCAGCTACTCCACATGCCAATGAAAATCTCTACAGGATTCCTCACATAACCCAACAAGCTGACTCCAAAATGCAAATGGAGGAGTAAAGGTACTACGATAACCAAAACAATCTGAAACAGAAGAACAAAGGAAGATGTCCCCTAAATAGCAAGACACATTATAGGTCCATGATCCTTTATTTGCAATGCAGAAGTGTTTTAAAATTGTGAAAGTAAGGGGTTTTTTTTCTTTTTAACTTATTTAGTGGTAAAACCTGGCAGGATTTGATATGAGGTCACTTATTGTTTATACGTATCTCACCTAGTGTGATTATTCGTACACGTCACTGGGAAAACAATGTGTATGATTACAGGATACTGCATAACGCCCACTGGGCATTATGGGGAAAAAACCTGGACTCCAAAACCATATCTGACCCCTAGGATTTCTCATAAGGACTCGGAGCCTTTTAAAGCTATAGTGATTAAAACTGCACAGAAATGGCCAAGAATAGGCTCTAAATTATATATGTGAATTTAGTAGATGCTAAAAGTTAACATTTCAAAACAGTGAGAAAAGGACAAATCATTCAATAAATGGAGTTCCAACAACTGGTGCTCTTGGAAAAAAATAAATTACATCCTTACTTCACACAGTACACAGAAATAAATTCTATGTACATTAAAGATACAAATTTTAAAACTATTAAAAGTACTAGAAGAGGGACTTCCCTGATGGCACTGTGGTTAAGAATCGGCCTGTCAACGCAGGGGACACAGGTTTGATCCCTGGTCCAGGAGGATCCCACATGCTGCGAGCAACTAAGCCCGTGTACCACAACTACTGAGCCTGCGGTCTAGAATCCGCAAGCCACAACTACTGAGCCCGTGTGCCTAGAGCCCACGCCCCGCAACGAGAAGCCACCGCAGTGAGAAGCCCGCGCACCGCAACAAAGAGTAGCCCCCACTTGCCACAACTACAGAAAGCCCGCGCGCAGCAACGAAGACCCAACGCAGCCAAAAATAAGTAAATAAATAAATAAATTTTTTTAAAAAGTACTAGAAGGGTTTTCCCTGGTGGCGCAGTGGTTGAGAGTCCGCCTGCCGATGCAGGGGACACGGGTTCGTGCCCCGGTCCGGGAAGATCCCACATGCCGCGGAGCGGCTACGCCCGTGAGCCACGGCCGCTGAGCCTGCGCGTCCAGAGCCTGTGCTCCGCAACGGGAGGGGCCACAGCAGTGAGAGGCCCGCGTACCTCAAAAAAATAAAAATAAAAAAAATTTTTTAAAAAGTACTAGAAGAAAACGTAGGTGAATATCCTTGTGAACTTGAGTTAAGGTAGGGCTTCTTAAATAAGAAACAAAAGGCAAAAAAACAAAGAAAAATGACTAATATTCAATCATGTCAAAATGACAAAATACACCAAAAATTAAAAGAAAAACCAAACTCTTGGTGAAAAAATATCTAACATAGGTATAAAGATTTGTATACAAAATATATAAAGAATTCCTACATGAGAAACGCCAAATTTGAAACAGCAGCGGTTAGATGGGAAGGGAATTTGCCTTCTGAGCTTGGGGGGAAATGTGTGTGGAGGCTTTAGCTTCACTTGTAAAGCTTTAGACTCACAGTACTCAAATGCTTCAATCTTTTAATAGGAAAATATGTTCATATTCTACAAGTATAGTAATTAAGACATTTTAAAAACACATATCATAGCTATCTACTTTCTACACTCCTCTCAAACATAAATCAGTACAGATCTAAACTAGGTCTCTGTGATTTCCTAATATCATTCTACCAAAGAATTGGCTTAGGTCAAGAAACAGATTTCAACATATTAAATAATATTTTAATATGCAATTGAGAGTGCAATCCAAGTAAATCACATGGTCAAAAGATTTTAAAGGGTCTGTATGTTTGAACCAAACTCAAACAAGTTAAAGATCTTCAGAAATATGAATATACTGGCAGTCTCGTCTCTAGTGATCCAGTAAAGATAGACCACTAAAGATAGACCTAAGGTAACAACAAGCAGGACAGGAAAAACACAGAGTCTGAACCTTCCGTCTCAGAAATAGCAATAGTACACCAAGTTCAGATATTGCAATATTCTACTAGTAATGTTAGGAAATTCCTTCCCAGGACTAACCTACCTCAGAAAGTAAACATTCCTTTTCATGATTAATCTGGACTGTAAGGTAGGTGACACACTACTGTTCAAGTGAACTCTATTTCAAGACCAAAGAGGGATGCAAAGTTTTTTATTTTTTTTAAGTCATCTGAATATTGCTTAAAATTAGAGAGCTATTCATTACCCAGAATCCCTTGAATGATAACAGAAGCTAACATACAGTAAGTGTTTACCATATGTCAGGCACTGTGCTAAGAATTTTATAAGATTTAATTTAATATTTATAAGCCCCCTACAACACAGGCATTGTCGTTAGCTCCACTTTACAGATGAAGAAAGTGAGGCCTATAGGTGTTAAGTGACTTAGCTATTAAGTGGTAGGATGCCCTAATTCCAGAGCCCTGGAAACCCTTAACTACTATGCTTATCCACCATCATCTGCTGATGTTAACACCTCAATTGTCCGTAGGATATTAAAGGCCTCCAGTTTTAAGGCAGGGTGTCCTACTAATCTAGGACTCTAAACCTAAACTTTAAGGCACACCTTAGGTTTTCCATGGTGTAATGCTTCAATAATCACATTTATCTTTCTATTAAGGAGAAAGTCTTTTTTAAAAGATGGTGGGCAAAAAGAACAAAATAAGGAAAACTAACAAAATAAAGAATAATAATTCAGAGTCTCAGGAATCATGCCATCAGAACTTTAAAGTGCCACAGTCAAGAAAAAAATTCCCAACTGTGCTTTTGTGCAAAACTCTATTTTCCTGTAGTCAAGTAACTAAGCCACACTATTAAACAGGCTAAGATCCAGCAACAAAAATCCACATCGAGTTTTCAACTTTAGCGGGTGCACTCTAACATTCAAGCCACTTTCAGACCCAAAATGCCATTTGCATGTGGAGTCTTTTGTTGCTATCAGAACTATATTCATTTCTACAACAAAAGAAGAGAATTCACCAGCTCTGTCTAAAGCCCTCATTCTGGCTTTCTAATATGAGCTTCAGGGAAGACTGGGCTTCAAAATGTTTAATTACTTTTAAAAATCTGCCAGATCCATCACCACAAGATAATAATTCTTGCACTTTAAACAGCTAACAAAAAATAATTCCGACCAGAAAATAAAAAAAGTTAAGCCATGTGATTTCATTTATATAAAATTCTAGAAGGACTCCATTATGACAGAAAGTACATCAGTATGTGCCTGGGACTGGGGCTGAGGGATGCACGGATCATGAAGGGGTAGGAGGAAATTTTTGGAGTGATGAAAATGTTCACTATCTTGACTGGGGTGAGGCTTCCCAGGCATATACAGGTCAAAACTCATTGAACTACAGACTTTAAATATGTTCAGTTTATTGTACATAAATTATACCACAAAAGTTTGAAAAAAATAATTTCACATTCCAAACTCCCCTGCCCTTGATTAATCCAAAAGAAACACTTTCACCAATTACCTACCTGGAGTCCTGACTGCTGCTGGAAAAAGTCATGCATCTGTTCAGTTTGGGCCCATAGTGTTGGCCCCAGAGTCCGACAAGTCCCTTAGTTTGCTTCCTATCCAATATTTTGTTAGCTCCCTATCTAGTATCTGTTGTGGTTACTTCAAACCTTCTCCTTCTACTTATCAGACAGAAAACATGAGTCTCCTGAGTCAGAGACAAAGAACTTTATTACTCACAGCACAGCCAGCAGTATAAGCATCCTGTTACCCCCAAGTCCCACAAGGTGACACAAGGGGGCCCAGACAGATGCTACACATGCAGTGGATTTACAGAGGAACGCTGAGTTTAGGAAATCCACCACTTTTACAGCAAGCAGTAAGTAAGCCTGGTCTTCCCCAACGGGAGACGTTACCTCATCCCTCAAGGTGGCTCACTGCAAACACAATCCTGAGAAACGACCCACGTTAAGAGCAGTCAGGCCCTCGCATTCAGGACATGCAGGAAAGAAGAGACCCATGGAGGACTCACTCTCCCGACAAGTAGTTGTGGTAGTTTTAAGGTACCTGAATAAATTCTTTGATACTCCTCCCTTCAAGAGGGGAAGCAAAATTCCTCTCCCTTTGAATGTGTACTAGACTTAAAGGATTTGCTTCTGATGATGTATCACTTCCAAGACTAACTCATAAAGACACTGGGACTTAAGTCTTGGTCACTCTCTTGGGTCACTCGCTGTGGGGGAGTTAGCTACCATGCCGCTGAGCCTGCGCGTCCGGAGCCTGTGCTCCGCAACGGGAGAGGCCACAACAGTGAGAGGCCCGCGTACCGCAAAAAAAAAAAGAATAGGGAATTCTGTACCTAAATCTTAATTCCAAGAAAACAGCATAAGCTCAACAAGAACAGACTAATACCCCTCATCTTCTAAGAAAATTTTTTAATTCATACACACAAACACACACAGCAATCATGCAGAAAATATCATGCCTATGTGTACGTATCTGTTCTCAATACTGAAAAATCTGTCAAGTTAGTATCATAGCCAGACTTATCAACTACCTAAAATGAGTTGTTTTATCCTATATTTTGAGTTTTAAAAAATACCTAAAACACCAGCACAGCATTTAAATCTCTGCAAGTCTGCCCAGATTTAGGTTTTTTAGAAAGATCCTAAAATCTAATTCTGATAAGAACATTACCAGAAATTTGGTTTATCTTAAATTTGGTGTTTATTAACAACATAGTTCCACCATCAATTCCTACTTCCATATTCCCATAAAAAATTTACAATTTTTAGAGCTCTTCAAGTTCACCAAAGAAGCATTCTTAACTCTAAAACAACATGAAAGCCTTAAAATACTGGGGCCGCCTATCAAGAGAAGGCACAATTGTTTCTCAGAAAAGAAAGTCAAAAAAACTAAAAAGAATTCAGTTCTGGTGACATACACCTATAAGCAAAGATTTTTTTCTAAGATATACAAGACAGTCAACATTCAAAAAGATTAGGTTAATTTTTTTTTTTTTTTTTTTTGCGGTACACGGGCCTCTCACTGTTGTGGCCTCTCCCGTTGCAGAGCACAGTCTCCACACGCACAGGCTCAGCGGCCATGGCTCATGGGCCCAGCCGCTCCGCGGCATGTGGGATCTTCCCGGACCGGGGCACAAAGCCGTGTCCCCTGCATCAGCAGGCGGACTCTCAACCACTGCACCACCAGGGAAGCCCCCTAGGTTAATTCTTAAAACAATGAGTCACTTTTTTTAAACTTACCCAAATGAAGTGGAATGGCAAAAGTTAAAAATACAATTCCAAATCATGAAGCAACAGTGCTCAGGATACATGGACATGGTAGTTTTTATATTTTCCTCCTTAATTAACACTGCTGCCCTCTGTATTAAAGCATATTAGTAACACTCTGCTTAAGTATGAAACCAAAAATGTAACCTGAAATCTTTTCTACAGGGTAAGTATAAAAATGTGCAAAACAAAATGCAATGCATAGACCTTAAATATTTACATTTCACCCTAACAAGCGCCCTGTGAAGTAATTCTTGTGCTCCTGAGGCTTAGTTGTGTAGCAACTAGAAGGGAAGGCTTGGGCTGGTTCAGCTCCACCATTTAAACATTGTAGCTTTCAACGAATAAATAAATCTCACAGTGCCGCAGTATCATCTATTAAATGGGCATATCATCTTTCTCAAAGGATAGCTAAAAAGATCAAATTAGTGAGTGAGTATAAAATATCTGGTTCCTGGTAGGTTTTCAATAAATGTTAGTCATTGCATGTCTAGGAATTTATCTTACACATATTTTCACACAAGTGGGAAAACTGAGTAAAAATAAACTGCAGACTTCTTTGAAGTAACAAGACTCTGGTTAATAGTCTATATAATTACGGGAATACTGTGCAGGTATTAAAAAGAATAAGGTTAAGTCTGCAAGTAGTGATAAGAAAAGAGATACAAGATATACAAGATACATTTTTTAACATCTTTATTGGAGTATAATTGCTTTACAATGTTGTGTTAGTTTCTGCTGTATAACAAAGTGAATTAGCTCTATGTATACATATATCCCCATATCCCCTCCCTCTTGTGTCTCCCTCCCACCCTTCCTATTCCACCCCTCTAGGTGGCTGCAAAGCACCAAGTTGATCTCCCTGTGCTATGCGGCTGCTTCCCACTAGCCATGCATTTTACATTTGGTAGTGTATATATGTCAATGTTACTCTCTCACTTCCTCCCAGCTTACCCTTCCCCCTCCCCATGTCCTCCAGTCCATTCTCTACGTCTTGTGTCTTTCTTTATTCCTGTCCTGCCCCTAGAGTCATCAGAACCTTTTTTTTTAGATTATATATATATATATATATATATACACACACACATATGTTAGCATACGGTATTTGTTTTTCTTTCTGACTTACTTCACTCTGTATGACAGACTCTAGGTCCATCCACCTCACTACAAATAACTCAATTTCGTTTCTTTTTATGGCTAATATTCCACTGTATATATGAGCCACATCTTCTTTACCCATTCATCTGTCGATGGACACTTAGGTTGCTTCCATGTCCTGGCTATTGTAAATAGTGCTGCAATGAACACTGTGGTACATGACTCTTTTTGAATTATGGTTTTCTCAGGGTATATGCCCAGTAGTGGGATTGCTGGGTCATATGGTAGTTCTATTTTTAGTTTTTTAAGGAACCTCCATACTGTTCTCCATAGTGGCTGTATCAGTTTACATTCCCACCAACAGTGCAAGAGGGTTCCCTTTTCTCCACACCCTCTGCAGCACTTACTGTTTGTAGATTTTTTGATGATGGCCATTCTGGCTGGTGTGAGGTGATACCTCACTGTGGTTTTGATTTGCATTTCTCTAAAGAATAGTGATGTTAAGCAGCCTTTCATGTGTTTGTTGACAATCTGTATACCTTCTTTGAAGAAATGTCTGTTTAGGTCTTCTGTCCATTTTTGGATTAGGGTGTTTTTTTGATATTGAGTTGCATGAGCTGCTTGTATATTTTGGAGATTAATCCCTTGTCAGTTGCTTCGTTTGCAAATATTTTCTCCCATTCTGAGGGTTGTCTTTTTGTCTTTTTGTCTTTTTTGTCGTTTCCTTTGCTGTGCAAAAGCTTTTAGGTTTCATTAGGTCCCATTTGTTTATTTTTGTTTTAATTTCCATTTCTCTAGGAGGTGGGTCAAAAAGGATCTTGCTGTGATTTATGTCATAAAGTGTTCTGCCTATGTTTTCCTCTAAGAGTTTTATAGTGTCTGGCCTTACATTTAGGTCTTTAATCCATTTTGAGTTTATTTTTGTGTATCGTGTTAGGGAGTGTTCTAATTTCATTCTTTATGTAGCTGTCCAGTTTTCCCAGCACCACTTATTGAAGAGGCTGTCTTTTCTCCATTGTATATTCTTGCCTCTTTTATCAAAGATAAGGTGACCATAGGTGCGTGGGTTTGTCTCTGGGCTTTCTGTCCTGTTGCATTGATCTGTGCTTCTGTTTTTGTGCCAGTGCCATACATTTTTAAATTTATACAAAGAACACAAGAATTCGTGCGGAAAAGTGGGTTTTCACATTTTTCTTTTCTGCACTGAGGTTTTAACATGAATATGAATTACTTTTATGATTTAAAAAGTAATTATAGAGCTTCCCTGGTGGCGCAGTGGTTGAGAGTCTGCCTGCCAATGCAGGGGACGCGGGTTCGTGCCCTGGTCCGGGAAGATCCCACATGCCGCAGAGCGGCTGGGCCCATGAGCCGTGGCCGCTGGACCTGCGCATCCGGAACCTGTGCTCCGCAACGGGAGAGACCACAACAGTGAGAGGCCCGCGTACCACAAAAAAAAAAAAAAACAGTAATTATAGACCCATACATATATGGACAACTCATTTGTGACAGAAGTGCAGAGGCGATACAGTGGAGAAAGTGAGGCAGTGGGGCTCCCATGGAAGGAGACCTGAACGCACACCTCCGTGGTTGCCACAGTCCACCCCTCACCCTGCAGTCACTTCTGCACACAGGGACGGGAAGCAGCTTCTCCAGGATTCTCACGGGCCTCTGTTCTTGAGGGGATCAGAGAAGAGGAAGGTTACTGGAAGAAACTAGAGCTGCCGCTGGTCTCAGGAGCACAAATGGTCTCATCTCTCCCTCCTCCACTACCCTAAATGGCACCCAGCCTCAGTTTGCACCCAGCAAGGCTTAGTGGCTTACCTGATGGCAATCCAAACACTCCTTCCTAATAGGCCCTCGGCATGTCCTTCTCAGGCCAGGGCTGCTTCACATGTCCGTTCACAGTTAAGATGGGGCAAGGGGGTACCAAAAGGTGTCCAGCTGGATCACCTCGGTTCTACTACATGCATTATCCCTGCCCCCATTATGGTCACAATAGTGAAAAGTTACGATCTCAATGTCCAACAATGGGGTACTGGCTATGTAAGTTAAGGTACAACTATAAGATGGGTTACTATCTATAGTGAGTTGAATAGCATCCCCCCAAAATTCATGTCCACTAGAAACGCCAGAATGTAACCTTATTGGGAAATCAAGTCTTTGCAGATGTAACCAAGTTAAGATGAGTTTATACTGGATTACGTTAGGTTCTAAATCCAACTGGTGTCTTTCTATGAGGAAAGAGAGAGATTCAGTCACAGAGACGCACAATAAGACCACGCAAGAAGGGAGGCTGAGATTGGAGTGATGCGGTTACAAGCTAAGGAACACCAAGGATTGCCAGGAGCCACGAGAAGCCAGGAAGAGGCAACGAGGGGTCCTCTCTAGAGGCTTGAGAGGGAGCAAGGCGCTGCCTACACTGATTTTGTACTTCTAGCCTCCAGAATTATGAGAGAATAAATGTCTATTGTTCTATGCCACCAAGTTTCTGGTAATTTGCTACAGAAGACCTAGAAAATACACCATGTCATTACAAATGATGATGTGGCTCTATACTTAACAACAGAGAAAGGTATTTGTGATCTATTGTCAAACCAAGCAGAAAAAAGAAGAAGTTATACACACAGATTCCACCTGAGTTTGTGTTTTTAATGTTACAGCAGGATACACGATTCTGGGTAGTAAGATTTCGGGGTGATGATCTCACTTCCTCTCCAAGCCATAAATTTTCTTCTATGAAGACATACTATTTTTATAATCAGGACAAAACAATAAACCAATTTTGGGAAGGGTAGTGTAAAGATATCCAACAGAAATGGTATAGATAAGGCTCTAGGTACTAAAAACTCCCACTACCACTTCTAGAATAAAGCCAGAATGGTTTCCTTATAGCCAAATTCAATGGATTCTCTTCACTTCTACTGCATTTGATGCTACTGAACACTTCTTTTTATTTTTTTAATAAATTTATTTATTTGTTTATTTATTTTTGGCTGCGTTGGGTCTTCGTTCGTATGCGGACTTTCTCTAGTTGCGGTGAGCAGGGGCCACTCTTCACCACGGTGCCCGGGCTTCTCACTGTGGTGGCCTCTCCCAGTGCGGAGCATGAGCTCCAGGTGCTCGGGCTTCAGTAGTTGTGGCACGTGGGCTCAGCAGCTGTGGCTCACGGGCTCTAGAGCGCAGGCTCAGCAGCCGTGTCGCACGGGCCTAGTTGCTCCGCAACATGTGGGATCCTCCCGGACCAGGGCTCAAACCCGTGTCCCCTGCAATGGCAGGCGGACTCTCAACCACTGCGCCACCAGGGAAGTCCCGCTACTGAACACTTCTACCTTGAAACTCTTACCTGGGTCTGTCTAATACTCTTCTGCTACTCCTATTATCTCTCCAGGACAATTCTTTTCTACTACATTTTATTGGCTCCTCTTCCTCCGCCTACCTTTAAAACACTAGTATATGCATATGATATCACTTATACGTGGAATCTAAGATAAGACACAAATGCACCTATATATGAAACAGAAACAGAATCATGGACATAGAGTACACACTGGTGGTTGCCAAGGTGGAGGGGGTTGGGGGAGGGATGGAATGGGAGGTTGGGATTAGCAGATGTAGGCTTTTATATATGGAATGAATAAACAACAAGGTCCTACTGTATAGCACAGAGAACTGCATTCTATATCCTGTGGTAAACCATAATGGAAATTAACAGAACACTGTAAATCAACTATACTTCAATTTAAAAAAAATACGGATAAAACACTGGTGTATGCCTTAGAGCGCTGTCCTCAAACATGTTCCTGGGCAATCTCATCCACAGCCACTGTTTCAACTAGTTTCAATTATTACCTATTTTAAGTAGTACTTATTTTAATTTAGGTTATCTCCATAGTCCCAACTCTGGCTTCTCCCTTGGGCTGCAGACTTACATGATCAACTACTTACTGTACACATCTGCCAAGATTTCCCATAGGTAACTCAACGGCTCTAACTGAACGTATATTTGCCCTAAATATGCTCCTCTCCTCCTATGTTCCCTATTTTGATAGAATTCATTTTGACTCCCCCTTTTCACTCCTCTATTCAGCTTCCCATTAACTAATCAATCACTGGGCACCATCAAGCTTATCTTTCTAATATACTTCCTTTCCATCAAGCTTATCTTTCTAATATATTTCCTTTCTATCTCTACTGACTCATCCTGTGTGGCCAGTACTATCACAACAATCTCTGAAAACAGTCTCCTTGCCTATACAGTCTTGCCTCTTTCCAATCTACTGATGATCCTTAATTTTATTTTCTCAACCCAACATATTTAAGGGATATGACACATTATCATCATCAATAAGAGCAGTTCACTTTGATAGACATTCTCAAATTGAGGGTGGAGGAACATGAGGTCAGAGGGTTATTTTTCACTTGATGAGAGCTCCATATTCTAATATCCTACTCTGGACATTTCATATAAATACTATATGAGGCCTTTTGTGTCTGGTTTCTTTCATTCAGCATGATGTTTTCATGGTTCCTTTATTTTGTAGCATGTGTCAGTACTTCATTCCGTTTTATGCTGAATAGTATTTCACTGTATGGATATTCTACATTTTGCTTACCCATTCATCAGCTGAAGGACATTTGGGTTGTTGATATTATGTATAATCCTACTACAGACATTCGTGTACAAGTTTCTGTGTGAACAAAAGTCTGCAATTCTCTTGGGTATATACCTAAGAGTGCAATTGTTTGGGCAATATAAAAGCTCTGTTTAGGGAATTCCCTTGTGGTCTAGTGCTTAGGATTTGGCGCTTTCACTGCCCTGGCCCCGGTTCAATCCCTGGTTAGGGAACTGAGATCCTGCAAGCCACACGGTGCGGCCAAAAAAAAACAAAAACAAAAACTCTGTTTTGGGCTTCCCTGGTGGCGCAGTGGTTAAGAATCCGCCTGCCAATGCAGGGAACACGGGTTCAAGTCCTGGTTCGGGAAGATCCCACATGCCGTGGAGCAACTGAGCCTGCGCTCTAGAGCCCGCGAGCCACAACTACTGAGCCTGTGTGCCATACCTACTAAAGCCCGTACGCCTGGAGCCCGTGCTCCACAACAAGAGGAGCCACCACAATAAGAAACCTGTGCACCGCAACGAAGAGTAGCCCCCACTCGCCACAACTAGAGAAAGCCCGCGTGCAGCAACAAAGACCCAACGCAGCCAAAAATAAATAAATTAATAAATTAAAAAACAAACAAAAAAACTCTGTTTTGGGCTTCCCTGGTGGCGCAGTGGTTGAGAGTCCGCCTGCCGATGCAGGGGACACGGGTTCGTGCCCCGGTCCGGGAAGATCCCACGTGCCGCGGAGCGGCTGGGCCCGTGAGCCATGGCCACTGAGCCTGCGCGTCCGGAGCCTGTGCTCTGCAACGGGAGAGGCCACAGCAGTAAGAGGCGCGCATACCGCAAAAAAAAAAAAAAAAAAACCTGTTTTAACTTTTTAAGAAATATCAAACTGTTTTCCAAAGCATCTGCAACATTTCACATTCTTAGCAGCAACCTATGAGGAGCCCAATTTCTCCATATCCTCACCAATACCTGTTACCATACGTCTTTTTTATTACAGTCATCCTAATGAATATGAAGTGTTATTTTATTGTGGTCTTGATGTTATGACTTTTCATTTAAATAATAATCTTTAAAAAATCACAAGCATATTTGGAGTCATTTGGTGTACTTTTTGGTACACTTTTTGGTATTATGTGTTATTAATGTATTTAACCTATGACATTAAATGTTACTATTAAATGAGTGATACATGCATGTAGAAATTAAAATTCAAACAATAAAAAGTAAGTCTCTCCCCAGTGAGTTCTCCTCATTAGAGATAACTACTTTTGACCATTCTGCTTTTAATTCTAGTGGTTACCTCCATAACTCTAAATTGTTTGACTCCTAATCACTAAATTTAATCTCCATAACTTATTTCTTCATAACATTTATTACCATATAATACACAATTTCTTTCACTTCTCTGTTTATTGTCAGTCTCCTTCACTAGAGTGAAAGCCCCAAGAGGACAGTGATTGTTCCCTTTTCTGCTCACTGCTGCACCTCAGCACCTAGAATGGGGCCTGGCACATAAAAGGTAGTCAATACATTTATATTAAATTAAGGAATAAGTATCTACTTCTTGATTTATCTAAATCTTTAAATACATTTTCTTGAGTCTCTCCCCATAAAAGGTGAAGAATTTTGTTCATAACCCTCTTTTTTTCCCAATTTTTGTTGAATTATAGTTTACTTCTAGTTTTCTAATGGTTATCTTTATAATTTTAACTAATATACCTTAACTTTCCTCCATAAAATTTAAACTCTTAACCTCCCACCACCATCTCAGTATATGATGAGGAACAGAGAGTTCCAATACACGCAGCTACCTCACATTTATGACCTACACCGTTACTTTTACATTGTATAGGTATGTGACATTTATTTTCTGATCTATAACTGTCTTTTCTTTGTCTACAAATCAAATCTGAAGACAGAAAGCCAATAAACAGTTTACAATATGATGATAACGTAAACAACACTCACTGCAGAACCAAGTAGCAATTGGAACTACAGAGAACACACAATTCCATTTGTTCCCTTCCAAGGATTTACAATTTACAATTACCCTCTTTACATGTTGTCTGTATTTCTTATTACACCATAGTCTATGAAAATACGATTTTTATACACACACACACCCTTGTTCATTACTGTATCATGCACAGCCCTTACTACTATACCTGGCACACAGTATGCATTCAATAAGTACATGTTTGTAAACAGATGAATAGATTTGTGGAAGGAAGGGGAGGGGAGAAAAGAAGAGGGAAGGTCAGATCATCAAGGATACCAAAGCCAATCTACTTTAGACATTAAGTATCTTTATACAACATCCATCCTCCAGCATCAACCTGAGACAGGGTTAAAGTGGAAGGAAATGAATCTACATACCCTATGAGATCTATCAGTCAAGCAAATGTCAACTAAACATTAAGTTAGAATTTTTAAAAAAGTGGTATCCTGTTTCTGTAATTATAAAATTTTTATTGCTTTTACTAACTCATTTCTCCTATTTTTAAAACCCTTCTATACATGGGAGCAGGAAGGAGGAGGGGATTTTGAGTTTTTCTCCCTTAGTTCTTCAGTACAGTTCCTTCTGAAAAACTTCAATCTTAACTGCTATAAGAAAAGTGCTTTTTCTTTGAATTGAGTTGAATATTTTAAAACGCTGTATTTCAACATTTTTTTTATTGAAGTACAGTTGATTTACAATATTGTGTTAGTTTCAGGTGTACAGCACAGTGCTTCAGTTTATATATACATACATATATACATATTCTTTTTCAGATTCTTTTCCTGTATAGGTTATTACAAAATACTGAGTGGCGTTCCCTATGCTATACAGCAGGTCCTTGTTGGTTATCTATTTTATATACAGTAGTGTGCACATGTTAATCCCAAACTCCTAATTTATTCCTCCCCCCCAACATTTTTAAGATTCTGTTCATTTTGTTAAAGGGTTAAATATGTCACTAGGGACAAGAAATGTGCTGCTATCTTAAGTCCTCTATGAAAAGATTAACAATAGACCAAAATTTTTTAATCCAATTCAAGTAAAATTTTGCAGAATCTATCAAGTTTTAAATGTGTGTACCCTCTGACCTAGAAGTCTCACTTTTAAAATTATTCTCTGTGAGACATATTTCCCAAGTTTAAAGATATATGTGCAATGACGTTCAATTATTGTATTATTCTGTGCCAGCAAAGAAGAGACAACTTAAATTTCCACCAAGAGACTGGTCAGATAAATTATCATATCTCCACACTATAAAACAGAACACAGCTGTGAACAAAAATTTTAAGTAAATCTCTATATCTGACAATCTCTATAAAGACATCTATGACATACTGTGAGGTGGGAAAGAAAGCAAGTTACAGAAGAACTGTATAATACAATCTCATCAGTAGACAAAAGTATAGACATGTATGTTGGCAAACACACAGAAATGATTTGGATAGCAAAAAGCTATTTCTGAAAGGTCAGATAGAGCTACTTTTTCCCTTGTATATATAGGTACTTCTTTTTTTCTTTTCTTTTTCAATTGTTTTAACAGTGAGCATGTATTACTTTTACTCACACACAAAGTCTCCCTACAACTAAGGGCTTCAATAAGCCCCTCAACCATTCAACACTATAATATGGTAATGAATGGGCTAGGCCCCTTACTAGGAGGTTAAAAACAACCCTACAAGTTAAAGGAAGCACAGATGTCTCTGCTTCCACCCTCAGCATGTAGCGTATCAGTTTTGTTAACACCAGACATCAGGTTGTACGATCTTAATCTGATTCTCCTGGAGACCAAAAAGTATAGAACTGTGAGGCTAAAGCAGCACAGTTTTGATGACATACCAACAAGAAAGAGCACCTCTGCAAGGAGCAGCCATGACACACCTGTCACAGCTGCTGTTTCATTCTTTTTTAGGGAAGGGTGAGAAGGTTGAGTAACTCAGTTACAATCAAGGTAATTGTGGTTTTTAATAATTGTTATCATTTAATCAGGTTAATTGTAAGGTCTATCAAAGTTCTCACCATGACAAATATCTCGTCAAGCAGATACTTAAAGCAAACACAAGGTTATTTATTAATCACAGTTGTTCTCTACTTATATCAGCAACTTGAGCTACTTAGCTCAAAAGAGCCAAGTTCTAGGTTGTGTAGCCTTCCCCAATGACTCCAGTCCTCACTGCTATCTGATTTCTAAAAATCCTAAAATATTAAATTGTTTGGATGGTAGTTACATTGTCTTCCATTTTATACCACATCTCGTACTACATTACGATCAATTCAACAAATCCTACCAGGCTGATTAAACTGAACAAATACACTGAATAGACACACGTTCCCAACCACGTATCTCAATTCTAAAAATCTCTGAAAACCCCAAAATTTTGTAAATAATTTGGTGACAACATCACATCTGAACTCATACTGAAATACCAATGTGTTTGATGAAGGAATTGGAGGGTGCCCCCCACCTTGCTTGGAAAGTTAGGTAATATATAGTATATGCATCACATCACCTTTCTAAAATCCGAGAAATTCTGAATTCTGGCCCAAAATATCTTGGATACAGACCTGTGTTATTGGATAAGAGTAAACATTCACATCACTGTTGGTAAAGACATTTATAACCAGCGAGAGCTATGCAAAACGTTTTTAACTCTACAATTATTTATTAAACTAGGTAGTGAGTACACAGATATTTATTAATTAGACAATTCTATCTTTTTGCATGTCTGAAACATTTCATAAATTTAAAAGTTTAAGTGAAAAATTATAAGTACCCAATGTTTTATTTTCTTCCTTAAAATAATAAAAGCATTTGTATCGAAAGTGTTTATTTTCATCCTTAAAAAAATAAGAGCATTTGGGAAGCAGCAAGTTTGAAAATGGTTAAGGGTCTTAAAAACATTCATATCTTTTGATCCAATAATTCCAAAAACAGGAAACCCATCTATTTAAATGACCCAAAATGTAGAGAAAACCAGCTACATTATGACTTACGATATACAAGCTTTACTAGTACTCATTCAGTTGGAAAATGTTTAAGTGAAATCTTTATGATTTAACATGCCATCTACAAAAAACATTTATAACCAATGTCTGTCATAAAAAGTTTATAATACAGTAAGTGAAAGTGGATACACATTTTGACATACAGCATACTCTCAATTTTGAAAATACAGTCGACCCGTGAACAACACAGGTTTAAACCTCACGGGTCCACTTACATATGGATTTTTTTTTCAACAGTAAATACTACAGTATTACACAACACATGGATGGCTAAATCTGCGGACGTGGAGGAATCCCTGTCATGGAGGACCAACTGTAAGTTATACACAGATTTTCGCCTGCAGGGAGGGTCAGAGGCCCCCACTGGTTCAAGGATCAACTGTATACATATAAGCATAGCAAAAAGAATGGTAGGAAATCTGTTTATTTTCTTCTTAACAGTTGCCAAAATTTTCCAAAAGGAAAGAAAAAAAATGTTTAAAAAGAAACAATATTTAAGCCACTGTAAATTAAGGTGAGCATTTCTTCCTTTTGGACCTGGTGTCAAAAAACCTGCCCAGCACAGCACTTCTGTGAAAGCCCGCGTGCAGCAACAAAGACCCAACGCAGCCAAAAATAAATAAATTAAATAAACAAATTTACTTTTTTAAAAAAGTCACAATTCCTTCCTCTTTGACCTAGTAGAGTCCATTTTTCTCCTCTTTGTTACCATGCTTCCCTGAATACCATGAATTACCAAGGGGTTTTTTTCATCATAATCCCTTACATGTTTGTACCCAAATGTAGAATTATAGACTCTTTTTTTTTGAATTATAGACTCTTAAATTCTATAGATTTAGCCCAGAATACAATGAAATCATAAATTTAAAAGTATCCAAAGCAATTCAAGCAGAATTCACCAGTTCCTGGAATAACCAAGAGAAAGAATGTGACCATATAATACATTTCAAGGTTCCAGAATTAAAACAGTTTTTCTACTACAAAGTCCACTTAAGTGAAACTTTACAAAAGAAATACCATGTTACACTGCACATTAAAAAAAACAAAATATCATTGTATAAGGCATTTAACATAGTGTATGGACCATAATGAGCAGTCATCAGTATGAATAATACGTGTATTTCCTCTATTTTAAGATATACTTTTCCTCATAATTTAAAGTTTCAGAAATTGGGATTCAGCTCATAACAACATGTAAAATTAAAATAGGGTTTTTTCCCTAAAAAAAGAATAAATTATTAAATTGATGGTACACTCCACAAAAAATGGCAACTAAGAAATGAGGAGACAGGCACTATACATGGTAAATACTTGCCATGAATACTTCCTTTAACCTTTCTGGCAAACCTTTCAGGAGAGAGACTTTATCATCCCACTTCTAGATGAGGAGACTATGGCTTAGAAAGGCTGAGTAAGTTGCCCAAGATCACACATCTGACTCTAAACTCAGACTCTCAACCACTGCAATATGCTGCATTCTCATTTACTATTTTACTCTCACCAGATAGATTTACAGCTTTTTTTTTTTTTTTTTTTTTTTTTTTTTTTTTGCGGTACGCAGGCCTCTCACTGCTGTGGCCTCTCCCGTTGTGGAGCACAGGCTCCGGACGCGCAGGCTCAGCGGCCATGGCTCAGGGGCCCAGCCTCTCCGCGGCATGTGGGATCTTCCCGGACCGGGGCACGAACCCGTGTCCCCTGCATCGGCAGGCAGACTCCAAACCACTGTGCCACCGGGGAAGCCCCAGATTTCTTTTTTTAGTGGAGCACGGAGAACTTAATATTGGGCTGTCCTAAATCAAGCTTGTTTTTTTATCTCCACATTCCTCACAGTCCCCACCATCTACCTGTCTATTCCTACACCTCTTACCTGAGCTCCAGACCTGAATTCCCAACTATCAAGTGAATGCAACTGATTATTCCAGAGCTGCACTGTCCAATGGTAGCCACTAGCCACATGCGGCTGTTGAGCACTTGAAACGTGCTCGTGAGACTGAGGAGCTGAATTTTTAATATTATTTTATTGTAATCAAAAGTTAAATGTAAAAACTGGTAATTCAGTTACTGAAAATTTTAAGCATGTTTGAAACAAGCTGGATATGTGAATCTATTTTTTCAACTGTAAATTTTTATGAACTCTACAGATCAAGTATTTCTGATACAATCTTTGCATCTGAATTAAGATATGCTATAAAAGTATACAATTGATTTTAAATACTTAGCATGAAGAAATAATGTAAAATGGCTCATTAATAATTTTTTAAATGACATGTTTCAACATGTTGAAAATGACATTCTGGATGCACTGGGTTAAATAAAATATATTATAAAATTATGAAATCTAACCATTTCTTCTTACTCTATAATGTGGCCACTCAAATTTTCATTACGTAAGTGGCTCATACTACATGTCTACTGGACAGTACCCTTCCTAGAGATTCCTGTTGCCCTCACCACAGCCATCAATAGCTCAATGAATGGCATCACCATCCCTCTAGGGCAGTGCTGTCCTACAGAACCTTCTCTGTTCATGAAAGTGTTGCATATCTGATGATGACTGGATGGTGGTGGTGATAATTGTTTCTGACTCACAGAATCCCTAGGTTATTGTGGAGACAGAGTTCTTAGGAGACTGGAGAATACCACCTATTATTTTGACTTTCCTCTGGGGGAAGAGGTAGTCAGTACCAAAAATTGCAGACCAGGGTTAAGCAGCAAAACTTTCTGTGACAATGACAATGTTCTATATCTGCACCATCCGATACAGACGCCACGAGTCCCATTTGGCTACTGAGTACATGAAATACGGCTAGTGCACCTGAAGAACTAAATTTTAAATCTTTAAATCTTAATTCATTTAAATCAGTTTAAATTTAAATACCCATATATAATGGCTACTGTATTAGGCAGCACTGCTTCTAACCTACCTGCTCCATCTGTACGTCTGGAAGTCACCTTAGTCTCCTGCCTCACCACCAACTGCCCCTTCTCCCACGAAAGTACACACACACACACACACACACACACACACACACACACACACACACACACACACAGAGACAGATATTCAATTAGCCAGCCCTGTGTTCTTTAAAGCTTTCATTTCGGTATGCTTCTCTATCCCCACTGTCACTACTTTCTTTTTCAGTCTTTTAACAAGATTAAGGCCACAGCCTCCTAGTTGGCCTCCTCACTTAGCCTCCTACTACCCACTCCCTGTAAAATGTAAATAAAATTTGTTATTTCCTTTACACGAAAGTCTCCAAAGTCTTGGCATTGCCCCAAGGTAAAACTCTAGACTCTAACATGATCGACAAAGCCCTCCATGATCCAAGCCCCATTTCCAGCCTCATCTTTCACCACTCCCGTCCACCTCCCAATTCTTGCTCATATCATTAACCCTCATCATGCTCTATTAAAACTGCCTGTGTACTTGTCTCCTTCAATGTCTCTAGCATCCTGAGAGCAGAGAGACTGTCTCAAAATTATATTGCTAAGACAGAGCACAATACACAGTACACAAATGAAGCATACTAGAGTTTCTATAAATATTTTTTGAATGAGGGAAGAAAAGGGAAAAAAGAAAAAAAGGAAACAGATGTGTACTCTGGGACAACTATGAAAATAAAAAATTTGTAAAGCAGATATTTTTGCTATATTATTTAAAAGAATTTTAATATGAATTTAAGTAAAGAATCAACCCCTAATTTCAAGGAAATCCTGATTGGTGCTTTTAAGAAAGGCATATAAAAAACTTGCTATGTAGAAATACATACTATATTATCTGCATTTGTGAGTTTAAACCTAAAGAATAATTTATATC
This sequence comes from Lagenorhynchus albirostris, assembly GCF_949774975.1. Classification (NCBI taxonomy): domain Eukaryota; kingdom Metazoa; phylum Chordata; class Mammalia; order Artiodactyla; family Delphinidae; genus Lagenorhynchus; species Lagenorhynchus albirostris. The sequence goes on along the minus strand of NC_083105.1, from coordinate 101,888,279 downwards.
CATTTTTTTTCTTTTTTAATATTTACTTTTATTTATTTATTTGGTTGCGCTGGGTCTTAGTTGCGGCAGGCATGCTCCTTAGTTGCAGCTCACCGGCTCCTTAGTTGTGTCATGCGAACTCTTGGTTGTGAGATCTAGTTCCCTGACCAGGGATCGAACCCAGGCCCCCTGCACTGGGAGGGTGGAGTCTTATCCACTGTACCACCAGGGAAGTCCCTATATCCATATTCAATTAACTTATTTTCAATAACCAGGAATATAGATAGAAATTGCTGCTCTATTAAAATCAAGAAATACTAAGCCTAAGCAGTACTCCAATTATTTCAGAATGGATTCAGAAACTTGGCAATACTAGAAAATTAACAGCAAACCACTAGAAAAACCACCAGAAAAATCAAGTGAAATGTCCAATAACACCACTTTCAATAACTTCTTCTACTTTATAACTTTCTACTTATGCATGGGAGAAAAATATCAAGCAAAATTCAGCCTAAATTTGATACAGCAGTTTAGAAAGGGATGCAAAACTATCTGAAATATTCGAAATTATCTGCCACTAATGAAAGCGAAGTGAATACTGCCATGAGGGTAGAAAGTCACCTGTGTGGCATCTGAAGGGATGGGTCCTGAAAGATCTGAAGGGATGTACGCAAAAAGACTGTTGCAAAACACAGCTACTTTTTGTTTCAGAAGAAATCCTGAGCCTCTCGGATCTTTAATAACTTCTTACTGATCCATCATAAGTTCAACTTAGTCTTTCTTCCTTGAAAGAAAAGGTCAGCAACAGTAAATTCTATATGTATGAGGAGAAAAATCATACATATACATAACACAAGGGGAAAAAGTCAGGTAGAAATGAATTTTAAAACCTGTGTAATCAACCACATTAACAGGTTAAAAGAAAAAAAGACTGTCTCAATAGATATGAAAATGTATCAGGTAGATTTTAACATTTATTAATGATTAAAAATATTAACAAATTAGGAAGAGAAGGAAACTATCTCAATCTAACAAAGGATAGGTGCAAAGGCAAATAAGTGTCTGTAGGGGAACAGGCACCTCTGCTGCTGCATGTCTGGTGACCTGTAGCATTCTGAGTCTAGGCAGAACGCTTCTGACCTCCTCCTGCCCCCCATGCACCACTCCCACCCCCGCCCCACCGCCCAAACAGGAGAGGACGGGAGGCCTACAAGAGGCAGCTACCGGGCCATCTCCCACAGTTCCCCTTTCTCCCTTGGAGGCTGTCATGAGAGAGTTTCTCATTGCTGCCTGGAGTCTGATGAGGCAGGAGACTTTCAGCCCTACACATCTCAGAACAGAGCTGTAGAATATGAAACCACGCAGGGGCAAATTAGAATGGGCTCCTTAGCGATAGGGCACCCCACAGCTCCCTGTAGTCATCAGCAATGGTTTTGTTTTGGTGTCATCCTTTTTGGCCTATGGGACAAGAGTCATAAAGAGCTGGCACCTTTGGCTCCACTGCCCATGTAAGTGACAAACTGTCTAACCTGGAAGCGTTCATTGTATCTATACCAGTCAAATCAGTCAGGCCTTGGTCTTGGCCTTGGCCTTGCCTTGTCGTGTGTGTGTGCCTGACAACACCATACTTCACAGCGAAGAATTAGCTGCCCCAGCAACCACTGATTTGCCTTTTCTAGAAATTTCATGTAAATAAAATTATAAATGGCAGTTTTTTCCCTGAGCAAAACATTTTTGAGGTTCATTTATGTTGCCAAATGTATCAGTAGTTGTTCCTTCTTATTACTCAGTAGTATTCCATTATATGAATATACTGTATTTTGCTTATCAACTCATCAGTTGATGGACATTTGGATGGCTTCTGAGATTTGCTATTAAGAATAATGCAAAAAAAAAAAAAAGAATAATGCTGCTATGAATATCTGCACACAAGTCTTTGTGTGGACATATGTTTTCATTTCTCTTGGCTAGATACCTGAGTCGAATGGTTGAGGACATACAGTAAATACATGTTTAATTTAAGAAATTACCAAACTGTCTTCCAAAATGAGTGTAATATTTAACATTTCTACCAACAATGTATAAGAATCTCAGTTTCTCCACATCCTTTCTAATACTTGGTACTTCAATCTTTTGACTTTACCATTCTAGTGGGTATGCAGTGGCATCATACTGTGGTTTTAATTTGCATTTTCCTAATGTATAATGATGGTGAGCATCTTTTTCAAGTGCTTACTGCCATCAATATATCTTCTTTGGTAAAGTGCCTATTCAAATCTTTTGCCCATTTTGGGGGGGTGATGTTTATCTTTTTTTTTTGTAAGAGTTCTTTAGATATTCTGAATGTTAAGTCCTTTACCAGGTATATGATTTGCAACTATCCTCTCCTGATTTGTCTTTTGTATTTTCTTAATGAATTCTTTTGAAAAGCAAAATTTTCTAATTTTGATAAAAGCCAATTTATCAATATTTTTCTTTTATGAGTCATGTTTTTGGTGTCATATCTGACCCAAGGTCTCAAAGACTCTCCTATGCGGTGAGGCTTGAGGTTCATTTTTTTTTGCATACTGAGATCTAACTGTTGTAGTACCCTTTGTTGAAAAGTCTATCCTTGCTTGCACTGAATTACCCTCCCACCTTTGTTGAAAATTAATTAACCATATATGTGTGTTTATATCTGGACTCTCTACTTAATTCCATTGATGTCTATATGTCTCTATGCTGATACCACTCCTGTTACTGACCATGACAGTCGCTGACCGACAATTAATGTCAAGACATTCCTGGAAAAAAACAAGGTGGGAGCACTTACTCTACCAGGTATGAAGACTTATTATAAATCTATAGTAACTAAGACAGACTGGCACTGGACCAAGATAGAGAAATCAGTAAAACACAACAGAGAGCCTCAATTTATTACAAAGCAGTTGAAAAAGGAAGGAACTGTCAATAAATGATGCTGAGAAAATCAGGAACCAAATGGGAAAAAAATAAACCTCACAGCATATGCAAAAATCAATTATAGGCAGATCATGCTGCTATATGAGAAAGGTAACTTCCAGAAAATAACAAAAGAGTAACTTCATGACCTTAGAGTAGGAAAAGATTTCTTAAACAGGACATAAAAAGCACTAACCATATAAAGGAAAATATTAACTGGACTACACTAAAATTAAGAATCCAGTTCTTCAAAAGACACCATTAAGAGAACAAAACAGCAAACCATAGAGCAGAGTGGAAATATTCGCGACACAAATAACCAAAGAAGGGCTCATTTCCAAAATACATAACTCCTATAAATTAATTAGAAAAAGAAAGAAAATCCAACAGAAAACTGAGCAAGATATCTGAATAAGCACTTCACGAAAGGTTCTCCAAATGACCAAAAGACAGAAAGGTATTTAACCTCATTTGTAACTGGTGAAATGCAAATTAAAACTATAAGATACCACTATAAATCAATCCACCAGAATGGCTGAAATTAATAACACTGACAATAATGGCAAGGATGGAGAACAAAAAGAAACTCTCAAATACTGCTTCAGGGCATGTAAGTTTGTACAACTACATAGGAATAGTTGGCACTTATCTAGTAAAACTGCACATATGCATACTCTATCACTGAGCACTTTTTTTTTTTTTTTTTTTGCGGTACGCGGGCCTCTCACTGTTGTGGCCTCTCCCGTTGCGGAGCACAGGCTCCAGATGCACAGGCTCAGCGGCCATGGCTCACGGGCCCTGCCGCTCCGCGGCATGTGGGATCTTCCCGGACCGGGGCACGAACTCATGTGCCCTGCATCGGCAGGCAGACTCTCAGCCACTGCGCCACCAGGGAAGCCCCCTATCACTGAGCACTTTTATTCCTGGCTATGAAAGCATCAAAAATACATGCACCAAAAGACTTGTGTAATAACGGTCATAGTGGCATAATTCATAATGCCCCCAAACTGGAAACAACCTAAATATCCATCATTAAAATAATGAATAAGTTGTGATGAACAGAATACTATTTGGCAATGAAAATGACTAAACCACTGCTACAAACAACAAATCTAAATCTCACAAAATGTTGAGTCAAAGAAGCCAGACATAAAAGAATATATACAACTTGATTCTATGTATATAAAGTTGGAAAACAGATAAAACTAAATAATAGAATTATATGAAGAAAAGCAAGAAAATGATTCCCGTGAAAGTCAGGACAGTAGTTACCTTTATAGGGGAAGGAATGGGTTGTGATTGGTAAGAGGCAAAGAAAGTTTTTAGAACGCTGGCAAGGTCCTAATGTTTGACCTAGATGATGGTTATACCAGTGTTTATTCCATAAGTTTTCAAACTATACATTTGTTTTATACACTTTTCTCAATGTGCGTTACATTCAAGAAGGGCTTCAAGAGGGAATTAATTCCTTCAATTGATAAGTTATATTCCCATAATAAAATTATGTTTAAGGGAATGTTTATGTTTCAAGAACTTCTACTTCGTGAAATGTTTTCACAATTTCAGAGATGTTTAACTGAAGTTCAGACAATGAGTTACCTAATTTCCATGAAAAGGGCTTTTAAACAAAAAAGAAGGAAAAAATGAAAAGAATATATATACACACACATAAAGGGGCTGTCAGATGGAAACCATTGTCTATTCATCTCGCAGCACACCATATTAAAGAAAGCTAAAAGGAATACAAGGTTTAGCTTCATTCTGGGTGAACCACTAAAAATGAGAGTTCATATGGACTTCAGGTGACAGTGATGTGTTAATGAAAGTTCACCAGTTATAATAAATGTCCCACTCTGGTGGGAGACTGATAATGGGGGAGGCTATGCATGGATGGGGGCAGGGATTCTATGGGAAATCTCTACCTCCACTCAATTTTGCTGAAAACCTAAAGCTGCTCTAAAAAATAAACTCTTTAAAGTGTTCAAGAGTTGCTGTATCTCTAAAGCACAGCTCTGATCATGTGTCTCCTAATTAAAAACCTTCAATAGCTAGCAACACAGCATCTCAAGATTGGAAGGAACCTTAAAAATGACTCATTCAATGCCTGGAACACAACAGGGGATGCAGTACCTCATAAAAACATTCACACCATCACTGGACAGCAATGACTTACAAAGTCCATAGGGAATAGTAAAATGGAAGGTTGCAGGAGAGGGAAAATCAAGAACACTACATGTATTTCTGGCTTGAACAACTGGTAGTGTCATTTAACAAATTAAGGAACATCAGAAAAGAGAGGAATCATACATTTAGTTTTGGATGTGCTGAGTGTAAGGGGCATCCAAGTGGAAATCCTGGAAAACAATAGCCCTTAGACACAAAAGAGGTAAAAGCTGAAGACAGGAAAATGAATACTCAGCATACAGATGAAAAATGAAATAGAATATGACCTAGCAATCCCACTACTGTGCATATACCCTGAGAAAGCCATAATTCAAAAAGAGTCATGTACCACAATGTTCACTGAAGCACTGTTTACAATAGCCAGGTCATGGAAGCAACCTAAATGCCCATCGACAGATGAATGGATAAAGAAGGTGTGGCACATATATACAATGGAATATATTACTCAGCGATAAAAAAAAAAACAAAATTGAGTTATTTGTAGTGAGGTGGATGGACCTAGAGACTATCATACAGAGTGAAGTCAAGTCAGAAAGAGAAAAACAAATACAGTATGCTAACACATATATATGGAATCTAAAAAAAAAAGGTTCTGAAGAACCTAGGGACAGGACAGGAATAAAGACACAGACGTAGAGAATGGACTTGAGGACACGGGGAGGGGGAAGAGTAAGCTGGGACGAAATGAGAGAGTGGCATGGACATATATACACTACCGAATGTAAAACAGATAGCTAGTGGGAAGCAGCTGCATAGCACAGGGAGATCAGCTCAGTGCTTTGTGACCACCTAGCGGGGTGGGATAGGGAGGGTGGGAGGGAGATGCAAGAAGGAGGGGATATGGGGATATATGTATATGTATAGCTGATTCACTTTGTTACAAAGCAGCAACTAACACACCATTGTAAAGCAATTATACTCCAATAAAGATGTAAAAAAAATAAAAATAAAAGGTTTGTACTAAAAAAAAGAAAAAGAAGGAAAATGAGATGAGCCAGAGAAATTCAAACATTTAATGAATGGTAGAAAAATATTCAACAAAGGTGACTGGAAAGAGAGTCCAGAGAACCAGGAAGGAGAACAGAAGCATAATCTAAAGATCCCAAAAGAAGCCAGAGTTTTACAAAGGAAGGAGAAATCTACTGTGTCAAACACAGCTGTAGTGGGCAATCTTAAAAATGGCTCTGAATGATGTCTACCTCTGAGTATCCATGCTCTTGTGGAATCCTCTCTTGCCTGTGCCGGACCAAGTGACCCCCTTCAAATGAACAGGATACAGCAAAAGTGACAGACTGTCACTTCTGAGGTTAGGTCACAAAAAGACTGGCTAGTAACTCCCCTCCTCAATCTCCTTGATATAGGGCTCGACCCATGTTGTGAGTAATCCTGTGCAGAGACCCAAATGGCAAAGAGACTGATTTCTCCATCAAACAGCCAGCAAGGACCTCAGGCCTGCCACGAGCCACATGACTGAGCCAGACTCAGACCCTCCCCGAGCTGAGCTTTGAGATGACCAGTCCTAGTCAACATCTGAGTGCAGCCTTATGAGTGACCCTGAATCTCACACACCAAATCCAGATACCTGCCAAAGAAACTGTGAAACAATAAATGTTTGTTGTTTTAAGTTAAGTTTGGGGGTAATTTGTTACATAGCAATAGACAACTAGTACAGATGCTAAGAGGTTAAATAAATGGATAGAAACATAGCCAGTGTATTTAAAGAAAGCCATTAGTAATCCCAGCAAACATTTCAGTGGAATTGTGGCAACAGAAACAAGACAAATAGATTGAGAAGAAAATTACAGGTGAAGAAAGGGAAACATAAAGCAAACGTAGACAACTCTCCCAACAAATTCTGGCTGTAAAGCAAAGAGCAAAGCAACTTAAAGCAAAAGGCAAAGAAAGTATGAAGTTGGAGAAGAATCTGTTGTCAAAAATGAGAGACTTTTCTTAAAGTTTAAGTGATGATAAAAACAAGCCAGTTGGGGGACTTCCCTGGTGGTCCAGTGGTTAAGACTCCGTGCTCCCAATGCAGGGGGTCCCAGTTCGATCCCTTGTCAGGGAACTAGATCCCGCATGCCACAACTAAGACCTGACGCGGCCAAATAAGTAAATAAATATTAAAAAAAAAAAAGAAGAAGCCAGTTGGGTGGGGAAATACACCCTCAAGGAACTTCATTCCATTACTAAGAAACTCCTCTAAAAGTTCTCAGTACCTCTCTGCCTTCACTGATAGCTGGCTTTCCCAGGATGCCTCTTCCCATGCAGCCCTTTCAGGTGGAGGCTATGAAGTCTCTCACGTGGCACACCCAATATTGGGAAACGAGGCAGTTACCCTTCTTTCTTCCACTGCCACCTCCAGACCACTATTCCTGAACCTCATATAAAATCCTTGTTACTCTGATTTTCATGCTACTCAGTAACACAGTCTTCTACCTCCACCTCTTCACTATCAGCTAGTGATGACCTGGACACCCTCCACACTCAGCGAGGATATGCTGGCAGCTAGCTTACATCGCCACTATCTTCTACGCCACCACTCCTGGATCTTTCCAATACTATAAACCTGGATGAGGCAGCTAACACCAGTTCCTCTAACCCAGAGGTCCCCAACCTTTTGGCACCAGGGACTGGTTTCATGGAAGACAATTCTCCCACGGCCGGGGTGGGGGTCGGGGGGCTGGTGGATGGTTCAGGTGGTGATGCAAGCGGTGGGGAGCGGCAGATTACACTTCGCTCGCTCGCCTCTCACCTCCTCCTGCCGTGCAGCCCAGGGGTTGGGGACCCCTGCCCTAACCCATCTTCTGCAGTAAGCAGATCTCCATTCTCTGCGTCTAGCCATTTACAACTAGTTGTGACTTCACTTAATTGTACCATTCTCCATTCAGTCATCAAATATTTAGTAAGTATCTGTTATTTGCTTAGTAGAGAACAAATGACAGTCCCTGTTCTCATGAAATCTAGGACATAATTTTTCATATTTTCCACAAAGACAGCATAAAAAGATCTAACTGAAGTCTAGACACATTACAACTACTACATTTCCTTTATTTATCAGTCTGGGAACCATGTCAGTTCTAGAAAACTAGAATTATTGTCTGATGTAACCTAGTGAATCCATGCTGTATCCCAGCAATCACCTTTCCCCTGACAAGGCTTCTAAAACTACTTTTTAACTTTTTAAATAATCTGTTCTAAAATATTGCCATAATTGAATTAGATTCCTCAATCTGTAAGTGTGTAACTGTGCTGCCCTAAACAGTAGCCACTAGTCACAGTGGCTATTTAAATTAATTGCAATAAAATTAACAATACAGTTTCTCAGTCACACTGGCCACATTTCAAGTGCTCAAAAAGCACATGTAACTAGTGGCTACTGTATCTGATGGTCAAAGATAGAACATTTCTATCATCACACAAAGTTCTATTAAACAGTGCTGGTCTAAAGTTTTTGGTATTCACTTCCTTCTTCCCCGGAAAAAGTTAAAATGACAGATCCTTTTCCAGTCTCCCGAGCACTCTCTGGGGCTCCAAAATATCCTAAGGAATTCCATACTTCACGATCATTATCACCATCATCAAAGTCACCATGATCAAAATCACCACCACCACAATGTCATCCTCAGGGCAGCTGATTTTTATTGAGTACTTACTGTATTCCAAGCATCTTATTAAAAGCTTTATGAGCATTAGCTCATTTATTCTTCACAACAATCACATCAGATAGGACTATTATTCTCATCTAATGAGAGTTTAACTGAGTTTTAGACAATAAAGTTTCTCATCCAAAGTTATACAGCTAGGAAGTGACAGCAATCCACAAACAGTTTAAGCAAATTAATCATGTAATTATTTTGCCTTTTTAAGACAACACACTTTTTCACAGAAAGGAGAAGTGATGCCCACACCTCACACTAGCACTCAACATTCCAGCCAGACCAAACTATCTTCAGATCACTCTACTTGCCCTACAGCTTTCTTGCCTTTGGGTCCTGCACATGCTGTTCCCTCTGCTTGCATCCTTTTCATCTGGCCAAATACTTCTTATCCTTAAGATCTCATCTCAGATCTTCCTACAATCCATCCTATGAGCCCATTCATGCAACTAAATAAACCACTAACTAATTTGACTTTTACACAAACCTATGCTTCTATTCAATCAGAGAATATTAAAAGTAACACTAAATGGCTTCACTACCATTTAACTGGAAACAAAGTAATTCACAAACGTTTTCCCCACATAATACGCAAAACAATACTTAAAACCAAAGGTCAGGGCCTCCCTGGTGGTGCAGTGGTTAAGAATCCACCTGCCAATGCAGGAGACATGGGTTCAAGCCTTGGTCTGGGAAGACCCCACATGCCACGGAGCAACTAAGCCCGTGCGCCACAACTACTGAGCCTGCGCTCTAGAGCCCACGAGCCACAACTGCTCAGCCTGCACACCTAGAGCCCACACACCGCAACAAAGAATAGCCCCCGCTCGCCGCAACTAGAGAAAGTCCACGCGCAGCAACGAAGACCCAACGCAGCCAAAAATAAATTAATTTTTTTTAAAAAAAGAGAGCTTTAAAACCAAAGGTCAGGGGAATGACTGCTAATGAGTTTGGGGCTTCTTTCTGGGAGGATGAAAATGTTCTAAAATTGATCGTGGTGATGAATGTACCAAAAGAATTTAATTGTACACTTTAATGGGTGAATCGTATGGTATGTGGATTGTCTCTCAATAAAGCTGTTATTTAAAAAAAAAAAAAAAGGTCTGCAGATAGCTAGACTTAAATTATAAAAACAAATATTAAGCCTGCAAAAAAAAATACATAGGGGATAAAAATACTAAATGCCGTGTTATTGCACAAAATTTCACTTTTAAAATAGCTAAATGCCGTGTTATTGCACAAAATTTCACTGGTTAGGAAAAACAAGAAACTGGAAACAGTGTCTGCCTTCAGGAGTAACTGGATGGGACAGAAGAGACTTATTTTTTTCCCTGTATGCTTTTATAACTTCTGATTTGATACATGTATTAAAAAAATAAGTGTCCATATAATTAGTAACAACAGTGTCATACCTCTCCTTAGTACAAGTATAAACTCCCAGGTTGCATATTTTGTTCTGAAAAGAATAAAGAATGAAATATATATGTTTTTAAAAAGCAGTCGAAGGAAGTAAAAAACTGAAAGATTCTTACATTTGTCTCATCTCACACTAAAAAGCATTTAGTCATTTCTCTGTTATTAGACATTATAATCAGGCAGAATTCTTTCTTACCCAACAGTCTGACACATCTTTAAGCAATGACACAGTTGACCATTCCCTCCTCCTTGAAAACTTCCTTTCCTTCATTTGTAGTACATCACACTCTCCTGGCTTTCCTCCTTCCTCAATAACCTCTTATTAATCTCCTTTGCTGAATTCCTCTTCATTTCCCAAGAAGGTGTCCAGAAGGTAAGTTCCATGAAGGTGGGAATTTTTGTCAGCTTTGTTCACTACTGTATTCCCAAAGGCTAAAAAAAGTACCCAGAACCATACTCAATAAATAACTGTTGAATGAATACATGAATGAATCAGCACCTCCAGGCTCACATTTTGAAAAGCCATAGAAGTAAACTATATTCCACATAACCTTTATGCTTAATTTACTTTATTACATTATATTTCTCTGAAAATTGTTTATTAAAATTGTTTATTATTGGATTAGCCAAAATACTTCATTCCCTGCTCTTCCTCCATCAATGTGTTTTACACAGAATGTGCAAAACGCACATTTAACAGCTCTTATACTACTTCTAAAAGCATAAACATAGCATAGAAAAAGAGCAGTTGTTGCTATGGGAATTTTCACTTTTGTTTCTAGTACTAACGTTGAATTAACACAATGACATACTTATCTGACTTTAGTAATTAAAAAAAGGGGGGGACACCCCAGTAGACTTAACTAAGATATCACAGTAATGACTAGCAAGCCACATTTCTTGAAAAATAAAACATACCAGTTTTCTCAGTCTTAAGAAATTCTAAAGAGAAATAGAACACTTCTACCCTACATTTTCCCCAAATCATATGATTGCATTCCAACAAGAAGAATCACATCCCACTGTCAGCCATGGAAATGTCATTTTAGCACTATACAAAGTTTCACCGCTATTTTAGTTCACATTTGTCCCCATGTGTACCCCATTAAATCAAAGTATAATTTATAAGCCAAAACCAGATTATGTGAATTTTAATCTTTCCTTCTAAGTGACTAATCCAATATCAAAACTATTATTATACCAACTTATAATTTGACCTGTCGGAATACAATTAAATCTTTAGTTTATAATTACAAATTGGACCACACCCTTTCTCACTTAATAGCTATTATATCATCTGTTTCCTACAAATTTTGTCAAGCAGAAATATTTGCTAGAATAATCTGCTCATTAAGTAGGCATGTTAAAAAAAGGCACCTACTGACACTCACTCTGTATATTTCTCTCTCAGGTTATGGGAAAGCACTTCCCTGGCTAAGTTCCCAAATAAATTGAGTAAGCCTTTGGAAAGTCACTGCTTAAACTCCATTTCATGACGGTTTCCCTTCCTCCATAAATGAATTACTGAGAGTCATGCCTACTTCCATCCATTATATAACAAATGTCAATCTCAGGGCCTGTTTTCCGAGGAAGAAATAGCTTAAATGATATTAACTGATAGGTAAGGCCAGTGAATACTGTAATCTAATAGGGAGCAGGAATCCAGAAAAGAAGATTCTGATTCAATGTTCTAGGTTGTGAAACACTGAAGCCAAGAACGTTGAACATTGTTTACTCTTAGTAACATCTCCCTATACGACAGACACATGCCCCCCAAAATGTTACTAAAGAGCATTCTAAAAGCACCTGACTCCAAGAACGTTTCTGAGAAATTGAGGGACCTACCAAAAAAAAAAAATTATTCCACTTCACTTTTAAAGTGTCTAATAAAGACATGTGCAATTGATAAATTTTAGAAATCTCCAATAATTGTTAATTAAGTGTAACTTTACAACAATTAAACACAAAATAGCTGTCAAGGTTTACTAAAATATGAGTTGTAAAAGACAGTTGTGCTTCAAAACATTTAAGCATGTTTCACATAATTAGCGCCAACAGAACTATTCAAATTGTTCATTGTATCCATCCAAAGCAGTCAACCAGAACCACGTGCGACTACTCCTCAGAAACGTGTCTTCCAAAGCAACCACCTGATCCTCAGGCCCTCTCTTAAGGGGCCAGGATAGAGCTCTGAAAACGAGGTGGCATAGAGATTGTTCAGGCACAGAAGAAAGACTGGAAGATAACGCCTTTAAGGAACTAAGTGTACTGGGACCTATTCCCCAATGTTGCTGCCAGAAGGAAGTTGTCTAACCCAAGATCTCGCTCTTCTTGAACGGTGTAGAACTCCAAACCCATCCACGCTCACACCCCGAGCCAAAAGCAGAGGGATTCTCCCCGCCCTCGACGCCCCACCCGCTCCGCCTGGAGGAAAAAAAGACCCCAAATCCTAAAGTAGAGGTGCGAGACCTAGTGCAATAGCTTCTCGAACTGCCTCAAAGGCAACATCCACAGCTCATCTTCCTTCTGGAAGCCAAGCCTCCATCTCCTACCTGACCACTTCATAGCAGGAAAAAAACCAGAATCCTCGTCTCTTTCAACGCTGTACATCAATACTCAAACCCCAGACCCAGCCGACCGCACCCCAGCCTCCCGGGGCTCCGCGAGACGTACACCTCCCCACCTCGCCCGCAACACCACGCCTCAGAAGCCGGGCGCCCGCAGCCGCCGCCGCCGCCGCCCCCGATCTCGTCGGTGGGCTGGGTGGGGCCGCCCTCCCGGACGTCCCATTCCCCCCGCAGAGCGCGGAGGGGGAGGGGTCCCCGCGCCTCACCTACGGCTCCGCCCTCCCCGGGGGCGCGCTGCCGGGACCCAGCCAGGGCCGTGAGGAGGAGCGGGCGGAGGAGAGCCGAGGGGCCTAGCGCCAGCAACGGGCGGGAAGCTCCAGGCGCCGCCCGATCCCGAGCTGCCGCCACCGCGGCCGTCTCACCCTGCTCAGTGCTGCCGGTGCCGGTGCCGCTGCCGCTGCTGCCCGGGCGCCGTCGCCGCCCCCAACGCCGCCGCCACCACTACCACCGCCGCCGCCGCCACCGCCGCCGCCGCCACCGCCGCCACCACCACAGCCACAGCTCGGCCCGGGCGCCCGACGTCACCGCGCCCCGCCCCCTGCGCGATTTCCCCAGCCCCGCCCCTGGCTGACGTCAGCGCGAGCCCCGCCCCCGCCCGACCGCGCCCGGTCGGCGTCCCGCGGCGTCCCGCAGCCTCCCGGGAGCGCGACTCGGGCGCGCGCGGGCCTCGGGCGCTTTCCGGGGTCTGGCGGGCGGGGGGCTCTGGGCTGCCGGCAGACGGGGGCGCACAAGCGCACACGGCAGGCGCGGGTCGGGCGGGTCTGTCTCCTCCCGCTTGCCGTAGGAGGCGGTGCGGCGCGGACAGTGGGCCGCCGCCTCCGCCGCTGCCTCAGGGGGCCAGTCACGCAGAACCCTGGGCTAGCCGCCCCGAGGAGCCTGGCGCCCGCGGACAGGTGGGCTTCCCGCCCGGAGGCCCTCGGGCTGCCCGCACGGCCCGGGAGACACCGCCAACGGCCTTTTCGCGGTTCGTCTCGGCGGCCGGGGAGGGAGGGAGGGAGGGCGCGGCGGACGGCCGTCCCAGTCCTCGCGGGCGGCAGCTGGCCCGGAGTCGGGCTCCCCAGTTTCTGGTACCGAAGCGCAGACGGTTTCCTTGTCGGAGCCACGCACCGTTAATGTAAGGCCGTAAGTAAGCTATCGTTGCACTAAGAAAGTAAGAGTGATTTGAATCGTGTTTTTTCCCGGCTGGCGATTGTTTTATCAGTAACTCTAAACGCCCCTGAGAGCAGTTGAGTCACCGCCAGCGTCCACACCCTCGTGGCCCCACTGTCACTTTCCCGTCCCTCGTCGGGGTTCTCGTCCCTTCATTCGTCATCGCATCCCCATCCCGCCGGCCTGCTGTACAGTCGCCCCCTTCCGGAGGGTCCGTACGCGGCCGCCGCTGTCAGGACCGCTGCCGGGGGACGCTCGGTCCTGCCAAATGAAGCATCCTAAAGTGTTTCATTTTCTCGAGTACCCGACTTCACTCAGGAATAAACCAACTTCCTTTGACTGTTTCTCACGATCCTTCTTATCTGACTGCTGATCCGCTCGTCCTGCTGCTCCCCAGCGGTGTGGTGAGATGAAGGGAAAGCAAAGTGGACTCATCTTATCTTTCTAGTTTCCATTCTGCCAGTGTCTACGTGTGTGACCTTGGGAAAATCCCATTACTCCTGGGTCCTGCTTTTCGTAACTGTAAAAGGGGGTGTGAACGAGATGTCTCAGATCTATCCCATCCCTGAAATGTGGGGATCTGAAGAGTGTGAGATGCTAAGCATTGTTATTCATGCACGGGAGTACTGTCAATATCACAGACACAGAAATTTTTTTGGTTTCTTTTTTGTCATTCCATTGTTCTTTTTTCTTATTTACTACTCTGCCCCACATATCTTTTTTTAAACCTACACTTAGGATTTTTTTTTTTTTTAATTAAAGCTGGCTGAGTGCATGCATTCGTTGCCTCTTCTTCCTGGAACCCCATTAAAATGCTAACAAAGGAATGAAAAATGATAGAAACCCGTACAAAACAGAAAATGGGAAGGGAGCCACCAAGAGATTTTTTTTTTCTAATTTTACACACAGAAAGTGGGTGAGGTCTGATTAAACAAAATGGAAGAAACCATAATGTGGAATAGGCGTGGGGGGGGGGGTGCTGCAGCTGAAGAAGGAGGCCTACCTGCCAGAAGTGATTTAGAGAAGCTGAAATTTGGAGACACTGACAAGACAGAGCAAGAGTGAGAAGCAGGGCTGAAAACAAGGACACGAAATAAAGTTCTCTATGTAGAACAGCAGAACCCTCCCTATACCTCAGATACAGTAGCTAGGAATTTATCCCAGGCTAAAAGTCAAGGTTTCTCATCATCTCTGGGGAGCATTTAATGACTAAGAGTAGAGCATTCTTCATTCTGACAATAGCCAGTTTCCTACCCACTCACCCTAGAGGGAAGTTGTGCAAGTTGGCAAGACCCTCCCAAGTTCTAAAGATGCGTCATCAGCATCCAACTACTTCATCTTAAATATGAATGGACAACCAGGGACTGTTAGGTGTTCAAGGGAAGTCTGTAACTTGGGGCTGGGGAAGGGAGGGAGAGGATAAGGAGAAAATGTGACCACAGAGGAAAAAGAAACTTCAGAGAACTTAAAAATATGCTCACAAACTTTTATTACAGGTATGAAACAAGGATAATGTACTCAGATAAGTAACAATCCAAGAACAAAAAGTAAGTCTTGAAATTAGAAATAGGAAATTGCCAAAATTATAAATTCACTGGAAGTGTTGAAAGGTAAAGTCCGTGCAATTTTAAGAAGAATAGAAGAAATACGCAAAGAGATGGAAATTGCAAGAGAAAATATAAGAAAAATAAAAAGTCTATCCAACAGGGCTAATACCACAAGAGAAAGAGAAAAGAGAGTAAATAAAAGATGGAAAGTTACCCCAAAAATAATGGAACAAAATTTCCCAGAGCTGAAAATGTCTATTAGTAGAGAACAAAAACAACTTTGTGAAATGTTAAAACTAAAGATAAAGAGAAGATCCTGAATTTCCAAAGGGAAAATGTGACCCATAGGGACCTCCCTAGTGGTCCAGTGGTAAAGAATCTGCCTTCCAATGCAGGGGACGCAGGTTCGATCTCTGGTCGGGGAACTAAGATCCCACATGCCGTGGAGCAACTAAGCCGGTGTGCCTCAGCTAGAGCCCACATGCCACAAACTACAGAGCCCACGCTCTGGAACCCATGCACCACAACTAGAGAGAGAGAACCTGCATGCCACAACTGGAGAGAAGCCCACACACCTAAAGGAAAGATCCCGAGTGCCGCACCTAAGACCCGACGCAGCCAAAAATAAATAAATAAATAATAATAATTTTTAAAAGTGACCCATAAAAGAGTAAGACTCACACTGCGATTAGAATTCTTACCAGCAACACTAGATATGAGAAGATAACAATGACCTTCAAGTTTCTGAGGGAAATATTTCTTTAACTTCAAATTCTAAGAATTTTTTTATTAAAAAAAAAAACTCTATTCCTAGCTGAATTATCATTAAGAGAGCAAAATGAAAACATTTTCAGATATGCAGAGACTCATAAACTCAAACTCCCACATAGGCTTTTTTTCAAAATTTAAAGATGAGATAGAAATGAGGTTTCTGACAGCATCACTATCCAGGATTCACTAGATCTAATTCAATAGTAAAGGGAAAGCCCAAGAGCTAGGCTAGATTGGGATGGAAGGATAGGAGTTCTGGGAGAGGATTCAACTGAATAATTACTATGATAGAAAGCTTAGAAAATGCTGGTTTCTGATGTTCAACTTTTAGACCAAACCTGTTAATAAATTATAATCTTGCTGTAGTTGAAGCATAGTTTATACCAATGTTGACAACATAAAGGTAAAAATACAGCTGGCAGTTTAAGATGTGAAACATAGGAAAGGTAGAGGTAAAGGGAAAAGCACTCAAGAGACGATGTGTATAGTTGGCAGAATAAGAAGCAGTTGCTAAAGTGTACTGTTAGAAGTAGGAAAAGTGACCAGTGGAGGAGCAAGGAATTATTAGGCTTACTGAGAGGATAGGAAGAAACGAGGTACAGCGTTTATAATTAAGCTAAATCGTCATCAAGAAATAATAGAAGACTTAATATCGTTAAAATAAGCAGTACTCCTCCATTTGTTCTGCACATTCTATGCAATCCTATCAAAAATCCCAGCTGCCTTTTTTTTTTTTCCTAGAAATTGACAAGCAGATCCTAAAATTCACATGGCAATGCAAGGGACTCAGAATAGCCAAAAGAATCTTGAAAAAAAAAAAAAAAAGTTGAAACACTCATTCTTCCTGCTTTCAAAACTGACTGCAAAACTACAATAATCAAGATAGTGTGTTGTACCAGAATAATGATAGACGTATATATCATGGAAAAGAATTGAGACTTCAGAAATAACCCATGCATTTGTGGACAGTTGATGCACTGGGAAAATAGTCTTCTCAACAAAGGGTGCTGGGATAGTTGTATAACCACATGCAAAACAATGAAATTGGACCCCTACCTCACTTACGCAAAAATTAATTAAAGGAACTTCCCTGGTGGCGCAGGGAATCCGCGCCAAGGGAAGGGACATGGGTTCGACCCATGGTCCAGGAAGATCCCACATGCCACAGAGCAACTAAGCCTGTGCACCACAACTATTGAGCCTGCACTCTAGAGCCCACGAGCCACAACTACTGATCCCACGTGCCACAACTACTGAAGCCCATGTGCCTAGAGCCCATGCTCCACAACAAGAGAAGCCACCGCATTGAGAAGCCCATACACCGCAACGAAGAGTACCCCCACTCACCTCAACCAGAGAAAGCCCACACGCAGCAGTGAAGACCCAACGCAGCCAAAATTAATTAATTAATTAAATTTTTAAAAACTTAATTCAAAATGGATCATAGACCTAAATATAAATGCTAAAACTATAATACTCTTAGGAAAAAACTGGTGTAAACCTTCATGACCTTTGATTAGGCAATAGTTTCTTAGCTATGAAACCAAAACCGTAAGTGACAAAATTTTAAAATTGGACTCCATCAAAATGGAATATAGAAAACTTTTGTATATTCAGCTTTAAAAAGTATGGTGAGCCTTGAAGACATTATACCAAATGAAATAAGCCAATCACAAAAGGACTGTATATTGTATGATTTCATTTATATGAGGTACCTAGAATAGTAAAATTCATAGAGACAGAAAGCAGAAGGGTGGTTGCCAGGGGTTGGGGGAAGGCAGATGGGCATTTGCAAGCCAACCAAACCTGCCAACACCTTGATATTGGATGTCCAGCCTCCAGAAATGTGTGAAATAAATTTCTGTTGTTTATGCTGCCCAGTCTGTGATATTTTGTTACAGCATCCTCACCAGACTAATACAGATTTTGGTACTGAGAAGTGGGGTACTACTGTAACAAATACCTTAAAAATGTGGAAGGGGCTTTGGAAGTGGGTAATGAGTGGAGGCTGGAAGATATTTGAGGTGCATGTTAGGAAAAGCCTAGATTGCCTTGAAGAGAGACTCTTGGTAGAAATGTAAACGTTAAAAGGTGACTGTAGTGAGATCTCAGAAATGAGGCGCATGTTATTGGAAACTGGAGGAAAGGTGACCCTTATTATAAAGTGGCAAAGAACTTGGCCAAACTGTTTCCTAGTGTTCTGTGGAAGGTAGAAATTAAAAGTGATAAACTGTGATATTTAGCTGCAGAGATTTCTAAGCAAAGTGTTGGTGGTGCGGCCTGATTTCTCCTTACTGCTTAAAGTATACAGGAGGTGAGAGATAAATTAAAGGCGTTGTTAAGCAAAAAGGAACCAGAACCTAAAGATTTGGAAAATTCTTAGCCTATCTACAATATTGTAACTTGCAAGAAATATATACTGGTGAGCATTTCGTAATATGCTTAAATGTCAAATCACTATGTTGTACACCTGAAACTAACATGTACATATAATACAATACATCAACTATACTTCAATTAAAAAAAAAAGAAATATACATTTGGTCATTCATATGACCAAAATATATCTCATATTTGGTCTTCATCCAAGGTTCTTGACTCACAGCTCCCAAAACCCTTGGAATTTCCTGAGGGATAAGAGCAACGGGAACTTCTCTTGTCATAATGTTTGGTCTCTACTCCTCAGTTCCTGAAATCACTTTCAGAGTCATAAAGGTAAAATGGATGTCTTGTTATTTGTAACAAGCCCCTTTCTACCACAACAGGATTTATGTTAATGAGGTGACTTTTGGAAAGCCCTAAGTATGGGGACTTGTCAGCAAAGAAGCCAACCATGAATACAGGATTGGAACTTTCAGTCCCACCCCCTGACCTCCAGGGAGGGAAGAGAGGCTAGAGGTTGAATCAGTTGCCAATGACCAATGATTTGATCAATCACGTCTATGTAATGAAGACTCCACAACACTCAAAAGGACAAGGCTCAGAGAGCTTCTGGTTGGTGAATACCTGGATAAGTGGGGAGAGTGACACACCAGGAGAGGGCGTGGAAGCTCTGCGCCCTTTCCCCATACCTTGCCCTATGCGTCTGTTCCATCTGGCTCTTCCTTTTATAATATCCTTTGATAACAAACCAGTCATCCAGTATGTAAAAATGTTTCTCTGAGTTCTATGAGCCACTCTGGCAAATTAATCAAACCCAAGAAAGGGGTCATAAGAACCTTTGATTTATAGCCATCAGTCAGAAGTACAGTCCACAAGCTGCACTTGCAATTGGCATCCTGAGCTGGGAGAGATTGTTGGAACCTCCAGTTTGTGGCCGGTTGGTCAGAAGCACAGGTAACAACCTTGCTTGCATCTGGCATCCTGAGAGGGCAAGAGGGGTGTACAGCGGTCTTGTGGGACTGAGCATTTAACCTGCAGAACCTGATGCTGTCTCTGGGTAAATAGTGTCAAAATTGAGCTGAGGTGCAGGCGACCCAGCTGGTACCCAGAGACTTGCTCCTTGGTGGTGTTGGGAAACCACCCGAACTCCTCACATGTTGGAATTAGGTGTAGAACCCAATTACTATCCATATTACGATAAAAGAAGTATGTTCTGGAGAATACATCAAGGGTGTAGCTGGATAGTCATTGATAAAGAGGTCATGGGTGCAACTCATGGATTTAATCAGTCATCTCATAAGTAACCAGGAATAGAAATAAGATCATACCAGTAGAAACACTGCCAGTTTGAACTAAGGGGCATAGAGACAACAAAATGGAGGAATACTGTCAGACTTCTGGGAGTCTACAGGATAGGACAATAGAGCTACCTGGCTGCCAATTCACATCACCCTTCAAGAAAAGCGAGAAATGACACCAAAAGTGATTCAGAGATCAACAGGGCTGCTACTCCAGCCACCAGCCCAGAGAGTACAGGTCTGGGGGGCAAGCTGTCTCCTTGGTTTCAGTGGAGCCTGCTACCAACCGGTGCCTCAGGAATAAAGCTGATGCCCAGGGCTGAGGGGCTGGAGCCACCACCCAGGGCCAAGGGGATGAGGTTGCCACCCCAGTGGGCCTGGAAGGCAGAGCATTGAGCCCAAAAGGATTACTCTTGAGCCTTAAAATCTAATGAAATTTGCCTTGCTGGGTTTTGTACTCGCTTTGGACCCATTTCCCTTTCTTCTTCCTGATTTCTCTCTTTCAGAATAGAATATCTCTCTATGCCTGTCTCACCAGTGTATTTTGGAACCACATAACTTGTCTGATGTCGCAGGCTCACAGCTGGCAAGGAATTTTGCCTTCGAGTGAATCATATCTCAAGTCTCAACCATACCTGATGATATTCAGGTGAGACTTTGCACTTAGAGTTGATGCTGGAATGGGTTAAGACTTTGGGATGGGGTGAATGTGTTTGCCTGTGAGAAGGACAAGAATTTTGGGTATCCAGAGGGCAGAATGTTTTGGACTGAGCTGCATTCTCCCAAAATTTATGTGTGGAAGCCCTAACCCACAATGTGACTATATTTGGTTACGGTTAAATGAGGTCATATACAGTCTGTGGTATTTTGTTATGGCAGCCCTAGTAGACTAATTCAGACACCACCAGGAAAGTGAGAAGACAATACACAGAATGGGAAAAAAAATTGCAACCACATATTTGATATTATATCCAGAATATGTAAATAATTCTTAAAACTCAACAATAAAAAGACAACCCATTAAAAAATGGGTACAGGATTTGAATAGATATTTCTCCAAAGAAGATATATAAATAGCCAATAAGTACATGAAAAGACGTTCAACATCATCAGTCATTAGGGAAATGCAAATTGAAACCACAGTGAGAAACCACACCCACTAGGATGGCCAGAATCAAAAAGAGTGTAACTGTTAGTGAGGACTTAGAGAAATCAGAACCCTCATACACACCTGGTGGAAATGTAAAATGGTGTAAATGCCTGACAGTTCCTTGAAATGTTGAATATAGAGTTACCATAAGACCCAGCAATTCTACTCCTAGCTGTATACCTAAAAGAATTTAAGATATCCACACAAAACCACAAACCTTTGTATATGAATATTATAGCAGCATTATTCATAGTAGCTGGACAGTGGAAACCAAATCATGAATCAATTCAAAAAAAATAATAATTTTTAACAAATTGCTGACCTGCAAGAAAGTAAAAGAATTGCCCCCAAAGACTCAGTGGCTTATAAACTGCAAATATTTATTTTTAAGTTAGTTGGGATTTGACAGCTGGAGGGAGGGGCGGTCAGCTGCTGTGCTGTGCTCGAGGTACGAATCAGTTCCACACATCTCCCATTCAAGGAACCAGACTAAAGGAGCAGTAGTCACCTGGGTTGTATTTTCCTCATGATGGCAAACAAGCATACAAGAGGCTAAACCACAGAATCACTTGAAGCTTCTGCTCAAGTGTGTCATATGTCCTGTGTGCTCACACTTCATTAACCAAAGCAAGCCACGCAGCCAGGTCCAACATAATGGTGTGGGAAAGTATACTCCTTTCACGGAGTAGAGGAAAGGAAGAAAAAAGGGAAGGAAAAAGACATGCCTTTCCCTTTAAGAAAACTTCCTAAAAAATTGTGCACACCACTTCTTTTTATATCCCATGGTAAGAGCTTAGTTCATGGTCATTCCTTGCTGAAGGGCAAATTGGAAATATAGACTTTATTGTGGATGGTCATGTACCCAGTTAAAATTAAGAAGTTATATTACTAAAATAAGGAGAAAATGACTATTGAGAAAAGCTATCAATCTGCCACAAACTTCTAAAACAATTAACTGATATTTAAAAACTTAATAGGGACTGCCCTGGTGACGCAGTGGTTAAGAACCTGCCTGCCAATGCAGGGGGCACGGGTTCGAGCCCTGGTCCGGGAAGATCCCACATGCCGAGGAGCAACGAAGCCTGTGAGCCACAACTACTGAGCCCACGTGCCACAACTACTGAAGCCTGCGTGCCTAGAGCCTGTGTTCTGCAGCAAGAGAAGCCACCACAATAAAAAACCCGCGCACCGCAACAAAGAGTAGCCCCTGCTCACCGCAACTAGAGAAAACCCATGCGCAGCAACGAAGACCCAACGCG
Source organism: Lagenorhynchus albirostris (assembly GCF_949774975.1). Lineage (NCBI taxonomy): Eukaryota > Metazoa > Chordata > Mammalia > Artiodactyla > Delphinidae > Lagenorhynchus > Lagenorhynchus albirostris. Next base: position 101,865,921 of record NC_083105.1, on the reverse strand, counting down.
CCCAAAAATAAATAAATGAAATAAATAAATTTATAAATAAATAAAGACAGGGAGGATAGAAAAGGCAATCTCCTACTTTAAATCTACTTAGAGTCCCTTAAGGAGAATCTAGAGAAAGGAGGTAAGCATCTGTTCATATAATGGGTGAGGACTTTCCAAACCAATAAGAGACATAAATCTATAGATCAGGAATCACTAAGAACAGGACCAGTAAAAAGAAATCCAATCTAGATGCAGTGTAGCGAAACCGAGAACATAAAAGACAACACATCTTAAAGTCAGTTGCATTAGTTTCCCATGTCTGCTGTAACAAAGTGCCACAAACTGAATGGCTTAACATCACAGGAATTTATATAGTCTCATAGTTCTAGAGGCTGGAAGTCCAAGCTCCAGGTGTCAGCAGGGCCTTGGTCCTGTGAAGGGGAGGGGAGAACCCTTCCCTCCCCTCCCTAGTTTCTGGTGATTTGCGGCAATCCTTGGCATTCCTTAGCTTGCATCTGCAGCCCTTCAGTGCCTGCCTCCCCGTCACATGGCATTCCCCTTTTGAGCGTCTGTGTCTCTCTTCCTCTTCTGATAAGGCACCCAGTTATATTGGATTAAGGGCCCACCCTTCTCCAATACGGCCTTATCTTTAACTAATGGTGTCCACAATGACGCTCTTTCAAAATAAGGTCACGTTCTTAGGCACTGGGGATTAGGGCTTTAACCTATCTTTCTGAGGAATACAATTCAACCCATAACATGAGACAAATAAATACCAGCTTACTTACAAAGGAACAGTAATTGGCTGACAACAAACCTATGAACACACAAGGGAAGCTGGAAGACAGAATAATCTCTCCAGGTGCTGAGAGACAATAACTGTCATCTCAGAATTGTGTACCCAGTAACACTAATTTATAAGATCAAGGACAAAATAAAGACATTTTCAAGTAAACAAAAGCGCATGGTTTATTACCAATTGATCTTCATTAAAGGAAAATCTAAATGATACTTCAAAGGAAAATAATCCTGCAGATGAGGATCCAGAGGCATACACAGCTGCAGTCTGTGCCACCAAAAGGGGTACAGGGGGACTTAAAAGGGCCAAAGCTAAAAACAGAATCTGACCACCAAGTGGGAAGCATGTCCACACTGATAGGAACCCAGGGTTTTTCTTCCCCCTGGGGGTCTCATGATCATTAACCATCTGTGTCGGCGAAAGGCAGTCTTCCAGCTTTCATATCAGATGGAGGCAAGGGTAAAAGTTGATAGGAAACTTACATGACTTGGGTGCATTCCTGTGAGTGGGCTAACGCTCAGTCATGCAGAAAGGGGAGGGTAGGACTGCGGGCCTAAGACGGGGCTGACAAAATAGATTCAGTGAGGTTCAGCCACACAGCATCACTGGGGACCATGACAAGAGCAGTTCATTCAGGTGGTTGAGTTGAAAGTTTGATTAATTGGTTCAAGAGAGAATGGGATGGGTGGAAGTACAAGTTGTGAGTATTAGCAATTCTTTAGAGAATTTCTGTTATAAACAGGGGTGGGGAAATATGAGGTCAACATTATTTTCCCATGTACCTTTCTCCTATTCCCACATCCCACCTGACGTCATCCACTTCTGGTTTGGGATACTTGTACGTGGAGGCATACTGGCTGGTATAATAGTTTGGGATTCCCCCTTTATTACCTATTTTATTTGCATAATGAGAAGATAACTAGACTTACGTATTAAGTGTTAAGTATCTCCTACAGCATTTTAACTCCAAAATTGCAGAGAGGAGTATGAGAATAGTTTTTTAATCATTATTTCACCATACACAATATTATCTAACTTTACCTCTTATATTTGAAGTTTTTTTATACCTGATTAATGTCCATATTTATGTGAGGGTGAAAAAGAATTTACCACAGTAAGGTCTATAGTTATAGTTTTATGTCAAATTATATAACCACAAATACTAGAAGGCAGTCTAGCAGAGTCTCAGGTGCAAGGGCTCTGGAATCAGACTGCCTGGGTTCATATTCTGGCTTAACCTATCCAGGCCCTATTTCCTTATCTAAACTGGAGATAATAATTGTAAAGGTATTATAAGGATTAAATGGGGAAATAACATGTAAAGTGCTAAACTAGTAAACACTAAGTATATAGTAAGTCCTTGATAAAATTAACTAGTGTTATTACTAAGCAGCGAATCAACTGTCAGTAAGAGAAGACCTGACTTACAGTGGCTTAAATGAGAAGGGTTTGTTCTGCTCACACAGCAGGCACCCTGAAGATAGGTGGCTGCTAAAATTTGCTCATTTCTACAATGCCAGGGCTTGGCCTCACTTCAGTTCCCTTTGACTTTCCCTCACGATTACACCATCACCAATCACCACATTCTCAGACAAAGGCAGAAAGCGAGAGGCAAGGAAACAGAATTTCTGCCCCTGCGCCTTTCTCTTCTTAGGGAGGAAACCACCACTCTGTGTGTTGTGTTGTGTTGTGTTCTTCAAGATTGTCTTAGTTTGAGAAAGCCCTCTGGCCAATAAATGGAGGTGCTGGCTTTTGGTGGTCAGGCAGTCCTAAGTGCACTGATGTGGTCCACGTGAGGGGCACGGATGGGCGAGGCACCAGCTTGCTGCTACAGCTGTCTAAAGGGCATCTGATGTGGTACATATATACCTGGAATACTGCTCAGCCGTAAAAAAGATTGAAATAATGCCATTTCAGCAACATCGATGGACCGAGAGATTATCACACTAAGGGAAGTAAGTCAGACAAAGACAAATACTATATGGTATCACTTATATGTGGAATCTAAAATATGACAAATGAATTTATCTACAGAACAGAAACAGACTCACAGACATAGAGAACAGACTTGTGGTTGTCAAGAGGGAGGGGGTTGGGGGAGGGATGGATTGGGAGTTTGGGATTAGCAATACACACTACTATATATAAAATAGGTAAACAACAAGGTCCAACTGTATAGCACAGGGAACTATATTCAATATCCTATAACAAACCATAATGGAAAAAAATTTTTTAATAAAGGGCATCTAAAATCTTACACATTGAAGAACACACTTCTAGGGCTTCCCTGGTGGCTCAGTGGTTGAGAATCTGCCTGCTAACGCAGGGGACACGGGTTTGAGCCCTGGTCTGGAAAGATCCCACATGCTGCGGAGCCTGTGCACAACAACTACTGAGCCTGCGCTCTAGAGCCCGCGAGCCACAACTACTGAGCCCACGTGCCTAGAGCCCAAGCTCTGCAACAAGAGAAGCCACGGCAATGAGAAGTCCGCGCACGGCAAGGAAGAGTAGACCCCACTCGCCGCAACTAGAGAAAGCCTGCACAGCAACGAAGACCCAACGCAACGAAAAATAAATAAATTTATTTAAAAAAAAAAAAAAAACACACTTCTAATTTCTACCCCCAAACCTGCTCTTCCCACATGTTCCCCATCTCAGTAGGTGGCAACTCCATCCTTCCTGTTACTCAGACCAAATGCTGGAGTCCTCCTTAATTCCTCTGTCTTACACATCACATTCAATTACACTGTAGTTAATTAATCCTGTCAGATCTACCTTCAGATTCTGTCCAGAATCCAACCACTTTCATCACCCCTGTCATCACCATGCTGACCCAACCCACCATCGTTTCTTGCCTGTATTATTTCAGTAGTTTCCTGACCGCTCTCCGCCTTCTCCCCCACCATCCTTTTAAAAGCTAGATCATAATTATGTCACCTTCTTACTCAAAACCCTCCAGTCTCAGAGTAAAACCCAGTTTCTTCTCATGGCCTGTAACTCCCCTAAGAGATTTGGTCCTCTCCGACTCTGCCCTTGCCTGCTACTTGCCCTCTAGCTCAGGCTGCCCCAGCTGCACTGACCTACTTGCTGTTCTTTAGTCATGCCAAGCATGCTCCCACCTCAAGACCCTTCTGATGGGCACAGTCTTCTGCCACAGAGCTTCCAGGCTTGATTCCTCACTTCCTTCAAGTCCCCGATGTCACCACCCTGAAGTCATCCCTGCCCCTCTCCGTACTCCCTGGCCCCCTCACTGTTTTAGTTTTCTCCATCTAACATGCTATATATGTGTATTTATATACATGGATGTACTATGCTTCTTTATTTATTTTCTGTCTCCCCTCAGAAATGTAAGTTCTGTGAGGGAAGGGACTTTCTTTTTTTCCCTGTTTTACCCCTAGTGCTTGGAACCTATTAGACACTTGGGGGAAAAAATGCTTAATGAGTAAAACAAACTGCTCCATCTTTTTTTTTTAACAGAAACCATTTTATTTATGTATTTATTTATTTTATTTATTTTTGGCTGCGTTGGGTTTTAGTTGCAGCATCTTTCTTTGCAGCGCATGGGCTTCTCTCTAGTTGTGGCACACGGGTTCCAGAGTGCGCGGCCTCAGTAGTTGTGGCATGCAGAGTTAGTTGCCCTGCTGCGTGTAGGATCTTAGTTCCCCGACCAGGGATAGAACCCATGTCCCCTCCATTGGAAGGTGGATTCTTAACCACGGGACCACCAGGGAAGTCCCAGCAAACAATATTGAACATTCAAGTTGCTTCAAGCTTTGTGTGTACAAGGCTTTGTGCATTTTCTTTCCGTGTTTATGATTAATACCTTTTATGAATAATTCTCAAAATGAGATTATTGAATAGGAAGGTAAAGACATTTTTTGGCTTTTAATAAAAACAATCAAATTGTTTTCCAAAATATTTAAACCAGTTATGTAGAGGGCACCAGTTATATGATGGTCCTGCTAGGCATTCTACGTTTAAACTTTTCCATAAATTTTATAGGAAAGACTAGAAAATTTGATTATTTTTCCATATTTATTTATAACCATCAATAGTACTGTTACTTTTTTCTTTTCAGTTTTATTGAGATATAATTGACATACAGCACTGTATAAGTTTAAAGTGTACAGCATAATGATTTGACTTACATACATCGTGAAATGATTATCACAATAAGTTTAGTGAACATCCATCACCATATGTAGATACAAAAATTAAAGAAAAAGAAAATTGTTTTCCTTTTGATGAGAACATCAATGTATTTTTAAATAATTAATGTAATATAAATATTACTTTAAAAAATTAAAATCTCACCCACAGGCTTTCTCAGGTTCTTTCACCTTTTTGGTTCTGACCTATCCTTAGCTGACCTTAATTAAAGGTGAACTTAGTAACCTACTTTAGACAATGCTTCCTATGTTCCTCCACTAAGTGTCATACTAGCCTCACAAGTTCTGGATTCTAAGTCCCGTTTATTAGCTTTTATCGTGGTTATAGATTCTCATGCTGGAGGGAAAGGCTGTTTTCTCTGCCTCCATGACTATATGCCCTTTTTAAAAATACCATGCCCCTGCCCGCAATACGTTCTTTATCCTCTAATAATATGAATACAAGTATAGCTTATATATGCACACTTGAGTATACTTTATACAGCTGTAAATATTTACATAGAATGAGAGTAGTTATATATAATCACACATGTATTTTTTGTGTTCCAAGATCTCAGCAAGGGATGTACCTGGCTTTGGTTATCGATGAGAAATGTAGCTAATAGAACATTCAAATTACTCTGATACCCCATCCAAAATAACTCAGTTGTTAGTTCACTTTCTTCAGATACCACCTTGTCTCATGAGCCACCTACTCCCAGATGTTATTCTAAATTACCATTTGCAGTCACTTCTCACAATGCCCACTCCCAGCTGCCTTTCTAATTCAACATTTCACAGTTCCTGCTTTGTTGCTGTTCCTTCTAGTTGTCATTTTAATCTGAGAGCTAATTATCTTTGTCAACCACCATTCCTCATAGGCCAGACTTTCAAACTGCAAGGCTATCAGGAAGTCATTTGGTTAAATATTCCCTCATTTTTGGTTACAAACGCCTTGCTTTTTATTTTAAACTATGGAAAGCTTCATGACTATATTAGATTGTGCTAAATAAGAATCCAATGACCACACTAATCAGCAAAATGATTGTGACTCTGGAAACCAAGACTAAATTGCAGTTATATCACTGGAAGTGTAGGTGGGATGCATGAAGACCTTTCTCAGTGCTCACTGATGTGACATTTAAGTAAATAGAATGGAGGTAACAGTTCCTAAATTATCATCTATAGACAGATAGATAGATAGATAGATAGTTAAGATATTGTGCCTAATAAACCTTTCTACATAGTTTCTTCATTTTGCCCCTTCTAGATTTTGTACTTCACACTTAATATTTTAAAACCTACTTGTTGTTTGCATTCCTGTAATGCAAATAACATGTTCAGTTGTGAATATATATAAGTGAATATTTTCATGTTTTATCTAACATTTGTCATACATAATTCAATTAGCACAATCCCACCAAATTCTCATTTAAATAAAATTATTGACCATTTTACTTTTTTTTTTTTGCTGTACACGGGCCTCTCACTGTTGTGGCCTCTCCCGTTGCGGAGCACAGGCTCCGGACGCGCAGGCTCAGCGGCCATGGCTCACGGGCCCAGCCGCTCCGCGGCATGTGGGATCTTCCCGGACCGGGGCACGAACCTGTGTCCCCTGCATCGGCAGGCGGACTCTCAACCACTGCGCCACCAGGGAAGCCCGACCATTTTACTTTTGGTATGAATCAATTCTCATTGTTGGAATGTTAAATGATTCTTTGGTGTTCCTGGGATGCAAAAAAAAAAAAAACCCCAAAAAAACCCCTAAAAGCATGTATTTTTTTTCCTACAAAACTCACTAATTCTTCATTTGTTCAACAACTATTTATTGAATTTCTGCTGTGTGCAAAGTATAGTTCATGATAGTGAGGATATAGTGGACAAACTCTCTGCCCCCATTGAGCTTGTATCCCTATAGGGGTACTATATTACTAGTATTACTAGTATATTACCAGTATTTACTATTAATATAGTTATACTATAACTATATTACAAAGCTATAGTAATCAAAACAGTATGGTATTGGCTTTAAGACAGGCACATAGACCAATGGAACAGAATTTGGAGCCCAGAAATAAACATATACAGTCAACTAATATTTGACTAGGGAGCCAAGAATACGAAACAGGGAAAAGACAGTTTCTTCAATAAACAGTGCTGGAAAAACTGGATATTCACATGCAAATAAATGAAACTGTATCCCTATCTTACACCACTCACAAAAATTAACTCAGAGTGGATTAAAGACTTAAATGTAAGACCAGAAACAGGAAAACTCATAGAAGAAAATGTAGGGTAAAAGCTTCTTGACGTTGGTCTTGGCAACAATTTTTTGAAACACAAGCAACAAAGCAAAAATCAATAAGTGGGACTATAGGGCTTCCCTGGTGGCGCAGTGGTTGAGAGTCCACCTGCCGATGCAGGGCACACAGGTTCGTGCCCCGGTCCGGGAGGATCCTACATGCTGCGGAGAGGCCCGCGTACCACAAAAAAATAAAAAAATAAGTGGGACTATAACTGGGAGCTCCCTGGCAGTCCAGTGGTTAGGACTCAGTGTTTTCACTGCCATGGCCCGGGTTCAATCCCTGGTCAGGGAACTAAGATTCCACAAGATGCGTGGCATGTTAAAAAACAAAAACAAAAACAAAAAAAAACAGTGGGACTATGACAAACTAAAAAGCTCTGAACAACAAAAGAAACAATCCAAACAATGAAAAGACAACCTATAGAATGGGAGAAAATATTTGCAAACCACATATCTGGTAAGGGCACTGATATCCAAAATATATCAGGAACTCCTACAGCTCAATAGGAAAAAAACAATCTGATTAAAAATTAGAGAAAGGAGCTAAATAGACATTTTTCTAAAGAAGACATACAAATGGCCAACAGGTACATGAAAAGATGTTCATCAGGGAAATGTAATTCAAAGCCACGAGATATTGCCTTACAACTGTTAGAATAGATATTATCAAGAAGACAAGAAATAACACAGTTGGCAAGGATGTGGAGAATGTAAATTGCTACAGCCACTATGGAAAAAAATTAAAAATAGAACTACTATATGATCCAGCAATTCCACTTCTAGGTATTTATCCAAAGGAAACAAAAACACTAACTTGAAAAGATATCTGCACCCCCATGTTCATTGCAGCATTATTTACAATAACCAAGATTTGGAAGCAACCTAAGTGTCCATGGACGGATAAATGGATAAAGAAGATGTGGTACATATATACACAATGGTATATTACTCAGCCATAAAAAATTAATGAAACCTTGCCATTTGTGGCAACATAGATGGACCTTGAGGGCATTATGCTAAGTGAAATAAGTCAGGCAGAGAAAGAGAAATACTGTATGATCTCACATATAGAATCTAACAAAACCCTCAAACTCATGGAAACAGAGAGTAGATTGGTGGTTAGGGAGTGGGGGTGGGGAAGGATGTCTGAAAATGGTCAAAGGGTACCAACTTCTAGTAGTAAGATGAATAAGTTCTGGGGATGTACGTACAGCATGGCGACTGGTTAATACTGCATTGTATACTTCAAGTTGCTAAGAGAGTACATACTAAAAATTTTCACCACACACAAACACACAAAGGTAACAATGTGAGGTGATGGATGGGTAAACTAACCTTTTTCTGGTAATCATTTCACAGTACATATGTATATCAAATCATCACGTTATACACCTTAAACTTACATAATGTAATAAAGGGAAAAAAGAAAAATGTGTAAATATATATTGGTCTCTGTCCCTGCTTCCCGGCACAGAGCTCCTAAAACTCTTGTATCTTCCTAAATGATAAGAGTGCTAAGAGCATCTTTTGTTCTAACATTTGGTCATTGACCCTGGTTCGGTGACACAGAGCTTTAGGAATCCTTTGACATTTCCTGCATGATAGGAGTGTCCTTTGTTCTAATGAGGTGACTCTGGGTGGGCTTCTAAATAACTTCAGGAGGGGGGCAGGGGACGTGCTGGTCACCAGAAAGACCAAGCCATGATTAGAAGGTTGGAACATTTAGACCACACCCCCCATCCTCTGAGAAGGCGAGAGGGGCTGGAGACTGAGCTAATGATCGATCATGCCTATGTGATGAAGTCTCCATAAAAATCCCAAAATTGGGGTTTGGAGAGCTTATGGTTGGTGAACATATCCATGTATTGGGAGGGTGGCACACCCCAACTCCATGGGGACAGAAGCTCCTGCGCTTGGGACCCTCCCGACCCACTTCCTACATATCTTCTCATCTGGCTATTCATCTTGTATCCTTTATCATATCCTTTGTTACATAATAAACTGGTCGACCTAAGTAAGTGTTTCCCTGAGTTTTGTGACCTCTTCTAGCAAATGATCAAGTCCAAAAAGGCCAGTAGGGGGAACCTCTGATTTGTAGACAACTCAGACAGAATTGGTGGATAGCTTGGGGACCTATTATTTGCAAATGGCGTTTGAAGTGAGGGGCAGTCTTGTGGGAGTGAACCCTTAACCCGTGGAGTCTGCCTATCTCCAGTTAGTGTCAGAACTGAATGGCGTTGTAGGACGCCCAGCTGGTGTTGCAGAGAATTGCATATGTGCAAAACCCACACATTTGGTGTTGGAAGAGTGAGTGTGTCAATATTATGAGAGTGAAGGAGAAACACACAGGAGGAAGAGGGTAGTTTTTCCCTTATAGCTTCTCACTCATTTCATTTTGTTCTTTGCAAAGTCACCTTATCCGAGACGCCTTCCCCAAATCATCCCTCCATCTAAACAGCGCCGCCGTTCTCATCATGCTAGCTCCTGCCTCAGTCTTCGTCGTAGCCCTTCCTTCTACCAGCCATACCGTATAGTTGTTTGCTTGCTCACCCTTTCTCTGCCTTCTAGGATACAAGCTCCATGGGATCCTGGACTTTGTTCTTTGCTCCCTCCTCAGTGCCTGCATTGGTGTCTTTCACACAGGAATGGCTTAATACATATTTATTTGATGAAAGATGAATAAATGAATGAATGAGAAATACTAACCATTTACTATACTATGGGAACACTTAACTGGTAAAATATTTTGAAGTGACATGTTATACAGCACTCTACAGAAAACAGAGGAAAGCCACGTATCTCACATGGAAGCTTAAGACCATTTTAACAACATAAATGAACACTTTCCTTTTAAAAAATTGTTCTTCTATGCCCAGCAAAGGAAAACCATCAACAAAATGAAAAGACAACATGTGGAATGGGAGAAAATATTGGCAAATGATGTGACTGACAAGGGGTTAATATCCAAAATATACAAACAGCTCATATAACTCAATATCGAAAAAACAAACAACCCAATCAAAAAAATGGGCAGAAGAGCTAAATAGACATTTTTGCAAAGAAGACATACAGATGACTAACAGGCACATGAAAAGATGCTCAACATTGCTAATTATTAGAGAAATGCAAATCAAAACCACAATGAGGACTTCCCTGGTGGGGCAGTGGTTAAGAATCCGCCTGCCAACGCAGGGGACACGGGTTCGAGCCCTGACCCAGGAAGATCCTACATGCCGCGGAGCAACTAAGCCCGTGCGCCACAACTACTGAGCCTGTGCTCTAGAGCCCGCAAGCCACAGCTACTGAGCCCGTGTGCCGCAACTACTGAAGCCCGTGCGCCTAGAGCCCGTGCTCTTCAACAAGAGAAGCCACTGCAATGAGAAGCCCGCACACCACAATGAAGAGTAGCCCCCGCTTACCGCAACTAGAGAAAGCCCGCACAGCAACGAAGACCCAATGCAGCCAAAAATAAATAAATAAATCTATTTTAAAAAAATAGGACAAGGAATACCTGTATACCCTTTACCCAGATATGCCTTATAGTTAACACTTTACTCCATTTGCTTTATCTGTGTTCTATCTACCTACCTATCTATCTATCCATCCATCTATCTATAATTAAAGGGTGAGTTTTATCCATCGTGGCTCTTTAACCCTAAATACTTCAGAGTGTATTTCCTAAGGATAAGGGTCTTTCTCCTCTAACATAACCATAGTTGTCAGCTTTATAAATTCATAAGATTACCTTGATTTCAGAATTTAACCTATCATCCATATTCCAATGTGATCAACTGAGCCAAAAACGTCCTTTATGGCATTTTCCCCCTCCAGCACAGGATCCAGCCTAGGGTCGGGTACTACATTTGTTTGTCAAATCTCTTTACCCTCCCTGATCCTGGGACATTTTCATAGCCTTTATCTTTTCTGACACTGACATTTTGAAAAAGGCAGTGTCTACCACCCCTGCGCCTAACACACACTTTTTCTCTTGTAACTGAACGTTCCTCATTCTGCATTTGTCTGATGTTTTTTGTGATTAGACTGACGTTATACATTCTCTGTTGTAACACGGCGAGGGGATGCTGTGTCCTCCTCAGGGTATCGCATCTGGAGACAATGTCCAGTTATCCTCACTGGTGATGTTAATTTGATCACCTAGTCAAGGTTTGCCCAATTTCTCCACCGTACTATTACTGTTTTTTTTTTTCTTCCTCCTTTGCAGTTTATGTCTATGGGGAGACAGTTTAGGATCATGCCAGTATTCTCCTCATCCAAATTTCCCCTCAGATTTAACATCCATTGATGATGCTTGCCTGATGCAATCTTTACCACGACAGTTGCCAAATGATAATTTTCCAACTCCAGCACCTCCTCAACATTTGCCAGTTGACCCTTGTCATTCTGCTATTTTTTTTTTTAATTGGGAAGGACTCATCAATTCTTCTCAGTACAACTTTCCACATATCCAAAACGTCAGGTAATCTCTCAGCACTGTTTTTCCCCCTGTACACATTCCATCTGGAGCTCTTCGTCCTCTCCTCCACTTCAGACTCGTGGTCCCCTGGCTACTGCATGGCTGCCTTCCTGAGATTTTCACTTCTTATCATCTAAGGAATTTCATGGCCTTTTTTCTGTGTTGGATCCTGTTTCCTGAGTCCTGTGCCTTCCTCTTTCTTAGTTTCCTTTTATGTTTTGAAGAGAAGAGACATTCTTCTCTAGCTTTCTGAGAAAAGGTAGGCAACAAGTTAATTTTTTTTGAGCATATGTGTGTCTAAAAATATCTTTACTTATTCATTCACTTTACTGATAATTTGGGTATTGAATTCTAGGTTAGAAGTTATTTTCCCTTGGAATCTTTAGTGTCTTTTAGCTTCTGTTGCTGCACGGAGGAAATCCAAATGCAGTCTGATTCCTGATACTTTTGATGTAACCTGATACTTTGTATGTAACATACTTTTTTGGTTTTCATTCTGAATATTTTCATTTAAAATATTTCCTCTACCTCTTATGGTATAAAATTTCTCAGTGTAGCTACTTTTTAATTCATCATTCTGAGGTCTGGGGTGGGACCTTTCAATACGAAGACCTATGTCTTTCATGTCTGAAGAGTTTTTTTGTGTTTTCTCTGTGTTAATTTCTTCCAGGTGTTTTCTTATTCTCTCTTTCTGGAATACCTATTTGTCAGATGTTGGACTTGACTGATGCTTTAATTTTCATATTGTTTTTCTTTTATTATCCATCTCTTTGACCAACTTTCTGAGAGATTTTTTTTAACCTTATCTTCCAAACTTATTAGTGAAATTTTTATGTTAGGTACCATATTTTAAATTTCTAATTGCTTTCTTTATCTAATACATTTTTTTCTTTTTTCTTAGAGTATACTGTTTTGTGAACAGAATACATATATCTTCTTATCCTAGAATGTTATTTATGTTTTCTTTGGAAAAATGTTTTTCTGTTTGCCTTCTCTCTTGGGTTCCTTTTTCATTTGCTTTAATAGCTTTTATCTCAAAGATATTCCCTGTGATCCTTTACTGTCTTCATATTTAAGAATGAGGTATTAGTCATCTCATTGGAAGCTTTCTGAGCGTATGGAAGTTCTCTGATTTGCCTCATTGTAGGCAAGCTTTTAAAAATTATTTTATTTTAATTAAAAAATTTGAAATTGCAGTAAGATACACATAATATTTACCATCATAATAATTTTCAAGCGTACATTTAAGTGTACATCTCAGTAGTGTTAAGGACATTCACATTGTTGTACAGCCAACCTCCAGCTCTTTTCCTTTTGCAAAATTGAAATTCAATATTCATTAAAAAACAACTGTCCATTTCCCCCTCCCTCCAGCCCCTGGCAACCACTCTTCTACTTTCTGTCTTTATGAATTTGACTACTTTAGGTATCTCCTATAAGTAGAGTCATACTGTGTTTATCTTTTCGGACAGGCTTCGTAATGTCCTCAAGCTTCATCCATATTGTCCCAGCTATCAGAATTTATTTCCTTTTTAAGGCTGAATCATAGTCCATTGTGTGGACACACCACATTTTGTTTATCCATCATCTGTCAGTGGACACTGGGGTTGCTTCCGCCTTTTGGCTATTGCAGATAATGCTGCTATGGACATGGGTGTGCAAATATCTGTGGGTGTGCAAATATGGGTGTGCTATGGACATGGGTGTCTGTAAAGACTCTGCTTTCAATTCTTTTAGGTATATAACTAGAAGTGGAATTGTTGAATCATATGGTAATTCTATTTTTAATTTTTTTGAAGGCCCACAATTGTATTTGCACCATTTTACATTCCTATCTGTAGCGCACACTATTCCAATTTTTATACATCTTTGTCAACATTTGGTATTTTCTGTTTTTAAACAGTAGCCATCCTAATGAGTGTGGGTAAGCTGTTTTAAGTGTATAGTTTTAGGCCCTGCTTTTTCCACAGAAAATGACCTTGAAAATTATTTTTTCTATGTCAGTAGTTTTTGTTTGTTTGTTTTATTTTTAGGCCATGCGGCATGCAGGCCAACCAGGGATCGAACCTGGGCCCCCTGCATTGGGAGTGTGGGGTCTTAACCACTGAACTACCAGGGAAGTCCCCTCAGTAGGCATTTTTTTAAACATGATTTTTAATGGCTGTACTATTTAACAGATTCCATAATGTAACATTTTAATTCATTTTCAGTAATTTTTCAGGGTATAAATAATGTTGTGCAGAATATCCTTATAAAGAAATCTTTGTGTACAGCCCTGATATTTTTCTTAGTTGCTAAGGTCCTACAGGTTGAATTCTTATATCAGAGGATATATGTTTTTGATATATAGTTCCAGATTGCTTTCCTGAAAGGTTGCATCAGTTTATATTCCTACCAACAGTATGAAAGTATCATCCACACTGAATATTATCAGACAAAATTATTTCAATGTAAGATCATAAATACAAGGTCAGTAAGACTATATACATCAACAGATAACAGTGGTCAACTCTGAGAATAGTTCTGGTTTTGACATATGAATGGTTATGTAAAATGCTAGATTAATTTTTATTGTTTGTATTTTTCAGTAAGAACATATGTAATAATTATATAAAAATAAATATTTCAATTTCCTAACAAAACGGAAATGGTTGAAATTATATACTTATTTTATTTTTAAAAAAATATTTATTTATTTATTTACTCAAATTATCTACTTCTAAATGACAAGATCGTGTAACTCTAATATGAAATTTTCTCATAACTTTTTCTGAGAGCAGTGCCACGTAAGCAGTGCAAGAAACCTTGAATTTTACCTTCTTTATTTTTAAAAAATTTTTTGATTTAATTTTATTTTATTTTTTATACAGCAGTTTCTTATTAGTCATCAATTTTATACACATCAGTGTATACATGTCAATCCCAATCGCCCAATTCAGCACACCACCCCTGCCGTGTCCCCCCCCACTTGGTGTCCATACGCTTTTTCTCTACATCTGTGTCTCAATTTCTGCCCTGCAAACCTGTTCATCTGTACCATTTTCTAGGTTCCACATATGCGTTAATATACGATATTTGTTTTTCTCTTTCTGACTTACCTCACTCTGTATGACAGTCTCTAGATGCATCCACGTCTTTGTTCTTTTTATGGCTGAGTAATATTCCATTGTATATATGTACCACATCTTCTTTATCCATTCATCTGTCGATGGGCATTTAGGTTGCTTCCATGACTTGGCTATTGTAAATAATGCTGCAATGAACATTGGGGTGCATGTGTCCTTTTGAATTATGGTTTTCTCAGGGTATATGCCCAGTAGTGGATTGCTGGGTCATATGGTAGTTCTATTTTTAGTTTTTTAAGGAAGCTCCATACTGTTTTCCATAGTAGCTGTATCAATTTACATTCCCACTAACAGTGCAAGAGGATTCCCTTTTCTCCACACCCTCTCCAGCATTTGTTGTTTGTAGATTTTCTGATGATGCCCATTCTGACTGGTGTGAGGTGATACCTCATTGTAGTTTTGATTTGCATTTCTCTAATAATTAGTGATGTTGAGCAGCTTTTTATGTGCTTCTTGGCCATCTGTATGTCTTCTTTGGAGAAATGTCTGCTTAGGGGGCTTCCCTGGTGGTGCAGTGGTTGAGAGTCCGCCTGCCGATGCAGGGGACACGGGTTCATGCCCCGGTCCGGGAAGATCCCACATGCCACGTAGCAGCTGGGCCCGTGGGCCATGTCTGCTGAGCCTGCGCATCTGGAGCCTGTGCTCCACAACGGGAGAGGCCACAACAGTGAGAGGCCCGCGTACCGCAAAAAAAAAAAAAAAAAGAAATGTCTACTTAGGTCTTCTGCCCATTTTTGGATTGAGTTGTTTGGTTTTTTAATATTGAGCTGCATGAGCTGTATATATATTTTGGAGATTAATCCTTTGTCTGACGATTCATTTGCAAATATTTTCTCCCATTCTGAGGGTTGTCCTTTTGTCTTGTTTATGGTTTCCTTTGTTGTGCAAAATATTTAAGTTTCATTAGGTCCTATTTGTTTATTTTTGGTTTTATTTCCATTACTCTAGGAGGTGGATCAAAAAAGATCTTGCTGTGATTTATGTCAAAGAGTGTTCTTCCTATGTTTTCCTCTAAGAGTTTTATAGTGTCCGGTCTTACATTTAGGTCTGTAATCCATTTTGAGTTCATTTTTGTGCATGGTGTTAGGGAGTGTTCAAATTTCATTCTTTTACATGTAGCTGTCCAGTTTTCCCAGCACCACTTATTGAAGAGACTGTCTTTTCTCCATTGTATATCCTTGCCTCCTTTGTCATAGATTAGTTGACCATAGGTGCATGGGTTTATCTCTGGGCTTTCTATCCTGTTCCATTGATCTATATTTCTTTTTTTGTGCCAGTACCATATTGTCTTGATTACTGTAGCTTTGTAGTATAGTCTGAAGTCAGGGAGTCTGATTCCTCCAGCTCCGTTTTTTTCCCTCAAGACTGCCTTGGCTATTCGAGGTCTTTTTTATCTCCATACAAATTTGTTCTAGTTCTGTAAAAAATGCCATTGGTAATTTGATAGGAATTGCATTGAATCTGTAGATTGCTTTGGGTAGTGTAATCATTTTCACAATATTGATTCTTCCAATCCAAGAACATGGTATATCTCTCTGTTTGTATCATCTTTAATTTCTTTCATCAGTGTCTTATAGTTTTCTGCATACAGGTCTTTTGTCTCCCTAGGTAGGTTTATTCCTAGGTATTTTATTCTTTTTGTTGCAATGGTAATGGGAGTGTTTCCTTAATTTCTCTTTGAGATTTTTCATCATTCGTGTGTAGGAATGCAAGAGATTTCTGTGCATTAATTTTGTATCCTGCTACTTTACTGAATTCATTGATTAGCTCTAGTAGTTTTCTGATAGCATCTTTAGGATTCTCTATGTATAGTATCATGTCATCTGCAAACAGTGACAGTTTGTCTTCTTCTTTTCCAATTTGTATTCCTTTTCTTTCTTTTTCTTCTCTGATTGCCATGGCTAGGACTTCCAAATCTATGTTGAAAATAGTGGTGAGAGTGGACATCCTTGTCTTGTTCCTGAACTTAGAGGTAATGCTTTCAGTTTTTCACCACTGAGAATGATGTTTGCTGTGGGTTTGTCGTATATGGCCTTTATTATGTTGAAGTAGGTTCCCTCTATGCCCACTTTCTGGAGAGTTTTTATCATAAATGGGTGTTGAATTTTGTCAAAAGCTTTTTCGGCATCTATTGAGATGATCATATGGTTTTTATTCTTCAATTTGTTAATATGGTGTATCACATTGATTGATTTGCGTATATTGAAGAATTCTTGCATCTCTGGGATAAATCCCACTTGATCATGGTGTATGATCCTTTTAATGTGTTGTTGGATTCTGTTTGCCAGTATTTTGTTGAGGATTTTTGCATCTATATTTATATACTTATTTTAATATGTATGCTTTTTGGTTTTATTAAAGTTAAACCTTTTTTCCTCTTTATTATCTTTCTCCTTTTGTGAAATATCCACTCACTTCATTTGTTTGTATTTCCTGAGTTGTTAGAAGTTTTTATATATGAATTCTCTTCACCATACATGTCAATAATATTTCCCCCTCTTTCTTGTTTATTTTCTACTTCCAGAAGCTAAAAAAGTTGAATGTAGGTAGCTATATTTATGCATCTTTTACTTCATGATTACTTTATCAGCTTTTATAGTTAGACAGCTTTTTTCTGCATGCTGAGGTCGGATATTCATCTGCATATTTTTTTTACTTTGTTTTATGTGTATCTGCGTGTATTTAACATTTCACCCTTGAATTCAGCTGTAATTTATTTCAGTGCATATTCTGATAAGGAATATAACTCCAGACAGTAACTGTCTCAGCACCATTTGGAAGCCAACATTCCTTTCTTTACCAAATGCACTGGGGGTGGGGGGACGGGGGGTGCTCCCGGGAGGAGTGAGCAGTCAGCTCAGCTGGAGGTGACTCGCCCGGGGCTTTGCAGCTCACATCGGGGTCAGCGCGGCTGGAAGGGCTCCCGGGCAACAGCTGGAAAACGCAGAGACTGATTTTGTTGGAGTTTTCCGCAATCAGCTCGGAGTCGCGATGACAACTTTTTAATCTTGCTTTGCTCGGTTGCTGTAAGATGTCCCGAGCGCAGGTCGCCACGCAGCGTCTCTCTCGACGCGAGCGCCTGGGAGTCCTGCAGACCCGGGGGCGGGGGTGGGGGGGAGTGCGGGGAGGTGGGCGTGTGGAGCCGGGACGGAGACGGGGATGTGTGCTGGGCGGTGACGGGCGTGTGCCGGGCGGGAGCGGGCGCGGCCTGGGCCGGAGGACTCCTCGGCCTGCCATCCAGGCCGCGCTCTGACGACCGGCCTTAGCAGGATGCAGGAGAACGGTCCTCTCCCGCAGCAGCCTACGGGCACTGAGCGGCGCCGAGCCGTCCTGCCGCCCCTCGTCGGGCTCGGGCTGCCTGGCTGGGAGAGCTGAGGGCGGCGCCACGAGGCCAGGCGAGCTCGCCGGCCGCCAGGGGACAGCAGAGATCTCGGCGGCGCAGGGCCCGCGGAAGCCAAGCGGAGTGAGCGGCGGCACGGAGGTCAGGTTCACGCTGTTAGCTTGCTTTTGCGGCTCTCGACAGACGGCTCTGCTCCCGCTCCGACTTGACTTGCGGCTCCTCTTCCTGTGCCCGGCAGTGGCCCAGCACGTTTTCGGTCTGACCGTCTTCCGCGGACCCTTAGGCGCGTACACGTAGTTATGGCCCGGGGCAGATTGGCCCGGACCGTTTCCCCAGCGTCCTCTGCGCGGTCGTGCCGGAGCGCCCTTCTCCGCGTTCAGCCCACCCCAGCCGGGCGCGCTCTCCCTCCCGGACCTTCTTCCCAGCGTCCTCTGCGCGGCCGTGCCCGAGCGGCCGTGCCCGAGCGCCGTTGCTCGCGTTCAGTCGGGACGGAGCTTCGTGCGCGCTGCGTGGCCGAGGCGCGTGAGTGGGGTCTCCGCCGGGTGGGGAGCTCGTCTTGCGAGTCCCGGCTCAGTGGTCCCAGGCCCAGCAGGGTGTGCTGAACCGCGAGGGCGCTGCGGCCCGCGGGCGCCGGAACGGGCGGAGCCGGGAGTGGGCCGCGGGGTAATTGGTGCCCGCGGGCGGGGACGGAGGGTGTACGCGGCTGGGCCGCCGGGCGGGAGAGGCGGCGGGGAAGGAGTTAACCGTTTAGGAGGGATTTGACAGGTGAGCGCGTCTTCAGCCTTTCTAGACCTTTCTTTAAAAATTGAGAGAGAATTCACATACGACTAAATTCATCCTTCTAAAGAGACCAGTTGAGTGGTTTTTTGTATAGTTAGGGGATTGGGCCGCCATCACCGCTGTCCAATTGCAGAGCGTTTCATCGCCCCGGAAGGAAATCCCGAGCTCGTAGTAGACGCTTCTCCTGTCCCGCTGCCCAGCCCCACCAGGCCACTTTCTATCTCTGAGTTTGTGGGGCCAGGATAGTTCACCTCACTGCAGTCAGACGGCGTTTGTCCTCTCGTGGGCGGCTCCTTGCGCGCGGCACAGGTCCTCGGGGTTCGTCCGCGCTGTAGCAGTGGTCGGCACTCGCCCCTTTTTACGGCCGAATGATAATAGTTCAGCGTAGGGAGAGACCATGTTGTGTTTCTCCGTCAGTCGATGGGCATTTGGGTTTTGCACCTTTTGGCTTCCGAGACCTTTTGAGCTCTGTTCCTCTACGGAACTCACAGTCGGAGGCACAGTCAACTTAAAACCCTTCTGCCAACATTGAACTCTGGGATCGGAGCTGGTAGTGTTCCAGTGGCGTCGGGTCCGCTGTCTTGCAGGAAAGTTTGACAGGGTTTCTGTCCTCGGCTCAGCACTTGCTCGGCCATCGGCTGTGGTGGTCACAGGCAGAGAAGCGTCGGTGTGCGGGTGTCATCAGCGATGCCGCCAAGACCTGTTGGCGCGTGATAGGAACTGGGTGGACTCGGAGATGAGCGCATGAAGAAGGTGGCTGAGAGCTGTGGGAGACGTCTGACCTCCGAGCACGCCCAGTTCATCTCCGTTATTTGCGGATGCACGGCCCGGCTAAAACTCCTCGGGAGCCTCCAAGTAGATAGCAGGGCCAACGCGCCCGTCCCCAGCTCAGGTCCAGCAAGGCGTGCCCCTGCCTTCGTGTCTCCGCTCACACTGTAAACCTGCGTCCTTGTTGTGGCATGTTTAGTGCCACAGTTTTATGCTTTTCGTTAGTGATTCCATTTTCTTCCTTTAACGCATTTTAAAAAAATTGAATGAGGGATTCTTTAAATTCTATAGTTCTTTACAACTTTCAGAAGTACCACTGCCCCGCCCTTGCCCCTCCCTTCTTCCCTCTCCCCACTGATAACCACTGGTTTGTTCTCTATATTTGTAAGTCTGCTTCTTTTTTGTTTTGTTCACTAGTTTGTTGTGTTTTTTAGATTCCACATATAAGTGATATCATGCAGTATCTGTCTTTGTCTCTCTGACTTATTTCACTTAGCACAGTGCCCTCCAAGTCCATCCGTGTTGCTGTGATTTCACGGTTTAGAATGTTCTCCAAGCTTAGTGCTGAAGTGCTGTCTGGTGTTCGAAGTGCAGGGTGGCTGTGATGTGCCTTACAGAGACACGCACGGCAAGCTTCTCTTAGATGAGCTTTGTTCGGGCCTGAGTTATGTGCTGTTGGCCGTGATTTCAGTAGTTATGCATCAACAATACATACTAAATAGGGTGCCTTTAATAGACAGAAACAGGCAGAGCAAGCTTTTGTATTGACTGGTCGATGAAAACGTAGTGACTGGAGGCTCGCAGGAACCTAGGCCTGTATCTCTGCTAGGAGCAGTGGCTCGGTGTTGGATTATTGAGTGTTCGTGGTAACTGTAGAACATGAGTATCATGAATAGTGAGAATGGACTATGTAACCAATTTAGTTATTCAAGGGCAGAAAGCCTAGTGGGGATATTGATTCAACTTCTGTGACTTTTAACATTTTTCCACTCAAGGTATTCATTTTTAATAACGTTCTGGCAGTTTTGAAGCGGAGAGGAGCTAAAATAAAGCTAAAATGCTGTTTATTCTGCAAGCTGGGTAGGGACTCTGCTCAGTCCTGGAGATTCGGTAGTTAGTATACGGCCCGCTGTTCTCCAGCGGCAGAGTGTGGGTTATGGTGTGCTGTGATAAATGTGTAAATGCTATGGGAACATAGGGTTAATTCTGTTGAGAGTGTACTGAGGTGTGTAAGGCTTCAAGGAAGAGATGACATTTTGAGATGTTTCCTTCTTTTTACTTAAATAATTCTTTTTCTACTCTGTTGCTAAATTTTGAAAGAAGTCTTACGAACATGAGAGTAGCATGTACATAAATGAAAATAAAGAATTTTGATACCCAGTCCTGTTCTTCTTGATCTGCACAGTCAGCACTTCACCGCGCACTGAGCTGGGTCACTTCTGCCTGTGATGCAAATCCAGAGTCCACCCCTTCTCTCCGTGGCTGTTCTCTTGGTTGAGCCTCTGTCATTTCCTCTCTGGACTGTTGTAAAGTAGACTCCGGCTGCTCTCTCCATCAGTTATTCGCTGCTGACACAGACCTTTAATTCTCAGCCTGAAATTTCCATTGCTCTCCCATGTTTACAAACTAAAGTTTTACGCTTTTAAAGGTGGCTTATTTAACCCTTCATGATAATGCCCTGCCCTGTCTTTAATAAAGATGAGGTCATACAAAAGAGGAAACTATCCTTATGTAGCGTGCCTTCTTTCCTCTTTACTCCTTCCTTCCTTTCTCTGTCCCTCCATATATAATTAGAAATGCTTTTAGGTGATAAGGAAATAGATGAGAATAAAAAACATTTTTGCCAATCTTAATATCTTGAATTCATCAGTTTCGTGATTACAGCCACTATCTTAGCTAAGGCTCTTACCCCTCACCCCCCCAAAGGTCTTTTTTTTTTTGGTCATATGTTTTTATTTCTTTGGGAAAAATACCTGTCAGAAGAATTCTTGGGGCATATGGCAAATGCATGTTTAATTTCTAAAGAAATTGTCAGATTTGTTTCAAAAATTATAAAACCATAAAGCTTCTAGAAGAAAATATGGAAGAATATCGTCATGATCTGGAGGTGTGCAAAGGTTTCTTAGACAAGACTCAGAAAGCAATAACCACTGGGGGAGAAAAAAAGATAAATTGGATTACATTAACATTGAAAACTTATTTAAGGTAACTCTAAGAAAATGAATAGACAAGCGCTGACACCTGTTTGACAAGGAACTGATATCCAAGGTATGTAAAGAACCATTAGGGTTCAAGGCCTGGGACTAATCCCCTGTGGCCTGCTGCTCTAAACTCTGGAATGCTGGCTTCATCTTCAAGTCATTCTTTTTTCATGAAGGGTACCATGTGTTTATAGCTGAGTAGTTTTATCAGCCTGTTTCCTGCCAACAGTGTATGAGCATTCTGGTTGCTTCACATCCTTGCCAACTTTTAGTGTTGTCAGTCTTTATTTTTAGCCATTCTAGTGGGTGTAGAGTGGTATGTCATTATGGTTGGTTTTAATTTTAGTCCTTGATTACTAATGATGTTGAGCACTTTTTCCTGTGTTTATTGACATTTTTATATCTTCCTTTGTGAAGTGCCTGCTCAAATCTTTTGCCCATTTAAAATTGAGTTAATTGTCTTTTTATTATTAAGTTGTAGGAATTCTTTATATGTCCTTTTTATATCCTGGATATCAGTCTTTGTGGTTGCCTATTCATTTTCTTAGAGCTGTTTTGTTTTTTTTTTTTTTGCGGTAAGCGGGCCTCTCGCTGTTGTGGCCTCTCCCATTGCGGAGCACAGGCTCAGCAGCCATGGCTCACGGGCCCAGCCGCTCCGCGGCATGTGGGATCTTCCCGGACCGGGGCACGAACCCATGTGCCCTGCATCGGCAGGCGGACTCTCAACCACTGCGCCACCAGGGAAGCCCCTTAGAGCTGTTTTTGATAAGCAAAGTTTTACATTTTGATGTAGTCATATTTGTCATTTTTTCTTTTATAATTATTGCTTTCTGAGTCCTAAGTAAGAAATCTTGGTTACCTCCAGGTTGTGAAGGTATACTTATGTATTTTCTTGTAAGAATTTTATAGTTTTTTTTTTTTTTTTTTTGCGGTACGCGGGCCTCTCACTGTTGTGGCCTCTCCCGTTGCCGAGCACAGGCTCCGGACGCGCAGACTCAACGGCCATGGCTCACGGGCCCAGCCGCTCCGTGGCATGTGGGATCTTCCCGGACCGGTGCGCGAACCCGTGTCCCCTGCATCGGCAGGCAGAACTCTCAACCACTGCGCCACCAGGGAAGCCCCAAGAATTTTATAGTTTTAGCTTTTATGTTTAGGCCTATGATCCATCTCTAGTTTTTGTGAATGGTGTGAAAATTATTTTGTGAAGAATATTAAATGTTCTTCCCATACAGATATACAGTTGTTCCAGTATCATTTGTTGAAAATGCCATTGTACTGCATTGGTACCTTTGTTGAAATTCAGATGACTGTATACATGGCAGTTGATTTCTGGACTCTTCTGTTCCATTGGTCACTCCTTATGTCAGTACCACCCTGTTTTAATTATAGTAGATCTTTTTTTAAAAAACAAATAAATACATTTATTCATTTATTTATTTATTTTTGTCTGCGTTGGGTCTTCGTTGCTGTGTGCGGGCTTTCTCCACTTGTGGTGAGTGGGGGCTACTCTTTGTTGCGGTGCACAGGGTTCTCATTGTGGTGGCTTTTCTTGTTGCGGAGCGTGGGCTCTAGGTTCGGGGGCTTCAGTAGTTGTGGCTCGGGGGCTCTAGAGCACAGCCTCAGTAGTTATGGTGCATGGGCTTAGTTGCTCCGAGGCATGTAGGATCTTCCCGGACCAGGGCTCGAACCCGTGTCCCCTGCATTGGCAGGTGGATTCTTAACCACTGCGCCACCAGGGAAGCCCTATAGTAAGTCTTGAAGTTGTGCAGTGTAGGTCAACAACTTTGTTGTTTTTCAAGTTTGATTTCGTTAGTTTAGATCCTTTGCATTTTCCACATAAATGTTAGAATCATCATCTTACAAGTTACTAAAAAAAGTCTCGTGGGATTATGATTGCAATGGCATTGAATCTTTAGATCAATTTGGGAAGAATTTATATATTAACAGTATAGAGTCTTCAAATGTATGAACGTGGTGCATTTCCTGTTTAATTTAGGTCTTTAATTTCTTCTGGTACTATTTTATAGTTTGAAGAGGTCTTATGCATTGTTCATTAAAATTACTCCTAAGTATGTTTTTTTTTTTTTTTTTTTTTTTGCGGTACGCGGGCCTTTCACTGCTGTGGCCTCTCCCATTGCGGAGCACAGGCTCCGGACGCGCAGGCTCAGCGGCCATGGCTCACGGGCCCAGCCGTTCCGCGGCATGTGGGATCTTCCCGGACCGGGGCACGAACCCGTGTCCCCTGCATTGGCAGGCAGACTCTCAACCACCGCGCCACCAGGGAAGCCCCTAAGTATGCTTTTATAACTCACAGTGTTACTCTGTAGACAGTGTGCCATTTTTTTCTGACTGCTTTTAAGGTTTTCTCTTTATTTTTGGTTTTTAGCATTTTGCCTACGGTGTATCTAAGTGTGATTTCCTTTGTGTTTATCCTGCTTTGAGATTTGCAGATCTTCCTAAATCTATAAACTTATGCCTTTCACCCAATTTGGGAAAATTAGAGCCATTATTTTTAAAAAAATTTTTATCCCTGTTCTCTTTAACCTTTTCGTTTGGGACTTTGATTATATGTGTTAGCCATTTTGATGTTTTCCCCCAGGACCCTGAGGCTCCTTTGTTATTTTCAATCTTTTTTTTTCTCTTCTTCTTCAGATTATTTAATTTCTTTTGAAGTATCTTTTTTTTTAACATCTTTATTGGGGTATAATTGCTTTACAATGGTGTGTTAGTTTCTGCTTTATAGCAAAGTGAATCAGTTACACATATACATATGTTCCCATATCTCTTCCCTCTTGCGTCTCCCTCCCTCCCACCCTCCCTATCCCACCCCTCCAGGCGGTCACAAAGCACCGAATATCCGGCTGCTTCCCACTAGCTATCTACCTTATGTTTGTTAGTGTATATATGTCCATGCCTCTCTCTCGCCCTGTCACAGCTCACCCTTCCCCATCCCCATATCCTCAAGTGTGTTCTCCAGTAGGTCTGTGTCTTTATTCCTGTCTTACCCCTAGGTTCTTCATGACATTTTTTTTTCTTAAATTCCATATATACGTGTTAGCATACGGTATTTGTCTTTTTCTTTCTGACTTACTTCATTCTGTATGACAGACTCTAGGTCTATCCACCTCATTACAAATAGCTCAATTTCGTTTCTTTTTATGGCTGAGTAATATTCCATTGTATATATGTGCCACATCTTCTTTATCCATTCATCCGATGATGGGCACTTAGGTTGTTTCCATCTCCGGGCTATTGTAAATAGAGCTGCAATGAACATTTTGGTACATGACTCTTTCTGAATTTTGGTTTTCTCAGGGTATATGCCCAGTAGTGGGATTGCTGGGTCATATGGTAGTTCTATTTGTAGTTTTTTAAGGAACCTCCATACTGTTCTCCATAGTGGCTGAACCAATTCACATTCCAACCAGCAGTGCAAGAGTGTTCCCTTTTCTCCACACCCTCTCCAGCATTTATTGTTTCTAGATTTTTTGATGATGGCCATTCTGACTGGTGTGAGATGATATCTCATTGTAGTTTTAATTTGCATTTCTCTAATAATTAATGATGTTGAACATTCTTTCATGTGTTTGCTGGCAGTCTGTATATCTTCTTTGGAGAAATGTCTATTTAGGTCTTCTGCCCATTTTTGGATTGGGTTTTTGTTTTTTTGTTATTGAGCTGCATGAGCTGCTTGTAAATTTTGGAGATTAATCCTTTGTCAGTTGCTTCATTTGCAAATATTTTCTCCCATTCTGAGGGTTGTCTTTTGGTCTTGTTTATGGTTTCCTTTGCTGTGCAAAAGCTTTGAAGTTTCATTAGGTCCCATTTGTTTATTTTTGTTTTTATTTCCATTTCTCTAGGAGGTGGGTCAAAAAGGAGCTTGCTGTGATTTATGTCATACAGTGTTCTGCCTATGTTTTCCTCTAAGAGTTTGATAGTTTCTGGCCTTACATTTAGGTCTTTAATACATTTTGAGCTTATTTTTGTGTATGGTGTTAGGGTCTTTTGAAGTATCTGAAGTTCACTATTGAACTATCTTAAGTTCTTTTTTATATCTAATTTTGCATTTTGTGAACAGGATTGACAGTTTGGGGTGATTTACAAGATTCCTACTTCAAGTATTTCCTATTCTTTTAGCAATTTTATTATTTATTTATTTTTTGGCTGCGTTGGGTTTTCGTTGCTGGGCCCTGGCTTTCTCTCTAGTGGTGGCAAGCAGGGGCTACTCTTCGTTGCGGTGCGTGGACTTTTCTTTGCGGTGGCTTCT
Organism: Lagenorhynchus albirostris; assembly: GCF_949774975.1. Taxonomy (NCBI): domain Eukaryota; kingdom Metazoa; phylum Chordata; class Mammalia; order Artiodactyla; family Delphinidae; genus Lagenorhynchus; species Lagenorhynchus albirostris. Next base: position 101,839,732 of record NC_083105.1, on the reverse strand, counting down.
CTTTTTGTGGAGCACGGACTCTAGGCGCTTGGGCTTCAGTAGTTACAGCTCGCGGGCTCTAGAGCGCAGACTCAGTAGTTGTGGTGCACGGGCTTAGTTGCTCCGCGGCATGTGTGATCTTCCCGGACCAGAGATCGAACCCATGTCCCCTGCATTGGCAGGCGGATTCTTAACCACTGAGCCACCAGGGAAGTCCCCTTATTCTTTTGTAAGTGTAGTGAGTATGTTTCTTTATTAGAAGGCATTTGGGGGGAGATGGTTATATATCCTTTGACTTTTAAATGTTCTCTTGTCTTATAGGATCCTAAATTTCCCCCTTTTTGCCCTTCACAGGACAGTCTCAAAGGGCATCCGTCATTCCTTTTTCCTTCTTCTCAGAAGCCCCGCCTTGCCAGTTCTGCCTCACCGAGTTGTACATACACTTGTCTCTTTCTCCATAGGCTGCACTCATCTCCCAGAATGTTTCGTCGGTATCTTCACAGTTAGTGTGGGTCTTCATTTTCCGGGAGTGATTTTAGTTCTATCTTGGGCTCTCCATCCTCCTCTTCTCCCTTCTATGCATTTCTCTTCCCATCTGGGTCCCACCTTGCTCTCCTCAAAAAGTCGAGATGAGAGTTCAAGAACTATCTCCACCAGAAATTGATATATATATTTCTTTACTTCTAGGCAGTTTGAAACTTCCACTTTCAGTCTTCTCATTATGTTAGGAGGTGCAGGATGTTTGTGGTTTTATCTGTTCCTTCTGTTGGCGCGTATAGTTTCTGGCAGATGTATTGGGATATGTAGATTTATGGAGCTGCCGTAACTTTGGCTATCAGGAAGTCTTTCCTAACATTTTTTTTTTCTTTCCTAACATTTTATTTTGAAAAATTTGAAGCCTCTAGGAAAGTTATACAATGAATGCCTGCATATCCTTCACCTAGATTCATAGGTTTGTTACTTTATCTCTTTCTCTCCCTGTCTTTACACATGCACACATTTTATTAGTTGAATGATTTGAGAGTAAGTTGCAGAAAACATGACAGTTTATTCTAATACTTTATTATGTATCTCCTAGTAACAAGTTCATTCTCCTATATGACCATGATAGAGTTATCACACTCAGTATCTGTAACAGTGATACAGAACCATTGTCCAAAATGCAGTTCATCGTCAGATTTCCCCCATTGCCTTAGTCATATCCTTTACAGATTTTATTTTTTGTGATCTAAAATCCTGTAAAGGGTCACACAGTGTGTTGTCCTGTCTCTTTAGTCTCCTTGAATCTAGAAGAGTTCACTGTCCTTTTTGTTTTGCTTTGTTTTGTTTTTTGAGGCACTGATATTTTTGAAGAGTTCAGGCCTGGTAGATTTCAACTTGTCTGATGATTTCCTTATGATTAGAGTCATGATTAGATTGGTAGAGATGTTGGTGATATTATTATGTTTGACTGCTTGGTTAAGGTGGCTGCCAGATTTCTCCATTGTGACGGTGTCTTTTGCCCCCTCCATTTTTTCTCCAAGTGCAAGTAGATTATTTGGGGACTGACCTCAGGACATACTGGGAGAACAGAGAGGCAGTGAGAAGGGACAGAAAAGGCAGTCAACAAAGGGTGCAACCCAAGCTGATTCCACCAGGAGCCTGGAGCCAGCGCAGAACTCACGGCTTAGCTTATCCCACAGAAGGGGTGAGAAATCTAGGGTCTTTAAACTTTAGCCAGCTCCTGTCAGTCACTGAGGGCTGCTCCCAGGGGCATCCGTTCTCTGGTACTTGCGGCTTACCCTGAACAGGTGCAGAATGGGCCCCATGCCAAGCAAGCCCCCAGGTAGAGATGCAGGTGTTGGCGTGTGGAAGTTAGGCTGGGCGTGTGCTGTTGCGGTGAGAGCTGATGAGATAGTTAGCACAGCACCCCTAGTGTCTGCTAGGCCTGGGAACCCTGGGACCTAGAGCTTGAGGCAAAAGCTTATGTGGTATTATTTTTTTCGGAAGTGCAATTCCAGGAAGCAAAAGTGAAGGAAAAGGGGATTGAGGAGAGATGGAGACGAAGTCAGTTCAAGCGTGCATTTCCAGGCTGGCCACCCCTTGGTAACAAGGACAGCTGATTGCTTGGTTTCCTTAAGCTGTCTCCCTGGAGGAGGTATAAGGTGCCACACCCCAGGACAGCCACCTAAATGAGGAGAGGAGAGGATCTACTCCTCAGCGCCTTTGTCTCCCTGGTGAAAGGTCTGCCCCGTGGTACGTCAGCTCCACCAGATGTGCAGATGGTGCACGTGTGGGCATCAGGTGGGTCCCACGGGTTCTCACACCTCAAATGCGGGAGCGAGGCCAAGGGTGGGAGGTAAGAGGCATCCCTGGGAGCAGGAAGTAGGGGCCGTGTGCTGCTGGTCGGGACCCTCGCGTATGTGGTCCTCCTGATGGCAGCCAGGGTGGAGACAGTGGTCTGAGGCCTCAGAGACAGGCAGGGCCAAGACTTGAGGTCCTGCGTAAGATATGCCTGATACATTGGGAATCTACTTTGGTTTAACAGGTACGCGTGTACATACACATAAAACACACATACACAAGCACAGTCATATGTGAAGAAGATAACAGCTATCTGTTGCTGGTGGGAATCCAGCCACATTTTACTTCTTCCCATATTTTTGATATGTTTAAAGCTTTCTACAATAAAGACATTTTAATTTTATAACAGGAAAATGGTTTGTGGACAGTTTTAGAAAGGGAGGCGGAACAGTAAGCGTTTTTTCCAAAGTTAAAACTGGCAAAAAGAATAATTCCAGGGCTTCCCTGGTGGCGCAGTGGTTAAGAATCCACCTGCCAATGCAGGGGACATGGGTTCAAGCCCTGGTCCAGGAAGATCCCACATGCCATGGAGCGACTAAGCCCATGCGCCACAACTACTGAGCCTGCGCTCTAGAGCCTGCGAGTCACAACTACTGAAACCTGCGTGCCTAGAGCCCGTGCTCCACAACAAGAGAAGCCACCGCAATGAGAAGCCCGCGCACCGCAACGAAGAGTAGCCCCCGCTCGCTGCAGCTAGAGAAAAGCTCTCGTGCAGCAACAAAGACCCAACGTGGCCAAAAATAAATAAATAAATATTTTTAAAAAAATAATTTCATGTTTTAGTCTATAGACAGAGACTAGTTGTCCTTTTTTCAATATATTGAATCTTATAAGATTGTTTAGAAAAGTAGAAACAAATTGCTTTTTAAATGTGAGAAGTGTAACTGCTGCCTTATAAAATTAGTTTCTAGAATTAAAAAATATACTTTGTCTATATATCCTGCATTATGTATTTGTTTCATTCACTGTTGTATCCGTTTATTTAATATTCAGACACTTCCCTTCCTGACCACCTACTATGAGCAAGGTACTATGCTAGGCCCTGGGGGTGCCACAGAGAGTCAGGAAGAACCCCCCACCTTCTAGGGGTTCTTACTGGAGTGGGGAGAAATGGATGTGGTAGAGACAGTACTCACCAAATATTTAAATGCCTTCTTACATTTCCCAGCCTCTGGGGCCGTGTGACTAGTTCTGTCTAGGGAACTGTGCCCAGAGTGATGCATGTCACAGCTAAGGCAGCTATGAGCTGGTATGACTGCTCCAGCTCTGCCTACCCCTGCAATGATGACCTCAGGAGTCACACATGCCAGACGGCATGGCTATAGGATGGACAGGGCCGCCAGACTGTATTAAATCTTTCATGAGTGAGATAGAAATCTTTTCTGTGTTAAGCTATTCCCCTCCTTTTTAAAAATTGTGGTAAAATGTACATAATGTAAAATTTATCATTTTAACCATTTTTAAGCATGCAGTTCAGTGGCATTAGTACATTTGCAGTGTATACTCTTGTTTTTAACAGATAACCAGATAGGCTCTCATTTGACTTTGTGAACATCCTGTTCACCTACAACTTTTTAGTATCCCACTCCGTGACCTGTGGGCCAAATCTGCCACCTCTTTTTGTAATAAAGTTTTTGTTTGTTTCTTAGTTTTTATTTTTTTAATTTATTTTTGGCCATGCCATGTGGCATGCAGGATCTTAGTTCCCTGACCAGGGATTGAACCCATGTCCCCTGTAGTGGAAGCACCGAGTCTTAACCACTGGACCATCAGGGAAGTCCCTAAATTTTTATTTTATATTGGAGTATAGTTGATGAACAATGTTGTGTTAGTTGCAGGTGTACAGCAGAGTGATTCAGTTATACATGTATTTATTCTTTTTCAATTTCTTTTCCCATTTAGGTTATTACTGAATATTGGGCAGTGTTCCCTGTGCTATACTTTAGGTCGTTGTTGGTTATCCATTTTAAATATAGCCGTGTGTATATGTCAGTCCCAAACTCCCAATCTATCCCTCCCCGCCAGCCTTCCTCCCTGGTAACCATAAGTTTGTTTTCTAAGTCTGTGAGTCTCTTTCTGTTTTGTAAATAAGTTCATTTGTGTAATAAAGTTTTATTGGGACACAACCACGCCCATTCATTTATGTATTGTCTATGGCTACTTTCACGCTAAAATGCCAAAGTGAAGTAGTGACAGAGACCATATAACCTGCAACACCTAACATATTTACTCTCTGGCCCTTTATGGAAAAAGTTTGCTGACCCCTGCTTTATGGAACAGGTATTTAAGTTTTTATTTTTATTAAAATAATACATGCACATATTTGAAAAGGAAATAGCACTAAAAGTTTTATTTTTAAAAAGGCGAGCCCTGCTGCACTGTTCTTCACACCAGCACCACTCCTAAGAGATGTTTCTTTCTTTTACTTGTCTTTTCTGGCATTTATAGTTCTAAGTAATATCCTCATTCCACTATTTCTTGATTTAACAATTTTAGACACTAACTATTGACTAACCTAGTATAGGCCACTATCCTACTTTTTAGTGCAAGATTATAAATAAATTTACCATTTCTTAACTGAAAGGTAATGTTTTATGATCATTTAGTTTTCTGCATTTTCATCATAATGTATGTAAGAAAATTAACAAGAACTTAGCAGTAACTAACATTTATTTAGTATTTCACATGTGCCAGGCACTCTTCTGATGTAGTTTTTTTTTTTAAGTTGAAGTATAGTTGATTTACAATGTTGTGTTAATTACTGCTGTACAGCAGGGTGATTCAGTTTTATATATATACACACACACACACATTCTTTTTTTAATATTATTTTCCATTATGGTTTATCATAGGATATTGAATGTAGTTCTCTGCTGTACAGTAGGCCCTTGTTGTTGATCTGTTCTATATATAAAAGCCTACATCTGCTCACCCCAACCTCCCACTCCATCCCTCCCCCAAGCTTCTCCCCCTTGGCAACCACCAGTCTGTTCTCTATGTCTGTGTTTCTGTTTCTGTTTTGTAGATAGGTTCATTTGTGTCATATTTTAGATTCTACAGATAAGTGATACCATATGATATTTATTTTTCTCTTTCTGACTTAATTTCATTTAGTATGATAATCTCTAGTTGCATTAATGCAGTTTTTATGCAGTTTCTCATTTAATCTTTACAGAACCCCTAGGAAATGTAGATACTATTGTTATCTCCATTTTCTAGATGATGAAACATCATTTAGAGAGATTATGTGATTTTTCTCTTGGTCAAGACCTCGTGGGTGATGGAGCCAGAAATCACCACTTGGAATGTCAGCTCTTAAACACCATCTTGGAACACTGCGTGGGGAATCATACTGGTTGACGTTCATAGATTTGTGGTCCTACTGTGAGTGAACAATCTGAAGATTTATAGCATGCAGATGTGCTGAGGCCCAACTTTGTTGGATCTGCAGCGGGTGGGGCACTCAGGTAGCGGGTCAGCCATCTGCAGCTGCTTTTTCTGAGGGTAATTCTCTTTTCTAATAGACTGCACACTTGCGTGGTCTCAGTCTAATGCAGTGGCTCTCAAACTGGAGCTTGTGTCAGAATCACGGGGTGGGCTTGGTCCAGCACTCATACATGGGCCTCACCTCTGGTTTTGGATTCAGTGGGTCTGAGGTGGGGCCTGAGAATATGCATTTGTAACAAGGTCCCAGGCGATAAACTGCAGGGACTACTAGTGGTTTAATGCTGTGCCCTTTCTGAACACAGGGTCTTCTGTGCCATCTGGCTCTTCCATTGCGTCATGTCTGTTACACTCCCCCCTGCTGGCGTGTTGGCTCCGCGACAGCAGTTCAGCTACCGTGGCCTATGTTTCCTCTTCAGCCCCACAGAGGTCAGGGTCATGATGCCCATATAGCAGGTGGTCATAATCTCCCCTAGCACGCTTTTGTAATTCTGACTTTTTCAATTACGAACATTGTAATTATAACATACAATACATTCTTATTGTAAAAATCACCTTTAATAGCACCACCACGCTAGCAAAATTTTAGCAGAAAGGTAGAAGCAGACCCTAAAGGATTTTAAGTGGTTTGTTAGGTGATAGCTAAGCACTGAGGAAGTTGGCCCTTGACTGGGTCAGTGTTTAAAGTATGCAAGGAAAGTTACTTCATCTGATTTTTAGTAGAGGCTCTTGCCTTTTACCACTAGCGTTCTTTGAGATCATTTTTTTAATCTTCTTTTTATTCAGAGGTCAACCTGAATCAACATGTCTGGGACTGAAGAAGCAATTCTTAGCGGCCGTGACAGCCATCCTGCTGGTGGCAACTCTGTATTATGCTTTGGTCAGGTTCGTGTGTTTTTTTCATACCTGGAAGGAATGAGGTTAAGTGAAAAAGTTATGGGGAAGCCATTGGTAGAGCACCATCATATACATGTAAACTGTTTTTTTTTTTTTTCATTTAAGTGCATCATTTGGGAGTCTTTGACAAGCTCTGAGGGCATTTTCGAAATTTAGCAGCACTGGGGGTTACATTTAGATTTAAATTTTATTTATTTTTTGGATAGATTACATTTTCATATGCTGTAACATTCAAAATGAAACAGACTGTATGTAAAAAGTCTCACTGTTTCCTATCACTCTTGTCCACATGTCACCCAGATCTCTTTTTTGGAGGCATCCAAAGTTTCTGGTGTTGTACTCTTTGTGGAGATATTCTGTGCATATAAGGGAGATTCTTGCTTTGTCCCCCCAGATTCTATCTTTGTCTTACCAGAAATCTATTTGTGTGTATTTATTCAGGGCAAGGGGAAAAGTATTGAGGGGATGAAAATCTAAACAAGTAGGAGTGTATTTCTCTATGTGTAGGATGGGAAATTGTTGAACTAGAGAAGAGGACAAATGGAAGCAGGGCTTCCTGTCATGTTTTCTCCTCTCCTGCTCCCTTGCCTACATACATGTCATATAGACTCCAAGGAGGGAAGTTTCAGTTTCCCAGTTCTGGCTCGAGAAAGTTTTGTAGGGATGGTAACATATTAGTAACATCTAAGGCAGTGGTTTTCAAAATGTGGTCCAGTGACCCCTGGGGGTCCACAAGACCTTTCAGAGTCTGTGAAATCAAAATTATTTTCATAATAATACTAAAATACTCTGTGCCTTCTTCACTCTCGTTCTTTCATGAGTGAGGGTGTTTTCCAGAGACCATATAGCATGTGCTGATGTCATTGCTCTGATGGTTGCTGGAATGCGTGCCTGCAGAGCTTCTCGTTCTAGCCCCTGGTATTGATAGATACAACCCCCGTAAACAGAAGCTCAGGATCCTCCGTACTTTTGAGGAGTGTTAAGGGGTCTGGAGACCAAAAAGTTGGGGACTTGCTGATAAGGAATGGTGGAAATGTCAGTTTCATTTTCCCTTTGTGGATTACAGTACCAATACACAGCAGAAGAGTACCAGGCCATCCAGAATGCCCTGAGGCAGAGGCTGGGCCCAGAATACATAAGTAGCCGCGTGGCTGGAGGCGGCCAGAAGGTGAGAGAGTTTACGTGCTTGAAAAGTGGGTGCCCACAACGCCGACTATTCCCATGAACTTGCCAACTCCCTCTCTTTTCCTCATGGATTCAGAAGGTCTCTCATTCACTGTTAGTGGACGTTTGTGTCTTTGGGCGGGGATGGGTTCCAGCCTTCACTGTCATCTGCAGTGGCCCAAGCATGGCCTGGCCCAAGACACTAGTTCTAACTGGCTCCTCTGGAAGATCTTTGAATTAAGTTCACTGAGAAATTCTCTGGAATGTTTAAGGGTGGTTTTGCCAAAAGAGCTGGTAAGGAATAAATTTTTTTTTTTTTTTTTTTTTTTGCGGTACGTGGGCCTCTCACTGCTGTGGCCTCTCCCGTTGCGGAGCACAGGCTCCAGACGCGCAGGCTCAGCGGCCATGGCTCACGGGCCCAGCCGCTCCGCGGCACGTGGGATCTTCCCGGACCGGGGCACGAACCCGTGTCCCCTGCATCGGCAGGCGGACTCTCAACCACTGCGCCACCAGGGAAGCCCAGATTAAGTAAATTTTGATCCACATTTAAGTATGGCAAGGAATTTTAACAAGCTTTTTTTTCTTCTTTAAATTTTTTTTCCAGGTGTGTTACATCGAGGGTCACAGGGTAATTAATCTGGCCAATGAGATGTTTGGCTACAATGGCTGGGCACACTCTATCACACAGCAGAACGTGGGTGAGTATGCTTCCTGGCAGTGCCTGCTTCTTCGTCTCCCTTCCTCGGCATTGGCTGACTTCTGGCAGGAGTGTTTTGTAGGCAAGGACCTAGGGAAGGCGTGCTCAGCCGCCAGCAGGAGGAATACAGGTGAGGCACAGCGATCAGTATCCTCTTCAGCTGGTTCTCTTTCCCACTCCTAGATTTTGTTGACCTTAACAATGGCAAGTTCTACGTGGGCGTCTGTGCGTTTGTGAGAGTCCAGCTGAAGGTGAGGGTGATGGAGGGGACATGCTGCCTGCAGGCACAGGGCAGGTGGGAGAGTGAGCAGGTACGGAGGCCTCGGGGCCCAGAGAGGGGGTGGGGTTGTTCAGACATCCTCCCTCATGTGCCCCTAAGAGAATTTTGAGGAACTCTGTTCTCTTGTACGTTTTTAAGTTGACTCAGTTTTCACCATATATATAAACAGTTGTAAGGGTGTATTTTTTGGCATATTGTAAAATTTTACATTCTAAAATAAATCTGTTACGTCTTTTTAACACGTACCAATGTATTCTAAATACCATAGAGGATTAAATGCTGTCATCCATTTAAAAAAAATACATGCGCAAGCTATTTTTCTTTTTCTTTCTTTCTTTCTTTTTAAATATTTATTTATTTATTTGGTTGCACTGGGTCTTAGTTGTGGTGTGCAGGGTCTTTAGCTGTGGCATGCAGGATCTAGTTCCCCAACCAGGGACTGAACTTGGGCCCCCTGCATTGGGAGCATGGAGCCTTAACCACTGGACCACCAGGGAAGTCCCTGTTTTTCTTTTTTTTGAGCAAGTTATTCTTCGGTCATCAGATATCTTACGTTGTTTCTTCTTGAACACGTATTTCCATTCCATTTCCCCTCTGGCTTTTATCCTGCTATATGATTGAAAATCTTTTATTAATGATAACCTTATTATACTTGTGTGTGTAAAAATTTTAGGGGATAAATTTCCAGTGATCTTAAGGCTCTAACTATTGAGAAATTTCTTCTGGATTGAGTTACTATTGATATTACAGGTGCTGTTAATACACAATTTAGTCAGTTGTGTTTATGTTGAAGAGACAACATAACTACATCAAAATATTTATATTTAATAAAATTTTATGGAAAATGCATTTCTTGATAAGATGGATGAGCTGTTTTTTTCTATTCAGTTAGTTTGTATATCCACAGTTAATATTACTTATTCCTAGACTAAACATTTAGCATTAATTCTGTTCTGACTTATTTTTATAAATACTACCAAAAACCTTATTCACATAAACAAACTGAGAATGAACGAGTTTCGTTACAGTGTCATTCATTTCTTTGACTACTTGTGAGTTATATATCAGAAATCACAATGCTATCATCAAACATTATAGTCAGCTCTCTGTCAGCTAACAGCTTGATCAGGCCCACCTTTACTTTTGGTAGAAGCCGAGAGACAGGTACCACCTGACTTGTGAGAGGATTTGCTATCCAGTCATTAGAATCTGTTAAATATAATATTTCAAATTTTTGGTTTGGTGCCCCAGAGGTTTTCATAGTGTGGGTGATGTGTCTTAGTAAGATGTGGGGCGGGTCAGGTGTGTGCCTAGTTATGTGAAGAGGAAGGAGAATTGTCTTGCACTTGGAGCACAGGCACATCTCTAGGCAGATCCGGTCCAGGAAGTAGCCCTGGAAATGGACTCTGGCAACTCCGCCTGTGTTCCAGGCCCTGGGCTCTGTCCAACCAGTCTGAACACTGATGCTTGAGGAAGAGGAGAGTTCTGCAGCCAGGGACGGGGCTGCAGCTCCTCACGTTGGACCCTGAACTCCTTTTCTGTCCACAGGATGGTTCGTATCATGAGGACGTGGGCTATGGTGTTAGCGAGGGCCTCAAGTCCAAAGCCTTGTCTTTGGAGAAGGCGAGGAAGGAGGCAGTGACCGATGGGCTGAAGCGAGCACTGAGGTAGGCAGATCCTGTTCTTCTCAGCTCTGGGTTATAACACCCACGTGGTTCAGAAGTCGAAATAACATAAGTCTTCCTCCCACCCTTGACCCTGTGCAGCCTGTTTTCCTGCTCTCTTCTGTCTTTCCCCAGTGCTTCTTTATGCTGAGGGCCCACTTTTTGGGGAATAAGTAGTAGAATCCTGTGTTCTCTGTTCTGTACTTGACCTTGCCTTCCCCACCCCTCTCATCAGCAGTGTGTCTTGGAGACCTGTCCACACAGCACATACATTGTTTCCTCATTCTCTTTAATACACCTACACAGTTCTTCATTATGTATATGTAACATAGTTAACTTAGTTTCATACAGCACGGTTTTTAACCTTTTTTGGGGTCATAGATGCCTTTGAGAATTGAATTACCAGAAAAATACATGTAAAACATGCACTAAAAATTTGCAATACCATGACCTGTGGGGGGGGAATCCAGATGTCCCAAGGAAAGAACGTTGGTCATGGAGGTCTGTGCCCCTAAAGTGCGCATGCTCACCATTACTGGGGAGTTGGAGCAGTCCTTGGGAAACATCCTCTGCTGTGGAATTCGTGTTCTGCGTTGGGAGGTAGAGCTGGTGCGATTTTGTGAGCGCTTGCTCAGGCTTTCTGTGCCCACTGCCCCTCCTGCGGGCGGGTTTGTGGCTGCTGTGCTCACTGCTGTATCCTCAGCGCCTAATGCAGATGCGTAATGAACATTTCTGAATGCTTATCAGAGTCCATGTCCTCTGCTGTGTTGAGAAGCAGCTTGTACAAAGGCTGTAGCTCTGTTCTCTGATATTCACATATAACGTTCTCAACCCCGTTCCCCTCTTTTCTTACCCGTAGAAGTTTCGGGAATGCACTTGGGAATTGTATTCTGGACAAAGACTACCTGAGGTCGCTAAACAAGCTCCCACACCAGGTATGTTACAAGTGGGGGGTGGAATGCGTCGCAGTAAAGGTGCAACTGATGATGCTTTTGTGTCATGAGTGAGTATTTGGTGATGGAGAGAGAAAAAGTGAAGACTTGGCTATTTAAAGGGTCTGGAATGTATTTCAGACGTCTTTGAACATAAGAGCCAGCAGGAACCAATTACCTTAATGTACCAATGAGGAAATTGAAGCCTGGAGCATTTGTGTTACTTGTCTCTTATGTAGAGAATTGCATACAAAAACTCTAGTCCTTTACAACACCACTTTATGTTATTGATGTTACAGATTACATCTTCATATTATTGTATGTCTATTAACATAGATTGTTATAAAAGTTTTAATGGTTTTTACATTTAATATCTGTATTCATTATACAATTTTAATGTTTTTCTTCATTTAAATTCCATGTACCAAAATTATGATGATACAGGTTACCGTTTTTGTCCGTGTATTTACCTTTACTGGCGAACTTTTTATTTTCATGTTGCTGCCCGGCATCCTTTTGTTTCAGTTTGAAGGATTCCCTTTAGCATTTGTTGCAGAGCAAGTCTAGTGGTAATGAACTCGCTCTGCTTTTGTTTATTTGAAGAAAATCTTAGTTTCTCCATTTTTGAAGGATACTTTTGCTGGATACACTATTCTTGGCTAAGTTTTTTCTTTCAGGACTTTGAATATATCATCCCACTCCATTTTGGCCTGTAAGAGTTCTGCTGAGAAATCTGATAATCTTAGGCAGGCACTCCAGTATGTGATGATTTGCTCTTCTCTTGCTGTCTTCAAGATTTCTCTGTCTGTCTTTGACTTTTTTTTTAACTGAGATATAACCGACATACAACATTACAGGCATACCTTGTTTTACAGTGCTTCATTTTATCGCACTTCACAGATAATTGCGTTTCTTACAAATTGAAGGTTTGTGGCAGCTGCATTGTCAGGTGATGGTTGGCATTTTTTAGCAATAAATTATTTTTTGATTAAGGTACGTACATTGCTTTTTTTTTGACATAATGCTGTTGCGCACTTAACATACTACAGTATAGTGTAAACACAACTGTTATACGCACTAAGAAACCAAAAAAATTGTGCGACTTGCTTTATTTCTATATTTGCTTTATTGTGGAGGTCTGGAACCAAACCCGCAATATCTTTGAGGTATGCCTGTATATTAGTTTCAGTTGTACAACATAATGATTCAGTATTTTTATATATTGCAAGATGATCACCACAATAAGTGTAGTTAACATCCATCACCACACGTAGATGCAGTTTTTTTTGATGAGAACTGTTAAGATCTATTCTTTTAGCAACATTCAAATATACAATACAGTGTTACTGACTATAGTCACCATGCTGTATATTACATCCCCAGAGCTTATTTATTTTATAACAGGACGTTTGTACCTTTTGACTCCCTTCACCCATTTTGTCCACCCCCGACCCCTGGCAACCCCTGTTCTCTTTATCTATGAGCTCAGTTTTTGTCTGTTTGTTTAGATTCCACATATAAGTGAGATCATATGGTATTTATTTTTCTCTCTGAATTATTTCACTTAGCACACTGTCCTCAGGATCCATCCATGTTATTGCAAGTGGCAAAATTTTCTTCTTTATGCCTGAATAATGTTCCGTTGTAGATATATATACTACATTCTTTATCGGTGGGCATTTAGGTTGCTTCCATGTCTTGGCTGTTATAAATAATGCTGCAGTGAAAATGGGGGAGCATATCTTTCTGGGTTACTCTTTTTCTTTTTTTTGGATAAATACCCAGAAGTGAAATTGCTGCATCATATGGTAGTTCTATTTTCTAATTTATTATTATAATTATTATTATTTCTAGTTTCTAATTTATTCAGGAAACTGTTTTCCATAGTTTTTCCCATAGTGGCTATGCCAGTTTACAGTCCCACCAGCAGTGCACAAGGGTTCCCTTTTCTCCACATTCTCACCAGCACTTGTTGTCTCTTGTCTTTTTGATAATAGCCATTCTGACAGATGTGAGGTGCTATCTTATTGTGGTTTTGATTTTCATTTCCCTGATGGTGAGTGATGTTGAGTATCTTTTTATGTACCTGTTGGGCATCTGTAGGTCTTTGAAAGCATATCTATGCAGATCTTCTGCCCATTTTTTCATTGGATTGTTTTGTTTTGTTTGGTTTTGCTTTTGAGTTGTGTGAGTTCTTTATACGTTTTGAATGTTAATGCTTTAGCAGTTACATCATTTGTAAACTTTTTCTCCCATTTAGTAGGTTGCCTTTTCACTTTGTTAATTGTTTCCTTTGCTGTCAGAAGCTTTTTAGTTTGATATAGTCCCACTTGTTTATTTTTGCTTTTGTTGTTTTCGCTCTTTGGTGTCAAACACAAAAAAATTACCATCAAGACCAACGTCAAGGAGCTTATTGCCTATATTTTCTTCCAGGAGTTTTATGGTTTCAGGTCTTTAATCCAGTGTTAATTTTTGTGTATGGTGTGATCCAGTTTAATTCTTTTGCATGTGACTGTCCAGTTCTTTTGTTTTTGTTTTAATAAATTTATTTATTTTTGGCTGTGTTGGGTCTTCGTTGCTGCGCACGGGCTGTCTCTAGTTGCAGCGAGCGGGAGCTACTCTTTGTTGCGCTGCGTGGGCTTCTCATTGCAGTGGCTTCTCTTGTTGCAGAGCATGGGCTCTAGGCTCATGGGCTTCAGTAGTCATGGCATGCGGACTCAGTAGTTGTGGCTCACAGGCTCTAGAGTGCAGGCTCAGTAGTTGTGGCGCACGGGCTTAGTTGTTCTGCAGCATGTGGGATCTTCCCGGACCAGGGCTCAAAGCCGTGCCCCTGCATTGGCAGGTGGATTCTCAACCACTGCGCCACCAGGGAAGCCCTGTTTAACTTATTTACTTCTCAATGTCAGTACGAAATCTCACAGTATAATTTTCATTTTCATGTTATCTTTATCCAAAATGTAGTCATCTCAATCACTCATATTCCTTTATTCTATCAGCATCATATTATTGAGAGAGAAGTTCTCCCAAGTGAAAAATCTCTGGGTTTCTGTAGTGTGATGATGTGTGATCATTTCCATTAAAAAAATAGTAGACAGCATCAGATCTGGTTGCCAAGAAAAGATTCAAATTAGATTTTACAGAGCATTTGCCCTCAATAAAAACTGAAGTATGATTCCTTATCAAAACTTCATTAATACATAATGGCATAGGTGGAAAATGAAATTGTTTTATTCCTCACATAATTAAAATGACTTGAACTTATGGATCCCTTGTCCCAGCTTCTTAGGACCTAGAAGGAATGATGGATAGAGGATCGTGAAATGCCATTTTTCAGGTATCTAGATCTTTGAGGAAGGGGGAGAGCAGTTGGAAGAAGTTTTCTCCCCTTTTTTCCCTCATTAGCTGCCTCTTGAAGTGGATTTAACTAAAGCAAAGAGACAAGACTTTGAACCATGTGTGGAACAAGCCAGATACAGCAGCTGCCGACGGAACCCGACTCTGGGACCCCCCAGACCACAGGAGGTGACGTCTCCTTGCAGACCAAGCCACCACGTTGTGATGCAGGGGATGAGGACAGCGGCTCCGGGTGCGGGCTGTGTGCCCTCCCCGCCCCTGCTCCTTCCCAGGTGTCTCCCCCTGCCTCCCACTCCTGCCTTCACTTCAGAGCCAGCACACTGGCTGGCCCGTGTGCTCCCTTGGGAACTGTGTGTTGCTGCTCACCAGTTAACTGAGGAACTCACCTCCCTGTTGCTCTCCTGATGCAGAAGCCCGACCTCCGCTGCCACAGAGAGCGATGCCACGTACCAGCGGAAGCTCCGGCAAAGACAGCTGCAGCAGCGGTTCCGGGAGCAGATGGAGAAACAGCAGCAGGAACCCCCGTCTGGCCCACCTGCCGAGAAGCAGGGTCCTGGTGAGAGGACGGAGCATGGGCTCTGGGGGTGACTGCTCTCCCCACTCTGCAGCAGGTCGGGTCCACACACAGCACAGAGGTGGCCACGGGCTCAAACGGTCACGTCCTGCCTCGCCATTCCCCGTGACTGAAGGAAGACACTGGTCTTCTGGGCGAAGGAGACGGGCCCTGACATAACCTGGAACTATTTGTCTCAGGGGACAGAGCTTCTTTTCGCCTCAGTCACTTTGGCCACGTGTACATGAGAAAGCCTTTCTGAGCTTTTATTTTTTTTAATTATTTACTTATTTTTTTAACTTTTGGCTGTGTTGGGTCTTTGTTGCTGTGCACGGGGGCTTTCTCTAGTTGTGGTGAGTGGGGGCTACTCTTCGTTGCGGTGTGCGGGCTCATTGCAGTGGCTTCTCTTGTTGCAGAGCACGGGCTTCAGTCGTTGTGGCACGTGGGCTGTGGTTGTGGCATGTGGGCTCAGTAGTTATGGCTCACGGGCTCTAAAGCGCATGCTCAGTAGTTGTGGTGCACAGGCATTGTTGCTCTGTGGCACGTGGGATCTTCCTGGACCGGACTTGAACCCATGTCCCTTCCACTGGCAGGTGGATTCTTAACCACTGCGCCACCAGGGAAGCCCCTGAGCTGTCTCTGAACATAAAGCAAAGTTGGGTTTGAAGAGAATGGGTTTTTGGCAATTCTTTATCCCTGAACTTTTTATTTCAGAGTCCAGCTTCAGTGGGAGTAGTAGATACAGATTTTGTTGGAGTCTTTCTCAGAGACTAGAAACAAAGAAAGACCAAGTGGATTTTTGCCCAGCTTCTCCCTAAAAATTACAAAGAAGGTTCCGAGGACTTGCTTCATGTTTAGTTCTTTATAATTCCCCTCAGCAGTGCTGGCAGGCTGAGGTTAATGTAGGGGGAAAAAACCCAAAAAACTTACTGTGCTGGGGATGTTCTTAATAAGAATTATTATTCTAGGTCTTCAGCTTCCAAACCATTGCGGAAGCTCTGGGGGTCAGGGGTGGAGGAGGAGTCATCTCCAGGACCTCCCCCACCCCAAATCACACAGTCATCATCTTGGTTTTACATATTCATTTCTGCTTAAGATTTTGTTTGAACAAGGGTTATAGCTTCAAATAGTAAAAACTGGACAAAACGGCTTACAGTAACTCTTCCGTTTCTGCTAAAGGAGAAACAAACTTCTCAGCGTTTTTTCCGCAGTTTGATGAGAAGAAAGAATATAGTATCGTCAGTCCTATTTTATATAGATCTGTAGGTAGGACCAGGATGCAAGGTCCCGAGTTGTGCCTGCCTCGCCGACGAGTGTAACCCCAGGCGGCTTTGCACGCACTTCCAAGGCCGCCCGCAGCCCAGCTTGGTTACGTGGTTTTGTCCTTTCTCTGCAGCAGCGCTGCCACCGGTGCCACCTGCCGGAACTGCTGCTTCAGAGCCGCTCACCCAGACAGACGTGCTTCCAGGTCAGGAGGGCTAAAGGAATGGCTTCAGTCCTAATCAGTAAATACCTATCAAGTGTCTGTAAGTTACTGTGCTGCATACTTTCCGTCCTCACAAATACATTTCAGAAGAGGCATAAGGTATCTTCATTTTCCATTGGTTTTGTAGAAAGTGCTGATAGCACATATGCAGCTCCTCTACTGTCCGGACCTGCGAGAGGCTTTGGTGTACTTTCATGGGTCGGGGAAAGAGAAATTCCAAACGCCATCGTATAGAGCATTCATGATACAGCATTTCTCACGACCTGTTATTTTTCCAGCACCTCGTTTGTTGATGCTGCATTTGCTTGTGACCTCTGTCCTTGCAGACAGTCTTGAAATGTGGGACATGGCTCTAGATGCAGGGGACAGTGTGGTCAAGCCCTTGTCTAAACCAGAACCGCCACAGGCCCCTGCCACCTCCGTCCGGCAGAACGAGATGGAGACCTGGAACAGGACCCCACAGAGCCTTTGCCACCAGAATCCACAGGCAAAATCTGGACCCTGGCACCTTCAAACTTACAACCTTAACCAACACATAACAGGTAGCAAAGTGTTTTAGGAGCAGAAATGGAAGGGAGAACCTGGGTATATATAATTCCACGAATCTTAAAGAAAGAATGACATTCCATTTTAAGAAGTTGGAGGGGACTCATGCCAGACCAGTAGCAGTCTAAGAAAATGGAGTGTAACTGGATTAAGAGCCGCAAGTCTTCCTTGGAGTCCTGACCTGAGGTGCAGCTCTTTCTAGCTGATAGAAGTGGGACACTGAAGCATGGCTGCATTCCTCTTAAAAGCAGGCCTGTCATGATCTCTCCTGCAGCTTGGTCTAGTGTTAACAGAGCGACCTGTCCCCCTCATAACAATTTTCATTCTTGGCCTTTAGTTTAAAGTAGGACAGTAACTTAATACAATTCAAAGGTTTTTAGCTGTCAGTTTATTCCTTATTTTTACATCATGGCAGCTGTATGTGAACAATTTTCTCTTCCATAGGAGACTATGATTCATATAGGAAGAACCAGGACACGAAGAAAAGGAAATTGGATTCATCTTGACCAAGGCTCCGTTCACCTCACTGGATTCTGTCACAAAGGGACTTTCAAAAACTGCTTGTTGGTCATGAAATGACTCATCATTCCTAGGGAATAAGCTTTACCTCCGGGGATTTACCTTGCTTCATGCTCAACTTCGCCAGAGGATTTCACTATTGGAACCTGACGCAGATCAAGCTGGGCAGGTTGGGAAGCCCTGCGGAGATTAAACACACACACACCTTTTCTTTGGCTCTTCACTATTTATTCCTAAGCTTTCATGTTAATAAAGGCAGAAATTCTAGGAATCTCAGTGGCCACTTTCCCCACGCACCAACCTCGACAGCGGCCTGCGGTATGTCACTGTGTGACCTCTGACCCCTTTCGCTGCCACTCATCTACAACCATCTGTCACTTATAGGCGCATCATGAAACTACCTCCATTTTTTCCTAATAAGGAAATAATCTAAGACCAAAGAAAAGGCATTTTAAGAAAGCAAAATAAAATCCTACTTTGTAACAAAATAACAGGCATACCTCTTTTTATTGCACTTCGCAGATTTTTTTTTTTAAACAAACAAATTGAAGTTTTTTGGCAATCCTGTGTTGAGCGTTTTCCCAACAGCATTTTAAAGTATATATTGTTTTAGGGACTTACTTCCCTGGTGGTCCAGTGGCTAAGACTCCACACTCCCAAGGCAGGGGTCCCGGGTTCGATCCCTGGTCAGGGAACTAGATCCCGCATGCCACCACTAAGACCTGGTGCAGCCAAGTAAATAAATATTTTTTTAAAATATATTCTTAAAAAAAAGGTATATATTGTTTTAGATATAATGCTATTGCAGACGTAACAGGCTATAGTGTAAACAACGTTTATATGTACTGGAAAACCACAAAAATCTGCGTGACATAAGCAGCTGTTTAGCTATTTCGGATGTGCGATTATCACCCACCTTAACAAATTCTTTTAGTGTTTAGATGTTTCATAATCCTTTCCCCCAACTAATGAGTGTGCAGTTTTACTTTTTAAGGGCATTTTGGGTTGGGCCTTGTACCCAGTCTTGAGTTTGTTGGAGCACAGGCCCATCTGGGAAGCTGTGCCCCTAGGCCACCGCCGCGCCTCTGGAAGAGGAGCACGGGGCTTTCCCTGACCTCCCGCCACCTCACCTGAGCTGCACAGCTTTGGGCGTAGGTTCATCTTCTGATTTTCATATCCTTACCATGGTCTTCAGAAAATATATCTTGCCTGTCTGCAGCATCTTAGTTCAGGTCAGAACTGCTGTTAAGAAAAAAGGTCCTGGAGATAGGAATCCAGTTATAAATTGCACACAAGTCAAATCAGAGCTAATGAGATCACGAAAAAGACATGCGCTGAAAATGAAACCCCACAGCTCAAGAAAAGCAAGTTTGGTTTATTTGAATGGTTTCATCTACAAAGGTAACAAACGGAAACAGAAAGCGTGTCCCCCGGGGTTTATCCCAAACGCACGGGTTGACGGGCTGCCAAGAACCCCCAAGGTTTGAATTTAGTCTGTTTTTTTAAACAGTGTACATTGTTAAATAATGTAAGGAAAACACTTATAATTCAGAAAGAATTTTTTTAATGTGGAAAAAGATACTCAAAGTGTACTATTAACACAAAAATAATTTAAACAGTTCAGTAGCACTAGGTTCATTCCTCTAGGCTTCAGTTATTTCATCCACAGGAGGGGAAAAAAACAGTAAATAAAAGCAGTTCTTACTTTCCACCTGTGAGTGAAGAGATCTCAAAATGATTAAACCCAAGAAACAAAATAGTCACGTGCTGCACTCTGGCTCCTCCTTCCTCTGCTGCAAAGCCCTGCCTCCTTGCCCGGGGTCCGTTCCCCACTTCCTTGGTGCTTCTTGTTCCGTCCTTACTCTTGTCATCTCCCGAGGATTATAAGCAGAGAAAAAGTAAGTAAACAGTTTCGAAGCAAAGCTTGGAACGCCTGCCCTTTTCATTTCTACCTTCCTACAACCTTCAGCTCTCATTTGCATCTTTGGGATCTCGGCTAACTTAAAGAAAATGACCACCGGAGGACAGGACAGCCATCCAGGCTCTTCCTGTCATGGGGATTCCTGGGATGTGCCACTGAGGTGGGTAAGAGGTTGGAATAGGTCAGTTTCCCAGCTCAAGAGTCAAGACAAGAAGCACCCCAAAATTAAGAGTCCTGGCTTCTTTCCCCACCTTCTGGGAGAACAGAGATCCCAAACTCAGGCAATGAGGAGAGTATTTCCTGAAAGTTCTGAAAGTAACAGAAGTGCCCATTACAACTAGGCACAGCACTAAATAATACTGGTTGGTTGCAGTTATTACTTCAGGGGAATATCTGTTTACAGAGAACGTGAGAATGTCAGCTGTTAATTCTAGAAATAAGGTGGTGCAAGAGATTATGATCCTGCAACCATTTGGACATTATATAGGAAGCGGGTAGGAATAAGCATTCTTTCCTACAATGCTTAATTCAGATGTGGGTCCACTTTCCACAAACTACAGTACCCCAAGCTGAGAAATACACGGGACATTTGCACCAAGAGGGAAGCAATCCAAATGATTTTTCTTAGAACAACTTTCTCCATCTGTGACATTTCACTATCACATTTCCTAGCTTAAAAACTAGCGCCCACCCCCCCCAACCCCACCCCGTGCCCTTCCCTTTATATTCAGCCATTTCTTCCAGGTCTCCTCTGCTCAAGCCCAGCTCAGGTAAGTAAGGCTTATGGCAGCCACCGGCCAAGCATCACCTATCTTCAAAACAAGTCTGTTCTCCCATCCCGTAGTCTTTCTTTTTCTTTCATCACTTATCGCATACCACACTCAATCTTGTAAATTGCCCGATTTTGTGACAACACCCCTCCTCACCTGTCCTGAAACAGAGTTTTCTGCTTTTAACCACTACTGTCAACTTCTCACCTGCTCATCTTACACCTGCTCTAGACAAAATTGTTGAATGACTTGAAAAAAAATACTCCTTCAATTTCCTTATTGCATAATCCACTGCTGGGTCACATGGACCCAAGGTTTCCTTCCATACGCCCTTTTGCTGACTGGGGTCTGATGAGAAGTTGATGTTAACGGCAGAAGCAATAGAAGTCCAAGGCACTAAAACATCCAGCAAGCAATACTGGGAGAACAGAAGTATTCAAGTACAGTAATTTATACAATTTTACATTCACATTTATTTATCTAATACAATGGAAATACAAAGGAGAAAGTAAAGTCTCAATAGGTAAAGGACAGAACTAGCTTTTTTCAACTTTTTAAACCTTTCATATCTTACTTTTAAAACTACTGTTGTCCAACAACATTTATATATCACAGTGTTTCCACATCAAAACTGATGGCAAAGTTACATGTCCGCAGGGAACTTACTTTTGTTTTCCTAATGGCTAATGCTGCAGTCAAAGCTGCGAATACCATCTGCTTAAAGCACTAATGACCTATCGTAAGAGAGGGTTGGAACCTCCGTCCCCTGCTGTTTTCACTGGGTTCTAAAGACTGGCTGGGGTGGGGACAGGGTAGGAGAGAGCCCAATAGTTTAGTTTTTTGTCTTGCGGTTTATGTTCTTGAGGGGATAAGGGACTTGCGGTGGGTACCAAGATTAAGAGCCCCACTACTTGAGAACACAGATGGGCTTTGCTTTTCCACTGAGCTCTCTAGAAGCTTTCTGATCAACACGATTCTCTTTCCGAGCGCTCACTGCTGGGGAGAGATAACAAAGCATACACAAGAAACCTGCTCTTTCTTTCCTTCTCATCCCACTCCAATAAACGGTGAAAGCACAGGGAGATTCTCCACTCTGAGGGCTCTAAGCGGTATTAAACACATTCCTGTCTGGCAAGAAATAACCAGTTAAATGCAGCGCTAGTAGTTAGTAGGTAGGCTTCTTTCCCATCCCCCTTCCACCTGCCCCTCACCACTCCACCTCCTGCCCCCAATCTACTCCGTCAACGCCTCTAGGTCTAAGTGGTCCTCAGGTTGGAACCTGGAGGGTTGCTGATGGACTTCTGCAAGTTGCTGATGTTGAAGTTCTGTAAGGAGGCAGTTCCCACAGGTTGGAACTGGCTAAGTGGCTGTGTTGCTGGGCCGCCCGTGCCGCTCCACTGCGTGCCAAAGGGGGGGGTTGGGAAACCGTACTGCTGCGGGGGGCACATGGGCTTGGGGAAGTGGCCTAGAGAGGTAGCTGATGCTGCAGAGATGGGGGCGGAGCCACCCAGGGTTGAGGTCATGGAGACGCACAGCTGACCGGGTGCAGAGAACTTCCTCGCCATGCCAGGGCCCTGAGGAGAGAACAACGCCGTGTGAAGCTGGTGTGGGTGTGAAATGGGTGGAACTGAGACAGAATTCCAGAAGCGGGCTGCTCTCATCTTGCAGGGGACACTGAAAACAACACCCAGACAACCTTCCATCATAATTATTGGCTCTTTATATTTATCAAATACTTGTTCTGACTGGAGGTGGGTGGTGTCGTGTGTGTGTAGTTCAGAGTGTGAAAGGAAAAGGGAAGAAAAAACTGAGCTGACCGATACAGAGCTCGGGATTCAGGGCAGGAAAACTAAAAGGGAACCTGGGTGATTTTTGTCTTGTTTTCTTAAAAGTGTTAAAACTCATGAGCTACTGAAGAAGGTCCCTCATATGAGCGAGACACGTGCTCACTGATACTCTGATGGATCCGGAAAATGGCAAAAGGGGCAGACTGACCTCGTAACTCATGTGTCCTTTGCTTCCTCTCCTGCCTGAGAGATTCATGGCGTCTCGGGCCCAGTTGTCCACCAACTTGTGCAGGTCATCTGTGAACGTGCCCTTCCTGCTGGACGTCATGGCAGGAGGCTGAGCCTGGGCGGCCTGACTGTTCACTGTTCCCCCAACGGTGTTTGTGCTGCTGGTCCCTAAAGTCAGAAGAAGAAACAGAGTACAACCATTAAAAGAGGCTTGGGTTGTAATTTCAGGGAGAGGAAAAACTTCCGAGGATGATGAATGGCAAACCACGGAATGGGGAGGGTGAAGTGGGAAGCCATGCAAGAAAAGGAAGGTTCCAAGGTTCTTATGTAGCCAAATGCTCTGGCATCACAGGGTAATGGAAACAGGTTCTCTTCAGGAGCTCCAGACGAGGCTGAGCAACTCCGGATGAGGAAAGGCACAGAGGGCGGGGACCTCCTCCTGCCCATTCTCATGGCATCCTGGAGCGCAGACACTTGCTGCTGGGCCTCTATGCCCAGCATCACCTGGGGGAGAGGAGAGCTGTGCGGTGTGGCCAGTGAGGCTGGCTGCTCTAGAATGCTGCAGAACAGGGCAAGAGAAGGGGATCCCTGGAGCACTGGGCAGGGTTCATGGAGGAGTTAAAGGAACGCAAAGACAAGCCCCAGGAAAGATGGGCTCCCAAACCACGTGGGACCATCATGGTCTTCAGCCATTCTTTCACAGAAAGGGGCGACAAGAGAAAGCGTGCTCTGGTCGGAAACCTTTTTCACCTGGACCCATAAACATGAACTGCAAACGCAAACTTGCGAGAGTTAAGGCTTCAACGTCTCCCCATTTCCTTTGCGTAAAGAACCAGGAGCGCTCAGGAGGAAGGCTCTCTACGGTGTGCCTGAGTCTTTCAGCTCCAGGAAGGCGTGGCTTCCCAAAGATGACCTCAGTTCCGCTGCTTTAAGGCCTCTACGGCCCCCACTCCCCAGAAGAGCAAGCACTCTCATGCGCGCCCGGCTGAGGCAGGGGTGCGGAGGGGGAGGACGCTTTGGGGCTGTGATGAAGGAACTCTATTTCTATGGTTTGATGAGAAAGAAAGGAGTCTGTGTCCTGCCTGATTTCGGCTCTGCTGGAGGGCACACTGGCGATTATTCGAAGAGGCGAGTTTTAGGGAAGAGGGAAAGAAAAGTCACGTCTTGTGTTTTCCCGTCACCCCCCACTTTCTTACCAGATCTCACATTTGCTGCAGAATAAATGAAAGCTGTTGGGGTAGGCTGTGAGCCATTAGGACTTAAGATCCCCAACTACTGCCAGGGCTAGATATTTAAATGCATGCATCTTCCTGCTTTCAAGATCCAAGCAGCACCAGAGCACAGCAGCACACTGGAAGCAACTCTGCCATGTAGAAGCCCCCTGTAATCCACTGCTGCTCTCGAGGCCGGTTCGCACCCTGCCACCCAGGAATGGCACACCCGAGCACACGTGTCCTAGAGGAACAGCTATTCTGAGGTGAAGCTGCAGAGTGCGAGGGGCACGTGCTTCTTATCACCAAGGCAAGACAAGCCGGGCCGACTGCACGTGTTGTCAGCTCACTCTCTCAGTGCCCGCCAGAGCCACGGGGGCTGCTATCACACACACCGTGTAAAGGGAAGAGTAAGCTCCCTGTGGAACAGGAGGCCCAGGTGCAAAGTGGAAAAGCACAGGAGACAGCGTTCCTCGAACAGCAGCAGTGAGACAGCGCTGGGGCGGGAAGCGCAGGCAGCGAGGATGGCGGTCGTGCTAATGGCGGATCCCGAGAGCAAGCACATCACATGCATGAGGACCGCCATCCTCCTTGAATGACAGCTGCTTCGCGAGCTTGATGGTGAGCGAGACGATGAAAACAAAACATAATCACAAGTGAGCAGAGCTGTCAAAAGCCAAATTCAGAAGCTTGCGGAGCTGAGCACTGCCGGCCACAAACTGCTCGTGCTAGAACCACACCCTCTGGTCTCATGCCAGTCGCCGCTGATGCTGAGGCCCCTTTATGGCCTCATCTTGTTACACGACACTGGATTCTGAATGTGGGGTTTACACCACGGGGGAGAGTCAGCCTCACAGTTCACCTTCTCATTCTGGCTTCTGAAAATAGCTTTCCCATTAAAGGACACAGACGAACACACACATCCCCTTTCTGACCAGGAATTAACTCCCAGGAAGAGCTGACTTGGCTAATAAAGCCCAGGAGAACGGGGAGTGCGTCTGGCCCACTGTAGCACTAGAGTGCTGAAGAGCACTGGTAAAGCAGGTATTTCTGAGAATGCTGCTTGCCTTCCTGAGAGGATATGACTCTCCTTTGAACCTTCTTCAGTTCTGCTGAAAGCTCTAAAAGTCGTGCATCCTCTACCACCAGAAGTTCACTTTCTGACGTTCTCCTGCCGTAATACATGCCCCCACCCCACCGCCGGATCCTAGTAACAACCCTACGAGCCACAGCTTACTGCCCAGTCTCCCAAGCACAGAGTTTTCTGGAGGGGCCTCTCGGTGGCTGCTGGGCTGCTGAACTGTCCTCGCTCTCACGAGAAGCCTCCTGTCTACACGGAGTGTCCCTGCCCTCAGCAGCCCAGCAGCCGCTTCCACTGCGATGTGAGGGCCCAGGCTCTCGCAGGCCACGGTCCCGGCCGAACCCCCGTGGGCGCACAGCGCCGGGCGCACGTTTTTGACTACAGGACTCTCTCCCAAGGAGCCAGGCCTCCCTGAGGCCCCTACGCACATCTGCAGGCGCCTCCACCCACAGCTGTCACAGAGCCAGGGCACGGGGCCATCAATGAAAGCACTGTGAGGCGACCTTGAATCTGGAAGGACAGCCAGTGGCAGCAACTGAGCATGTTAAAGACGACACCAGAAAAGGGTGCAGGACTAGCCGGACGGGAGCTGGGAGTCCGAGAGTCATGAGGCTTCGGGATTCAAAGACCTCAAGCGCAACAGGCTTTGCAATCAAGGGCCGGAAGTAACAGAAAGAAAGGATAATTACTACAGAGCTGGTTGCAAGGACAGACTTTTTTCACCATCTTCCCTGAAGCACAAAGAGAGAGCAATGTGTTAAAGATAAGGAAACATCAGTGTAAAATATTTAGAATCTCCAAACAGCACACAAAGTCCCAGCAAGAGAAAGCAGGAGGGGAGACGGACTGGAGGGACCCGGGAGCCCTGCCACAGATGCCACTCTGTATGATGGACCCTCCTGGCTGCTGGTTCCCGGCTGGCAGAAGTGAGTTTCCACACCCAGTCTTTGTACCTAGAAGAGCGATGCCCTGCACCAAGGTTCGGGATGAACCCCAGTCTCTCTCTGGGTCTCACTGCTTGAATTTCAAACACCCAAGCAGTCTCTCCACCGACCCTGTCCCCCGCTCCTGCTTCTCTTGCCGGGTTGTTAACAAAGCACTCAATTAAATGCATTAACAATTCTACCACAGGAGGCTGACAGATGGTACCATTGTTACAGTTTTAATTTAAATTGGCTAACACTCTATTTCCACATCCTAGACATACAATACTAACCCTTTCCCTCCTAGAAAAATCTTTAAAAATATGTGGAAAACAAGCAACTTTTGAACATAAATAAAGCATTAAGCCAAGCTGTGCTTCCAAACCATTATCTATTTTGAAAGCATAGAGTAAAGCATCGGAGACTAGTTAAGACCCCATGCCTGTGAGCCCCGGTTCTCTTTCCATATTTGCTTTTTTTTTTTTTTTTTGGCCTCGTTGCACGGCTTCCAGGATGGGATCTTAGTTCCCTGACCAGGGATTGAACCTGGGGCCACGGCAGTGAAATCACCGAGTCCTAACCATGGGCCCTCCATATTTGCTTTAAACCTGCCTCTTCTGATTTGTTCATCAAGGCTTACGTGATGTACACTGACATGCCTTCAACAGAGGTAGGGCCTCTAATTTTAAGACCCAAAAGGAAGTGATAAAATTTAATACTTCTAATCACTTTCACCTGAACAACAGTGTAATACCACCTACCTTTAAGAGTGTGATGAGAATTTACTGAATTATTTAATCTGAAGTGGTACCTGTCACCACTACACTTCCTTCACAAAAAAGCCTTGGTTCTCTTTCTTCCCTCTTAGACATTTCAGGCTACATAACACAGGCCTGACACATCACACTTTATTTCAAAACACTTGTCTCCTACTGTTAATGTCTTTTCCTCTTTCTAGCTGGACATATAAATAAAATGCTTACTTAAGTGTCAAGGAGCTAATATTCTTGGTCCAGCTTAGCCTTGCCAGAAAAGCTACTGATCTCAGTGCTCAAAAACCTACCAAATTGGGGCTTCCCTGGTGGCGCAGTGGTTGAGAGTTCGCCTGCCTTTGCAGGGGACACGGGTTTGTGCCCCGGTCCGGGAAGAACCCACATGCCGCGGAGCGGCTGGGCCCATGAGCCATGGCCGCTGAGCCTGCGCATCCGGAGCCTATGCTCCGCAACGGGAGAGGCCACAACAGTGAGAGGCCCGCGTACTGCAAAAAAAAAACCCTACTAAATTGGGTAAGCCTTCCACCTCCCTCTTTGTTAAACAGCCCTAGACCAGTGCCCAAGGACCTCTGAACCATACTCAGAAACAACGATGGTCCGAGCACATGCATTTAAAAAGCACTTCAGTAACCACATCAGAAGTTTGAGGCCTTAACAGAGAAGATCTTTACCTGAACTCTAACAAAGGTTTTCTACTTGAGCCTTATTTTTGTTTAAAAAATTTTTATTTCAACATACGTTTACCGACTACCTGCTACGTGCCAGGTAGGTGTGGTTTAATCAGAGAGAAATAATGTCTTGTGCCTGTGATCTTATCTGATTTGTGTAGGACCACCTGCATTCCACACATGGGGAGATGGGCTGGAGAGGTTGGGTGACTTGCTATTGTGCCCTGTTCAGGGGAAGAAAGCTGAGAAATCCCAGCATTCTTGTTAAAAAGCCCATTTTTGCTTGCAGGTGCTGGCCCTTCAGTCTTTAGTAAGCCTTATAAGAAGAACTACACTGAAACCCTTTCTGAAATTCTGATTTCATGGAGTTACAGGGTAGTGGTGGTGAAAACATCCAATAAAGAGATTCTAGCATCTTCTCAATTGATAGATGGTTATGCTTAATTGAGGGGAAAAAAAAAAGATTCCAACCTACTCTGCAGAAGAAGAGAAAAATAGGGTGTAACTTTTCCCTGGTACCAGTGGCCAAGATGCTTTCTGTGGCTTCTAATGCCACAGCAGGGGGCAGTGCTGAGCAGGACTGTGAGCCCAGATTTCGCTATGCTGAGCGACCCCGTGCCCTCTGTCATGGGCCTAGGAAGAGGCAATTCTTCCAGAAACTTATTTTGATGTTTACAGAAACCTATTGTTATTTCTACATCTTTTATCATAATTAACAGAGACCCAAACTTCTGAGGGTAATAGTAGTTCAGCCAAGACAAATGCACATGGACTGCGTGAAACAACAGATCCAAGCGGCAGAAACACAAGGACAAGGAAGGAGTAAAGGTGTTACACACAAAGAGCCAAGCAGGGCGTACTCAGAAATCGGGTCCTCCTGCCACCAGGTTTGAACGTCACCTGCTCAGACGCACAGTTAAACTTCGCACAGCCTGTGAGAGGGGAAGAACAGGGAAGAATGGGGAGAGAAGAGACAGAACACAGCTACGAGACGTTAGAACCCGAGGCTGGAGAGTGAGATGCGCTAGGACAGCACACAGAGGAACGAGCTTCCAGGACAGGCCTGGACGTGGGGCAGGAGGGTCAGGCCGCAGTCCCGCCACCTGCCTAGACCGAGCGCCTCCCCCAAGGACACTCATCCTGCTGGGAGGCGGCCTAATGCCTAACTTCTGTGGCGCTGTGGCGAAAGCACCTACTTCACTATCTAGATTCCTGATTTCACTCTTCTCCACCCACATGCCCAACTCCCTTCAGCTTCTAGATCTAATGTTACCAGAAGGTCTTTCCTCTACAGGAATGTTCTGAGTGATCATTTTATTAAACATTTGTTTATTAACCTCTATTTGGGAAGTAGATTATGGGTAAAAACTTGAATGGACTTCAATTCATTTTAGTATGTGTCTCTCATACTTAGAAATTTTAGAAGTCTACGCTGGCTAATCAAATGCATTAACTTTCAGAAATGGCTGAAACTCCTTAGAATGTGGTCCAGGAAATCCCAGTCTAGTCCTAAAGCATAAGCCCCAGATCCCGAAGGAGTCACTCATCTCACTGAGGCTTCACAGGGCACAGGTGTCACTTTTTACTGTAGTCCCTTGAAAAAACCTATTTCCACCCGATGGGAGCAGTGATCCCACCCACTCCCCTTATAGCCCAAAGAACCATGTGGGTACCGTGCGGCTGGTTCCTGGTCAGCTGCTCCTCCAACCCACCTGAACAGGTTCCTCACCAGGCTTTTGTCCCACATATGGCAATATGTCCATTTTAATGTTCTTGGAAGATGCTGGCTGCTCTGATTTCTTACCTTGACCTGGAGCAGAAAGGCTTGGTACTGAAATGGCACCATCACTGGTGAAGGCTGAATACAGGTTGTCACTGGAGGGAGATGGCTTAAGGGGCTGTAACAGTTGATTCTGCCCCGTCTCTGGGATGTTGCCAGGAGCGGGGAGGGTCTGCTGCGGGTGCAAGACTGAAGCTGCACTCTGGCCAGACAGGTTACCTGCTAAAAGACACAGCGGCATGAGGGAACGTGCACAGCCTTGCAACCGCACCTGACAGGCACTGTCTTTCCTCCAATGTGTCCCACTGACGGATTAATAATGGGCCAAAAACTATAGGAGATCAAAGAGCAAGGGTCTCACTGACAGGAGGGGAAGTGGGATGTAGCAGGAGACTCAACAGGCAACAGGGCTACAGGACCCCATCCCTGAAGATGCTGAGCCATAGACAACTTGGATGATTCCAAGTCTAAGCTGAGTAAGAAGACTAGCATGTGCAGTGGACATGAGAGAATTCCACTTTGCAATCTCAGCATTGCCTTTTTTACCCTCTTATAAACACTGAGTTGGATCATGATACAAATTGGTTCCAGAGACAGTCTCTGCTTAGTCTTTCCTGTACATGTGTCAGATCAAGTACAAAAGAGATGTCGAAAATGATGTAGGGATTGGAGAGTAAGGCATATTTAAAATTATTCTTAAAAGGTGGCTTTCAATCATTAGCCAGGTGGCCTGAAATGGACTAACTTCTCTATTCCTTAGTAGCTAGTGGCTAGAAGTCCACGCAAAAAGAAGGTCAAAATTGGGATCAGAACCTGAATTAGCTGCTATAGCTTATCATCACATGTCTCCTAACAAACTGGTTCTCATGTGCTAGAGAAAAGCTTGGGGTCTCTGAAAGCTTCCAGAGAATGGAAAGCTGTTAAGTTTACAACTGCTTTCCAACATATTTATATTAGAACTGAAGAGCAAGTATGAGGTATAAACTTTTTTTAGCTGCTTTTACTTTTCAACTAGTTATCTGTTAACATTACCATAATTTCACCAAATGGTAAAAACTCGCTATCATAATAAAAAATAGGCAAACTACAATTCATTTCCAGAGATTATGATTTAACTATTTTTTTGATTATAAACACTAGCAAGTTCTTTATTCCAATACAGATAAATAAAACAAAAACTTTAGCCAAGGAAATTATCATATGACATACCCAAATACTTACATGAAATTTACATTCATCCCTGTTGTAATTATGACCAATTCATTCATTAAAAAGGAAGAATCTACCTGGACTTTACTAACAAGAACAATGAATTTTCTCTCAACTGCCTACGAGCTTGGTGAAATGTGAGCTCCACGAGTTAGCAGGCAAAGCTAAGTGTTTTATCCTCATCAACAACTATAAACGGAGGCAAAATGGATTACAAAGGAATAGGTCATAGCACTGACCTGTCTTCCATAAACTCAAAAGACGTTCTATAAATACGGGGAGTAGACAAGGCAAGGAAGCAAGCGTATTAGGGAAGTCAAACGCCTTCGAAATTTAACAAATGTTCCGTAGGTTATATACACATTTGGAGACAAAAACATAAGATGGGACACCCATGGCTGACCTGGTCCAGGGCTTTTATTCCCCAAGGAACTGCTGCGACTAGACTTGTTGCCTTTGCTTTTGGTGGGTCGCCTTCTTCTCCCTGCAAGGGGGGCAGCTGGGGGAATGATGACAGCAGGAGGAACCTTGCCCAGTTTGGTATACAAAGATTCAATTTCATGCTTCTGGCGACTCTGCAGGTCTTGAATCTCTTTAAGATGTCTATGAAAGACAACCAAGCATAATTCAAAAATATAACCACCTTTGTTCAAACAAGAATTAACAACATTATTTAACCTCCATTCACGTATTTACTCACCAGTGGATCCTTCCCCCAAATGTACTGAATCTAACTGCTGTCACCTTGTGATTCAAGTGTGTCAGCTCCTCTTGCTGGCCTGCGTTACCCAAGCCAAATTCCAGCAAGCTCCTAGCCAACCACAAATGGTTGGTGATGTGTTAGGACAAAGAGATTTCCTGACTTGGAAGCTCTACACAGGAACACTGAACTTGCGAACCGGACCCAGTTCATCAAACGTGACCAAGAAAACCTGCTATCGTAATCCATATCCCAGTGTCATTACCAGATTCATCTGGTAGACCAATAATAGCTAAGATGAGGTTCACAACGCAAAAGAGCCACTGACAACAATAACATGCTACGAGTAATGCCAAGGTGCTGAAGCAGTTCTGTAAGAACTACCTTCAGACAGCCAGCTCTTGTACACCCCACCCTCTAGCTCTGGGAGCCAGCTCTTCATACGGCTCTGCTGGTACCCTTTCACAGGAGAAACGCACGTACTTTTCTCGTAGCCGCCGCAGCTCTAACTTCAAGTCCTCATCTTCAATATCTGATTCATTGTCGCTGCTCATGTAAGAGGAGTTGAAGGAATGACTCAGGCCCTGGACAGGGAGGCTCTTTGAGCTCAGCTGCGGGGAGTGCGGACTCCCTGAGCCATCGTCCACATCCCGAGCGAGGAAGGCAGCCTCCAGGTCAGAGGACGGCCCGTTCAGATGTGAAGCCTCTGACAGTTCGGGCTTCTCTTTCTTTGGTATCACAGCAGGAAGAACGTCATGTCCCAAATCCAGAAAAGGAGGAGATACCACTGGTCCCTCCTTCTTTGCCTCAGTAATCTCGTCTTCGGTTCTTGAAACAGAGAAACGACCGACTTTGCTTGCTGTAGTTGTCACCTGAAAACGTCCAACCTTGGTTGGCTGCCCAGTTTCAGGAGTTTTACGGGCGCTACTATCTGGCATATCTGAAGAGACGCCACGGACGGCTATCCCATTGGGCTCTGGCCTCACCAGGGTACTCTCTGGACTACTGCTTGACAGCACTGAGGACTCTGAAGTACTGGATTCAAAATGAACAGACTTTACATCTTCTGACTTATTTTTACCCTCTTTCTGGGGATCATCCATTGCAACTGAAACCTGATGGAAAGAGACCAAAAGTGAATCACTTTATTTCCCAGTCTGAGTAGGCTGATTGTTTGCATAGCCCCTCCATCTCTGACTGTGAAAATAAACTGAATACCATTCACTGTAGAGCATGACATATCTATACTGAGATGTACAGATGAGATGTAGATTCTGAGTGGCTGGCTAAGCTAAGTAAGTAAATTATTTACTTTCATATCTCATGTTGTGCACAGGACTCAGATTACATCTTAATGAAAATATAAATAACAACAGGTCATGGAATATTGAAGGTTGCTTGTGAACAAGAAAAACTACAAAGATTAAATCCAATAAATGTTAAATGCCAGCTAAGCTTCAAGAATCAGCACAACTAGCTGGTGCTAAAAGAAGGATATAGATCGTTGTCCTAGTTCGACAATGTATTATAAATACAAACTCAGGGCGGTGACAAACTCTGAGAAACTCAGTTTACAAATGAGAAAAACATGACCTAATATCCCCAACTTCAATTGCTATCATGAGAATAATAAGAAAGCAGGTGTGAAAACAGAAAAAGAAAAAAAAAGATTTTCAAAGCTTGTATAGCCCTATGTACTAAGCCAGAAAATGTTCACTTGTTTCCCAACTGGGAAAATACAATTAGATGGTATTATTTGATGATGACTCAGTATTTTCACTTTGGAAATTAATCCTAAGAAAATTATCCTAAACATGGAAAATGTTTTTATATACAAAGACGTTCACTGTTACTTTACTTACTGTGTTGGAAAAATCAGAAACCACCTAATGACTGACAATAGGAAAATGGTTAGATATACCTACTACTAGATGGGAAAAAGCTACAAAGTATCAATATCATTCAGAGGAGAAGCAGGGCCAATTTTAGATATACACATGTACAGAGCAAAAGGAATAGAAAGAAACACACCCCAAAAAGTAATCCCAGGGGGGTGGGGTGGAAGGATGGGCAGACAGTGTGACTATCTACTGTTTTCTCTACTGTTCTAAATATTCTTTATTTTCTTTAATTAGCATGTATTATTTTTAAGAGAGGAAAATGATAAAGAGCTAAAAACTGCTTTATATAAAAGAAATATATCATTGATGGCAATTCGGTCCTAAAAGGTAGATAATAATTTTATTATATACACACTCCCCCCAAACTGGGAATCCCTTTTTTATTATATACACAATCCCCCAGCAGTGACTGTCTTACCTGAAATCGCCCCATCTTAAAAACACCAGTCCCTGAAGTGGGTGCTAGGATAGGACCTTCTGTGACTTGAGACACTGAAACAAGTACATGGAGGAGGAAAAGAACTTAAATCAGCATCTTTTTTTAGTTGGCTTCTTTTTGCTTCAGCCAGAAACACAGCAAAATGAGACTACATATCAGAAGAAGAAAGTTGTTACAGGTAAGGGAGATTTCCTTACCCCCCTTTCCCTGACCCTGTCCAACAAGGGGAAACAGTTACTGTTTGCTTTCCTACTAGACACCTTGAGTGTGAAAGACTGTATCGCTGTGAAACCCTCTACCTTCCCTTGTACACTCGCACAGAGGACATGGCACTGTTTGGAGGAATAAAAGTCACACAGCAGCAAGGCGGCTTCACGGCTTAACTCAAACATGAAGAGATACTATAAAAACTAAGGCTGGGCTTCCCTGGTGGCGCAGTGGTTGAGAGTCCGCCTGCCAATGTGGGGGACACGGGTGCGTGCCCTGGTCCGGGAAGATCCCACATGCCGCGGAGCGGCTGGGCCCGTGAGCCATGGCCGCTGAGCCTGCACATCCGGAGCCTGTGCTCCGCAACGGGAGAGGCCACAACAGTGAGAGGCTCGCGTACCACAAAAAAAAAAGACAAAAAACAACAAAATAAACTAAGGCTAACAGGAAATGACACTACAATTTCATCCTATGATTCAAAGGCAGAAATAAATGAAGCAAACAGTAAGATTTTTACCTAGGATACTAAAGACCCATTTTTTAATGAAAACCAGCTATGACAAACTGGTTTAGGCAACACTTAAGCAAAATCCTGGAGCAAGACAGTGTAAGTGGCAGAATCACTGGTAAGTAGTTTTGAGCCACTTTAAAGCCACCGAGGTCCTCCTCTTTAGGGACAATCACTTGTCTGAGTTTCTTTCTAGAGATAATATATATCAGCATTTTCTTTATTTTATACAACTAGTAGAATATTGATTTTGATATTTTCATTTAATGATGTAACTTAAGAGATCTTTCCATATCAGTCTCATTCTTTTTAATGGCTGCATAGTGTTGTAGTGTATGTATATACATATGAAAAATTAAAAAATGTACCATATTTTATCCAGGCTTCTACTCATGGAAATTTAACTTATTCCGAACTTCTTGTTACTATAAAAGTGCTCTAATATGTATATTCTTATAGATCTGTGAAATAAATACCTAAAAATAGAAGTATTGGGTTGGCCAAAAAGTTCATTTAGGAACCCAAACAAACTTTTTGGCCAACCCAATACTGAATCGCTGTCATTTAAAACACTGACAGACATAAACTGATCTCCAAAAAGGCTGTACCAAGTCACCAGTGGCTTTTAAACTTCTGAATTTACCAAGGACAGGTGAGAAATACAATCACTTGTAGTTTTATTCTGCATTTCTGTTTCATGAAGGAAGTTAAGTATCTTCATGTCTAAGTTTCTTTTTTTTCTGTATCTTTTGATTATTTCTTGGTCCATGCCAAATTTACAGAAATTCTTTGTATTAACAAAACTAGTCCTTTTTGTGATACGAATATACACCACACACATTTCCCAGTTTTCCATTTATCTTTGGACATAACAGTACTTTTTCTCCCCATGCAGAAATTTAAAATCTATTAATGCTTCTGGGTTGGGGATTAAATGTAATAATAACATCTTTCTCTATATCAGGGAGCAGCAAACTATGATCTGTGGACCTAATTTAGCCCACTGCTTGTTTTTATAAATAAATTTTATTGGAACACAGTTAAACTCCTTCCTTTATTTATTATCTATTACTCCTTTTAGGCTACAATATGTTGGATACTTGAGTAGCTATGACAGAGACTGTATGACCAGCAAAACCTAAAATATTCCCTTCCTGGCCTTTTACAGAACAAGTTTGTCAACCCTGCTCTAGACAATTGGAAAAAAAAAAAAGATTCCTTTTGTTTTTGTACAGTCCTATTTTATGAGCTCATTTTCCATCTTTGTTCCATTTTGAATTTACTTTGGCCTAGGCTAGTGATCTATCTTTACTTTTTTCCAAATGGCTGTCCAGTTGTCCCAAACCATTTACTGAAATATCCCCTTTTCTCACTGATTTGAAAGGTCACCTTTTTCATTTTCTACATTACATTTTAGTTTGTCCATTTCTAGACTTTCTAATCTGTTCCACTGACTTTCAAGTCACTTCTTTTAAAATGAGAGCCAATTCAGATTGTGACTGCCTTGAAAATAATTTACTTTAGAAAGGTTTTAAGTGAAATTTAGCACTTAAGGAAGACAGGAAGAAGAACATTCAGGTAATCTTATTAATAGTTGCTCAGGGAATTACATTTATGTCAGGTGGTGTTGAGGAGAATGGATATAATAAAAAGGGAAAAATATTATTAAGCATGAGCTATATAAAATTACATTAAGCATATCTCAATTATTTCACTTTTGATTATAAATGATTCTGAAGGAAAAGGCAACAAAAAATAAGTGTTACATTTCCCAGGTTCTGTGGGACTGATGGTGAAAAGAGATTTACAACAAAACTTTATAGCGCTAGTAGTTGATAATGAACTTATGACTAAGCACATGGTGATAAAAGTTCTAAGAAAACATTTAAGTTGTTGGTATGGACAATTTTTACAAAATTAAGTTGGAAATGTGCCTTTTTAAAAAAGAGATATTTATGGACAGACCAATTCTAGAGACTCCAGAAACAGATTAAAATGTTTGGGGGCTTCCCTGGTGGCACAGTGGTTAAGAATCCGCCTGCCAATGCAGGGGACACGGGTTCGAGCCCTGGTCTGTGAAGATCCCACATGCCGCGGAGCAACCAAGCCCATGCGCCATAACTACTGAAGCCTGTGCTCTACAGCCCATGAGCCACAACTACTGAGCCTGTGTGCCACAACTACTGAAGCCCACATGCCTAGAGCCCATGCTCTGCAACAAGAGAAGCCACCGCAATGAGAAGCCCGCGCACCACAACAAAGAGTAGCCCCTGCTCACCGCAACTAGAAAGCCCACACACAGCAATGAAGACACAACACAGCCAAAAAAAAAAAAATAATGTTTAAACTGATGATGTGAAATCTTGCATCTGTATTTCTACCATCCATGCTGTTCAAACTTATCTATACTTCTATACATCTCAAAAGCCAAGAGGTGGCCAATGAATTAACTTTTATAAATATGCTTGAATTTCCTTGTATCTCTTACCAAGGATTTGGCTGAGCTAATAATAAAAGGGTCTTACGCTAAGAAACTATCATTACTCCCTGGCATGCTACCCCTCAAAAAAAAAGTAAAAAATTCACAACTTTGCTGATATT
Organism: Lagenorhynchus albirostris; assembly: GCF_949774975.1. Taxonomy (NCBI): domain Eukaryota; kingdom Metazoa; phylum Chordata; class Mammalia; order Artiodactyla; family Delphinidae; genus Lagenorhynchus; species Lagenorhynchus albirostris. The sequence continues at coordinate 101,803,167 of NC_083105.1, read as the reverse complement.
ACATGCTCTCAATATTAGTATCAATGCTCCTCAATCATGAAATACATAAAAATGTTGTTCAACACGGTCTCAAGTACACCTACGAACTCTCGAGAATGTGTCTTTGACATAGTAACCTCTACCATCAATTACAGGAAGGTCTGGAAGTGGGAATACAGAGGAAGAAGGATGCTTCTCACCATCCTTCTGAAGCTGGGCTCCTGCTTCCACAACTGCTGTTGGAGCCACCACGGACACGGGCTGCAAACACACACAGATACACAACATCTTTAGCATCAGTGACTTAAAAAGAGTGACTTTATAACCTAAAAATAAGTCTGAGGTAAAGAAAGACAGGCATTTTATAGATTTTTAAAAGAAATTTTGAGTCTTAACCTCTCCAAACTGCTTTTTTAATTTTTCTCATGGAATGCTCAAAAGTATAACTTGGATATTCATAGAAAAAGTAGTTTTAATCAGAACATTATTGTGTCACAAGCCTAAAAGGAAGAAGTTAAGACTTCGAACTTAAAGTATAGCCTCCTCCAAAGCATAAACACAAAGTCCATAGAACTGATCGGTGGTATGATTGTAACCACAGGTAAGACAAGAAAAGTGTCTCCCAAATCAAATTTTTTCCATAGTTACACTACTGGGTCAGTGGTACTCTTTCATTCATCGTCTCATTTCTGTCGACTGGAACAAGCAAAGACTCTGATTAGGTGTTAAAGGTATTAATAATGGTCTAGGTTACAGCTTATATTCCAGAAATATAATATATTAGGGTTGTGGGGAGATTTTATCAGAACTCACACCAACTGCAGACGTCAGCACAACGGTCTCTGGACTGAGCGTTCTTCTCAGCTGAGCATCCAGATCTCCCAGGGGCTGCTGGGGCTGAAGGACACAACACAGTGAGCACAGCCTCGGGCACAGCCAGAGCCAGCTTACACAGGACACACTGCTTCCTGCTTCGGGGCCACACAACATAACACGCGTCTGCTCACTCAACATTAAACTCAAAAATATCCTAAGTTCAACTTAGTTGTAACTGCTTGAATGAATTACCAAGCTCTCAAAATTTTACTGTCAAGTTCTCAAGCCACAGAAAAATTCAGTTACATTTATGTTTTTACAGTTTTGAAGTCTTCTTTCTTACCTTCTATGTTTGATGTTACTTAGAGATAGAAAAGTTAACTATCTGTCCTCTCCTTAAAAATATATTCTGAAAAATGTATCAAGATTGATTGGTAGATTAACTGTATTGTTCCCTATTTTCTTTTTCAGTTGGGCACATCTTTCTGAGAGCCTGTCCTTATGAATAAAAGATGGCATCACCATACTCTGTCACTATCTTGGCTTCTATCTACCTCTGCCTCTCCAGCCTTCATCCGTGCTTCTCCCTCTATGTGCAGCAGCATCCACTTACCCTCACCCACTACGTATCTAATTTGCAGTTTCTCATCACATTTTGGGCCCTCTTAGGAACTGGAATACATGTTTTTAATGAGAAAATAGGTTCAAGACTTTCACAATGCATTTTTTTTTCAAAATTTAGCAGCCGATGGAATGGGTTCTCTATTGGAGTTATTACTTTATTATGGCAAGTTCCTTAAATTACGTTTTACTGTACATCTGGGATTAAAGAAGTAGGATAAATTCAGACTTCAAGTTAGCAATTTACCATGTTTTTCTTATATCTTATTCTAAAATAAATTCCTAACTTATTTTCAATGTTTACTAGCCTGCCCCATGTCAGAAGTTTTTTCATAGTTACAATGGGATCATACCAAGTACTTTATTTATGGGAATTCAACTAATGTGTAGGGTCGGGGGTAGGGTGGGAAAGGGAAATAATAATTTAAATAGTGCAGGCAATTCTGACCCGTAGTGAGCAGAACTGAGTGTGAGATGGGAATCTCACATTCACGTCACCGGTCTCAGTTCTTCTCGGAGCAGTCTCACGTTAGCTGAGCTGTGTGGTTTTTGTACTTTAAGATATAATACCTGTTTTTTATAAACATGACCCTTACACCCAATTACTTCATTAGGTGGTCACTGAAAAAAAATGTCAAACATTCAAGAGAAAACAGGTTGTACTGAACTCGGAGAAAAAGGGCGTTACCAGTTATCAGGGTGGTAGCCTTTCCTCAGGAACTTTCAGTTAATTTTGATGACATATAATTTTTTACTTCCACAATGGTCTAATCTTTCACTGCTCTACAAAGGTATGAATGACAGAGGAATTATATTTCTTTTGGCAAACTGTCACATTTGCTATCTTCTTTTTTCGTAAGATATGAAAAAATATTAATATCAAATGATTTTTAGATGATTTGCTTCTTACTTTAAGTAGGGCCTGTATCATCAGCTATGGTGTTTTAAAAGAAAGTTTTTACTAAGTCAAAATCAAATAGGAGCCAGAAGGCAAGATCGTGCAATGGAGAATTTAAATGAGCTTGTGAAAGAAAGCAGAGGAACAAAAAGAAATCTGCCAAGTCTTGGGGCACCTGCGTTAGTGAAGGTCCTGGAAAAGGTGGCAGCTGCTCGCTGGGTGGAGTACCAGCTGGAAGTTCAGTGCCCACTGGCAACACCTACAGACACGAAGGGAAATTCAAGTCCATGAGACACTAAGAGTAAAGACTGCACACTGGAGAGCAAACCAACTAATTCAAATGCAGAAGCATAAGAATAAAATGTATCTAGTTAAGGCAAGCTTCTCACCTGGGTTACACTCTGGTATCTACCTTAAAAAAAGGACATTATAATCATGATACTATTACAGGGGTTACTATGACATACCAATAAAACGAACAGAAAAGTTTAGTAGAAGGCGATCCCCTAGTGAAAGCAGAGAGAACAAAGGCTGTTTAGACACAAGAGGCACAGTCCAGATACTCCTGAGCCTCTTATTTGGTACAGTATTATCAGGCTTTCCTGGGAAAACAAAACAGTTCAGAAATAACCATGGGGCAGGTCTGATAACCAAAGGCATCAGAAATCTAATACTATCAAGTAATCTGTATTTTGTCTGAGTGAAGCCTCTATATTACTCTGCTGTAAAAAGAATCTCACATCAATGGCAATGCAGAAAGATGGGCAAAGCATACAATACAGTAGGAGAAACACAGCCTTGTTATTTGGAGATGAGAGACTGAATATGGCAGAATGAGAGGAAGCCACCATAGCAGAACCAAAAAACACTTTCTAGTTATTTTATCCCTAGCATTAGATTAATTTCTCCTCCACCACATCGAAGTCATCACCAACTTCCAACTTTTTATAAACCTCAAATTGTACATCTATGGAATCTGAGCAAGGCAGAAAATTTGCTTCATTCTCATGGAAACAAAAACTGTGAACTGCTGTTACTATGTACAATCGCCAGCAGAAACACTCAGCTCCCTTTTGGGAAACGGATTTCTTCAGTCTGTACCAATTCAGAAATAATGCTTGTATTTTACCTAACTGTTATATACACTCTTAGAAAATCTTACAACATAATTAACCCCCAATCCTGCCATATTTCATAAAAAAAAAAAAAAACCTCATGCTCACGTACATACATCCTAAAATCACCTTCAATCAATTTATTTAATAAATACTGAGTGCCTACCACAAGCTAGGCATCTTTATAACTATACTGCAAGGCTGTATTGTTAAAAGTGTACTTTTGGGGGAGGGGGAGAAGAGTGATCTTATTTTTCAAACTATTTCAAAACAAGAAGCTTACTGGAGGCTTAGTTAAAGGTGGCTTTGGTGCAGCAGTTCCAGGTTTCACTCCTGGTACAGCGCTGACTGGGGTGGAAACTTGCCCAGGAGTGACCGCTGGTATAACTGACGAACCAGTTGTTCCTAAGGGCAAACTGGTTGGTGGTAAGCAAGTACTCGTAGTGGAAGTCATGAGTTTGCTTGGTGCAACGGCAGTGGTTGGGAGGCCTGGTGTGACAGTGGTCTCCATGACGAGTGACGTGTCCAGCGAGACAGAAGCATGCTGAGCTCCAGATGAGCTGTGCTCACTAAAGAGAGACCGCAGTTTTTCCTCTAAAGTCTTTATGTCATCAATCCCAGGAGCTTTGGGTTGGGTATCAGCATCTATTTCAGGACAGTGAGTATGGGGCTGGTTGGGAAGCAAAGCTGGTTGAGGTTGACTATGAATTAGTGTCTGCTGTACGGCAGGCACATTGGCAACAGGTTGTACCAAAGGTGGGATACTAGCTTGGGGTAGTAAAGGTGTGGAAGTAGGTCCTGCCTGGGAAAGGGCAGGAGTAGAAGCCACAGCTGATGGGATGACCAAAGGATGAGCCACACCAGGCTGAGAAACAGCACTAGATACCCCTGCCCCCAGGGAGGAGGGAGAGGAAGATGACGCGGGGAGGGACAAAGCCAATCCGGTCATGCTGCTATGAGATATCTTATCCAGTGCGTGCGCACTAACCACTACAGTCTCAGCTCGAGTAAGAGCAGAGGTGCTGCTGCTGGGTGGAAGGGACGGCTGTGCAGCTAGACTCGGGACTGGAGCGGTTGCCGACACGGATGTTAGCGTGGCTGTCCCAGCCATGCTGCCTGCCACCTGCTGCGACGATACAGGTGAAGGCTTAGCGCCTGGGGCAGCAGCACTGCTCACTGCAGAGGCTGCCGTCACTGAGACTGGTACAGAGGGGAATGTGCCTGTACCGGAAACAACGCTCCCAGGTGTGGGAGCCTGAACTGACTGGGATGTCGCTGATACTGAGATGACTGCAGGCACTGTGATGCTTGACACCACACTGGAAAGTATCGGGGATTCAGATGCAGATGGTACAGGGAGACCACTGGAGGGTATAACACCTGTGCAGGTGGCAACTCCAGCAATCCCCTTTTCAGTGGGCACTGCAACCTCAGACTGAACGGCTGATGCGGAAGCGTCACTAAGAGGGCAGCCCGTGGCAGGGGCTGACGCTGAGGGTACGGCTGCCGCTGTGGCTGGAGCTCCAGCAGGGCTGATCACGGAAGGGGGCACTGCTGGGAACGCTGGCCCCATCGGACGGAAGTTGGCAGGTGCTGTGCTCGGCCCTTCTGCCATTTGCGTATGTCTAAGTTCAGAAAAGGCCTGCTGTAGACTAAGGGATGAAGCAGAGTGAGACAAGCTCATTCCAGCACCAGCAGATGTAGAAGCAGCAACTGCAAAGGAAAATAAAAACTCAGAATCAGTTCTTTTTAAAAAGGTGGGTTCAAAAGACTGTCTGAACAATCTACTTTTGGGATTCCCAACAATGCCACATACCAACAAGGTAAAAAACCTCCCCCAAGGACATGATAGGCTCTAAAACGGCTAAGTGATATAGCAGTTCCAGCAAAAGAAATGATCTTGTATGAATATCTATTTCTGAAAAAACACGGAGTAACCTCAAACGATATACAGCAGCGCTAAATGGAGATACAAACACACAGTGCTGAATCTACACAGTATCAGTCACACGGGCTGTAACTAGTATGGCCACCCTTCTGTGCCCTTTTGCTCAAATCCTCTCTATTCATCACCTATTTCCCTGTCTCCAAATGTTTATCTGTTGGTCAGTCTCAATTTTCTACTATTCTTTATTGTCTATGTCATCATTTGAACTACTGCTTGATGACCAAGCTTCCAATAAAGGAGAGACACAGGATTTATTTATGTATGTGGTAGAAGCAATTCCTTACCTGTATCTGATACTTCACTGAAAATTTTTGATTCTCGTAATCGACTTTCTGGCACAGGACTTACTATAAACCGTCTTCCGGCAGAATGAACAACTTGAGTTAAAGAACTGGTAGGAAGGCCTGCTTAAAAAGAAACAAACCATTTAATTGCATTATTATTATATACATTGTCACTCACACAAAGCTTCAAGATTCCATTATTAGCACATAACTTCTTAGGTCAAAGGTAAGAACAAACAATGGAAAGAAAAAATCACCTATTTGCTGTGGCATGGAAGATGCAGGAATTGGTTGTTTGAACTCTTCCAATTTCTACAACAAACAAAAGTGATTAAATTCATTCTCTCACTCAATCTTAATGAGCAGGCACTAAGCAAATCGCCACATGCAAAAAGAACATAAATGTTGATAATCTCAGTTACAGGTGTAATGTGGTACCGCTGGACATCGTGCAAGGCAAATTTAGCAAATATTTAACATAAACAAAGCTTCACTACAGGAACGGTGAACCTACTTGAGAGCCTGCAAAGCCATAGTCATCCTTTCCCTGGAGACTCTCCAATCCCTGGTCACCCTCTGGCTCCACACTGACGTCCTCACTGAGCATTTCATCAGCTTTTTCAATAATATCCCGCACTTGTTCCACAAATGCCTCTCTCTCCATTGCCAGAATAAAGTCATTGTTCACCTGTCAAAGAAATGTGACATCAGCTTAATTAGCAGTGTTCCCCAAGCTTTAGGTCATTCAATCACCACTTCCATGACTTCTGTCCTATCTGCACACCACCTGTATTATTATTTAGTTAATATGTAAGTTAGTTCTTCAATACCTAGTTAGACATGCCCTACACAAAAGCACCTCTAAATCACAGGTTTGGTGTGCTAGTTATAGTCACACTGAAATAAATATTTAACTGTCAAAATAGTTTACAAAATATTGCATATTTGCCTAGGGCAGTGGATATGAAGATAAAGTATGAAGGAAAAATTCGGAACTCCAAAAACAGACATACCATAATTGTTGCTATCTCCTCAGGGTTGTCACCATCTAAATCAAATTTGAATGTAACCATTTTCCGATTGTGAGTCTCTAATTGACATTCTACTACCCGGTCTCCTTTATTTGAAACCTGAAAAGAAAAAAGAAAAGGTACTTCATATCTCAGAAGAACCATGCTCAGATCTGTTACTGAATGTGACAAAGTAACATAGGTTATCACTTGAACTTAAGCCGAATGTTACCACTATTCCTTGAAGCACTGCTACTTTGCCTCTTAAACTAGGAGCAAGAAAACCTTAAGAAAATATCAGCCTTTCAGCTACTTACACATCTTCCACTGAAGGGTCTGGTAAGAATGTAAGATCTTTGTTTTACAAATAAAAACTCTCTGTATTTTTTTTTTTTAGAAATATGGAATTTAACAGTATCATTTGGGTGATACAAGATCCTAAACTTTCATCAATACACCCAAGCCTTAGAAATATTTAAATGGTATGAACTAACTATATGAAACCCAGAAGTCAGCAATACTTACATTCAAAATTCTCAATTTTGGGCGTGAAGTCTTTTCATGACGAGAGCGACTTCTTACAGATTTGCGATAATGCCGTTTGGTAGTTCTCCCTTCATGCCTTCCACTGGATGATGGGACATTCTCATTGCCGTCACTCATACCTGAAGCAACATCTGAATGTGCACTTCGGAAAAAAAAAGTTCAGTTTACGATGAGATTTAAAGGTGAGACATTTTAAAGTTTCCTACCATCCTATCCACCAGTCAAGAAAGGAGAACTGTACTGTCACATACCTGTCTACAGAAGAGACCAGCGTAGCAGGCTGGGCAGGCTGTGGCTGAGCCACTGGAACGGGCTCTGGAGGAGCCACCTGAGAGACGCCCTGAGTGCTCTGTAAACAGAAAGGATAATTCACACCTTGGCAGTAATATACTTTATTTATTGTCGACCATCCCCAATACGCTACTCTTCCTTTCCTTATCCCTCCCCTAAGTCCTAGAAGCACTACATTTACTAATAATTCTTAATATTCAGCATCTGCAGACAGTCATCTTAAAATTGCAAAGGAAATTTCTAAAGCTAGTCTCTGGTACAGACTGCACAGTGTGTCATCAGCCAAAACAGCTGCTAGTTAGTGAGAAACTACAACCTGCCGTGCAGCCAGCATCTCACCAGAATGTGCAACAGGGCAGGCAGAGCAAAGTGCAAAGACAGCTCAGAGCTTTCTCCAAGAGGGGCAAAAATGATCACCGGGAGCACAGCAGGGTAAGGTATTCTGGTGACTTGCCAATGGCAGGAGTTTGTGAAAGGATAAGAACAATGGCTGAAGGGCTAGCTAAAGAAGTGAAGTGCTAGCAGCGTTATCTCCTCCAAGGCACACTCACTTCCCAACAGAACAGCCAGTGGCAACAAGGCCCCACACTGGCATTTCACTTGGCTGCAAGAAGAAGTCATTCAGAAGTTAGTTCGCAATAGTTTCCAAGTGCATTCTAAACCAGGGAAAACTGTATTTCTCCTTTGTCATTTTTATCCCATTATACATATAGTTTAGACATAAACATGCAGGAATTCCATTTACCTCCAGAGCTGCTTGCTGGGAGGATGTAGTGGGGGCTTGTGCTAAACTCACTGCTGGCTGGGACACTTGAACCTGTCCTCCTATACTGCCCACAGGAACCAAAAGGCTTGATTCCACATAAGGCTGCACCACTGTAGGAAAGTAACCTGGTGCAGCCAGTGCTTCTGCCGGCATGGGAGGGGACAGGACTGTAGAAGGAATGCACACAGAAGCCACGCTGGAAGAGGGAGCAAGATTTGAGTCTCCTGGGTACTGTGCTGGCAGTCGAGGTGGGAAGCCCTGTGACAGAAACGAGGAAGGGGAATTAGTGCAGGTTGGGTCATCAAATGAGTAAAACAGCAAGACAAGCAAGAAAAAAAAAAGAAAAAAAAAAAAGGGAACATAGTGAAGAAAAGTAGCCTGATCTTTTTCTAATAATTTAAAGAAGATTCTTGAAATGAAATGGTTAACTGATTTCAATTTAGGGGACAGGACTGTACACAACTATACTTTTAAGTTGCTATTTTTTTCCCTCCTGGAGACTATTTAAATAGGAGGAATAGACATAATTCCTTCTAGAAAATACCTACTTTCTACCCAATCAAACAGGAGAATGCAAAAACTCTTCAAGGTATCAGTCATTCCAGTCATATAATGACTTGCTAATATTCTAAATCTAAACCCTGAAACTTTTTACTGATACCATGTCGGCTACCCATATTTACTCTTCCCATAAAAAAAAGCCTGATATATTCTATTATTAGCCATATCTAGCTTTCAATCAGCTTACACTGAATATTGAGAGAACCATTTTTCTCCCAAGAGATGTCTTGGGAAAAATGGAAATGAGTCATCAGACATCATCGCCCTGTCCTTTCTCAGAATTTACTATTTTAGCATCTCTGGTTGAGATCAGCAACTTTTGTTATTGTTAGTTATTCTGATATTCAGTTATTAGGTTTTTAAGTCCTTGATGTTCTATCATTAGAACCAAACCCTCTGGTGCCCTCCTTCTCACCAGCCAACACGGTACCTGGTAGAGAACATCTCCAGAGGGGAGTGGAGCCTCAGCAGTCTGCCCGAGGTTAGCGGCTATCCCCATGGACTGAACTGCTGGCTGCAGGAGCTGCGGGTGAGCCTGACTTGGCAGCTGAGTCACAGGCTGCAGGAGGGTGGGAAGCTGACTAGGGACCACAGCGGGTCCCCCTGGGACTGCAGCTGCTGGAGCAGAGGAAGCCAAGGTAAGCAGAGGCTGATTAATGCCAGCTGCCATGGTGACAGGAAGCGAGGAGAAAGCTGGCTGAGGAGCTGAGGGGATCTGAGAAACAGAGTACTGGGGGAGTGAGGAAGGCGGGAGTGGCTGTCCCACAGGGAGGAAGTGAGCACCAGAATGGACTGGAACGACTGAGGGCTGTGTCGCAACTGGGATCTGAGGTTCGCCTTGGATAGTTGGTACTGGCTGGGAAACTGGAAGCTGGGAAGGTAAAGAAAAACAAAACAGACAGACTTTAAAAAAAAAAAAGCAAGGCTGCCAAAAGCAAGACTTATGTATTAGCCAAAAGGAAAGAAAATTAAAACAAACACCAAACCCTTGCATACATTAGTGTAAGTTAATGTGCCACATAAGAGCAGGGAGAGGACAACAGGAGACAGGGAGGCTGACAGACTGGCTGCTGTTTCAAATCTTTTGTGGCAGGAAATTTTGCTCATGCTTCATCGTTCAACAACAAAGAGAACCCTTCCATATGAAAGGTTGTTTTCTTTACAGCCTGGCTGAGATATGTTTCACATACCATAATCCACTGGTATGTTTGCTGTCACTAAATCTACAACTGATACTACAGTGATGACTGAAATTCAAAGGACTTCCTTCCCAGTGGAGTTAGAGCTCATCCATAGTGCTTCCACAATTCTTAAGTCTAACACAGGCCTGTAAAAGTAGGTCTAATTACTATATTTCACTGATTGTACGATGCAATCATCCCTTTCCACCACCTGGTCATTTTAATGTTTATGACATTAAGATATATCTTACAATTAATGGTATGTCAGTTCTCAGTGTTACATAAAATAATGGTGCATTTTACAATGGACAGTATCTCAGATGTGATGAAATATGACAAAAACAATACAAGCACAAGCTGCCCCGATGTTAAAGCTGAAAAAAGGTCATTCAGAAGAGCTTATCTTCTACAGGGTTACTTTTCTTTCTTTTTTTTTTTTTTAATATTTATTTATTATTTATTTGGCTGTGTCGGGTCTTAGTTGCAACACACAGGATCTTTAGTTGCAGCATGCGGGATCTAGTTCCCTGACCAGGGATCGAACCTGGGCCCCCTGCATTGGGAGCACGGAGTCTTAGCCACTGGACCACCAGGGAAGTCCCCAGAGTTACTTTTCAAGTGACTAGAAGGATAACTTAGAAAAAAAAATCATTCCATATAAGGGTTTTTTATGACTTCAGAAGGCAATGAAGGAAGGAAACAATGCATAAATCTACGTGAAAACACAGCATTAACTGCAAACCTAGAATGATAGGTACAACTGACAATGCTAGAAAATGTCATAGGTTCAATTACTACAGCACCTTTATCAGTTCTATACCTGTCAAACTGATTTTAGGCTGATAAACCTAAAAGTTAAACATTTTTGGATTATTGCTGCTGTATATACACATTTATATTAACCAATGCATATACCCAAAAGAAGCAATTTTCACTTCATTTCTGCAGTGAAAATAACCAATTTTCACCATTAGGGAAGGTAGAAGTCATGTGGCACTCCTTTCTAGAAGTTAAGCGTTCACCTGTTTTCCTGCTGACACATGCGAAAAGGACTGTGGAGGTTGAGGCTGACTTGTGGGCTGTGCAGTCATGGCCTCGCTGGAGGCTGACATCTGGGGAAGTGAATACTGCGCTGTCTGCTGAGAGGGGGTTGTCTGCTGCACTCCTTGCTGCTGAGAAGAAAACCATCACTCAGTTTTATTTCAAGTCATTAACAGCATGTTTCTAAGGAAGTATGTTTGCCTATCAGTGTCTGTAAAAGATGGCAATTTTAGTAATCAAGACATGCACAAACCCAAATTCACCAATTCCCCTTTTTACACATCTTTCTTTTTCATCTGGTGTTCTTTATTTGTGATGGTACAACCAAGAACTAACCCATGTTTCAAAGTTTGAGTCACCACTGGTTCTTCACCTAATAGGCTCCCTGCCCCAGTAGCAGCTCAGGTATTTATAAACACCTTCAGACACCATGTCCAAACAGACCCTCTCTTCTCCAAATTCCTCCCTCTTTGTTCCCATTTCTTGATAGCAGCTCTCACTTTGGTCCTATATTAAACTAATCCAATCTCTTCCTTTAATCTCTTTCCCTTCATCTATCAATATTTCATCAACTGTGTAATTAATTTGCTTAAAGAATAGCTTTGATAACGGCTACAAAATGGGAGAAAAGCATTGAATTTTGAACGTCAGCTTTACCATTTACTAGCTGTGATACCTTAGAGATTGCTCATTTTACTGCCAAAATGAGGTTTCCTTCTTTGAAAACAAGGACACTGTCACTCAACTCAACGTACGGCAAAGGGAATGTCATCTGGAAATCAAGCATGTGCTAGGCACTCTGGTATAATACACCTAAACTTGATGAATGGCATGTAATTGTACCCAAACACTAAATTTTGCAATAAAATTAATGGCCCCCTCTAGCCTAACAAAAATCTGAACTTCATAGCTGACTTTCAAGCCTCTTTAATACCTATAACTAATTTAAAATTTTTAATTTTTTTTTTTTTTTTTGGCGGTATGCGGGCCTCTCACTGTTGTGGCCTCTCCCATTGCGGAGCACAGGCTCCGGACGTGCAGGCTCAGCGGCCATGGCTCACGGGCCCAGCCACTCCGAGGCATGTGGGATCTTCCTGGACCGGGGCACGAACCCGTGTCCCCTGCATCAGCAGGCGGACTCCCAACCACTGCGCCACCAGGGAAGCCCAAATTTTTAATTTTTAAATACAAAAACAATACCTGTTTGTAATAAAAATTTTAAGCAATATATTAGATTAATAGAGTTAAATGAAAATACCCAACCTCATTTCTCCACAGGCAATCACAATTAGTGGTTTGGTGCATCGACTTTATGAATTTTCTTCTATGCATAAGTGGTCATTTACACACAAGTTGATTTTGTTTTTAAAAACAAAACAAAAACACACCCGTTTTATAAATACTGTTCTCTGACATGCCATTTTCATTTTATTTATCAACGGCACTGATATCCTAATGATGAACACTTTGGTTGATTGAATTTTTTGTTATTTGAAATAATGCTACAACCAATGATAGCCTTTAGCAGCCTTGGCAGCCTTCAAACATATAATACAGTATTATCAACTACAGTCACTATGCTGTACATTGCATCCCCAAGACTTATTTATTTTTGTTTTTATATCTATTATGCATCTACCCACCTTAACAAGCATCCTAGATTTTGTTAGGTGATAATCTGCAAATAATATTTTTACTTTCCTGATATTTATTCCTCATTTCTTTCTTATTATACGAATTAAAACCATCAAAAGAATCCTGAAATGTAATAGTGACAGTAGTCATGTTTGTTTTATCCTTATTTAGCTCTGATAATGTATTCTTAACTTAAAAAAATTAGAACAAATGGCTGAATTATATAAAATTTATTTTCAGCAACTAAGATATATCATATGTATCCAACTATAAGGCAGCTCTGAATATAAGACAATTTTGCCCATTTTCCCACTAAGAAACAAGAACCAAGAAAGTAGAAAACCTTTTTGGTTAACTTGAATATATTTAAACTTTAAGGAATTCACCGTGAACTATCTACAGTTATCTAAGTCATTAATTTTCATACCTAAATAAGATTGTCTTTTATATAAATATACTAATTCAGAAATGTTGCTCCCCTTGCCTCATTCAAAATCTTCACATGTAATTATACATCAGCATTTTTATCTTCAGGGAAGCTACACTATGAATGATCTCGCTTTTCTGGCGCATAACATAGTACTTGTTCTTTAAGTTGTGTCTTGAGATAAAATCTGCAGTGACAAGCATCTGCTTGATTATTAGTATTAGGACAGTTCTATTGTTTTTGCAATTGTCTTACAGGTGTATATTCATGTAACCTTTAAGTGATCTTTAAATGTTATTTACAATGAAACTGGAACAGTGAAGTTGTTCCCCTAAGGACAAAATCTATGTTTAATGTCTTGGCATATATAAAACCAATTCTGTCAGATATTGCCTATAAACATTTCCAACTACATACACCCTTTAAGGTCCTTACAGGCACACTTGTTCTCAACAGTTTCACTTTATTCCATTAATATTTTTTTGTGTTATTGTTCAAAGCAAAGACCAGTAAGAGCCCCGTGATGTGAGCCTGATGAGAGTTTGACCAAGTGGTGATCTCCCTTCTTCGTAAAGGTTCAATCTGAGCAAATCCCCTGCCCCTTATATTTGGGCGCAAAATTACTTCTCTCCCGCACCCCCTTCAACGCAGACCCTTGCTTACATCACAATTTGGACTCAATCAGCTCTTTCCTGAACTCACACCTTCACTTATTTGTTTTTTGTTTTAGGCCGTGCCACGTGGCATGTGGGATCTTAGTTCCCTGACCAGGGATCAAACTAGTGCCCCCTGCATTGGGAGCACGGAGTCCTAACCAAAAGTCCTGACTTATCTGTATTCTAGCTACACTGAACCCAAGGTTTATTTGTTTCTGTCTCACAGCTTTCTACCTTTGTGCCTTCTACCTTGCTTATACTGCCCCCCTGCCCTTTTCTTTGGGCCTAGAATATTCCTTATCCTTCATCTGAATCTAACTCATAATCAGAGTCCAGTTCAAATGCTCTTTCATAAACCTACTGATATCCCCCTCCCTGCTCAGAAGAGATATAGTCTCCTCCTTTCATGGAGTCAGACTACTTGGATTTAAATTCTTTCTTTTAGAAGTTTGGGTAAAGTACTTAGCGTCTCCAGATCTCGTTTCAGCTTTCCCATCTGTACAATGGAAATAATGATAGTACCTATATTTTATATGATTCATAGAAGGATTGAATAAAAACACAGGTAGATTGCTTTGCACACTATATATGTTAGCTATTATCCTTACTCGTTTTGTAGGAGTTGACGTATATTGTTACCAGATTATTCAGGCTCCCTGAAAGTAGCCTTATATGATCCATCTTGGTAGTCCATCAGTGCCTAGCACATGGTACTTCAGAGCATGAACTCAGTTAGGAAAAAACTTTAATTAGTTGTCTCTGTGTGTGTGTGTGTGTGTGTGTGTGTGTGTGTGTGTGTGTACTGTCAAAAATGAGCAGTTTTATAAACATATACCCTCACTCCTTGCTTAGAATAATTGAGGGTGTGTGTGTGTGTGTGTGTGTGTGTGTGTGTGTGTGTACTGTCAAAAACGAGCAGTTTTATAAACATATACCCTCACTCCTTGCTTAGAATAATTGAGAGGCATGTATGCCAGTTATACATTAAAGCATTTATAGAGAAGTGGCACCTCTGGATAGGACAGGAGTATATGGTTTTTTTTATTTTTGCACAATCACACTGGCTAATAATCAACACTTTAGCCAAACAAGTACTGTTTAGCATAGCAACTTGGCATCATGCTTTGCATAAAACTGCCTCTTGAAAACAGCCTGTGACCGTGTACTATCTGTTGGACAAAGGTGCTTGAAAAAAATGTTCATGAGCCTCAGTTGAACAAAAAGTAAGAGATACCTACAGACTCTACATGTGCCCTATGGATGAAATTATTAAGGAAGCAGGGTAGCTCATGACCTTTCGTGGCAGCAAAATACTCAGATTTCCGGTAGGAGAAAGTTATTTCTGGTACCTCCTGAAGACACGATATACCACTAGAAGAGATTCTTGATAAAAACGTGAAAAGAAGCAATCCTTCATTCAGTATATTTCAGAAACACAAGAAATAAAGTAAATTTCAGCTAAAGTTCATCTCTTTCCTCACATTAGTAAAATTAGAGAGATTGTTTCCTACGGTGGTGTTGGGACGTGACGGTAAGCAAAACGAAAATCAGATCTAAAAACAGACTCTAACTGTACAGTACAGAAAGTTTACAATCTTCCTTTTCTATATATGGAACCCCAGAAGATAAAACAAAAAAATACAGCTCCTTGGGCACCTTTGCAGAATCATGAATCCCCGTAGAACTTTAATGAAGAAAAAAGAAAACTACTGTAGAAATCTTGGATTATGGTTTGTAATGTTTAGTTCTATCTATTGGCTATGCAACCCTGGAAAAGTTAAATATTCTAGACTGCATACACTTATTTAGATTGAGGGCTCAATTTTATGATTCTATTTAACTCATCCTATATTTAAAATAACTCACAAAATAAAAATATCTGAAAAAAGCATCACTGAAACGGGAATTTTTGTTTGTACTGTAGAGATAGCCATTTAGTCAGATCTTTTCCCAGAAGAGTCAAGCACCTGATTCTTTTAACCTGACATTTGTGGAGCTGCCCCCTGCCCCCCGACTGTGCATACTTTCATCACCATTAAACTCAATGGCTTATTTCACTGCTTCATAACAAATTCCTTTGGAAAAGGAAAAAGAGAGCATACACTTAAATCTGCACATTTTATTGGTATTGGCCTGTGTCCAATGATAAGCGAATTAGGAGACTGGTATCCATGATAGCGTTTCTGTCCTCACTCAGCTTTATGTAACTTTTATTTTGTATTCTTATCAGGGGGTGTTAATATAATTAAACCTGTTAAGCTTGGCAAAAATGTGACTACTTGAACGTAACTATAAATATATATAGATTCAGATACTTGTCTGGAAGAAAGGGCACGAGCAAGACAAAACGTGTAATTCCCAGCCCTTCTATTCTATAAGATAGAGGTGTTGGCCACAGAGAAAATGTATATACAGGCATCTCGGAAATATTACAGGTTTGGTTCAGATCATTGCAATAAAGTGAATATTGCAATAATCCAAGTCACGTGAATTTTTTTGTTTCCTAGTGCATATACCTCACTGTAGTCTATTAAGTGTGAAACAGCATCATGACTAAAAAGACAATGTGCGTACCTTAATTTAAAAAATGCTTTATTAATAGATGCTAACCATCACCTGAGCCTTCAGCAAGTCATAATCCTTTTGCAGTAGTAACATCAAAGATCACTGATCACAGATCACCGTAACAAATATAATAGTAATGAAGATGTTTGAAATAAGTGTGGGAATTAGCAAAACGTGACACAGAGACACGAAATGAGCAAATGCTGTTGGAAAAATGGTGCTGACAGACTTGCTTGAAGCAGGGTTAATACAAATCTTCAATTTGTTAAAAAAAAAAAAAAGAAGAAGAAATGTAGTACCTACGAAGCACAAGAAAGCGAAGCAAAGTAAAACAAGGTTTGCCTGTATAACCAAGCTAATCTTGTACAAGGAACATCTAATCTTAAACCAGCATCAAACGACCACATGATCACATGCTGGACTGTGAGCAGACCTTTTGTAAGGAGAACTGAAAACTTAGTTTCAAAAACTGATAGAAACAAGCCAATTTAGAATTTGGTGGTTTGAAAACACACTGCATAGGGAACTATCAACAAAATAGTTCACTGGGAAGTTTTTATGACACATGTAGTGGCTATAAATTTTATTTGAAACATAATAAATATTCGATTGTGCCCCCAAAGCATTATTTCCATGTAAATAACTACTGTTAACTAATATCAGTGATGCACTACAGATATTTAATTTTACAATTACCAGTTTTGCTGTTGAATACATCAGCATGATACTAATCCCTTGAGTTCTCTGAACCTTTGGGAACAAATTCCCCAAATCATTTTTTTAAAGTTCCTGAAGTAGTTGTTCTTAGGCTTTCATTCATTTTAGCATAAAATCTGATGCCCCACCCCAAAGATTAGAAATAATTAAAAAGGAGTGGAGCATTACTAGAGTCAAGCACAGTGAAAGCAATGGTAAAATGCTCACAATCGTGAAATACATACACACAAAAATGACATTCTTTGTACAGGTGATCCTCGAATAACACGGGTTTGAACGGCATGGGTTCACTTATATGTTAATTTTTTTCAGTAAATACATACTTCAGTACTATGCGATCCAAGATTGGTTTAAGCTGTCGATGTGTAACTTCAGAGAGGGAGGACCCACTATAAAGTTATGCACATATTTCTGACTGTGCAGAAGGCCTGTGCCCCTAACCCCCTGTGCTGTTCAAGGGTCAACCGTATTGTTAAAATAGCGTAGAATCATCTGTTTAAGAAGGCACATAAAGTATGTCAGTAAAGATAATTCTTTTGAATTTCAATGTATGTCTAATCTAATAGACCATTCAAAAATACATTAAACAAAAGATTTTCTAAAATGTTACTGAAGACAGGAAATGTTATGCCTCTAGATTTTCCTTTCAAAAACTTAGCAAGCCATTTACATCAGGAATCCAATTCATGAAAGACGTAAACCAGTGTTTTGGCTATTGCTAATCCATAAAACGTAGCAATGAGTTGCTCTCACCTGCTGAGAATGTTGTATGGGTTGGGAGGATGAAACCCCTGTTAAACTACTTGAAGATTGCTGACCCTGGCTCTGCCCCTGTGCCTGAAGGAGAGAAGTGAATACAAAAAATTAGAGCAGCCCAAAGGTACGTTTATACAGAGGTCAGGATTTTGCAATAAATATGTGAGCTCCTGAGAGTCTGCCTGAGCAAGATGAAACATTCGCTTGATTAAGTATGTAGGGAGAGACCACTGGGGCATGTTTTTAAAGAGAAGGTTAGAGAAGGATCATATTACAGAACATACTCTGATTCCATGCAAAAACCACTGATGGTTAAAACCTAACCTACCCCGCTGCTCAGGCTATATTTTTTGCCAAAATAGTAAGATTCAAAATAAAATTATTATTGAAAATAATCAGGAAAAATAATAAGACTATCAATGTGAAAAAACTATCCAAACGATTAAAGAAAAAAGGGTATTTAATAATGCTATTTGGTTCCTTTTGCTATTTCTTGTAGTGCTATAGCGACTTTTGTCAAAAACGTAAAAATAATTATCATCATTACCTGCCAAGTACCTAGAGCAATGGCTCTCAACCAGGGGCACTTTGCGAACCCCATGCCCCTTCCCAAAGATGTATGGCAGTGCCTGGGGCTAGTTTTGGTTGTCACAACTGCTACTGGTACTTGGTGGGGGGAGGCCAGGGATGCTGCTAAACACTCTACAAATGCACAGGGCAGCCCTCACAGCAAAGAGCGATCTCACCTAAAATGTCCATACGGTTGGAATTTGAGAAACCCTCACCCAGAAGAGATCTTAAGTTAAAATAAATTAGAAGGTGAGAACTGAATGCAGGACTTGATAATAGGTGAGCTAAGAAAATGAAAAGGCCCAACTTTGCTGTTTCATTTCAGTTTAGAGGGGCTTCTCTGAAGCTTACTTGGATAGAACATCACATTCTACTGCATCTTAACCACTGTGAGTATACATTCTTTCTGCACCTTTTCTGTAAACTACCTGATGTTTGAAATTTCATTTTGGAAAGTTTAAAGGAGCAAGGCTGGCAGTGCATACACGTTCACAGTATGGGCTGGCAACCAGTGTGTTAATGTGAGCGTACCATACCGCGTGTACACACAGTTCAAGTTTCTAGATCTTTTTGCTTCTTAGTACTGCTCTAAGTAACTGATACTTTATGTATATTTTTGGGGTTATTTATGCCCCTGATGGGGGAAGAACATAGGAAGAAAGTACAAAGAAGAACATATAGTTCTTTATCAAAGAGTGGGATAGTTAAAACATCTAAATGATATCTTGAGTATATAATTGCAAAGTTTCCTATTTAACTGCATAGTCTCCTACATAAATTTTATAAGACTTATACATTTGACAAAATATATCAAAGGAATAATATATGAAATAGTCAATACTGACTCCACTTCTTGAATGCTATTACGTCCATCACTTTGTCTTTATTTGCAAGAGTGTGCATATGCTCATATTCATAAGCAACAAAATCTAAATTTGTTGAAGAAAAATCTAAGAACTGAGCTATCTAATCGTCTTTACCTTGCCACATGTACCACAAATCCCTAAAACAAAAACAAAAAAACCCCCGTCACCCACACTAGATTCTAACTTAGTTGCTAAAAATTAGAATCAGTCAATTTTGTGAATTAACATTTTATTTGAACAAATGATACACAGTGACCTGTTTGACTAATGCCTTTTTTTTTTTTTTTGCGGTACACGGGCCTCTCACTGTTGTGGCCTCTCCCGTTGCGGAGCAGAGGCTCTGGACGCGCAGGCTGAGCAGCCATGGCTCACGGGCCCAGCCGCAGTGCGGCATGTGGGATCTTCCCGGACCGGGGCACGAACCCGTGTCCCCTGCATCGGCAGGCAGACTCTCAACCACTGCGCCACCAGGGAAGCCCTGACTAATGCCATTTTTAAAAGGCATCCTCATTTGTTAAGACAAATTCCTAAGATGTTTCCTCTCTGTCTTTTAAGATCCTTCCATACTAATGAAAACTCTGTATATTCCTAACACTACTTAAAAAAAAAAAAAGATTCCTTATTTTTCATTCTTTGCATTTTACAGGAAAAGAAATGTTATCTTCTCTATTTTTTTTTAAAAACTAGCCATGTTTGTTTCTAGGGAGAAAGAAATACTTCACATTAATATTTGTAAATAATCAATGCTCAGTCAACTTTACAGACATTTATGTGTTCACTAATAGCTGAAAACTCTGTCCACTCTACATATGGACAGAAGTAACTGATTTTGATGAGTAACTAAAATTCTAGTTTTTGTGCTCTCTTTTCCAAGGGTGTACACATGTTATTGGTAAATCGGGCCGCTTCGGTCTCATATTTTGCTCTTAAATACAAGTAGTTTAAAATCACCCCCCCCCCCGCAATGGAGAAACTCCATAATAAAATTAAACAATAACCCTCATGAATGGAAAGGAGGGATAGAAAACTTAAACGTAATGGTGCACAGTAGGGTAGTGTAAAAGAACCGTGGAAGTTTTCCTATAACCTGTGGATGGAGTGCAGATCCTCCTGAAGAAAATGAGGCAGATAAAACCTGCGGAGATGTGGCTCCTTGGGGGAAACAGAAGAAAAGTGGGGATTCTTGTAACACTGTCTGAGGCAGACGGATAAAGGGTAATGAGACGTCAGAGCCAAAAGATGCAGCTGCTCCCCCTGTAGGGGGAGGTGATTGAAAATCACTGGGGTCTGAAGAAGTGATTTGTGAGGAATCACTGGAATATTCTGGGCTTCCTATGGGCCAGCTCTGTCCGGTGGGCTCTACCACAGAGACGGTCAGTTCTGGGGCCTGGAAATCATGCTGTTCTTCAGTCACAGGCTGCAGGCGGCCGTGTAATCCTGTGGATTGAGGAGGTGGTTCTTCCTGATTCAAGTCCACAGCAACCTGTCGATTTCGGTAAATGCGCTGAGGCAAAACTCCTCCTCCTCCTTCTCCTGAAGAGGAGCATGGAGTACGAGCGTGAAACTCAAATACACAATTGCTTCTGCTCTCATTGTTATGAGTTAACACAGCAGGTGCAGAATGAGGAAAAAAGACAGGGTGAAATTTCAAGCCTGTAGCATCTGTACTGATAGGTGCAGAAATGCTAGAGAGGGGAGATCCTGGGCTCAGTCCAGAATCTAATCTTAAATTCTGGAGGTGTCCTACCACGAAAGCCTGTCCGGATGGAAATTCAAAGACAGAACTTGAGGTAGGGCCCCCTTGCCCTGGCTTCTGTTCAGGTGTCTGTCTCATAGGACTTGACAGGACTGGTGAGTTGTATGGAATGCCCTCAAACTGTTCTGTCACCTGGGCCTGGTATTGTACCCCAGCTAGATACACTGCTTCCTGAGGAATAAAGTAGTGAGCTTCTTCCGGAAGTACTAGTCCAGGTCTATAGTCACTGTAAACTTGAGTTGGTTCAAACATAGGTTGGACCTGTATCTCACATGGCTCTCCAGTGACTCTACTGGCTGCAGTACCCAACATAACTACAGCCTCTGGTGTCCAGTTAGTTGGGCTGCCACCAGGTGGAAGAAGATTTTGGCCAACAGTCCTCAGCAGGGGTTGGAAGTGGTGAGTTTGGGCTTCCAGGAAGGAGGTGCTCTTACGCCGCTGGGAAATGGCCACCTTCGGTGGACAGGTGGGAGGTGGTGAAAAAGAAACTGGACGTTCATGAATAGTTGGGAAAAATATCTGTGATTCTGGGTATGTTGGGGTCCCCCCACACGGATGCGCCATGGACTGAGGCTGTATCAACATGAATAAGACAAGTAATTCATACATTCATATGTGAAATTACATTGACATGCACAATTGGGTAACTCTGTGTAATGCTATGAAACGGTTACACCAAATTTATAATTAATAAAGAAATAACAATGCTTTTGGAAATTATGTGCATAGTAAAAATCCATTAAATACATCCAGGGTCAATAAAATTATTCTGTGGGACTCTTTGCATTAGATAAGAGCTGCTTTTCCACAACTTTCCCCTCTCAAAGGAAATGGAAGAATTTAACCTTCTAAGTGATTATTCTGAATTTACCTACAATTTGTATGTTCACTTATAACTGTACCAAGTCTTCCTACTCTGAAGCCTTATTGTCTGCTGGTGTGTTAGAGGCTCCAAGGGTTCATTTCTGATCAACTAACAGTATGTCTTCTGACCAGAAATCAGAAGAGATTTTTGGTGTACAGTAAAATATACACCACTTGGCCAGTGACTGTCATGTCTTTCCCGTCTGCCCCGAACCAAATGCAGTTAATTTTACTACATGAAACATGTTACAGATGCCAAATCATTGAATGTCCACTTTTCTGATTCTAGTTGTGTTGACTAATTTGGTGTTCAAAACAGGTGAAAAGGATAATTGCACACTGTAATAATTCACTTTCACGGACTCTTTTTTTAAAAGGGTAGATCAGTTTCATTCTTTCAATAGGGAAGACCCCTATCAAATAGGCAAAATGGCTCCACTGTTACTTCTTCACAACAGCTAAAAGGAGGTTTCTGTTTTGACTCAGAATGCTCCATCTTACTGTTGTTTATTCAAAGAGTATCCCAAAGCCATAAAACACTATACAGTTAATCATTCTCCTAGGTAAAAATCTCAAGATTTGGGGGTTGCTAGATCAGAATGTTAACTAAATTCTCTATCTGGAAAAGCAGCAGCAAAGTACCACAGTGTTTAAAACAACTCTGAAAGATAGACCTTCCACAGACAGTAATGGGGCCAAAGAAAATCACATGTACTATATGCGTATCTAATGTGTTCCATTAGAGTCAAGATCCCACCTTATTCAAAGAAAAAAAATTCCCAAGAGGGAACATTATGTGGGGGCTTTTAGTTTGTTGACACCTCATTTTAAACAGCTAACAAATTAAAAGCAACTTTCCCTCTTCAATTATTCTTCACTCACTATTGGAAAAAAATGGACTCATCCATTGTCATTAGTGTCTCTTTGGAATAAAGTGAGGAGAAAACATGTTTGGGTAATGTCTGATAAAGAGAAAATTTGCTTTTGATTAAGCCAACGAGTTTAAAATTAAATAATACACACATTCTTTGCTAAGATATGAAAATGCAAGGATCTAAATACGTTGGTGGGGGACAGGAGAATATAACAAAAGCTCAATTTTATGGCTCCCCGCTGATAGATGCCAAGGGTGTTAGAAGCATTCTCTCTCATGACCCCCTTGCTTTTCTCCCCCTTAAAGCCTTACATAACAAAAAGTTATGGGAAACCATAGGAAAAACTGGTAACGTAAAAGCATAATATATTAGTAAGTCTAGCCCTGTTCTTTACTTAATTTGTATTAAAATTCTTGATGCCTGGATGTATTCACTGGTAATAAGTTTTGTCAGGAAGTTTATGTTACATACAGTACTGACAAAGAGGGAAGGCAGGCTGGAGCGTCGGTGCTTGCGCTGAAAGGCAGAGTGCATAGGCAGGACACTCTCCAATGCTTTAGAAAGCTTTTCGGCAGAGGTGTCCTCGGGGGCAGTCCGAAGGAGGGAAGGAGAAGGAGGTGCAGACAGCACTGGTGGTGGGGTGGAAGGAGCACTGGGAGAGATGCGGGACAGAGAGGGAACAGCAGAAAGATGGGGGACACAAACTGACATGCTACGGCCACGACGAGGCTAAACAGAAAACAAACACACACATGAAAAACATAGCACTCTGAAAACAGGATAACCAAAGGTACCATGGTAACAGGGCATACTTGACGTAAAGAAATGTTCCATCCTCCTCAATTCCACAAAGCCATGTTTTGAGGAGAGACGGAATCCCGCAAAGCACAGTTGGCAGATCGTAACTATTGTCTCTGCACTGTTGGTCACGTATGAACAACCACAACAATGACCAGGTATCTTCCTAAACATTCTGCAATAACATTAATTGTTATGAGTGTGCGAGTAAGAATGACCGACTGACTGAGGCAGCAGAACAGACAGGGAAAATGATGAATGGTGGCTTGCAGTTTCTGCAAACTTATTAAGATTAAACAAGAATGAATTCTATTAGTTTCACGTACATTATAAGATGTAGAAGATTTTAAGCCTGGATCGCTTTGCAGGAGCTCTGGAAACCTCAGACATAAAAGATTTCTCAGTTCTATTTTAGAAGGCATTAGACAAAAAAGTTGTTGGCTCACAGTATTGTACTTATTACACTTGCCCATCTTTATCTATAAGTTAAAAAGTCATTTCCTACTAGGAAGAGCATTAGCTTTCTATACATAATTCGTAATAGATACAGGAAACATTCTGTATTTTTATTAAAGTAGTCAATGGAAAAATAACTGAAATGTGAATCTCTAAAGAGTAACGTTAAATTTTTTTCAGCCACATCAGAGGTTCAACTTTGGTTTACAAAGTTAGAAAGTCTGAAGCACCTTAACATAAAGGTTTTAATATAGCTACAAAGCAGTAAATCTAACGCTGCAAGGCTGTCCTGAGCAAATTTGTTATTTCCTTTCAGATATTGTGAACTGTGTAACTGATTACATTTTCTTTTTTTCCCACTCTTGCTTCTTTTATTCTTAATTCCACTTATAACTGATACATACTGTTGCAAGCCACAGTAAATTCTTTCTGGAATTAGAAAGGAATAATTATAAAAGTTTTGAAAAATCCTCAATATTTAATAACTCTTCATAATACTTCCACAGAATATTGTCATTAAAAGGCAAGAAGACTGTCATATTTCATTAAAGTCTGCTTTTAGAGCATCAAATGTAGCTATATTTGTGGCGCAAATATTTAACATCTTCATAAATGATCAGTCCATTTCCTTTTCTAAAACAGAGACCCAAAGTTCATAAACCCTGTCATGAGGGAAGCCAAGAGATTAAAAATAGTTTTAAAAAAATCTATAGTTATGATGATCCAGAAGAAATCAACAAGAGTAGAAAGTGACAAGAAATGCTGACAAATAATATTTGTTAGATCACAGAAATACACCTGTACAGTCTGTATAAAGCTCTTCTACCCTACCTACTTATCTTAAAGGTTAGAGAAGTAGGTTGTTAGAACATTAGTACATTGGAAGTTTTCTTTCTGTTACTGTGGCCATCCATCTTGAGACCTAGCCAAACATCTTTTATTCCAAGCTGTAGGATAAGAGACCACAACAAGCAGAAGTATTTTCTTACCAGAAAAAGACAGAGTTTCATTTAGTGAAGAGCAAGAGTTCCACGAATTCAGATTAAAAGCTTTCTGAGAAAGAGGGACAATGTATCTAAAGATCTCACTAAACAAGGGCCCTACAGTGACCAGTAATTCTCAGTTCCTTCCTGAGGCAGAAAATGCATCTTATTCACCTCTGAAGACTTCACGGAGGGTCAATATAAGAAATGGGGTATTATCTAATGATCTATTTGAACATTCTCTATATGAGAAGCAAGAGTGGCTAATGTAAAACATGGGTAATAATGTGTGTGTATGTGTGTGTATATATGCATAGATATAAATGTATAAAATATTTCAGGATATAATTTCTATAAGTTGATGCTGAAAATAAATCAGTCATAAAACAGATACCAAAATAAAGGGAAAAAGCAAATGAACATATACTGGGGAAGGAACTCACGTCCAACACAGACTTTAAGGCAAGAACACGCACAGCAACTGATGACTGAACACAAGCGCTAAATTAAATGGTCATTCCTTCACTATAGAGTACTCACATGCAGCATTCTATCATGGCCTAAAGTCTTACCTGTGTTTTATACATTAAAGACACCTTACAGAAAACACTCAGTAATTCTTTTAAGTAACTTCTGAAAAACTCTCCTTGCCCCCGCCCCCAAACCACTTGTGTGCCCGTCTTACACTGCTTGGAACAGTTTCAACACTGAAGGGCTAAAGAGAGCATTATCTTTAATCAAACGCAGATTGGTTTAAATCTTGTAAACAGTGTCTTCACACATTAATGTAGGTATCCTCCCCTGCCTGAATGACTCCGATTATACTCTGTGATAAACCTGCCTCCTTTGGTAATGCGCCATTTGTATTTTTTACTCTGGACTCATGCTGTTACTAATTTGGCAGAAGAGTCTGAACTGAACACATTATGGGCTTACGCTCTCTTGCACGGCTACTCACCATACTTGCGGGTGGATATACCCCATGGGGCTGAGCCTGTGCTTGGACAACAGACGCTGTGTGCCCTGGGAGGGTGCCAGTGGAATGTGCCTGCTCATGCTGGGCACCATACGAAACTGTCTGTTGGCTGCTCACTCGAGACTCTGTGAAGACAGAAGATCCCTGACCACTGTCAACCGTCCCGTCAGCTGAAGGAGAAATAAATTGCCAAAAAACAAGACAAAGAGACAAATCATGAAAAGAAGGTTCACATTTTCCCATCACAAACCCCTGATTTTAGGGTTAATTGGTTTTTTTCTTTGCACAGACCTGAACTAAATAAAAAATATATACTAATTTTACTAAGTAGATTTCCATGTTTAAATGAGGGATCCATACAGAAAAAAGTTCTGTCTTAAAAAAAAAAATTCCCTATCGCAGTATTTTCCCACCTGAAGAACAAGGGGAATAAAACAGAATGTTGTTAGTCAGCCTGAAGTTTGACAGCTTCCAAAGTCTTAACTGTGGAGACCAGTGGGTCCTTAGTATTAAGAAGGTAGTTCAAAATACTAACTAGCAGTCTCATTAGTTTCTAGTTTATACGTTATTCAGCTTTGCTAAAAGAGCTGAACCGGATTAGTGGGTTCAAAAATAAGCAGCTAAGATAAACTTGTTATTTTTCACTACTAATTATATTTTAAGGAATTATAAGAAGTAGAGATCTACAAATTAGAACTTTCAAGATGTTGGAACCTGTAGAATTGTTTTATATCCTAATCCTATTTCCTCACTGTCCCATCCATACTCTATTAGCTATGGACGTAAGAAAGGTAGATGGCAACCATTTCAAACTTCTTATTGACACATTAGATTTCTACTTCAATACCAAGAGGTCAGTGCGAAATGATGACTGCGAAGATAAAAAGTCAACTAGGAGTCTCTTTAGCAACCCTGCGCGCTTCCCCCAGGACTCACACAACACAGACACACCAGGTGGCTGGTGCTGCAGCTGTTGGTGCTGATCTGCCTCGGGCTCCTCCGGCTCTACTTGTGTGGAAACAGAAGCTGAAGTGGTAGAGGCCGCAGGTCCACCAGTGCACGTCGAAGGGGGCTGCTGGGCTCCTGCCTGAGAAGCACTGGACTGCTGCTCCCCCTGCTGTTTGAGGCTGCTCTCTTCCTGCTTTCTTTTTTCTTGCTCCTCCCGCACCAACTGACGCTGTTCTCGCTTTCTCTTAATTAATGACACTCTATCTTTGATGGCTTTTGCCATGGTCTTGTGATCACCTTCACAGACATACCCAGAGTCTACCTGAAGGATAAAAGGGTACATTAGGAAGCAACAGGATATCAAAAGAAAACAAACCAAACACAAAAAAAGGTACTTTTGGGGAGAAAAGTAGAGAAAAAGGGGAAGAAGGAACTCTCTAAGGACTGGTCTTAACCAAACTGTGAAACTACTGGTCTGCATTATGCACTTCACCACCATATTCTGAGATACTCACGGGGTGGGTGCTATTATCTTTGTAGAAACTTATGGGGTACATGTACCTTCACTAACTATAACAACAAAACAACGGGGAACCTAAACACCAAAGTTTTTATTTATTTATTTTTAGTTTAAATTTTTATTTATTTAATTTATCTTGGTTGCACCAGGTCTTAGTTGCAGCATGGGTGCTCTTTAGTTGTGGTATGCATGTGGGATCTAGTTCCCTGACCAGGGATCGAACCCGAGTCCCCTGCATTGGAGGGCAGATTCTTAACCACTGCGCCACCAGGGAAGTCCCAACATCAAAGTTTTTAAACCAAAAGGCTTATTCTATTATATTCACTCTATTTCCCGCTCACATGTAACCATCAATATTAATATTAATATTAACCTGTGTTGCTTTTACTTCCTTTCACTAGACAACCACTTAACCAGATAAGACAACTGTGGTAAATATATGAAGGTTAAAAATAAAAACCTCAAACAGTATAAAAACCTGACAATTAAAAATAAGTACCTCTTTCATACCTGACCCCTTCTCAGAAGTAAGTAGTACTGAATGGTTCTAACACATTCTAGCAGAGACAGTCTGTGAGTATCTTTGCACAGTAAATGGCTATTTAGGCACCATGGCAAGCCTAAGATGGGTGAAGAGTTTCCTTTCTGAACAGTGATCTTTTAGACATACTTCAAAAATGATTCACCAAGGGCTGCCTACTAATAATTGATCTTGAAAACTCCCTTTGAAGTAACAACAATGTGTGATCTATTTATAGGGTTTATCCAGATGACTGATCAAAGGCTACTGTATCAGTATTTAGAAAACATACCTTGTCATTCTAACTAAATAGGTTATACTAATTAGGAGTCAGTCAACCTTACAGACTTTCAAAATTACTTCAGAATGCTTTCTGGTTTGTTCTCTCTCTTTCTGTATGTCTGTCTGCCTGCCTGCCTGTCTGTCCGTCCATGCATCCTTATACGTATCTATGTCTATATACATCTCCTAATATACACGTATCTATGTCTATACATGTCTCTTAAAATAAAAATAGCTTTTAGGGCCATTAATCAACACAATTTTATATCAGTGGAATATGCCATACACACTGCTTCATAAACTGCTTTTCTGCTCAACAGTATCAATGTATGTAAGTCTACATCCATTTTTAAATGGCTGATTAGTGTTAATTTACCATTTCTTGAGCAACCTCTTCTGGCACATCTCTCTCCAAGTCAAAGGAAAACTCAATAGCTTCATTGTCTTTGTATTTCCCCTTTAATTTCTTAATATCTTCAATACGTAGCCATAATTTAATGGCTATCTTTTCGCCATCATCTTCTTCTGCTAATTCTACCCGTACCCCTGTTTCCTCCTGGAAGAAGGCATGGTTCAAAAGGTCTTTGATAGAGTATCTTCAAAAGAGAGGGGACAGAAACAAAAAACAAAATACCATTAGATTTAAAAGATACTTTTCAAGTATGGCTGATTATTGTTATTGGAATAATGAAAACAGACTGCAAAAAGAAGAACAAGGGAAATTCTGTAACTCATTCTACATTGCTCCATTTGAACAGTGATTATAGTTTTATTCAAGTTACAGAACATCAGAACAATCTCATTTATGAATAAGAGCTCAAAGTGATACTTTTAAAATCTAATAATCTAATCTCATCTTAGTTAATACTGTACTAATAACAGCGAGTAATACATAGAATATCATAGCTTCAAAATATCACATAATCATTTACATAGTGCTTATAGTTAACAAAAACTCTCGTATGCATGATCTCATCTGATCCTTGACCAACATCCAATTAAATATCATTTCCTGATTATTAGGAAATGGATCCTCAGAGAGACTGACAATCTTGCTCACAGTTATAAAAGTCATAAATGGTGGAATCAAAACTCGAAAATCTTTTTATTTCTAGTACATTAACTTCTACTACAGCAACCTTTATTTACTCCAATATATCCTCTCAATTCTTTGTTCAACACCTTGTGTACTAGGCAAGCAGAAGTCTGATTGTGGAACAATTTTCTCTAGATAAATGGTCTCAAAATACCAGTAATCTAGTAAACTGTTCCATCCAGTAAAGAAACAAGAGTAACACACTCTAAGACTGGAGACAAATATTCCTTTATTTATAGTTTTTAAAAAAAGTTCTTAAAGAGATTAAAGACTCTCCTTTTTAATCAGTGTATATGAAAATAGAAACCCAACTAAATTTCTACTAAAAAGCCTTAAAGATCATGATGTTAAGTTCTTCCAAATAACAAAGTTGTGGAAAGAATATGAGACTGGAGAAGTGAAGATATGGAATTCTTTAATTTGGTTGATGTACCTGATCACTCGCATTCTTCAGGAGGTAGATTATGCTCAATTTACAATTTCTATCTGCACTACCTGGTCTACTTTTTCTTCTTTGGAGGGTGAGGGGGGGATGGTGAAAGTAGATTATTTTTCAAAAACAGACACTGGACCTTTGCCATGCCTAACGGGTGATGAATCAGCTATATGGCAGATCAGATACTTGCCCCTCCTCTGAGAAAAGTCCTCTGTAAGCATAAATGACTAAGCCAGATCTCCTCCCAAGCTCTGGGTGAAGTCGTCTCTTTTTACTCAAAGGAATTTTGACATTTTGCTCTTCTTCAGTTCTGGCATAGTAACAGCAAATCAAGACCTGCATAGCTGAGTTGATTTTAAAGAGCCAATGTTTTATTTCATCTTTTAGAATTCAATGGGTAAAGGACTAAGGAACAGATCTGCTGCATTAAGGACAGAACCCTACTGAGTTTTACAAATCATGCTGATGCTGTAAGTAGTTCTTACTGAATACAGCAGCTATGTTTAAGGTGGTTTTGGTTTAATTAAACTCTACCAAACCACATTCTTACAACATTTCAGTATACCAAATGTGAATACTACCTTCAATGGACAGAACTCTACTTTTAAAGATATTACAAGACAGGGCTTCCCTGGTGGCACAGTGGTTGAGAGTCCACCTGCCAATGCAGGGGACACAGGTTTGTGCCCCGGTCCGGGAAGAACCCACATGCCACGGAGCAGCTGGGCCCATGAGCCATGGCCGCTGAGCCTGCGCGGCCGGAGCCTGTGCTCCGCAACGGGAGAGGCCACAACAGTGAGAGGCCCGTGTACCGCAAAAAAAAAAAAGAAAAAAAAAAGATATTACAAGACTTAAACAGAGAAACTAATCACAAGTAAAGTATTAAATACACCTTAGATTGAGTGTTCTATTGAGAGCCTATTACACTTGAAGTTTTTGTTTAAGCAATACCCAGGTCAAAAGAGACAACTTACCTTTCATCTTTGTTTTGCCGTATGCATCCTTCAATAATTTCCTTCACTTCAGGAATTGCTACTTTGTCAAAACTGGCTGGCTTCACCCCCTGAAAATCATAAAAATAGCGACAGAAACAGGTTAACAAAGACAGGGACTTTGAACTTTATTTTTACTTGCCTCTTAAGGTTCTACTAGATTCCTTCTTACCATCCTGGCTTTTTTCTGATTTGCCTGCAGGATCTAGTCCATGCAGGGTTAGAGCTCGGAAGTGGCAATTTAGCCCCTTCGAGATAACAATAGGGAATAGTTAAGGTAGTGGAGTCACTCACTTCCATGGCTTCATATGGCTAGCGAAAAATTTAGGCTGTTGTTAACATCTTTTGCTGTGTTTCAGGTAATGGAAGTTACTGGCTAAAAAGAAGGCCAAATGTTCTAATTGGTTAGAAGATCTTCTGTTCAACCTCGTTCCCTAACACATTAATCAGCATAACATTTATGGGCATGAATTCGCATGCTCAGTTTGGCAAGTATTCTATTATTCTATTCTGGCAAGTATTCTAGTATACTTGCTCAGTTTGGCAAGTATTCTAGTATACTTGCTCAGTTTGGCAAGTATTCTATTATTCTATTTTGGCAAGTATTCTAGTATTCTATTATTATATGTTATATTATATATGTCATGTTATATAATAATTCTATTATTATATGTTATATATATGTATTCTATATATTATATGTTATATATTATATGTCTATGTTATACCTTAACAACCTCAACCAGAAGAATTTGGATTGGTTTGGCATACTGGATAACTGAAGAGCAAACTGTCTTGTACATATGAAACATAAAATCACAAGTGATACATCAGACCCATACGAAAGACAAGCTCTCCAATTAATCTCCGAAGAAAATTCAATACTAAACAGTATCACAGTAGTATTTTAGAATCTTCACAAAGTGTAAATTTTTTGCAAATAAAATTTCAACAGTGTGTGGAAAATATATATAAGAAAGAAGAATAACAAACTACTCCTGTCTGAGAGGTGGTATGGAGAAAAACATCTCATTATCTATTCTTGCCTCATCTAAGTAATCACATGGATTGATTTGAAGTAGCAACACCGATATACTGTGCAAGTGGCACGGTAAGTCTATAACCACATAACACACAGGGAGTAGGAAACAGGAAACAGGACTAGAAAAGTTAGAATATATTATAAATTATAACAAGCTACTGTCTCAGTGATGATATATATTAGAATTAGTGATATAATTTGATAAATCACAGAAATGTGTGTAATCTCTCACAGATTGAAATGAAATATATCAAATGGTTAGCTCTAAAGTCTTTAATTACTAGGGTTGTGGTGGGATAATTCTCATCAATTACTCACTACATTATTCAAAAGTTCTAAAGATAAATCAATCAATCAATTAATTAATTTAAAAAGGGGAAGAGACTTCCCTGGTGGCGCAGTGGTTAAGAATTGGCCTGCCAATGCAGGGGACACGGGTTCGAGCCCTGGTCCGGGAAGATCCCACATGCTGCAGAGTAACTAAGCCCATGTGCCACAACTACTGAGCCTGCGCTCTAGAGCCCGCGAGCCACAACTACAGAGCCCGCGCGCCTACAGCCCGTGCTCTGCAACGAGAAGCCACCACAATGAGAAGCCCACGCACTGCAACGAAGAGTAGCCCCCACTCGCCACAACTAGAGAAAGCCTGCACACAGCAACAAAGACCCAACACAGCCAAAAATAATCAATTAATCAATCATTTTTTTAAAAAAAGTCCTGATTTGGAGGAGTCTCCCTCTAGGGCTAACTTTCCACAACACGAAACTGTCTAATAAGGCTGACCCTAAAGTTAAAAATCCATGTATTTAAAATGTTTGTTTCTAAGTAATGACTACAAAGATAAGTATTTGTATTTTCCTCAATCTTTTTATTTTTCAAGGCCAGCTAAGTTTTCCAACTAGTCTTTGTCTTCACATAATCATTCTAGTGAAAACAAAAAATAATGCTGCTGAAGCAAAAGAATGCTTTAACTGAGCAAGCTGGTATGGTATTTCAAATTAAAGCTAAAGAACACAGGAACTGTTTTAAGGAAAAAAAGGATGATACTCACTAAAAGTTCTCTGGTAGTAGAAACACTGGGAATTTTGTTTTATATTTGTTTTTCTACAATAAACATGTAAAAGTATATAAAAGCAAACTTTTAAGATGCTATTTATGAATATAATGGGAAAAACAATCTAGGATACCATATATTAAGTTCTTAGAACATTCACTATTGGCAGAAAATTATCTGAAGGACTGTTCTTTGCTAAAATTGGACATTAATACACAGTTGGCCTTTGCATGTAAAGACATTCCATATGTTACAGGGAAGTAGTTAAAAGAGGATATAGACTATGATTAGAAAAAATGTTCCTACTTCCATAAACACATACACTTTAGAGGAATGTAGTTTAGCCTTCTGGCAATAAAATTCTACATACTGAGTTAATAAATCACACCTATACTGACTATATTAAAAGACTCTTCTGTTTCAATTTAGCATAGGCATATTGGAAAGATCAAAGGATGTAACAGAAGACTTGAAATCACTGTGAACTGGACAAGCAGAAGCAGCTCTGAGCTTCAGAGTCCCTCTCTAGCAAATGGGGATAATACCTGTCCAACTATATTAATGGGAACTAGAATCATATGTGATTATCTAGGTTGACATCTCTTTGAATTATTAAGTTTGCTGACCTAAGGCACACCTCTGACTTCAAAGGCCATCACCAAAGATAATAAAGCTTACAGTTAAAAGGAAGCAAAGGATTCTCTTCGAAAAATAATCACCAAGATCCACAGTGAACCTGCTTTCATCCTTGGTTATCCTTAAAAATAACCCTCTTGTTAATCCTACCTATGCAGACATACATACATTCATGACTTTACAAACAGGAATTCCTATTTACAAGTAGAAATGCTAGTTGAACAAATGAGATATAAGGTCATAATGACAAAACCAGCAACTACGCATCATATAACATGTTGACTCTGCTAGGTTAAGCTGCTTTCTCAACATATAGCCAAGATTTAGGTACAGAAAATTCCACACCAATGCTACACAACATATTCAGATGCCACTGCTGCCTTAAAAAATGTTGCAGGTGCCAAGACAGCCAATAAAACGGAGACAGTCCAGCAGCTGGTATTAAAACATTACCCACTGAGATAATGAAAAAGACAAGAAGAAATCTCAGCAACCATCAAGAAACCAGAATTATCAAAATATCTAACAGAAGTATTCTGAATCATTTGCAAAGAAGCAAGAATATCTAGGGATTATATCCTAAAAATGACCAAAAAAAAAAAAAAAAAGTAACAATGAGCATGAAACGTCAATGACCCTGAAAGTGACCTACAGAAAACGCATCTGGGACACATGATGGAAAGCTGCTTAAAATAAACAAGCACACGTTTCAATACACAGTACTCATCATACTTAGAGGCTTCTTGTTCTTAAGAGATAAGAGAACTCTAATATGTATAAAATGGATAACTAATAAGAACCCGCTGTATAAAAAAATAAAATAAAATTCAAAAATTAAAAGAGAGATAAGAGAACTCTATTTTTTTATAATTGATAATTTTTTAAAATTAAAAAGTTGGTTTAAGATTATTCTAAAACACGATTTAAGCATCAGACAGAACAAAACAATGATGAGAAAATGTTTTAATGATAATATTTCATCTTTTTCCTTTTAATTTATGTATTTCAACAAAGATAATCAACTTAGAGTCTGAAAATCCTTCAAATGTCACCTCTTTTCTATACTGTCTGATTTAGCCCCAGAGAGTCCTATTCTAGTCCTGTTCTGACCAGCAGAAGCCAAGTTTTGCTCACCTATTCTGAATGAGGTTCAAAAATACAAAACAGAAAAGTGCTAAGGCAGATAAATTGGGCTAATGTTTTACATATAAGAAAAATTAAGTTAGTTAAAGACACGTACCCTGTCACTCCATCCTTCCAGAGCTAGCAACCTGCCAGCTCTAGAAATATTCTTCCTTACTGTTGTAATTCACAGGATCTCTCTTTAGGCAGCAGTGCCATATTATGTGTTTTGACATGGGACAGTAACATGTTTCTCTGCATTAAACAAAAGAACTTCTTGAACAGCTAACGTACATTCATTTAAGACACTTCTGCGATTATATAAAATTATATATTCTCTTAAACAAAAAAACAAAGGTGACTCTTGTGCAGTCTTAAATGGAGTACAAAAAGAAAACAATAACAACAATTGTGACTCTCCAAGGGCACACCGAGAGTTGATATTTTTTAAAAAAAAGAGTTGATAAAAATGTTTATAAAATATGTTGCTTTATTTAAACTAAGAAAAATCCCAAACACATACATGCATCTTACAGACTAAGTTTTTCTGTCAATTCTATATACTTATAGTTTGCAACTAATCTGCTGGAATAATAAAAGTGAGTCATAATAAAAATATAAGTGAGTCATAATATAGTATTCTCTGGTTCAATCTTCTACCTCTTAAAGAGTGTCAGCACTTGCTTCTTAAAAATTTACGTTTCAAATGTGTTAAGGTAACATTTTCCTTTTCATAAGAGCAAAACTTTTCCTAACCATTCAGAATTGAGAAAAGTCTCCTTCCTCCTCATACAAAATGTTGTGTAAGTTAACTAAACTACAAAACTAACTTATTTTAAAAAGCATTCTGAACTAAACACTCTCAATACTTTAACTGAAACTTTCCACACATATCATCAAATGGCTACAACATACCTTTTGTATACACTGGATATTCTTACCCACCTCATTTACACAATCCTTTTGAGGACAGCAGCAGCAATGAGAATTTACGATGACAAACACTGAACAAAAATCTCTCTTTGTAAAATCCATCAGAAAAGGCAAAATAGACTTGTTATAGTTAGAGGAAAATGAGGGGGGAAATATATAAGACGTAAATTGACAGAGTAACTTAGCCCACAGCATAAGCAAGGCAGACATCAAAATCAGGCTGAAGTTTCGTTTCTTGTTTAACACTAGCCATGCTTCCCCAACTCTCAGACATAAGTTTCCTCTGAGCCAACAATGTACTTATTCTAGATCGGCCCTTTAAACAAAACTACATGCCAAACAGCAAGGAAACTTAGTCTGCTACTCCTCCTCCTGCTTCTCCTCCAACAGCAGCAGATCCCTAAACAAGCAAAATAAGATTTTTTTTACTTGCTCAAAGCTCCACCCATTATGTCCACAGGTACTGCCTCCTTGACATCAAAACCTACACCAGAAATCTGTTTATCTAAACACCCCCTTCCCCTTAATCATGTTGAAACTATGCTTTAAAAGAAAATGGGGAACGAATTCAATGACCAAAATGTAAACTAAGAATATACAGCCAAAAGAACACTGGACAAGGAAATCCCAATACTGGGAATGAGTTCCTAGTTCAACCTCTCATGCACCAAGTTTGTGTGACCTGGGCCATATTCCTTAAACTCACTTGAAAAGTGAGCATAATAGTTCTTGTTAACCTAATTTAAAAAGTGGTGACATTAAGGTAAACTGCCTTACCACTGTCTCATGGTACGTTAAAAAAAAATTAAATAGCTGTGAACAGCTTCTTATCACCCAGAAGTGATAAGAATTTATCCTTCTCCGTTCCCTCCTATTATTAAAAGCCTCAATATGAAGATCTACCTAAAGACATTTCTATTTGCCAGGAAGATCTCATGGAGCCAAATGACTACTACTTTGATTTTAGTGATTAAGGAAAGGTTTTTCTTCATGCCATTAACAAAGATGGTAGAAAAAGCACTGTTCACTGCAATATTATAATGGATAACATAACGAAGTGCTATCCCTTGTAATTTGGTAAGCCTGAATCCCCATCAAGACAGTGGGTACTAAGGCTTTAATTACTCAGTAACAGGAGGATAAGGGCTTAGAAGTTATTTGGTAGGATTATTTCTACTCTAAAGGCTAGAAATGACTATTATTTCTAACAAGCTGTCTCAAAGTAGTTGCCACAGATCTCCTGCTCAACACAATTTGTCACTACAAAGTACACTAAGTAGGCAGTGTAGGATGCCAGCTATTGCTCATAAATACAGCAATGCGGTCCACCAATGCCTCTGACTTAAGTGTCTGACCAAAGCTGCTTAGGACTATGCTAAGCTAAATGAAAACAGAAGAGCCAGAAAACGGGCACCACGCTCCCTGCTTCAGAGGTTCATCAGACATAAACACGTGAGTAGGTTTTTAAACTTTACTGTGCAACAAACAAAACCAAAAATGAGGTAGCTTTTTTTGGACAGTGGTATAATGTAGGCACAAATATCTAGATCTATGAAGATGAGCCTTTTTTTATATATCAAAAGAAAAGTTTTCAATGTATACAATAAAAATACCATTCACATACATGTTAACAGTTTATATGTCTAAACTCTACTTCTTCCTTCTCTTCAAGTCAGTGCCTTTCTCTGGATTTCCTCCATTTCTTTCAACGGTATCATTATTTCCAGAATAGAAATCTTAGTCTTCTTGGATGCTTCTTCTCCCACAATATTTAAGTACTATTATTCTCTAGGAGCTCTTTAAACAATGAGAAATGTTTAAAACAGCTCATATATAGTTCTGCTGCTAGTACTCCTACTGCCCCTCCAAAAGCCAAAGATCTCTGGTTGGACAAAATGAGATTTTTACTGGCTTGTTACTTCTCAAAATCATTGCTTCTTCTGCATAACAACTGTGACCACCAAAATCCAGATTATCAACACCTCACCTCTTTAAACTTAGACCAATTTAAGATGGGTCTCACTGTTTCTATTCTCTCCAATTTGTATTTTACATTGTGGCCAGCTCAATCATCTGGCTTCATCTAATCATCTGACATTTAACCATTTCCAATCATCTGACATCATTTAACTCACAACACATTACTCAAATATGGTTAACAGTTCTCCACACCTACAAGATGACCACAGGATCACAGATCTAGAAAGAATCTGAGTTAGAGTCCCAACTTGTTCAAATGAGAAAACTGTAGATCAAAGAGATTAATGCCATGTCAAAGATGGAATTAATTCATTAATTCACTGGCATCTACGAGGTGTCATGTCCAGTCTAGTCTAGTATGTATAAGACACCTACTAGATTTACTGCATTACCTTCAGCACCTAGAATACAACAAATAGAGCCTATATTCTAGTGGGTAAGGGCCTAGTCAATGGTAAAGCAAAAACTAGAATCCAGATTCAACAATGTCTAGTTCAGTGTTACTTCTAGCCCACATTATAGTGCTTTTAATTTCCTTAATCTGGGGTGAGAAGCCCTCACAAGTCAACTTCTACCTACTTCTCTGCTCCTATCCCCCCCAAATAAGTCCAGCCAAATTAGTTACTTTTTCACTGAATACTTAATGCACATTTTCACAAGAATATTCTTTCTACTGCTCCCTTTTTCAGTCAACTGAGTCCTACCCTTCTTTCAAGGTATACCTCAAATCACACATAGAGAGAAGGTGGCAACTACAAAGTATCTGTATGAATCTTCTGGCATATAAATTATTTACAAGATACCAAGAAACTCAATACTATTATAATTTACTTAAGCACAGCAGAAACCATCTCTCTATATCCTATCAGTTTTTATTCTGTAGTCTAATGCTGTGTGAATTATAGATCAACATTCAGTTGGGATAAGTAAAACTAGCTTTTCTGTGAAATTCTGAAATAGGGATTTCACAATTGTTTTTTAGCACCGAAAATGTTGGGAATGATACCCAACTGTTTGGTTTAAGATTAATGGTCTGATTAAGACCCTTTAATATTAATCAAATCACAGGACAGTAATAGAATGACTTTGAAAATCATGCAAAATGTTCCTAAGATACACCCTATGATACACCAAGTTTTCTCTTACGTGTATAATTTAAATTTGTTGGATGGAAGTAGGAATAAAATTTATAAAGGAATCATTTCAGCTAATTCCAGTGGATTTAGATCTCTGGGATATCACACACACACAAAAAATCCAACTGCTAAAGAAAAAAATACGAAGTTTTTCCCAACTTTTCAAACCCTATCTATAATTAGGAATCAGCTTCACTTGTTTCTGTAAAAAAGTAGGGTGAAATGCAATCTGTTATATAAAAGCCAAAAGGAATTTCACCCCAACTGCTTTGATTCTGTTTTTCCCAGACAGAATGTTCAAACCTTGCAATCCAAAGGCTAATGGAATCAGTGACAAAGTCAAATTACACAAACAAAGTAATTAAAAATCCCCATTATTTCTAACTTGGTTGTTATGAGGCTGGATTCAGCCAGATTCTTACTGGTATGAACCATTAGTTTACAGGAATTTGAACATACCTTATGATCCCATTGGAAAACAAGCCTCTTCAAACTCCCTACCAAATCCAACTAGCTCTATCCAAGGAAATTAGCTGACCTCATGACTCCCCAAGGCTCATTACTCTCTGGATACATGAAAGCTTGTGTACTGCTCCAATCTCAAATGCACTATCCTCCATATAAAAAACTGATGCCACTGCTTACCATAGTTTCTATTCTTTTAATAGCAGACAAAAATTGTGCTAAGTACATTACTACTCTTATTTGGATCTTTTCATTGCCAATGGCAGAAAACTTCAAGATAAGTTTTTCTCTTTTGAACAGGGATCATGAACCCTGTTAAACAGGGGCTCAAACCTGTGACACCAATCTTAGACTTATGCTACCCACGTACCCTAAATTTTTTTTCCCTTGAAATCTAGGGAAAAAAGTTTACAAAACAGAAACAGGAAAAGGAAAACATTTTAAGGTTTGTGTTAGTGTTATGTTAGAGATGCTTGATTTCTGACCCTACTATTAGTATTTCTCCTTCATGTCCTTGGGCAAAATGCTTAACCTCTGAATCTGTCTTCCCACCTGTAAAATGAAGGTATTATCTATTTATCAAAATACAAAAGATTAAAATAAGATAGTATATGTAAAGCACTTTGCAAGGTGATTGGCAAGAAGCAAGATGATAAATAAATGTGAGCTCATTTTCACTCATTTAAAACTTGGCTTTATTTTAAGTTCATTAAACACATTTTAAACACTGCTATTTGTTGAATGTTGCTAGGTAAAAGAATAGAACAAGAGACAACTTATTTCACTACTAAGCATGTCATAATGATGTTAATGGTAATAATGGCAATGCCTAATAAGTACTGACTGCTAACTGATTTAGGCACTTTTCTCATTTAATCCTCATTACCAGCTTAGGCTCAGAGAAGTTAATTAACTTGCCCAAGGTTTCAGCTAGGAAATGACATTGCTGGGATCTGAACTCAAGCAGACCCAACTCCAGAGCCCATTTCCTCCACAGGCAACATTGTGTTTCACTCCCTATAGTTCTGTATTCGTGTATTCATCTCGCAAACACTGATTGAGTGCCTATTACCTGCCAGGCTCTAAGCACTAGGAAAACAGCCAAGAACAACTCAAATAAAACCCCCACAACCCACAGAATTTATATTTTAATTGGGGCTTTAGATAAACACTGTTAGGCTGTGATAAAAGCCATGAAGAAAAATAAAACCATAGGGGATAGAAGTAAAGTGTGTGCACACCTAAGACTGTTTTAGATGGATGGGCAGGAAAGGCCTCTCTGAGACCTGAATGAAATGCATGTGCAGAACAATGACACACAACAGTTCTTTATCAGTGCACCATAGAATATAGTTATTAAGCCGGTACATTACCCATTTACCCCTTCACATTGGCACTTACACAGACAGGTTTAAATGCCCTCAGGTCACAGACTGACACTGTACTAGACATTTATGAATTCAGTACAGAATTTTGACATGAGCAGGGGACCTGGAATCAGAATAACTCTGTTATTTTCTAGATATGTAATCATGGGCTAGCCATCCTGGGCTTCAGATTTTTATTTTAAAGTGTAGACAACAGTAGTAGTAAACCACCCCCAATGAGGTTTGTTGGAAGAATTAAATTACATAATAATGCAAAGTGTTTAATGCAATGTCTGAGACATAGGATGTATATGTGTTAATATTTACACTGCTATCATCTGCTATTTACATGGCAGTTGTACCACTGCAAGGCCAGACATGTAGTAGTGAACTGGTCTACAGAGGAAAAAAACCCCTGTCCTTGAGACGCTCAGTTCTCATGGGGGGGGGACAACAGTTAATATCAATATAATTATCATTATAGTATATTAATAAGACAGAGGTTGAGTATGATGGAAATACTGAAGGGGCAACAATATTGGCATGACTTTCTTCAAGAATCCTAGGACTTCCCTGGTGGCGCAGTGGTTAAGAATCCGCCTGACAATGCAGGGGACACGGATTTGATCCCTGGTCCGGGAAGATCCCACATGCCGTGGAGCAACTAAGCCCATGTGCCATGGCTCCTGAGCCTGCGCACCACAACTACTGAAGCCCACGCTCCCTAGAGCCTGCACACTGGAACTACTAAAGCCCATGCTCTGCAATAAAAGAAGCCACCACAATGAGAAGCCCGCACAGCGCAGCAAACAGTAACCCCTGCTCGCCACAACTAGAGAAAGCCCATGTGCACCAACGAAGACCCAACACAGCCAAAAAAAAAAAAAAAACCCTAGAAATATTTCTGGTAAAGAGCTCCAGATGACCGGGGTTACTGGCTCATTCCTTCATACAGATCTGCCTTAGCATCCCTGACACAGGCCAATAAAGCTCTCAATTTAAACCAACTTTCTCAGGAATACTGTCTCTGACTCTCTCAATGAGATCAAAACCCTGTACCTCATTATGTCTATAAAATCCACGTGCTTTATTATATTTACTACTTCAATGTTTACCTTCCCTACAAGAAGGTGAAAGAACACTGAAGCATGTATCTTGTTCACTGCTGTATCCTCAACCTGGCACACAGAAGACACCTAACTAATGGCTGTTAAGTAAGTGAATAATCGTTAAAATAAATTGAAAAGAAACTGAGAACTAGAGTTTATGATTCAACTGACTAGAGTTCTGTGATCTTCAAACCTGAAAAAGTAATCCTAGGCTGTTAAACACTCTTCTTTGTATCCCATTTCTAAGATAGTGCCAAACCCATAGGAGGCCTTGTGAGTTTAGGAGGGGGCAGTTCACTGACTACTATTGGTAAACAGGCGGAGCATAGTAGATCTGGGATGGAAACCAGGAATCTGGAGTGGCAGGGGGCAGTCTGCATTAGGGAGTTTGATGATCTCTCGATGGATAACCAAACATGTTTCCTTAATAAATGTGCAATCGTTAGGCAGACCAATGCTGACATATCCTTTAAAAAATCAGTTCAATTTACACCCAAAGCAAACTTAAGGGAAAGTACAATACTTCAAGGTGTATTTCAATAGAGTCACCACTAATGCTTATACAATCATATAAATCATTGTATAATCAAGGTAAACTCCCCACACATTTATCTCAGCACCCAAAACATGAGAAAAACTTCAGAAAATTAAAAAAGGACATAGCCCTTTTTATTCTTCACTGGAAGCCAGAAGATGGTAATGGAGGTTAGTGAAACCAAGACAGAGTTTCC
This sequence comes from Lagenorhynchus albirostris, assembly GCF_949774975.1. Lineage (NCBI taxonomy): Eukaryota > Metazoa > Chordata > Mammalia > Artiodactyla > Delphinidae > Lagenorhynchus > Lagenorhynchus albirostris. Next base: position 101,760,841 of record NC_083105.1, on the reverse strand, counting down.
CAGATAAGAAATATAATAACTGAAGTACAGAATAACGGACTGTAGATAATACAGAGCTCAGTTTTCACAGCTGAGAGGAAAAACAAAGAACAAGTAAATGCCTGCAGTATCCTCAGAGACCAAGGGTTCCAAAAGTTCCAACTGACTTAACTCCTCAAGCTTTTTATTCCAGCTTTTCCACGGCTTGACTTACTATTTTGCGTTTTTAAAAAGCAACTCTTGAATAGGCAGAAAAAAATGCAATTAAATAGGGTTAGATTTCTAAGTCAACTTGGTTGCTAGTAAAAAGGTTCCATGAACAATGGAACAAAAATTTATTCAAATAATGCTTGATATACAATATTTAGCCCTTTTTTTTTAATTTAACCAAAAATAAGGTATACAGAACTGGAAGGGACCTGAGGTGATCACTGTTGTAGCTCACACTTCTCAAACTTTAATGTACACACAAATCATCTTTGGATCTTGTAAAATGCTGGTTTTGACTCAATCCGTCTGGGACGCGGCCAAAATTTTACATTTTTATAATAACAAGTGTCCTAGGATGCCAATTCTGCTGGTTGTGGGGACTGCACTTTGCACAGCAAAGATCTCAATAGTGATTTGAGAACTGATGGAAGAGCATGTGAATAGATGACTTTTTCAAATGCCTTTCTAGTCCTGGAATTTTGACTCTATTAAAGTTACTGTTTTCTGCTCTAGTTGTACCAAACAGCTTTTCCCATTCTACAAAAATATATTGTATATGTACATATATAAAGTATATCAGTTTCTACTTGCTACTATTCAATTCCACGTTAGTAGGATAATTTTAGTATTTCTAAGGTGACCTTATTTTGCAGGGTAAACTCAACTGTCCCAAATTGACATAGTGTCTAACTTGACTATATCTGGGATTCCTTTAATTGAATCATTTATTCTTCAAAGTATCACTCAGTGCCTACAATGTGCCATATGCTATGCTACAAACACAAAACTATAAACAAAGATTTAATAAGTCGGGCTCTAGGACAATACCTTTTAAAACACTGTATATTTCATCCTTTCTGTTCCCAATTCCTCTCCAGAGGTGAGGGTGGCTATAGGTTCAAACAGTTTAAACAATGAGAAAAGGAGGAAGAAACTACAGAAATAGAAAGAAATAAAACCTGTTGAACATTAAAAATGTGCTACATTCATACAATGCAATATTATTCAGCTACAAAAAGGACTGAAGTACTGATTCATGCTAAAACATGGATAAACCTTAAAAATGGTTACGCTAAATCAAAGCATAACACAGAAACAAAGTGTAACACAAAAGGCCACATATTTTATGATTCTATTCGTATGAAATGTCCACAACAGGCAAATCAAATCCATAAAGACAGAAAGTAGATTAGTGCTTGCCAGGGGCTGGGTGGAAGAGGAATGTGGAGTGACTGCTAACAGGTGTGGGGTTTCTTTTTTGGGGTGATGGAGTGGCATTAGTGGTGTCGATTGCAGAACACTGTAAATACACTAAAACCCACTGAATTTTACACCTTCAAATGATTTAAATGGAGAATTTCATGGTATGTGAACTTTATCTTAAAAAAGAAAAAAAACACAACCCATTGACAAACTGAAAAAAGGGTAAATACTACACTAAGACTATGGAAACAGTGATATTGGTCTTTCTAGGGTCTATTAAACTAACGCCAAACACTTTTTTCATTTGAGAAGGGGATTTTCTTCTCAAGTGAGCTGGAGTTTGTGTTTGCAAATAAAGATTCATTTGTTGATTAGACAGTATCTCAAATGCATTATCTTAAAAATCAAATTAATTTGTTTTCTTTACTTTTATCAAATTATTGCTTATATAAACTTTTATCTGATTTTATGGCAGTGCTGTGTCTGACAGTCTGAAGCCAAAGAACACTGCTTTTAGCCCTGAGCCTCCGGTGAGTAGATTTAATCAATAGGGTTTACACTATTTTTCACCTACTCATCCTATACAGTCATTATATTTAACCAGTTAAACATATTTGGTGGGTAAGGTATAAAACAAGGTAAAATTTAATACAGGTCACCCATAAATTCTGCATTAAAAAACAAAACAGGGCTTCCCTGGTGGCGCAGTGGTTGAGAGTTCACCTGCTGATGCAGGGGACGTGGGTTCGTGACCCGGTCCGGGAAGATCCCACATGCCGCGAAGCGGCTGGTCCCGTGACCCGTGGCCGCTGGGCCTGCGTGTCCGGAGCCTGTGCTCCGCAACGGGAGAGGCCACAACAGTGAGAGGCCCGCGTACAGCCAAAAAAAAAAAAAAAAAAACAGTCCTACCGTATAATTTATAACTTTATTTCTTTAAATAGCAGAGTTATTTTTTAGACTTCATTTTACATAAAGAAACTAAAATTCCATGATCCCTCGAGATATTTTAAGTAAAAACCTTTATTTGTTTAGAGAAATAGTCAGGAATTGAATTCACAAGATTAATTAGAGACACCTATCACTAGACAACCCGGTAATGCCTAGGCAGTGTCTCTAACAGCAAAGCACTGTCTGATGGTTCACAACAAAATCTACCAAGTTTCAAAGTAGAAATATTGCAAGACCCACAAAGAAGGCTGGTGGCTGAGAGACAGTAGAGAATGTTTAAATATATGGCTATCTGATGGATACTTCATTCTTCTGGTCTATTCACTATCAAAACATTCAGTACTGCTGGAAGGTAAATAAAAGATATTTGTTAATAAGTCTTTGTGTTTAAAATCCAGAATGATCACCTCAAGCAGTAGTACTGGGTTTAAGATGCTATTTATTCTTAGGCAATAGAAAGAATAAATATGGCCAGTGAAAAATGGGTGTTACATTAAAACCTGTTATGTTTTCGCCACAGAATTAAAGTGATAGTTCTACTCTTAACAGAGAGAAAAGACTGCCCACAAATTATCAGAGCTAATAATTTAAGTAACTACTTGCTCACACTGAGATTCTCCTGCCTACTCCAAGTACAGAGGCTAATAGCATTCTAGTAGAACATTATCACCACTTTTGCAGATTAGAAATTAGTTACAGAACTCTTCAGAGGAGAATTTTTTAAGAAGTTCTGGTGTCATGTGTTTGATTTTTTCTTGAATTTTTGAAATTTATTTATTTTTTTATACAGCAGGTTCTTATTAGTTGTCCATTTTATACATATTAGTGTATATATGTCAATCCCAATCTCCCAATTCATCCCACCCCACCCTGCCACTTTCCCCCCTTGGTGTCCATACGTTTGCTCTCTACATCTGTGTCTCTATTTCTGTCCTGCAAACCGGTTCATCTGTGCCATTTTTCTAGGTTCCACATGTATGTGTTAATATACGATATTGTTTTTCTCTTTCTGGTGTCATGTGTTTAGAATCGGAGTCAGCAACATTCTCCGTTAAGAGCCAAACAGTACATAATTTAGGATTTTTGAACCACAGAGCCTGTTGCAATTACTCAACTCTGCCACTGTAATATGTGAAAACAGACATAGATAATACAGAAACAAATAAGTGGCTGTGTCATTACTTTCTTCATGGACACTGAAATTTGAATTTCATATAATTTTCATAGGTCATCACATATTATTCTTCTTTTGGTTTCCCCCTCAACCATTTAGGAATGTGAAAAGAATTCTTAGCTCATGGCTGTACAAAAATGGGTAGGAGGCTGGATTTGGCCCATGGATCATAGTTTGCTAATCCCTGGTTTAGAGTGTGATGGAGTGAAGAAGTTATAGACAGTAAGTTAGTAAATAAATTACACAAACCATTTTACGTACAAACTGTATATTTTATAGTCCTAAAATTTAATGTATTTAACCTCTTAATCAGGTTTAATATTCAGTTTGATCTCCTTAAGAAGATATGTATTTACAAAGGGTATTTTCACATTATTATTGTTTTCATAAATATTAGGTGGAAAAGAACACGTTAGCTTAATTGAATTCAAATTCATAAAGAAAATCAATCTCTTGTCCATCCACTTTGGCCATCTCTACTTTAACTCCTTATTTCAGTCTATCGGTTATTCCTTCAGATTAGTGCAATAGCCACTTAACTGGGTTTTCAGCTTTTTAGTGTTTCCTCATAAATCCATCCTCCACTCTGCAGCCAGAAAACTCTTTTAAAAATTTAAGTCTGATCTTATGACACCTACCAAGTCTTTTTTTGGGGGGGGACAGGGGGCGGGGGCTGCATCTCGTGGCCTGTGGGATCTTAGCTCCCCGACCAGGGATTGAACTCAGGCCCTTGGCAGTGAAGGCACGAAGTCCTAACCACTGGACCGCCAGGGAATTCCTACAACACCTACCAAGTCTTATAGCGGCTGCAATGGTTCCCTCAGTGCTCAAGTATAGTCTAAACTTTCACTTTCCTCCCTTATCCCTTGTCTCTTCTTTTTCCTGTTTTCAAACTGTAGACATACAAAGATTTTTCACATGCAACTCTTAGTCTTTCCCTATTTATTTAACATAATTTTCCTAACCTGTCCAAACTCAATTAGGCACTACTTCTTTCTATGTGCTTCTGTTACATACTTATCCCTAGAATAACTGCTTTTATACACTATGGTAACTGTCTGGTTTACTTGTTTGTTCTCCTTTGCCTAGTAATAAGCTCTTGAGAGACAGGTTTGTGTTTTACTTAACTATAATATTCAATACCTAGGATCTAGAAAGAAGTCTGGAACATAATAGAGACTTAAATATTTGTTGGATGAACCCATGAACTGTTACGGGTTGAACTGCGTCCCCCGCCCGCCCCCCCCACAAAAGATATGTTAAAATTCTGATCCTCAGTTTCTCAGAATGTGACCTTATTTGGAAATAGGATCGCTGCAGGTATAATTAGTTAGAATGAGGTCAACCCGGAGCTGGGTGGCCACAGCTCAATCTGACCAGTCCTTATAAGAAGAGGAGACACGAGACACAGATGAGCGGTGAACTCCATGTGATGCTTTCTAGTGCTGTTCCCTTTTGCACGGTTTGATGTTATACAGCTTCTTAGCCTAAGATCACCAGTCAGTTAGGACAAGACTTACACTGGTCACTCGACGGTAGATCTGTGCAGCATTTTGGCACTCGGAGTAAGGGTATTCAGATGTGGCCATCTCAAGCATGCACATCCCAAAAGCATAAACGTCAACGGATTCATCATATTTCTCTTCATACATCTCAGGGGCCATGAACTCTGGGGTACCTTAAATTAAAAGAATGATTCAGACTCAGTGTGAGGAGAAGCTGCAATTCATGGGGAGGGCAACAGCAGAGGGGTTGACCTGTGAGAGAGAAGAAAGTGGAAGGGGGGTAAGAGGTGAGGGAGGAAAAAGAAAGAAAGGTAGGTAGGTGGTGGGGGGAGAGGAAAGAAATCGTCTTAGTCTGTTCCATCATATATGTTATAGATCTTACACTACAACTCCTTTATAAAAACTGGCGTAGGATCAAGTGTCTATTTATTTACTGTTTCAAATGGATTAGTGTTATACCATGTCAAAATAGAGCCTTGCATAAAAGATAAACTGATATATTGAAAACAAATGGAAGGAAAAGGTAAGAGACTACTAAGGAATAAAGTAGATATAATGCCATCTACCTGTAAGATAGGATGATGGGTTAAAAAAGATCAAAATCCTTGTCTGCCCCCTACTGTATGGTAGCTGTAAGGTTAACATTCATATAATAGCTAGTCTCTTGCCATTAACATTCCATCTGATCAGTTTCACTTTTTAAGGCGGCTTTTCAGTAAAAAACAGATATTCAATACATTTTTAAAACGGTAAAATAAACTGTAATTGTCTATAAAGGCCACTCACCAGAGCCCTTTTCTTCACACACTTACCACCCCCCCCCAGTACACAAACCTACTGCAGATGTAAGAAGTGTAGTGAGGCACATCCTACAGACACACACACAAATAATTCGGTCTGCACTTGAGTTCTCAGACTGAATTATGAGCATAGAGTGAGTGTATGATTCCACACACCAGGTTTCCAATGTTTCCAAAGAAATTAAGCCCGAATACCTCAAATTATAGGACATTTCTAAGAACAGGCTTGCACACTATGGTTTAAACAAAAAAAGAAATAAGAAAAAACCCTCTTGGGACAGAGATTAAGATGCCAAAGACAATCAAAGAACTGTTTCCTATAAGGAGGGCAAAAAGGAAATTCATCTTTAAATAACTCTTCCCAGGAACACTATTTCGTAAGGATGTGCAAATTACTGGTGTTCAATGTTTTTCTTACTAAAACATAGGATTCTAGCCCACTTAAAAATGAATGGCTTGGGATTCCCTGGTGGCGCAGTGGTTGAGAGTCTGCCTGCCGATGCAGGGGACACGGGTTCGTGCCCCGGTCCGGGAGGATCCCACATGCTGCGGAGTGGCTGGGCCCGTGAGCCATGGCCGCTGAGCCTGCGCGTCCGGAGCCTGTGCTCCGCAACGGGAGAGGCCACAACGGTGAGAGGCCCGCGTACTGCAAAAAAAAAAAAAAAAAAAAAAAAAAGGCTTTCTTGCTGTTGTTATTGTCATCACCTTTGGGGAGAGTAGAGTGTTTGTGAAGATTTCAAGTTTTCAAATTGTCATACCCTCTTCAGAAAGTGAAAGCTTATAAAATAATCAGCATTAAATTATTTTTCCAGCTACAACTCTCTAACATAACAGTTAAAGGCTGAAAGGACAGACTTGTTGTATAGATCAGTGATTCTCAAGAATGATGATTTGCCCTATAGGGGACATCTAGCAATGTCCAGAGACATTTTTGGTTGTAACAACTGGGGGTAAGTTGGCAAGGGGGCATGCTACTGGCATCCAGTGAGTAGGACCAGGGATGCTGCTAAATCATCTTACAATGAACAGGTCAGTCCTTACAACAAAGAGCTGGCCAACCCGAAGTGTCAATAGTACTGAGGCTGAAAACTGTTTCAGGTATATCTTCTGAAGAGTAGGAGTTAAAAAAAAGTTGATAATGAACCATCATATTTTCACATTTTAAAATAAAGTTTTAATAGGCAGATATTTTTGAATATATATCTATGCAACAGACTTCTTCAGAAACTAAATTATATATAAATTCAATTTCTTTTATGGGGAAAGTAACATACTTTATCTGTTATATAAGTAAGTATATGATACTAAGTATCAATGAAATGACTCAGTAAGGTTAACAATTATTACATAATGTTTTGTAGGCAAAGTTCACCTTACTTCTCTTCATATAACTTTACAAAACAACAATGGTCTTCAAGATGATTCTAGAGGCAAAGAAATAGAGAACTCCACATCACTTCCTGGGTTCAAGCTCTGAATTTCTGAAGGTTTATTTCACATAATAAAAGCTCTGACAAGGTCAGGTTTCTAAATAAAAGGAATGTCAGAAAGCCAGTGAGACTGCAAGGTACACCTGAAACATACCTATCACACTCTTGGCAAAAGAAGCCCGCTTCAGGGTTGCCAGACCTAGGTCTCCAATCTTGACTGAGCCTGTAGGGCCAGTGATAAAGATGTTGTCACACTTAAGATCCCGGTGAATAATAGGTGGAGTTCGAGTATGAAGAAACTGAAGTCCTTTAAGAATCTGACGGCACCAGCTTCTCAGAACTTTGATCTTCATCACCTTAAACCTTTTCAGGTACCTAGAAAAGGCAAGGTACACCAAACAGGTTATCAATGATATGCATTTATTACTTTGAAGAATTCCATTAAATTCTAGCATATCTGAGATGGGAATATCAAGTTCAGAATATTAAGATTCAGTAAGCTTAGGTTAGTGCTACTTTTAGTAAGGTTAAAGGGGATAGGATAATAAGTAGTTGGCAAGCAAATTCTGATAACAAAGCACAAAAAATAAATTCCTTAAAATTAGATCACTGCTAAAATGATTTAAAAGTTAAGAGGCAGAGTTCGACTTCTGGTAATGGTGAAGCAACTCTTATTGGATGCAGATATAATTATAAACTCTAGTAAATACACACACACACAACTACTCGAAAGCTCTGGAGGAATCAAAATCAGGCATAAACTGGAAGGGAGTACACACGAGGGAAAAGGGAAAGCACTAGTCTGTGGGGGTCGCTCAAACCTGGACTGAAACCTGGAGCATTACTGGCTGAGGAATGAATACGAGGATAGAGTTCAAGATTACCTCAGGGTCTAGAACAATGCTATTCAACAGAACTTTCTACAATGACAGTCTGTCCAATACAATATTCACTAGACAAATAAGAATATTCTTTTTTTTTTTTTTCGGTATGCGGGCCTCTCCCATTGCGGAGCACAGGCTCTGGACGCACAGGCTCAGCGGCCATGGCTCACGGGCCCAGCCACTCCGCGGCATGTGGGATCCTCCCAGACCGGGGCACGAACCCGTGTCCCCTGCATCGGCAGGCAGACTCTCAACCACTGCACCACCAGGGAAGCCCAAGAATATTCATATTTAAATGAATTAATTAAAATAAAAAATTTTCATTTCCCAGCTGCACTAGTCACATTTCAAGTGCTCAACAACTGCATTGTAGCAAGTGGCTACCATTTTGGATGGTGCAGATTACAGAACATTTCCATCACCACAGAAAGTTCTGTTGGACAGCAGAGATCTAAAAAGTGAAGGAGGCAGGGCGGGGGGCTGGAGGGTGGGGGTGGTGTGTAATCCCAGAAAGGAGGTACAGGGGCTTCCCTGGTGGCGCAGTGGTTAAGAATCCGCCTGCCAATGCAGGGGACACAGTTCAAGCCCTGGTCCGGGAAGATCCCACATGCCGCGAGCAACTAAGCCCATGCACCACAACTACTGAGCCTGTGCTCTAGAGTCCGTGAGCCACAACTACTGAGCCCACGCACCGTAACTACTGAAGCCCTAGTGTCTAGAGCTGGTGTTCTGCAACAAAAGAAGCCACTGCAATGAGAAGTCCGTGCACCGCAACAAAGAGTAGCCCCCGCTCGCTGCAACTAGAGAAAGCCCATGTGCAGCAATGAAGACCCAATGCAGCCAAAAGATAAATAAATTTTTTTTAAAAAAGGAGGTATAGGGCTTCCCTGGTGGTGCAGTGGTTGAGAGTCCGCCTGCCGATGCAGGGGACATGGGTTCGTGCCCCGGTCCGGGAAGATCCCACATGCCGCAGAGCGGCTGGGCCCGTGAGCCATGGCCGCTGAGCCTGCGCGTCCGGAGCCTGTGCTCCGCAACGAGAGAGGCCGTAACAGTGAGAGGCCCGTGTACCGCAAAAAAAAAAAAAAGGGGGTATAGAAGGGCATCTCCAAATTCTGTATATTCACTCTGCCTAAATCTCTGGCTGACCTCTGAAATATGTGTGTGTGTAGCAGAGTCCAAGCAGCCCAGCTAATGTTAAAAGAACAGGACAGAGATTTCTGATTAACTGAGGTCTGATGCTATTTTATCTGGAAATATTCAGGGAAAAAATGAAGAGCACTGATGGTAAATATAAAAGACTACATTTTCCTATTACTATCTTTATGTTACATATGACTACTTAAAGGAAAATCTGTAACACTGTATTACAGGATCTAAACAATAAATGTAACATATGAAAATTACAGCATAAAGTATAAGTACTAGAAATACATGGGCCTATATTTTTGCAAGTTTCCTTTATTTTACATGAAATTGTACAGTATCAAGCATGTTGTGAAAAGTTAAAGATATAAATGCAGTATCTAAAGCAGCCACTAAAAAAGATATTTCAAATGCACACACACACACACACACACACACACACACACAAGTGGAGTTTAACCAAAAAGCTAATACAGAAACTAATACAAAACCTTAAAAATAAAGTAAAAAATGAAATTCTGCTTCACTTGGGTGGGATATGAGGTAATTAAAGAAAACTAATGGTGAAAGTTGGTTTTATGGTTTAAAAAATATATATAAAAACAGAGTTACTTCTGGAGGGTGAGGAAAGGGCTGCCTGGAAAGGGCTGCCTAGGAAGAAGTTTAAGGGCATGTATTGAGATGATGGAAATGTTCTATATCTTAACGGTTTCAATTACACGAGTGAGGTATCACATTAATAGGACAAAGGGGAAAACAACATGATCATTTCAATTCATGCAGAAAAGGCATCAGACAAAATCCAACACCTTCCCATGATAAAAAAAAAATACTCAAACTAAGAATAGTAGAGAATATATTCAACATGATAAAGAGCATTTATGAAAAACCCACAGCTATACTACAGTGGTGAAACACTGAAAGCTTTCCCATTAAGACTGGGAATAAGACAAGAATAACCACTGCTCTTCAGTGTTGTACTAGAAACTCTAGCCAGATTAATTAGGCAAGAAAAAGAAAGGTACCCAAATTGGAAAGGAAGAAGTAAAACTCCCTCTATTTGCAGATAACAAGATCCTATATATAGAAAATTCTAAAGAATACATACAGACATGCACACACAACTAGAGTTAATAAACGAATTCAGCAAAATTGCCAGCGTACAAGATCAACACGCACAAATGAGTTGTGTTGTACACCCCAACAATTAACAACCTGAAAAGGAAAGCAAGAAAACAATTCCATTTGCAACAACATCCAAAAGAATAAAATACTTAGGAATAAATTTAACCAAGGAAGTGAAAGATTTATACACCAAAAACTAGAAAACACTGTTGAAAGAAATTAAAGGACACCTAAATAAAATGGAGAGATGGGTTCATGGATTGGAAAACAATATAGTGAAGATGGCAATATTAGCCACAGTGACCCACAGATTCGATATATCTATGGATAGATTTGATTATATCTACAGATGCAATCAAAATTCTAGCAGACTTTTTGCAGAAATGGAAAGCTAATCCTCAGGTTCATACGGAATTACAAGGGGCCCCAAATAGCCAAAACAATATCAAAAAAGAAGAACAAAATTGGAGAACTCACTTTTTCCAATTTCAAAACATATCACAAAGCTAGGTTTTGTAGTATTAAAACAGTGTGGTACTAGCATAAGGATAGAACAGTGGAATAATATGGAGGGTCCAGAAATAAACCCATGCATCTATGGTTAAATGATTTTTGACAGGGGTGTCAAGATCATTCAACAGGGAAAGAATAGTCTCTTCAACAAATGGTGCTGGGATATCCACGTGCAACAGAATGGAGTTGGATCCCACACCTCACACATACACAAATGTTAACTCAAAAACTGGAACGATCTAAATAAAAGAGCTAAGCCTATAAAACTCTTAGAAGAAAAAATAGGGGTAAAACTGCATGGCCTTGGTTTTGGCAATGGATTCTTAGATATAACCCTAAAGGCACAAGCAACTAGGGAAAAAAAAACAGATAAACTGGACTTAATCAAAATTTAAAACTTTGTGCATCACATGACGTCATTAAGGAGTGAAAAGAATATATAGAATGGGAAAAATATATTTACAAATCATGTACCTGATAAGGGTTTAGCTTACAGAATATATAAAGAACTCTTACAACTCAACAAAAAGACAAACAACCCAATTTAAAAATGGACAAAGTGGGCAAAGAGTTGAATAGACATTTCTCCAAAGATGTACAACATGCACATGATAAGATGCTCAACATCATTACTCTCTAGGGAAATGCAAATCAAAGAGATACCATGTCACAGCCAGCAAGATGACTATTAAAAAACCAAAAACAAACAAACAAAAAAACCAAGTGTTGGCAAGAATATGGAAAAATTGGAACCCTTATTCATTGCTAGTGGGAATGTAAAATGGTTCAGCCATTGTGGAAAACAGTTTGGTGGTTCCTCAAAAAGTTAAACACAGAATTACCATATGACTCAGCAATTCTACTCGAAGGTATATACGTATCTAAAAGGCATGAAAACGGGTACTCAAATAAGCACTTGTACACAAATGTTCATGTGGAAACAGCCCAAATGTCTATCAATAAGTGAGTGGATAAACAAATTGTGGTATATCCACGAAATATTATTTAGTCATAAAAAGGAATGAAGTACTGATACATGCTACAACATGAACCTTGAAAACATGGTAAGTGAAAGTAGCCAAACACAAACATGTATTTTATATTCCATTTATATGAAATACCTTGATCAGATAAATCCTTAGAGACAGAAAATAGTTGGTGGTTGCCAAAGGCTGGTGCAAAGGAAGAAAGGGGAATTGTTTAATGGGTTTTAGTTTTGCAAGATGAAGAATTCTCAAGATTGGTTACGCAGCAACATGAATATATTTAACTAAACTATACACTTAAAAATGATAAAGGGCTTCCCTGGTGGCACCGTGGTTAAGAATCTGCCTGCCAATGCAGGGGACACGGGTTCGAGCCCTGGTCTGGGATGATCCCACACGCTGCGGAGCAACTAAGCCCGTGTGCCACAACTACTGAGCCTGCGTGCCACAGCTACTGAAGCCCGCGCGCCTAGAGCTGGTGCTCCGCAACAAGAGAAGCCACGGCAATGAGAAGTCCGCACACCGCAAAGAAGAGTAGCCCTCACTCGCTACAACTAGAGAAAGCCCGCACGCAGCAACAAAGACCCAACACAGCCAAAAATAAGAATAAATAAAACAAATTTTTTTAAAATGATTAAGATGGTAAATTTTATACGTTTTTACCAGAGTAAAAAAAAAATGCCCATCTATAAATCCTAGAGATCAGCTAGTCCACTTATTTTACACATGGAGAACTGAGGGCCAGAGAAGGGGATCTACTTGCCCTAAATCACAGCTGGTCAAAGTCAGAGCAGAGAGTAGACTCCTACTCTAAGTCTAGTGCTTTCTACTTTACCTCTTGCTGCTTTTGCTTTGAGGCTCAGAAACTGAAACAGACAATGATGGGGAAAAAAGAACTTTAAACTTAAAAGAAAATGGTTAGAAACTTAGATCATGTGCAATTAAAGAGAAAATATACTACGTGGGAAGGGTAATGGGGAGTAACTGCTTAATGGGTATGGGGTGTTCTTTTAAGGTGATGAAAATGTTTACGAACTTGACAGATGTGGTTACACAACACTGTAAATGTAATAAATGTCACTGATCCTTTAAAAAGGTTAATTTTATGTTATATGAATTTCATCAAAACTTAAAAAAAAACTAACTTTATTTCTATCTACTGACAGACTACTGACAACCCACCAAGTATTCAAACCAGAAAAAGAATATCAAGATGCAGATATACAAACAACTACTACCACAGAATTTTCCTTAATTCATTCAAATATTTATCAAGTTTCAGGCACAGTGCTAGGGAGCACAGTCTAGGAAAAGAAACAGGCATGTGAATAACAAGAAGCGTGGACGACTAGCATAAAGATGCTGCCATAAATATTAGAAAAGTTGGATGGGAAAATTAGAATGTGGAGGAGGGAAATAATCTGTTGGCTTTTCAACATGTTAATTTTGAGCATCCAAGAGCATCCGGGATTTTCTACATCCAGGAAATACAAGACTATGTTTCAAAGATCTGAGATTAATCAGCTCAGTAGCATTAACTACAGAAGGTTATAAAGAATAAATACAGAGACAATTTTTCACTTCTTCCACAAAAAATTTACACCATAGAAGTTACTCTAGTTTCCTCTCTGAGTACAAATAGATACTCTAAGAGACACGGGACTCCAAAGGCATACAGGGAATTTCTGCATTTGACCTATCCATATTCCTGAAAGGGATGATAGGTCTAGATGTTTTGGCTTCAATTTCTGATGCTTTGGGAAATGAAATTATCTAGTGATAAATGTCACAATACAATTTGTATTTGATACAATATGTGCATAGTTGTAGCAAAAACTGCCCAATATGAGGTGATAAAATAAATGGGTAAAGCTTGTCAATAAGCTTCAATTTCATTTTAACCACTAGAGGGCTACCTTGTCATTTGATTTCTGATCTCTTAGCCACTCAATTTTAGAAATGCCAATCACCATAACTTAAAGCAACTAGGTTTATTCTGCAACAACTTCTCATTTAAATACTTACCAATACATAATTATCAAACCACTTTATATACCAGAGGACCTTGTGGGCAGGAAAATGTGCTCATATACTAACATTTGGAGCAACTATTCATTCCCTCCTTAGTATACTGGGCAACAAAAGAAGAACTGATAAGGCCTGAAATAAGAAAATTCAAGTTCTCTCATACTTCTTGGTCAGCTTTTACAATATTGATGAACTTACGTTTTAAGTGTTCCAGATGTCATAAGTTCAGTCACCAAAACGATGCACTTCTTTCCCTTTACTGTGGATTCCCAGGAATCATAGAATCGGACAATATTGGGATGCTGAAGACCCTTTAACATTTCAGCCTCTTCTTTAAATCTCTGCCTCTCAGACTTTGTTAACTTTCGATCCTAAAATCAAAAAGCAAGACAGAATACAGTTCAAGATTGGGAGTTTGGGATTGACATGTACACACTACCATATTTAAGACAGATAACCAACAAGGACCTACTGTACAGCACAGGGAACTCTTGCTCAATATTGTGTAATAACCTAAAAGGGAAAAGAATTTGAAAAAGAATAGATACATGTATATGTATAACTGAATCACTGTGCTGTACACCTAAAACAAAAACAAAGGAAAAAACAAACAGAATATGCTTTTAAGATAATAAAACACCAAGTCACATAGTTACACTTAGATGCTAAACATGTACAAAATTATAATGACCAATACTGTTGAAATAAAACATCCTAACACTGAAGTTACTAATAATAATTTCATCAGCCTGTTATATGAGTGTGAGAACAGGCTAAAGTGTATTTAAGAAAACTCTTGATTATAAAGTCATGCTTGAGGGATTTCCCTGGTGGCGTAGTGGTTAAGAATCCACCTGCCAATGCAGGGGACACAGGTTCGAGCCCTGGTCCGGGAAGATCCTACATGCTGTGGAGCGACTAAGCCTGTGCGCCACAGCTACTAGCCCGCAGGCCACCACTACTGAAGCCCGCACACCTGGAGCCCGTGCTCTGCAACAAGAGAAGCCACCGCAATGAGAAGCCCTGAGAAGCACGCGCACCACAACGAAGAGCAGCCCCTGCTCACCACAACTAGAGAAAGCCTGTGTGCAACAATGAAGACCTAATGCAGCCAAAAAATAAATAAATCAATTACTTAATAAAATAAAGTCATGCTTGAGATTATTTTAGTATTTTTCCTGTTAATATGTGCTTCAGGTACACGTTTTAGATGCAGTTAATTTACCACTTCCAAAATAAGTCACCTATTGACAGAGATATGCAATTTAATAATGGAACAAGTATGGGTTTTGGAAGTGGTGAGATCTAAATATAAATCCTGTCTTGGCTTCAACTAAAATTTCCTTCATGAATAAAGTCAAGTCCTCCGTATTCATGAGTTCACATACCCAGATTCAGCCAACTGCAAGTAAAAAATGGGCGGTGTGTGTGTGTGTGTGTGTTGGGGGGATCAGAAAATTCCAAAAAGCAAAACTTGAATAGTTTGCCCACATGCTGGCTACTATTTACATAGCATTTACACTGTATTAGCTATTATAAGTAATCTAGAGATGATTTAAAAGTATATGGGAAGATATGCAAATACTGTGCCATTTTATAAAAGGGACTTGAGCACCCACAGGGGTGGAGGGTGGGGTCCTGGAACCAATTCCCACCACCCCCCAGGATATTGAGGGATGACTGTGTATACCTTCACCTCATAGGACTCTTGTAAGAATTAAATAATCTACTAGGTAGATTTAATTTAATTTAGTCTACTAGGTAGATTTATTTAAAGTGCCTGGCACTTCATAAGTTAATTCACTTCTTATCTGAGATAACTGGACAAAAGTACTTAATCTGCTCTTCTTCCCTTAACAGAGTCCCATACATACAAACTCTGTACTGTCCTGTAAATTAAAATTGAAACTGTCATGTAATACTCTATCAAAGCACATAATACGTATTTTAACGAAATAGGCCAGGCATACAATAACATAATGTGTCTATGATACAAATAATTAAACATTAAAGACATAATTTAAACCTTCCTATGTAACTAGATGGCCTTTCCCATCACTACTCCTCACCCTTGAATAACAACCACTACCCTGATCAGATATACCATTCCCATATGGGTTTTTACACTTTAGGTGAAATGTTAAGATTTCATAAAAAGAAGTTACAGAGCATGTACTATCTGGAAGGTGGCTATTTTCCACTCAACATTGTTTGAGCTCACCCATGATGGTACAAGGAGACATTACAAGATATCTACCATATTACTGTAACTCCATTCATTATCACTGCTATGCAGTTATCCACTGACTGAATACACCACAATTTATATATAATCTCCTACTGATCAATCTTTAGGCCCTTCCCCATTTTTTTTGCTATTACAATATGGCAAAGGTTTTGCAGTGTTAATCTCTAGGATGCAGGCTCTTATCTTGGAGTCTATAAACACCTTTAAGGCAGGTTTGTGAACCTGTGTGAAAACAAATATATCTTTATTTTTCATTAACCTTGAATTGAAACTTAATATTTCCTTGAATGAATGTACGTACCTAATAGCATTCAGCAGTACCTGTGATTTGTCACCAACAGACCTAGGTATTTTCATATCACGTAACAGTGGTTGCAGATTATCTCAAAATACCACACTAGGCATTACTTTGAAATTATGATAGCTATTAGATCTTCCAGTAGATCTTATTAATATACATTAATAATGCATACTATATCACAAATTTTAAAGTTTTGATAACTATTTTAACATAATTTGTTTCCAATATAGTCCTATGTATTTTACTATATGGACTTAAAACAAAACATTTTTCTAGCCTTCACTAGCCTTCTGGGGCACAAAAAAAAGAGGAAGTACACCTACTAGGATATATAGCTAGCGGTAGAAGTGCATAGGGAATAGGCATCTTCAGTCTTCATAGGTATCAACAAATTGCTTTTCAAAGGGACTGTGCCAACTGAGTTTCCCAACAGCTTTGTATGAAGGTTCCCACTAGAGTACATGGTCACTAGCAGCTGGTATTATCAGACATTAACTTTTGTCAATTTGATGGGTGTAAGTCATGTTCTATAGTTTAATTTACATTTTCAGAGTCACTAAAAAGTGTGAGAAACTTTGTTTTCTTTGCAGACTACTTAAGACCCCTCTTCTGCAAGGAACTGATGCTTTATCTTACTTGTAGCAGTTCTTAATAGATTATGGATGCTAATCCTTTATTGGGTTTTATGAGTTACAAATACCTTTTCTCAATTTGTGGTTTGTATTTTCACCTTGTTTATGATATCTTGATTTACAGATGTTTTTATTTCACTGTATTTCAATTCATCTATCTTTTACTTTATGGTAGGTGGATTTTATGTCTTCAGTAATTTTTCCAGACACTAAGGTCATAAATATTTTTCTTTTCCTTTTTAAAATATAAATTTGTTTTGTTTGCCACATCTGGGAATTGTTGAGGAATTTATTTGGTTGGGTAAAATTAGGGCTGACTGTTATTTCTGTTCTGTATCAGCCAATGGCCCCAATATCATTTAATGAACAATCCATCCTTTCCATAGAAGTACAGTTCTGTCTCTGGATTCTACACTCTATTCCATGGTCTGTCTAGTCCTGCGCTAATACCTCACTTTCTTAATTGCTATCACTCTTGCATGATAGTTTAGATGGGTGTAGAATTCTAGGTTGGTGTTCTTTCAGCACTTTCAAGATACTGTTTCATGGTACTCTGGCGTCTACTGTAGCCCTCAGTATACATGTCCTCCTTTGTAGGTTATCTGTATTTTCTCTCTGGTTACTCTAAAGGCTTTTAAAAAAAATTGTGCTCTGCTCATTCACTACCATGCATCTAAGTTTTATTTTATACATAATGGGGCTAATTGTGCTTTTTAAGCCCAAAGTTTCAGGTATTTGTCTTCGCATCAGGAAAATTCTCAACGATTACCTTTTTGATTACTGCCTCCTTCCATTCTCCATTCTCTTCTAAGATTTTCTATGTATGTCTGTATGTGTTATGTGTAAGGGTGTGTGTGTGTGGAACCTTACTCGATCCTTCATATCTTTTAACTTCTCTCTCATTTTCCATTTCTTTCTCTCTGCTGCCTTCTGGGCAGTGTTCTCAGATCTACCTTCTTGTTCATGAATTCTCTCAAGTTATTATCACGTCTAACCTGCTTATTACCTTAAAATTTGTTTTAATTAATCAAACTTTAAAGTCTAAAGGAGGCAGAGATGCAAAGGACATGTGGCAAGGTCTCAGTCCCTGCTCCAGAAATAAGAGATGAACACAAACTAGACACTTGCAACTAGCCATACAAGTCTGGGTATACTGGTGAGTCAGACATGTATTTGGACATCCATACAGAAAATAAAACGAGGTCAAGCAGTCAGTCTGTCACCAAAAGTACCCACCGGAGGGTCTGATAAAGGGAATTCAGTCACTACTTCAGTCCCTACTTTCCCAGCTAGCATCAAAAACAAAGCAAGGTGGGAAAAAAGGGGAAAAAAAGAAAAAAAGTTGGGCACTAACTAAAGACTTCAGTGGAGAAGGAATTCTCCTGCCACTTCTCTAGGCCCAATGTCTGGGGGAGGGATTTGTCCCCACTCAGTGGTAACCCCACACATGGGGTTTTGAATGAGAAATGATAACTGGCGGCTCAATTTGCAATGATCCCCACCAACCTCCACCCCATCCCTGCTTCATGAACAGACAAGTTTTCCCAGCATCCTCCTTGGAATTTCCTCCCTCTCAGGGTTCATCTCCAAAATTATTTCCATCTCCAAATCATCACTGCAAGATTGCCTTCTCTCAAAGTTCTATAAAAGCCCACTTTCACAGCCCAATATCACTTTTATTCCCACTCCTAACCTGAAGCTGCAACCATCCACAAAGTCACATACCCTGTCCACTGAGACTCAGATCCATAGCTGTTTCATCTTGGGCTATCTTCCTAAACCATTTCTTTCCCAGGGAAGAGACGGCCAAAGGGCCAAAGGACAAGTCGAAGTATCTGGGGCCAGATGACTGAGGAAAGTGGCACTTGTTACTTACTTTTTAATTGCAATACATTTTCATTTCTTGAAGCTCTTTTTGGATCTTTATCAAATCAGTCATTCACTGCTCACTCCAATACCATCTTGATGTTTTTGTGGTTTTAGTTTTTAATCCTTTATTTCTTTTAAAATAATGTGCTTTAGGGGCTCAATTCATTAACACTTTTATCTGAGTTACTGGGGATCGAATTTTGCCTAGTGTTTTGGCTGCTGACATTCATTCATGGTGGTTTGTTTCCCCTCATGATTAACAATAGTGGATAATATGGTTATCTTAAACTGTGATTTGTCTGTTGGAATATCCTCAGTTGTGGGTGTATTGCTGTGGACAGGCTCTGAGTTTATTTATGCCTAGTGCGGCAGGGATATTACTAGTCTTGGTGATGCCTGCATGTAATCCGTTCAAATTTGAATCTCATACTTTTATGAATACAGGTCCCTGATTATGTATACTCAGGGTAAACTTTTTTCAGCTGACTGGAGAAAAACTGTCTTTTCCCTGACTCAGAAACTGAAATTTTCTCTAGTCTGTCTTTATATTAAAGGTTTTGTTCCCTTTTAAGGAACAAGTTTATTGGATCTCAGTTCCAATATCTGCTCGGGCTTAAGACTTCATCTATCCTTGGGGAGACAGTAAAACCATGCGTCTTAGTTATTAACAAGATTGGCAACTGTCCCAAGAAGAACGCTAGTGTCAATTCACACTTTTCCTACTCTGGTTTCTAGTTTCTTCTTAGTTTCTAGACCTTGGAAATTATCCTGACAGCCTTATAAGCTCAGCTATGCATTTAAAAGGATAGGTTTCTGTAGTTCCTCTCATCAAAATTTTCAAAATGTCTGGTATTTTACAGTGGGAAGAGTTTTCAGCTTGTTTGGTTTTCTATTTACTGACAATAGGGTTCCCCAATATATGTTTTTTAAAAAATATTGTTTACCATATATTCTTAAGTGTTCCTCATTTAAGGGAACCTTATTCAAAACATGAAGGAAAATCTAGATCACTTGCTGACTCTTATACATTACTGTTGAATTACAAAAGCTTATTTTAAAGAAATTGTGAAAAGTTAAGCTATTCTCAAAGCAATCAGAAGACAGTAATCACGAGCCAAATGAATTATAATATTCTACCTACCATTAAGTGAATATTTAATTTTTATATTTTAATATATAGTCTACCTGATTGTCTTGATAACTACTCTTATTTTCTGTAACATGCAACATTCATTTCAGTTTTAGCAATTAATGTATATATTCATATATGTTTAATTAAATTTTAACAAATGCTTGAGTACCCTGTGTCAGACAACAGGATAGGACAAACATTAGAGACAAGGTTCCTGCTATTCTAGACCTTACAATGTAAGAGGCAGAGGCATTAATTTTATTAGGTATTATAAAGAGAAAAAAACTGAGTGCTTTGAGAGCATATCATAAAAGACCCAATTCTGTGTGCACAAGCTAGTGTTAGCCCCCATATCAGCAGGTTACCTTAAGGGTTGAGATCATGAGCATGAAAGTACCCAGAGTTCTAGTTTTACAATACTTGAAATGTTTAAGACCACAAGAGTCTGTAAAAAGTGCTAAAGGCAAACTTCGAAATGCAGGATAGACTGGAGGCAAGGAGACTCAAAACCTTAATAACAGTGAGCTTGTAAACCCTTTCTGCAGAAACTCAAACCAAAGTAATTCACTCCTGTCTGTCTCTACTACCACCACCCTATTTCAAGCCATCACGGTCTCCTCTGGATTTCTGCAATAACCTACTAGCTGTTTCCACACGGCTAAATTTCTCCCTGTACAATGTGTTTTTCCACTCTGTCCAAATACAACCAGAATATTTTAAGGTCAACTTAATCAATTCTGCAGTATGCGTACTTTATTAATTCTTAGAAATATTGTTTTCCACATTTTTAAACATCTCTGAAATTAGAATGTATCACATAATTGAACTCTTAGACTCAGTGAAGTACTGTATGTCCTAATCCTGTTAGGATAAAGGTGGAAAATCATTGTGACCAACGAGGTCCCACACAATGCAATCCTTGCCCACTTTTCGAGCCTAATTTCTTGTCACTCTCATGTGCCTTTCTCAGACATGTCATGCTTCTTCCAACTCAGGTCCTTCACACACGCTGTTCCCTCCATACAGGATGCCCTTTCATCAACCTTTTTTCCCTGGTTAATGCCCAGCCATTCTTCAAAGATCTGTCATTTCCACAGGGATACCTTCCTTGGCTGCCCCTCACTCTAGGTTAAATCACCCCCTGCCATATACATGTATAGTTTCATGAACTATGTACATGCCTCTTTCAGAGCTCTTAATCACAAGTAATATACTGAGACTTACTCTAAAAGCAGTGACAAAATGCCTTTTTCAGTGTTCTATCTTTAGCAACTGACAACCTAGCATTGTTCAATTGCCATGTGTTGAATGAATCCATGAATGTACTTTCCAAAAAAAATTGTGTGTGTACATTTTTCACAAGTAGTTAGCATTTCCCTAGGAATAGAAGAAATTCCTATGACTTAAAAGCAAGGTGAGGATTGAAATTGGGCCTCTGAGACTCAGTAACTTAACACAACTCAAACACTATGACCAACCTGCAATGGTCAATGCTGCCACCATTCTGATTTTAAAAAGTATTTGTTAAAAGCCATTGTAAAAAATCTGCCAACTGGGGCTTCCCTGGTGGTGCAGTGGTTGAGAGTCCACCTGCCGATGCAGGGGACATGGGTTCATGCCCCGGCACGGGAAGATCCCACATGCTGCAGAGCGGCTGGGCCCATGAGCCATGGCCACTGAGCCTGCGCGTCCGGAGCCTGTGCTGCGCAACGTGAGAGGACACAACAGTGAGAGGCCCGCGTACCACAAAAAAAAAAAAAAAAAAAAAAAAAATCTGCCAACTACTTATTTATAGCAAAGTATAAATAAAGGTGGGCGGGGGGACCAAACAGGGACTTCTTCCTTCTTCCAAAAACCTACAATCAATTTTCTTATTAAGAATAAATACACTGAATGGCAACCTTAAAATTCTATGTTTAACTTCTATCTAATTTTGCCTAGAAGTCATCTATACTGTAAACAGAGGCTATTTTATATGTCTATTATAGATTTTTAACCTCCCTGAAAGCTACTGATGATTTATTTTAAGGGGTCTGAGAACCTCACTTTAAACCTTTAACAGCAGAAATATGACTACAGGGACTTCCCTGGTAGCACAGTGGTTAAGAATCCACCTGACAATGCAGGGGACACAGGTTCGAACCCTGGTCCGGGAAGATCCCACATGCCGCGGAGCAACTAAGCCTGTGAGCCACAACTACTGAGCCCGTGTGCCACAACTACTGAAGCCCGTGCGCCTAGAGCCTGTGCTCTGCAACGAGAAGCCATGGCAATGAGAAGCCTGCGCACTGCAACGAAAGAGTAGCCCCCGCTTGCTGCAACTAGAGAAAGCCCATGCGCAGCAAGGAAGACCCAACGCAGCCAAAAATAAATTTAAAAAAAAAAAAGAAAGAAATATGAGTACAGATTCTAAGTAGGGAAAAAAACCAAACAAATAATTTGGTGCTTCTTTCAATAATCTGTCAACTTGTTCTATCTATAAGCCTTCTATTTTTTAAATCTAGGATCATTTCATATCTCAGAGAACTATACTATTTTAGCATCCAAAAGAATTTGTTAAGACAAAGTAAAACAGATCAAAACTAACATAAGCAAAAATACCTGTAAGAACAGCTGGGGTTTTAAAAATAATATTTGTTGGGTGTTTGCTATTTACACTAACTGGTTGTTTTACTTCTGTTCTCATTCTCAGAAAACCCTTGTGAGATATTAGGAAATATTACTTTATTTTAACAGATGAACAGACTCAGAGAAATTTAATATCTTCCTCCAATTCACAATGAAAAGCAGAACCATGAATTAACTGAAAATTTGATTCATAGCTCATGTTCCATTCACTATACTAGACAAACATATTTAATTTCTTCTAAAACATTTTTCAGAAAAGCCACGTTGATATTTCTGCTATTAACCAGGGATCACTGAAAAGAACTAGGCACTTTACTAAATTATAAGTTATAGTTGAAGGTAAAATAAGAGGAGTATATATTGTTTAAACTATATCAACTGTCAAATACAAACAAAAAAGCAGACTCACAGATATATAGAGAACACACTAGTGGTTACCAGTGGAGGAGGGGGCCAATCTAGGGGATGGGGGAGTGGGAGGTACAAACTACTGGATGTACCATAGGCTACAAGGATGTATTGTACAACATAGGAAATACAGCCAATATTTTGTAACAACTGTAAATGTACTGTAACCTTTAAAAAACTGTATCAAAAATTAAAACTTGGGCTTCCCTGGTGGCGCAGTGGTTGAGAGTCCGCCTGCCGATGCAGGGGACACGGGTTCGTGCCCCGGTCTGGGAGGATCCCACATGCCACGGAGCGGCTGGGCCCGTGAGCCCTGGCTGCTGAGCCTGTGCTCTGCAACGGGAGAGGCCCGCATACCGCAAAAAACAAAACAAAATAAAACTTAAAGACTTCAACACTTAAAAAAGCATTACCAAGTGTTAAATTATCGTGAAGACAATGCATTACCAAGTGTTAAATTATCGTGAAGAGAATGATAAAACTTATTTTTTATTTTAAGTATCAAATGAGATTTAGAACAGATTAGCACAACTGCTGCTTTTTGGTGCCTTCTCTCCAGCATTATCAAACTGGATATTCCTGGGGGCTTGATATACTATCCCAATTGCAACATTCATTACCTTCAGTGCAAACGAGAGCTGATGCAGCTAACCCGCTCTATTCATTTCATTCATTTCTTTCCACCTACATAAAATTGTTTTGACAGGCTAAATGAACAAAACCAAGGATCACTGTCACATGACCTCCCATAACATGCACAGCTCCCGGAGGCTGAGGGGTGGAGGTGGGGGCCCAGCAACAACTGAAACAATTGTTCATCTCAGTACCATCCAAATAACAGTGCTCAGTAGATTATTTGCTGATGCAATTTCTTCTTGGGTGAGTGAGAAACACAATGTTAATATTTGGTACAATGGCCTTACAGCAATTTTACATCTTTGGTTCCTTGCTTTGTACAAAGTTATTTTATTTTAAATATCCTCTACAGGCATCTTCTCTTTATCCCTAAATTTCGGTATTTTCTGAAGTAGCAATCCTATGCCTTCCTATTGCTTATTTTATCAGCCCCAGAAGCAAACCTTCCAAATAAATTATGCAACTGAAACAGTGAGCTTGATTTTCATTAAATTAAACCAGAAATATTCACTTTATTAGCTAATATCTGTACCCCCAGAAAATTTGACCCTCTAGACTTATTAACATTTAAACTTCTATTGCATTTTATTTTTAGCAATATTCAAAGTTTTACTACTAAATTAAGACCACATGTTGTAAGTCTACATATCACAACATGGGTGGAGAGAAGTATCTGGAATTCCTTGATTAGAATATTTTAGGTCAATATTGGAGTCCTCCCTACTTATCATTTTCTGCACCACACTGACTTAGCAAAGACCTAGGCATCTATTCCATTTTTTAAAGTGATACTAATTGTTGGGTGTTGGAATGTGGAAATAAAAACATGTCTTCAGGCAGAGAGAACAGCAGTTTGAAATATTGCTTTCCAATGCAGCATGGGTTCCAGTTAACATTTACCAAAAATTTTAAAAATTATTCTGTATTTTGAAAGAAGGAATCACATAAATGACTATTTAGTCTGGCATACCTCTCTCTCATAGGCCTACATGGTCTAGTAACAATTCAAACACTGCAGAAAAGGATTTTGTACTCTAAATACTTCTATCTACTAAATACTTTGCCCTATTCTTCTTGAAAACTCCCAAATAATTAGACACTGAAGGCCTGGGGAAAGGTGGGAAAAATAACTCATAGAAGCAGAATAATGATGCTCATGCAAAAACTCTTAACTGTTAACAACAACGACAAAGATTAATAAGGCTTTTAAGATGTTTTGAAATACAATATGAAAATTAAACCTGGATTTTATGTAGCCAAATCTACAGAGTAAACTCCTACTACAAATTTCATTATGACCTTCCAGTCTGATACCCTTAAAGAGGAACAGGGTCTATCCCATAGGGAAGAGAGTCTATTTGAATTTTCCTCAATAGGTCAACAGATATGATAATTACGGGGCAGGGGCAGGGAGTAGATGGACATTTAAAAAATGACACTGTGTCCCTTGCTTCTCCCTAGCATCCTCTAAAAACTATTCTGAAATAGTCCCAGTTTCATAAAGACAGAAAAAAAGTCATCAAAAGAAAAGCAAAAAAGAACCTGGCTGTTCTATCTAACTCCTCCTCCACTGATCCCTTCTTCCTCTGGCTCATCTTTATTTGCATTTTTAAAAATTTATTTATAAAAAGGTTCTCTGTATCAAAGCAGGACGAAAAAATAATTACTTACACAAGAAAATCTACAGTGCTTTCTCAAACCAGATGTGTGCCAATTTATACAGTTCTACCACTAAGCATCCTGTACTTCACCCCCAAACCTTGGCCACAAATATATAAATCTGGGGCCTGAGATTCTCTTCACCCCTCTCTTTTCAGGGGCACAAAAACCAAATGGGGGCTTCCCTGGTGGCGCAGTGATTGAGAGTCTGCCTGCCAATGCAGGGGACACGGGTTCGTGCCCCGGTCCGGGAAGATCCCACATGCCGCGGAGCGGCTGGGCCCGTGGGCCATGGCCGCTGGGCCTGCACGTCCGGAGCCTGTGCTCTGCAACGGGAGGGGCCACAGCATACCCTCCCGCGTACCGCAAAAAAAAAGAAACCAAATGGAACTCAAAAATATCTAGAGCCTGGCACATATAGAAAGTTTTATGTTAATGCTAAAAATATAGCAGATACTTTTAACACCTGAACCACAAAAATGTAAACACATTTAGTCCTATTAGAAAACAGCAAACTATTTTCACTAAATGACTTAAAATATCCATTGTATATAATACAGCAAAATTCAGAACACTACCCCTAGCCATTCTCATAAATTTTAAAAGGTTTTATTGAGAGAAATTAGATTCATTTGAATGTAAAGGCAATTAACTGACAGGGCTAAATTTCAATTGTTATAGGTAGGACCTTATACTAAAACTTTCTAAAGAAAACAAAAAGGCCAAGGAGGGGACAAGAAGGGGAGATGAATGTGGGCACAAAGATCCAAAAATTCTTGCTTATTACAGGAAGAAAAATTTTACACTTCAGAGACAAATGTTACTCTGCAATGGATATACAAAACAGTGTCCAAAGTTTTTTTGAATGGGGTAATGAAGGGTTGCCAAAGGGGGAGACCAAGAAAGCAAAAACTTAGTGGGCATCCTGTTAAGAATCTGCCACCATAGGAAAGCAAACGTGGTGGGCACACATCACAAAAACAGCAAAAATCTCATCACAGAATTCAGAGCCTGATATCCAAACTTGTTTCATTTTGTTCAGGAAAGAAATCAATAAAATAAAGTCCAGTATATAAAAACACAATGTATTAGCTTTTCAGTGTGCATGACAAAATATTCATCTAAGAAAATAAGAACGCAAAAAAATTTTTTTAATTAGAAAAAAAAAGGAGGGAGGACTCCTTAACATACCTGTTCATGTAACTTTAAATACTCCTATGTTATCTTTTCTTCTAGAACCCTCTCATCAACTCAGTCTTAACCTCTCTCTCTTTACCATACCACTTGAAGGGCATGGAATAAATATTTCAGATTTCCAAGGAAACCCAGAAGTGCAGAGAGCAGTAAGATTTGAAGAGTAAGGAAAAAAACAACAAACAAAAAAAACCCTGAAAGCCTGATTTGCACAAGCACATCTGCCCTAACAGAGTTTTATATTGAGAATAAATACTTGATATCCTCATGCTTACCAAGGTCGGACTATCTTACTGTAATGTTTTACTAATTCTGGAGTTCAAATTAGTATTTACAAACGTCTACTGCACATTTTACGACCAAAGACTCAATATACCTCCAACCCTACAAAGTTTCTTCCACAAATCAGCTTATCCACTTCAATTTCCCTGTTTCTCTTTGTCTTCCCAAGCAGTAAAGTTGGAATCTCTTTTAATCTCTGAAATTCCATCATTTTCCACATCTCATTTACATTACTGCAACCTAGTAAAAGGTACAACTACCTCCTATCAAAATAACTATTGCCTAAATACTTTTTTCCTGCTTCAATCTATCTCTTAGATGCAGATGATCTCCAAAACACTTTATTTTATTTTTTTGCGGTACGCGGGCCTCTCACTGTTGTGGCCCCTCCCGTTGCGGAGCACAGGCTCCGGACGCACAGGCTCAGCGGCCATGGCTCACGGGCCCAGCCGCTCCGCGGCACGTGGGATCCTCCCGGACCGGGGCACGAACCCGCGTCCCCGGCATCGGCAGGCAGACTCTGTGCCACCAGGGAAGCCCCCCAAAACACTTTATAATCACACCAAGTCCCCTGCTCTGAAATAGTGAGTGTAAAATTAGCCAATCAATTTCTCCCAATTACAAGAATCTTCAGGGGCGCTCGTTAACCAAGGATTCTAGGGCATTACCTAGTGAATCAATCAACAGGAGAAAGAACTTGTTATGACCAGTAAGTTTGGGAAATCCTCTATTACATCAAATCCATATTCCAAAGCCACTCAGATCCACCTTCTTTTTCAACACTTTCCAAAACAACCCACCACAGGCAGGAGGGAATCCTATCATGGCATACTCATCTCTTCTTCTACATGCCTATAACTAAAGAAACTGACATAAGTTTCTCCTTGTTGTAAAATGGAAACACCATCTTTCTTGACTAGCTAAGAGTTATTTTCAGGATTCAACATACTGCATGTGAGCTTTTAAAACTGTGAAAATAATTATACAAAGAACATAATTTTTATGTCAGATACTCCATTCATAGCGATTTATTCCTCTATACTTACTCCCGAATATAATTCACATTTGGCCATTTTTACACTGCAGTGGAACAGACTACCTGAAGTCTTCTTCTACCTATGCAAGTAATATTTTAATAATTTAAGTCACGCTAACTGTCATCATTTTTTTTCCTTTAAAACATGTCTAACAACGAGATAGAACTTCAAATCCATTAGGAGGCTACTGTTAAAAACAAAAACAAAAAAACTTAGAGACTAACAAGTGTTAGCAAAGATACAGAGAAACTAGAACCCTTGTGCATTATTGGTAGGAATATAAAATGGTGCAGCCACTGTGGAAAAGTTTGGCATTTACTCAAAAAGCTAAACACAGAATTACCATATAACCCAGCAATTCCACCCCTAGGTTTATACCCAAAGGAACTGAAGCAGAGACTAAAACAGATAACTTGTACACCAATGTTCATTGCAACAGTATTCACAGTGGCCAAAGGGTGGAAACAGCCCAACTGCCCATCAGCAGATGAATGGAAAATAAAACCTGGTAAATATGTAAAATGAATATTATTCTGCCTTAAAAAAGAAGTTCTGATACATGCTATAATACGGATGAAACATGAGGACATTATGCTAAGTGAAACAATACAGACACAAAAGGACAAATACATGACTCCACTTATATGAGATTCCTAGAATAGGCAAATTCAGAGACAGAAAGTAGGAAAGAGGTCATCAAAGGCTGGAGGGAGGGGAGAATGGGGAGGTAAGTATTTAGTAAGTTCAGACTCGCAGTCTGGGAGGATGAAAAAGTTCTGAATATAGATGGTGGTGATGATTGCACAACACACTGTTAACGAACTTAACAACTGTATATACACTTACAAAATGGTACATTTTAGTAAACTGATGCTGTCTATATCCAACCCCCTACAAGTCTAAACATTACTGGATTTTTGTGGAACCCTGTTCTTGACACTTAAGAAAATGAAGTACAAAATTCAATTCAAGGTAGGGGAGAGGCAGGGGGATGGCTACTGGGGAGAAGCCCACTGAGAACTTCAAAAAGTATAAACCATGTTTCTACTTCCTATACTAGGTAAGTACGTGATGTATATGTTGAAATATATGAGATAGTGTATATAGTTCTTTTACACTTAAGAGAAAAATAATGTCTACTGATCACCTTTATCAACTCCCTAAATAAGAGAAAAAAATAAGTTGTAAGTTTCACATTTTCTTATTTTCAAGGTAAGTAAATAATTCTACCTCAATACCGATCTCTTCATAAGTTTAACTAGGAACTAGACTAGTGTTTGCATTAATATTATTATTATTATAACCTAATCCAACTGTCATTTCACCCAATGAATTGATTTTAATGTATCTCTTTTTTAAAAAATCACTGTTAACAACATGATCAGTGGGTATACAGGGAATGTAAATATTTTAAAACTTTACATAAATTTTTAAAAGAATACAGAGATGTAAAATATACATATATCTATGTATGCACCTTCTGTACTTGTCACATCTTAATGTTTTGCCATATTTGCTTTAGATTATTTTGTAAGAAATAAAAATACTGTTCTTCCTTCCCCCTCCACATAGCTAGCCACTGTCTGGAATATGGCATTTATCATGCCAATGTATATTTTTATAGTTTTACAACATATGTACACATTCATGAATGATATACTGTACTGTTTTATATATTCTGATTTTTTTTTTTTTTTTTTTTTGGCAGCATGCGGGATCTTAGTTCCCTGACCAGAGATCGAAGCCACGTCCTGTGCACTGGAGGCGCAGAGTCCCAACCACTGGACCGCCAGGGAAGTCCCTTGATTTTTATATAAATGTTACTACCTCTGAACCTTTTCTAAATCTTACTTTTTGTGGCTGATGATCTTTTAAAATGAACTAATTTCCTATCCCAACAGAGTGTACCTGACTAAATAAAACACATACCCTTTGTCAAATTAGTAGCAATAACTATGGATTTTCAAAGTAAGCATTATGTATCTAACTATAGTTTGCAATACAGAAAACTAACCTTTGAATTAGCATGCTTTTAGAAGCTGCTCCTTAATCAGAGGGAAAAGAATATGCATGTTTCCTTTTAGCTAAATCTTGTTCATAATTTTCAAAATATGGATACTATGGAAGACATCTTATTTATTGAACATATCCACCTAACTTTAAAAGTTAGATCTGACTGCATTTTATATTTGGCCTTCAGCTGGCTTGAAAGTTTTTCTGGCAAAAAAGAAATTAGTTGCTGCTTTAAAACTATCTTCTTATTTACTACCCACCTTGACAATGAAGTTTTAGTTTATGTAGAAACATAATACTTTCATTTAAAAACAAATATAATTCCTCAGTCTTAATCTTTAAACTCTGACATGAGAGATCAGTTCCAATCCCCTACCTGTCCAGACTTATATTCAAAGAGTAACTGAAAATTAAGTAAAGGGTTTTTACCATTGCCTTCTTTTATTTCTAAAAAAAAAAAAATTTGAAAAAAAATCAGATTTGTTTCATATCATGGCTTTAGCAACATGTTAAAGGCATCTCTATAATCAATCATAATGGAACTCTAGTATCAACCAATATGTTATTCATCCTAATGTCAGCTCTGCAAAATCCAATTCTTACTGAAATTATATACAGGGTTATTAAGTACTATGCTAAAGCACAAACAATCCAAAGTATAAGAAGGGGAGGCACCTGCACTTGAGAAACTTAAAGGGGGATGAGAGTGGGGAGTGTGTGCTCCAGGATAAAAAAAAAATGCTGAATACAATTAACCATATAATAAGACTGAACCAAATAAAACTGTCATGTTTGTCAGTCATAATGACTGAATATAGACCAATGATTCAACCCAACACATGACTGAATTATTTTCCTTTCATTTCTTCTCCCAGTGGTTTGGAAGATACCCTTATTTAATTCTATCGGTGCTTACTTTTAGTTGCCCAACAACATTCTTTAACTTATATCTCGACTCAGGATCTTTGGAGTGCCTTATGATTGAAGGTGTTTACCACCTTCCTTACCTACTTCTTGCTGAAGTTATCTGGAGATTGATCATTGCTTGCTTTTTGATTTCAGAGATTGTTCATCATAAATTCCCCTTACAGCCATGCTTACATTTTTAACAATTTCATATATATTGTCAGTCATTATAAATAAAATGGCTTCAATTCTTGATCCTTTTTTTTGCGGTACACGGGCCTCTCACTGTTGAGGCCTCTCCTGTTGCGGAGCACAGGCTCTGGACTCACAGGCTCCGCCGCACGTGGGATCTTCCCAGACCAGGGAACGAACCCGTGTCCCCTGCATCGGCAGGCGGACTCTCAACCACTGCGCCACCAGGGAAGCCCTTGATGCCTTAATTCTTGTTTCAATACTCCAGTTCCTTTAAACACAGAACATGCCATCGTCTTCTGGCATCTAATATTGGAGTGAAGAGTCTGATTTTAGATCTTTAGTAACAGTATTTCTCTACATGGATATTTATAAACTGCCCTTCTCCCAATCTTTAAAGTTCAATTATTTTGCTAGATTCTTTGTGTAAGATGTGGGTCTCTTCTTGGTTTTTTACTAGAATGAAGTAAGTTCTATCTGTCTGTATACAAATAACTTTTTTGTTTTTAACTCAGTCTTGTAGTCTATCAGTTATTGGTCTCTTAGAAATCTCAATTATCCATAAATTCTTTCTCTCTTCTCTGAATTCACTTCTCATTATTTTTGTCTTTCTTATTTCATCTGCATTCTGAAAGCAACCTCCTTGTCACTAATTTGATTTTCCATGGCATCAGTTTTTTTTTTTTTTACCAAGTTCAACGTGGTTTTATATTCTGCTCTTGTTTTCTTGAATTGCTTTCTCCAGCCCTTCTTAAAATACTGATTCTCTTTCTCTCGTGCCAAAAGCCAAGTCTCCATGTATCTTACTGAATATGTTGGCATTTTAACTTATACTTTTGGATCCTGCATGGTTCTTCTTGATTCTCTTCTTACACCCATGCTTTTTTCTTTTGGCTCTTTCTTGAACAAGGATAGATCTTCCAAACTTGTGTTTATAGCCCCACTGCATGCCACACATGTGGGAGGCAGGTGACTGGGTAGGAAAATTGACAGCCACCCAGCAAGAAATCTGAATGCTAGAGAAAAGCTGAATGATTTTATTACTCTCTCTCCATACAATACCACAAATTCATTGCCAAATGAAAAGGTGATCGAAGAAGATGAAGCCAAAAATGCAGGGCGGGAAGGATTTAAAACTATGTCAGATAGTTAATAAAAAATTTTTCCCCTGGATTTTGTGATAATTTTTGGTAATTAGATCTTTTAAGTTTGTAACTTGTGATTTCTTCTCTCATTTCATGTAAATATATATTTTCATAATTTCTTTTAAAAAAATTTTTTAGAGTACATTAACAAATACTGTGACTATAAAACAGTAAAACTGTAAATGAAAGGGCAGGGAACTAGAAGTAACTCTTAGAAATTAAAGATATGCTCATCAAAATAAAAATTCAATGAACTCTTGCAAAAATAAATGCCAAATCAAAATAGCAGACAGGGGCTTCCCTGGTGGCGCAGTGGTTGGGAGTCCGCCTGCCGATGCAGGGGACACGGGTTCGAGCCCCGGTCCAGGAAAATCCCACATGCCATGCAGCGGCTAGGCCCGTGAGCCCTGGCCGTTGAGCCTGCGCATCCAGAGCCTGTGCTCCGCAACGGGAGAGGTCACAACAGTGAGAGGCCCACGTGCTGCAAAAAAAAAAAAAAAAAAAAAAAAGCAGACAAGGGGGACTTCTCTGGTGGTCCACTGGTTAAGACTCCGCCTTCCAACACAGGGGATATGGGTTTGATCCCTGGTCGGGGAAATAAGATCCCACGTGCTGCGCGGCAACGAAGATCCCATGTGCCGCAACTAAGACCCAGCCAAAAAAAAAAAAAGCAGATAAGGGGTTGGTGGCAGAGATAAGGAGGTGGGGGTGGGGGAGGAGCAGAGTCATAACATGAGTTTCAACATACAAATAAATATGCCCCAGAAAAAAGAGAACAGGGAAAAATAGGAGTAGAAATTAGAACATTCCCCAAAGCAGAGAAACATTTCAAGGGTCCATTAACAAACAACCCAACACAATGGATGGTGAGAAAAAGTAAAAACAAAACTAACAGAAAGGACACCCATTCCTGTAAGTTTACAAAACCAAACAATATCCAGAGGGTGGGGAGGAATATCAGCAGTACCAAGGAGAAAAAAACGATATTAACAGAATCCTAAACAAACCCAGAATTCGAAGTTTACCATAATGCATACTTTCTTATTAGCAAACTTATTACCATACTTTCTTCTATTTGTCTTATACTGACAAATTTTAAAAAAAGAGAGAGGAACACAAGGGATTCAGGAAACATATTCAATCCATTAAGGAAAACAAACAAAAGCCACACACAGTTGTGCAGCATACTTAGAGAGCACCAAGTCCAGAGCAGGGGTATAGAAAACTCTGAAAGGAAGACTCAATATATCAGGTAGGACAATGTAAAGAAGACTTTGAAAATGTGCTAAGAAAAACATCAAGGCAACTGGAAACTACATGAAAAACAAAGCAGTACACATTAGTACAAAAAGGAACTGTATCCATACTACATGGCTCAGAGAGAGATATGGACGGTCATAAATACTTGATTTTCACTTTTAGACATTTTTAAAGCAGAGACAGAAGGTTAATATTACTCATCTTGATAATTTAAAATACATATAATAAAGGTTGGATAGTAGAATTGAAGAGAAGATGGTACGGGTGGTATTATCTTCATCTTACAAAGCAGAAATAGAAACTGCCTTTGATGGGACAATAACTAAGCGTGTGGCATATAGGTAGATTATCTAAAGTTGCCACTGAAACCATTTAAACTCTGATCATTTCCATACCACCATTAGGGCTGCTGCAATAATATCACGAACTTTTTTTCTTTTAACCTAATGTTTCCTCAAAAATCCATCTTCTTATAAAACTTAAATTTATGGTTAAAAGAAAACTTATATTACTACTCTGAATAAAATCCAGTGATCTGAGGTTTGCACATCCATTCAAGGCTAAAATAAAAAAGATACACAAGAACAAATGTTGACAAAGACACAGAGAAAGTGGAACCCTAATCCACTGCTGATAAGAATGTAAAATGGTGCTACCACTTCGGAAAACGGACTGACAGTTCCTCAAAAGATTCAATATTGAGTTACTTTATGACCTAGCAATTCCAATCTTCAGTATGAGCCCAAGAGAAACAAAGTATATGTCCATACAAAAACTAGTGGCATTAATGTTCATAGCCACATTATTCATAATAACCAAAAAAGTGGAAACAACACAAATATCAATGATGAATGGATAAACAAAATGTCGCATATTTTGAAATATTACTCATTGTATGGATATTACATAAAAAAGAATGACATACTGATACGTGAAGTACTGATTCATCCATACAATATGGATTGAAAACATTATGCTAAGTAGAAGCCAGTCACAACAGGCCACATATTGTATTATTTCATTTATATAAAATGTCCAGAACAGGCAAATCTCTGGAGATAGAAAGTAGGTTAGTAGTTGCCCACAGCTGGAGGGTTGGAGAGAAAAGAGGTTTCTTTTGGGGGTGATGAAAATGTTCGAAAATTGACTGTTATGATGGTTGCACAATTCTGTGAATATATTAAAAACCACTTGATTTTATACTTTAAATGGGTGAATTGGATGGTACGTGAGTTATCTCAAAGCTGTTTTTAAAAAATGCAGATGGCAAGTTAATAAAGTAACACAAACCATCATCAAATGGATTTAAAAACTGCCATATGTAGTCAAACCTATGGTCTGTCTAATCCAGTGCTCTGTCTCTGACAGTGCCAACAAACAACAACAAACCATATACATAGTAAGAAGAAATGGTCCATTTCCTTTAGAAAAGATTATGGAGAGAGTTCTAAAGCCATACTATCACTCATCTAAATCCTTTAAAGAACTGTTATCAGCCTCTCTTTGTACTTGCAATAATTAGTTCCAATGTTTACTAGCCACTGAACAAAGAAATACTATCCTTATTTTTATCCTAAGTTTACTATTTAGTTCTTTTGTGCATGTGTCATTTTAATAGATGACAGGAAGACCAATATAATAATATATTCTCCCTCATAATTTTATATAGACTCTTCAGGTCATCCAACTTTGGCAAGATCTGCTTTATAAAGTTCTTCCATAGACAGCTAACAATTTGGTATCACAATGATTCTAAAAACCACAAAGAAAAGGTCTCATTCATTCTTCATGACACAGCTCTTTAACCATTTGGCAACAGCCATCATTGCTAGACCCCCTAGAGATTTTATTCTTTAGATGTAGAGGGCTGACTGTGCTCTACTGCTACAAGTTTACTTCTTAGCTATAAAAGGATGATACAGAAGTGTCCTGGCCTTATTTCTTAATAATAGTAGCTACTATATGTTAGTATACGAAGAACTAGTTACCATGCTAGAGAGGCCATACGTAGTCTCATTTAGTATTTGTAATAACCCTAAAAGGTACATGCTATCATTATCCTCATCTTAACAAATGAAGAAAACAGAGGCTTTAATGGCTTAGCTGGCAGTTGAATCCAAACTGTGTCTCTTTTCCTCAGAGTTCCACAGAACCTCCACGAGGTAAAGTTAAGGATAAAAAAGCAAGTCACAGAACAATATGTTTACAATTTTTTTAAAAAATGTGAATATAGAGGCTTCCCTGGTGGCGCAGTGGTTGAGAGTCCGCCTGGCGATGCAGGGGACGCGGGTTCGTGCCCCGGTCCGGGAAGATCCCACATGCCGCAGAGCGGCTGGGCCCGTGAGCCATGGCCGCTGAGTCTGCGCATCCGGAGCCTGTGCTCCGCAACGGGAGAGGCCACAGCAGTGAGAGGCCCGCGTATCGCAAAAATAAATAAATTAATTAATTAAATAAATGTGAATATATATTTGTGTAAAGGCATGGAGAACTGGAAGCACATGAAAATATATGAAATAGTTGCCTCTGGGCAAAGGAGTGAAATCAGGAAGGCAGGGGCAAGAAGAAACTTTCAGGTTCTGCTGTAAACATTTACATATAGCTTTAATATTAAACAATGTAAATGTACTCCTATTTGTATGTTTTTTTCTTACAAGAGTAACAAAATTACAAAAATAGAAAAAAAGAGTTTTATTAACTAGAACTAAGACTACTATAGTTTTGCACCAAGCTCTTTGACCTTTAGATCTTTGCTCTTCCTCAGCCTATAACCTGCGTTTTTCCCTCCTGGGCTTCATGTGGCTAATTTCTTCCTCCAGAAAACTTCCTTGACAAAGTCTCCCACTTTTGGGGGGTAGGAAGTAGCAGTGTTTCAGTATTACCGAGATAGTTAAGGAAGTTCCTGTCCTTAGGCCTCAGTGGCGAAAAAGCAGACAGACAGTTTCGTGTAATGGGAAATCCCATAATTCTTCTCTTCTGTTGTGCTCAGTCTGGCTTAAAGTCCTGAGCAGAATGAAACTGCTATTCCTCACTGAAGCCCCGAAATGGGATATTATGATGTATATTTAAACCTGGACTAATAATTGACTCTTGTATTGCCATATGTATAAAAAATACAAAGACTGAAAACAACAAACATTCTCCCAATTTAAAATTATAAATGGAGAGAAAATTATCAGGAAAGGACATATCAATCATATTAATAGTTAATGTTATATACTTAAGTACAATGCTCTGTGCTAAATAAACTACAAAAACAGACACTTTTATCTGCCCTCCTCAGTATCTTTCACAAAGTAAATCATTAATAAATACCTGACAAACTAAAATGGCTCACCATTTTATGGCAGGTTATGCATGAAGTGTACCTTTTTTTTAAAAAAAAAAAGAAGAAGAAGAAGCCCTCTCAAGCAAATATAAACTCTTGCTTGAGAGTTTACTTGCTTGGCCAAATATAAACTTAAACCAGGAACTACAGAAAAGCACAGATCTAGGTTTCAGGTAAATTAAGGACTGTGTTGTACAAGAAGTTCTTATCACATAAGCGTTACAAAGAACCAATATTTATATGAGCATCCTGGTATTGCTAAAATTTTGTATATACACATAAAAATTTCCAGATGGGCCTCACTATTCATGCAGTAATTGTCTCTTTTTCTCTCAGATACAAGAAAGACCTTTTTTATATGTTCATAATTTTTTTAAAACATAGTAAAATTCTATTACTGACATTTCTAGATTTCTTTTCCAAGTTTGACACTTAATTACTATATACTGTGCTACTTATGACATCCACAAAATTTATAATAACCCACTAACCCTAACAGAAACAATTTTAATCCCTTCTAAACATATCAGGCTCTCTAGGGTTTAAAAAGATCAAAGACAATTGTCTCCAGCATCTTAACAGCACATTTTCCTTGGTTTTCCACTACAGCTGCAACTCATTTCCCTAAACAACCCCAATTCTAAACCTAGCTCTACAGGCCAAATAATATCAAGCACATCATTTAACCTTTTTGGACTTCTACATCTTCACCTCTAAAATCAGAAGGACAAGATAAGGCAGAACCAAAAGATGTACTTAAGTTCCATTCCAAAAAGAAAGAGAGAGAGAGAGAGAGAGAGGAGAGGAAGAAAAGATAAGGGAAAAGAAAGAAGGAAAGGGGAGTGAGGGAGGGAAGGGAGAGACAAAAGTATCATTTAGGCTGTAAACTGTATCTTCCAAAGTTAAAAAAAAAGTTAATACTGAAGTATGGGA
Source organism: Lagenorhynchus albirostris (assembly GCF_949774975.1). NCBI lineage: Eukaryota > Metazoa > Chordata > Mammalia > Artiodactyla > Delphinidae > Lagenorhynchus > Lagenorhynchus albirostris. The sequence goes on along the minus strand of NC_083105.1, from coordinate 101,723,113 downwards.
CATCAAAAGATGTTTGTCATTTTAAAACAGTGATTAGCAGTTTCCTACACGGCCTTTATCTCACAGAACACGTTTCATTCAACTAAACCAGTTGCTACATGTTCCTTTTAATAGAAGGTGAAGACAAATTCCTAGGGAAATATGTTAAACATGTTTACTATTCTTTTTTTTTTTTTTTTTTTTTTTTTTGCGGTACGCGGGCCTCTCACTGTTGTACCCTCTCCCGTTGCGGAGCACAGGCTCCAGGCCATGGCTCACGGGCCTAGCCGCTCCGCAGCATGTGGGATCTTCCCAGACCAGGGCACAAACCCACATCCGTTGCATCGGTAGGTGGACTCTCAACCACTGCGCCACCAGGGAAGCCCATGTTTACTATTCTTAAAAAAAGAAAGGACAAGCAGCAATGAGGATAGCTTAGAAGGATAAGGGAAAGTCTTCCTACTAATCTCCCCCTATCCACAAAACTCAGTTTAGAAACCACTTTATCCAAAAGTAGTTTCCTTCTACTCTAACTTCCTCCCCATCACTCAAGACTGAGTTAAGTAGCAGGTATTGTCTGCTGTCTACCAGCCATTCCCAAACTCCCTTCTTCTTGCTAACAATATTCACTTATTTGGTTCAAGTATCTATCCTGTGATAGAAGAAAAGTAGGCCTATCTCCAGTCCAAGGGAATGAATCATGGTTGGCCTAAACCAATCTCAGAGGTCCCATTTCCAGTACCTGATTTAGGCATGGGCGTGTGACCACAACTCTGGCCAGTGAAACATTAGACAATCTGAAAGAAACTGTTTCTGGGACTTCCCTGGTGGTCCAGTGGGTAAGACTCCACTCTCCCAATGCAGGGGGCCCAGGTTCAATCCCTGGTGGGGAAACTAGATCCCACATGCCGCAACGAAGATCCTGCGTGCTTCAACTAAGACCCAGTGCAGCCTAAATAAATAAATAAATCTTTTAAAAAAAAAAGAAAGAAAGAAAGAAACTGTTTCTTCTGCTGCTGAATACTGGCCAGGACGCATGTGATGCTCGAGACTGGGGCCATAAGGGGCACTGGTCTGAGAGTTGCAAAGAGATCTTTGATGACATAACTGAATCAACCGACCTGGAAATGCCCTACCTCTTATGAAAGATTATAAATCTTTATTCACTAAAGTAGGCCTTTCTGCTACTTGCAACCAGAAACATCCTGAAAACTCTCAGCGTTTTCAGAAGACACTTTATCAAAGTAGATGTATCTAAAAATACTATCACAGGACTTTTCATAAAGACTATTTGCAACTTAGAATGGCTCCTTGATCTTTGCAGCGTCTGGGCTGAGAGTATATCCTCAATACGTGTCCCGCGAATGACTGTGCTGGTGTACGTGTATAAGGTGGGAAGGAGATGAAGCTAAAAATGTCGGTTGCAGCAAAAACCTGACCAAGCTAAGGAATTTAAACTTATCTTGTAAAAGTCCATGATTTCCCGAAATGGTGTCACATAGAACACTGTTCTGACACATTACAAGACATACCAAGAAAGAGTACCAAATGCATTTGGGAAATGTTGGTAAACCTAAGTTAAACAGGTTTCTTTAATGCAGGACTTCTTCTGAATCTACAATACGCAACATGCACTCTTAACCCCCAAATGTTAGGACAAAGCAATTTTAGGCAATGGAAAGTAACATGAAACATCAAGTTTGTTTCATAAAAACAAGTCTGGTGGCAGCATAGAAACAGAAGATTTTTATTTATGATTGGGTGGGGTAGTATGGTGGGTACATGCAAGGGGTGATGCAGCTGAATGCTGACTAGATTATCAAAACATCAGGACGAGATGATGGCCTAAATTAAGGCAATGGAGAGGGGAAAAGAGAACAGAAAAGAGAGAATAGGTAGGGTTTAATTAAATGGGAAGAAACAAGAGTTGAAATATAACCACACAGTTTCTACCTCAGGAAATGTGACACAATTAACCTGAGCCCTGAAAAGAGAAAGAAGGGCTAATATAGGTAGCAAAATTGGGGACAGAATCTAAATTTTTTGACTAGTAGGGCGCATTATTTACCACACCATACTATCCTGGTTAAAAGTTATGCTTTAATTTTAATAGCAAAACATTCTGTGGCCTTTTATTTTATTCTTCAATATTAACTGTCTATATATAGTACACTGTCATGCTTCTCAATAACTACAATGAAAAACCATTGGGATTTTGTGCTACATCTTTTTTCCGATTTATGATTCTTAATATAAAACGGCAGCCCTGTTTGGTGCCATCAACACAAAAGGACCCTCTCCCGTAGTGATAGGCTGCTTATGAATCTTACCGCCTCACCTACCAATCTATTTCTATTCCAGTCCCTACCTTTTCCTTCACCCCCCGGTTTCACCAACAAAGATGTAATGTAAGCTCGGTATCCTCTTTCATTAATGCCTTAGTTGAAGTGAGCATGTGGTCTTCATATCTGAGCATTAAACTATTAAGTATTTCACAAAAAGTGTGATAAACAGAGGTTAAAGTCTAAACGACTTTTAAAGTTACTGGTAACCAAGCAGATAAATGGATAGCATTTAATGTTGTTCTCTTCCATTTTTAAATAGGTTTCTCTTGCATACGTAACATATTTCAGACAATGTGTGGCTATCAGTTTTTGCTGGCTATTCCAGGAACAATCATTTCTAGTACTGGCATTACAGGCTTTTTTCACTTAAAAGTCAACAAATGACCCATAAACTTTTACAGTATGATCTATATATGCATAAGCTGACCTCATGTTAGCACTGTATACCTCTAAAATTATATTTTACTAAATATCTGGATAATTATTAATTTCCATGTAGTATTACATATAGTAACTTTTTTCTTTTTTAATTTCAAGAGGCTGATGGGCAAGGACAATCTATCCTGAAACTATATGTCCGTCTATGATGGTTTAATGTGTTGACTTGGCTACAGTCCCCACTTATTCAAATGAACACTAATCTAGGTGTTGCTGTAAAGGTATTTCGTAGACGTACTTAATACCTAAAATCAGTTAACTTTAAGTAAAGGAAACTATCCTCAATAATGTGAATGGGTCTTATCCTATCATTTGAAAGGTAGTAAGAACAAAACTAATATTTCCTGAGGAAGAAGAAATTCCGCCTCAAGACTGCAGAACCAGGTTCTCCAAGAGCTTCCAACTTGGTGGCCTGCCCTGCCCTGTGGATTTCAGACTTGCCAGCTCCAACAATCATATAAGCTAATTCCTTGAAATGAAATAAACCTATAATATGTGATATTGTGATTTATATTAATATACATTTGGTCTTCATCCCTATTCCTGGCACAGAGCTCCTAAAAGCCTTGGAATTTCCAAAGTAATTTTTTTTTTTTTTTTTTTTTTTGCGGTACGCGGGCCTCTCACTGTTGTGGCCTCTCCCATTGCGGAGCACAGGCTCCGGACGCGCAGGCTCAACGGCCATGGCTCATGGGCCCAGCGCTCCGCGGCATGTGGGATCTTCCTGGACCAGGGCAGGAACCGGCGTCCCCTGCATCAGCAGGCAGACTCTCAACCACTGGGCCACCAGGGAAGCCCCTCCAAAGTAATTTTTAAAGCGTCTTTTGTTATGTTAAAAAAGTGATGTTTAGAAAGCCTTTGGGCAACCTAAGGATGGGGGCTGACTGCTAGGGGAACCACCCATGTGATTAGAAGGCTGGAACTTTCAGTGCCACCCCTGACCTCCTGGGGAGGAGACAGGGGCAGGAGATTAAGATTAATCACCAGTGGCCAAAGATTTAATCAATCATGCCTATGTATTGATAACAGAGCCTCCATAAGCCCCCAAAAGGACAGGGTTGCAAAGCTTCTGAGTGTGTAAACATGTAGCGATCTGGCGAGAGTGGCATGCTTGGAGAGGGCATGGAAGATCCATGCCCCTTCCCATATACCTTGCCCTATACACCTCTTCCATCTGGCTGCTCTTAAGTTATATCCTTTTATAATAAACCAGATAATAAACCAGCAATGTAGTAACCAAAATGTTTTCTTAAGTTCTGTGAACTGCTCTGGCAGATTAATTGAACTGGGGGAGGGGGTTGTTGGAACCTCTGATTTATAGGCAGCTGGTCAGAAAAGCAAAGGTAACAACCCTGGAGTGGGAGCAGTCTTGTGGGACTGAGTCCTTAACCTGTGGGACCTGACACTACCATCAGGTAGACAGTATCTGAATTGAGTTAAATTTGTGGGACACCCAACTGGTGTTGAAGAATTGCTTGGCAGTGTGGGAAAAACACACACAGTAAATAATCTCCTATTAGTTCTATTTCTCTGGAGAACTCTGACTGATAAACTACCTCTCACACCCAAAGTACACTTACACACACACAAACACACACACACTATGTAATTAAAGCATTTAGATACCCATGACACCATCCAAGATGTTAGTATTTTTGGTCGAACCTATCCAGAAGGTGGAAGAGGGGATAAAGGGAGAAAGAGAGGGAATAAACAGATAGTGGCCAAAATAAAAAAATAAATAAAAGTAGAAAACTCAACTGAACAGAAGACAGACTTGAGTCTTTACTAGAGAGCACCCAACACACAATACAGAATAATAAACATGGAATTGTAAAAAGCATGAAGATGAATTTCTTAAAACATACAGAAAGCAAATACGGATTAAGGACCAGGTATGCATCAACAAATGGGACCCACGAGAACTATGCTAATTAACATAGTTTCAAGCTTTTGTTAATAACTGACATCTAATAATGATAATAACTAACAGTTATCGAGTCCTTACAATATGCCAGGCCCTGTTCTGTGTTTTATATATATTAACACATTTAAACTTAGCAACGTCCCAGTGAGGTATGTACTGTTATTATTCTCTAAGAATGGAGAAATGGAGGCACAAATGGGTCACAGTCAAAAAGTAGCAAAGCCAAGCCAAGATCCAAACACAAGCTGTCTTGATCTAGAGGCTGTGCATTTTTTCGTTATACCCAAGGAATAAGAGAAATAGTATCATTTAAAAAAAAATAGAAATTAGTACTAAAATGTTATATTTCAACACAAATTTTAGGGTTATCAGTTGAATAATGAAAATATATAAAACATATAGACCACGAGGGATAAAAATGCATCAAAGAAAATCAGGCTAAAGAAAGGAAAGGCAGCGGCTTCCCTGGTGGCGCAGTGGTTGAGAGACCGCCTGCCGATGCAGGGGACACGGGTTCCTGCCCCAGTTTGGGAAGATCCCACATGCCATGGAGCCGCTGGGCCCGTGAGCCATGGCTGCTGAGCCTGTGCGTCTGGAGCCTGTGCTCCGCAACGGGAGAGGCCGCAACGGGAGAGGCCACAACAGTGAGAGGCCCGCATACCGCAAAAAAAAAAAAAAAAAAAGGAAAGGCAGAAATAAAATGCACAGAAGGCAGGAAGAAGACCAACTCCAAACATATCAATTACCACTATAAATGTGAATAAGTTAAAGTTCTCTATTTTAAGAGAGACCTTTGGCGGGACTTCCCTGGTGGTCCAGTGGCTAAGACTCCACACTCCCAATGCAGGGGACCCGGGTTCTATCTCTGTCAGGGAACTAGATCCCACATGCCGCGACTAAGACTTTGCATGCCGCAACTAAAGATCTCGCGTGCCGCAACTAAGACACAGCACAGCCAAATAAATAAATTAAAAATATATTTTTTTTTAAATTAAGAGAGACCTTTGGGACAGGCGCTTACAAAACAAATCTACCTAAATGTTGTTTATAAGAAGCACATCTTGGGCTTCCCTGGTGGCGCAGTGGTTAAGAATCCCCCTGCCAATGCAGGGGACACGGGTTCGAGCCCTGGTCCGGGAAGATCCCACATGCCGCGGAGCAACTAAGCCCATGCGCCACAACTACTGAGCCCGCGTGCCACAATTACTGAAGCCGCGTGCCTAGACCCTGTGTTCCGCAACAAGAGAAGCCACCGCAATAAGAAGCTGCACATTGCAACGAACGGTAGCCCTTGCTCACCACAACTAGAGAAAGCCTGCATGCAGCAACCAAGACCCAATGCAGCCAAAAATAAATAAATAAATTTTAAAAATAATACAAAATAAAAACATTGCAACAGAAATATTCATGTTAAAAGCTGAATTATGAAGACACTCATAATCACATGAAAACCAAAAATAAACAAAACCATAAGAAAAACGTATACAACATAGCATATGAAAATTCACTACAATATTACCAGTATTATTTCTGGATGGCTGAAACTCAGGTGAGTTAAAACTGGCATATAACACTACATCAGTTTCAGGTATACAACATAATGATTTGATTGTATATACTGAGAAATGATCACCACAGTAAGTCTAGTTAATACCCATCACCATACACAGTTACAAAAACCTTTTTTTCTGGTGATGAGAACTTTTAAGATCTACTCTCTTAGTAATATTCAAATATGCAATGCAGTATTATTAACTACGGTCACCATGCTGTACATTAAATCTCATTACTTTTTTATAACTGGAAGTCAGTACCTTTTGACCCCCTGTATCTGTTTCGCCCCCTCGCCCCACCCTGACTCTGACAACTACCAATCTGTTCTATCTATGAGTTCAATTTCTGCTGCTGCTGTTGTTGTTTTTAAGACCTTACATATAAATGAGATCATATGGTATCTGACTTTCTCTCTTTTATTTATTACATTTAGCATAATGCCTGCAAGGTCCATCCATGGTGTCACAAATGTCAAGATTTCATTCTTTTTCATGGCTGAATATTTCATTGTTCATAAGTAACACAGGTAGTTTTTCTTTTCACCTCTAGATCTTCCAAAATGTGCATACCGAGAGAGTATTACTATTCTAATAATGAAAATATTTAAAATAAATACGTTTTCTTCAACTTGAAACTGAGGAGAACTCAGGAGAATCAGATTTCACCTATGCCTGCAACCATAGCCTCACTACTGATACAGCATAATCTAAAACTTTTATTACCAACTTCTTGAGATGGTGGGATAAGTTTGCTCAAGAACAGTTTAACAAGAGGTCCTTAGGATTCAGGAGTAAAAAAAATTGGAAACCTCAAAACTGAGTTATCCAGTGATGGTAGCCACTAGATAAATATGGCTAGTAAAATACTTCTTTGAAATGTTGGTGGGAGGGAACTACAATCAATATCTTGTAATAACCTATAATGGAAGAGAATGTAAAAAAAGAATATACTTAGATATATAGATATATGTATAACTGAATCACTTTGCTGTACATCTGAAACTAACAACACTGTAAATCAACTATATTTCAATTAAAATTTTTTTAAAGAGATGTTCCTTAAAAAACTAAAAATAGAACTACCACATGACCCAGCAATCCCACTACTGGGCATATACCCTGAGAAAACCATAATTCAAAAAGAGACACGTACCACAATGTTCACTGCGGCTCTATTTACAATAGCCAGGACATGGAAGCAACCTAAGCGTCCACCGACAGATGACTGGATAAAGAAGATGTGGCACAAATATACAATGGAATATTACTCAGCCATAAAAAGAAACGAAACTGAGTTATTTGTACTGAGGTGGATGGACCTAGAGACTGTCATACAGAGTGAAGTAAGTCAGAAAGAGAAAAATACAGTATGCTAACACATATATATGTAATCTAAAAAAAAAACAAAAAACAAACATGGTTCTGAAGAACCTAGGGGCAGGACAGAAATAAAGACGCAGATGTAGAGAATGGACTTGAGGACACAGGGAGGGGGAAGGGTAAGCTGGGACAAAGTGAGAGAGTGGCATGGACATATATACACTACCAAATGTAAAACAGATAGCTAGTGGGAAGCAGCCACATAGCACAGGGAGATCAGCTCGGTGCTTTGTGACCACCTAGAGGGGTGGGGTAGGCAGGGTGGGAGGGAGACGCAAGAGGGAGGAGATATAGGGATATATGTATATGTATAGCTGATTCACTTTGTTATAAAGCAGAAACTAACACACCATTGTAAAGCAATTATACTCCAATAAAGATGTTAAAAAAAAAAAGAAATGTTGCTGGTGTGAATTGAGATATGTTAAGTGTAAAATATATACTGGATTTTGAAGATTTAATAGAAAAAAGGAACATAAAGTATCTTTATAACTTTTATAGACTACATGTTATAATGACATTTAGATATACTGGGTTATATAAAATATATTATTAAAATTAATTCTACCTCTTTCTTATTTTCTTTTAACATGGCTACCAGAAAATTTAAACTACATATGTGGTACTCATTATATTTCTATTGGACAGTGCTAATTTAGGGAATTTTTTTTTTTTTTTTTTTTTGCAGTACGCAGGCCTCTCACCGTTGTGGCCTCTCCCGTTGCGGAGCACAGGCTCCGGACGCGCAGGCTCAGCGGCCATGGCTCACGGGCCCAGCTGCTCCGCGGCATGTGGGATCTTCCCAGACCGGGGCATGAACCCGTGTCCCCTGCATTGGCAGGCGGACTCTCAACCACTGCGCCACCAGGGAAGCCCCACGGCATTAATTTTTTAAACCTACTTAATTAGTCATTAAGTCTCTCACTACAATTTTATTTCCACCTTGTTTTCCTTGAATTTCACTTAGATTTCTAAATTCTAATCAATTTCATTGACTTAGGAACCCCATAGTGATATATTCAATGATATATTTACAACAAAGCCCCACAGGAGGATCCACAATTTTAGAAACATTATTCCACCAAATAGTTCCCTTGGTTTTCTCACCTATAAAATAGGGATGACAACATACTATATGCAGGGTTACTGAGAGAACTGAATGAAATGATGTACTATAGGACAAGTAGGTGGCACTGTTATAGACTTACTAGATTAAATAGTCAGCTATGGTATTAAATAGTCAGCTAATGTTAACTGCTACTATACAACTTTCTCTCAGAATTCAGGATTCAAATTCAAGACTCAATGAAATGAAAATTAGGTCGTGAACTTTCAGGGTCACTTCAGGCCAAAAACCTCCAGAAGTTAATATGCAAAGACTATGATAATGACTTATAATTACATAAAATTTCACACTGTACTGTGAGTATACTGCATTTTGGATTATTTCTTTAAATAAATTTATTTATGTATTTAAAATAATCCAGTCAAATACATAAACTATCGTTTTGAGATGAGGAAAAAGGCTTAAAATTTAAGGGAGTGAGAGGTCCAGGGTCACAAATATTAAGTATTATTCCAAGAAAACTTTATTTTAATCCTTACATTTAAAAAGTAATCTACAAATTCCATAAGAACTCAAACCTGGGGGCAGGGGAGGCCTGTGGGGAGATAAAGGAATCTGATAGAACTAAAAGATTGACAAGTTTGAGTTAAATATCTCTTTCTCTCCATATATATATATAGATAGATAGATAGATCTATGTATCTCTTGATTAGAACACAAAAGCAAAGAACTTATTTAAAATAACAGCACATGTATGCCTTAAAATTAAATCTGTGTTTTCTACAAAATACCTTTAAAAACTCAAATCCAAAAAGGTGCTGAAGATTTTTTGTGCCACCGGTTTGTGTCATAGCTAATGCCAGTATTGTGTCTATTAATACGGGATGAAATAAAAAGCAGAAATAAAACTAACAGATCATTAAATTATCTACATTGAAGACTAAGCATATGTCTAACTTCGGCTGTTACGAAAAATCATTATCATTTGTTCCTTCCTGAGAATGAACACCATGTTCAGAGCTTGTGTTCTTGTTGACATTGTTAACAAACAATGGCAGGAGCTAAAATTCATATAGCCACTACATGTTCACCTTGTGGAAAATACTTATCAACAACTTACTGCTTGATTTAACTAGTTAAGTTAAAAAAAAAAAAAAAGGACCCAGCTTCAAGTTTATACTCTAAATGGAGGGTTTTTCAAAGAGTAGATTGTAAATCACCTTGTAAAAAAAAAAATGAAATAGAAAACATAACTCATCACTACTAAGGTAAGTATTCTGTGAAACTTCTGTCATTTAAAATGTGTATGTGCTAGGTCATAACGTAAAATGTATTTCTTAGAATGAGGCTCAGTTAAAAAGGTTTGAAAGCCACTGAAAAGTAGTCTGTCTATAGCAAAGCTACTATATGTTAAGTAACTGGAGAAGTGTTGGGGAAATCAGGCTGAATCAAAGTAAAAATCTTCCTTTTTGATTGTTCAAGAGGACACAAAGCAAATTTAAGGCAACAGACTAAAGTTGAAAGGATCCTTAAACAGATTCTATCACTCATTTTATCAATAAGACAACAAACTTAGCCAAGGTCATTCTTCTACAGTTAGCATTAGAACCAAGTTTCCATTTTAATTCTCTCTGCACTAAATTAGGCTGCAAAAAGCCACTTTAAAAAACATTATCAGCATTTAAGGGATAATTCTGAATTTCCTATTTTGGTTTCTAATAACCAAAAGAAATCGCAGTTTAACATGCAACCATTTCCTCAAGTACTCTTCTACTAGATTAATGACCACACCAGCTCGCCCATTAAAAGCTTTTCCCAGCTAGTTACTTGGTACTTAGCTTTTTATGGCACTTTTCTTTTCCCATTATGCTCAGTAGTGCATGCAACACACCAAGTTTAGGAATGCAACACACTGCTTTTGAAAATGCATGGCCAGGGCCACAATATAAATGAAAATTTCCTAAGCTATATTCTGTCCAAATTTTAGAAGCAAAGTGCTACAAAATGTAATTAAATCAGATGGGTTTTTTTGGTACTCTGTGTACCTCACTCAGAATGAAACATTATAAATATTTTAAGTGATCTCATTCACAACAATAAACCTCGGTATATATGCAAAATGCTTCATTCTCATCTCCTGACAAATTTTCACCAATAACTGAGTCAGTAAGAAAAGAAAAGAAACATGTAATGATTGAAGTCTAAAGAGAGGTGATCTCTCTACAAAAAGCAAGAAAGATTAAACACTGCAAGTGGTGGGCAGATTATCACCATTCCATTCTACAAGCAATGGTTTATTTCTATATCCTTTCTCCTAATATCCATAATAAAGTCATAGTATTATTTGCAAAGAACTCCCAAAAAAGATGCCTCAAATTATTTCTATAAAGAACATTAATTGTTCACCCTTAAACAACTGTTAATGATTACCAACAAAATTCCAGATTTAAAAAATTGCTAAACACTGGGAATGGTCGAGATACGAAGTTATTTCTTCTGACTTCTGAGCCTTATGCTGAGTAGTCAAACCAAGGTAGTACACAGAAATTTCAAACAAATTTACGAAAGAGGAAATGGAAGCTGACTGAGGTGGTGTCCTTCACACCCAAACAAAAGAAAATGTCTTAGCTATTCTTTATTTCTCAAACCTCCAGTATAGTGGGAGAGATTTTTTTTTTTTGCGGTACGCGGGCCTCTCACTGCTGTGGCCTCTCACTGCTGTGGCCTCTCACTGCTGTGGCCTCTCCCGTTGCGGAGCACAGGCTCCGGATGCGCAGGCTCAGCGGCCATGGCTCACGGGCCCAGCCGCTCTGTGGCATGTGGGATCTTCCCGGACCGGGGCACGAACCCGTGTCCCCCGCATCGGCAGGCGGACTCTCAACCACTGAGCCACCAGGGAAGCCCAAGAGATATTTTTTAAAAACCAGTATTTTTATTCCAGTCCAGTCAATTCACAAGACTGTATATGAATTTTTCTCTTAGAAGATTAAAGGAAAGGGAATTTATATAAATGTATGTGTGTATGTGTATATTTTAAAGATATACTCACAGCAACATATCTTAGATTATTTTCCCAGCAGGGAATTCTAAATCTGAAAGCAAGTACCACTCACATGCCAGCAGATGAGCTGCCAAAGTTCACTCACTCATTTTTCTAAAATATAACAAAAATAAATATTTTATTCAACTCTTTTGAGAGAGTAGACAATATGATCATCACTGTTAGGAGAAATACATAATCAGTGGCAGTTTTAACAGAAGAGAATCTTATCCTCCTGAATGTGTAAGGGAAAAAAACCCTCAGACAATCCATTTTCCATTTTAGAGTAGTAAAGTACGCAAAACTGCAAACTCCCATTCCTCCAACAACATTCCCCATAGTTGCTTATTCCTCCCATGTTTATTCCTCCTTCAGTTCCAAGATTTTCTTAAAATTGAGCTTCCTGGCAATATGTGATTTTGATAATAATATTTTTAGAACCCCACCCTGGCCCTGTGGTGGGGTTCACCATGTTTCCAGGGAGAAGTCATACCTATTACTAGACTACTACCAGTATTACTAAGAAGAATTTAACATTTTTGTTCTACAGTTTAAAATACATATTCCTAGTGGTTTTTTCTTAAAATCTTTCATTTTTCCATAGCTTGGTTATGTTAATCTCTTTGCAAAGTTGATATGTCCTGTCCTATATTATTAAGTCATTCATAATCTTAAGCCCTAATCACAATGAACATTAGCACCATGAGTGTTTCCTTCCAATTTCCACAACTCACTTATTAATAACAAATTACTCACCTAGTATGATAATCAAATAGTCACAATATGTCAACTTTTCTAGGTTTATATTATATTTATATTTCATTAAAATATCTTACCATTAGCATTTCTACACAAATTTTAATGTCTTTATAAATTTTTTTAAAAACTCAAGCACCAAATCATAATCACAGGTATGAAAAATCTAAATATTAAATACTATAAGACAACAGCTCTCTTCTGGTTTCTCACAGGTTAAGTAAACAGTTTAAACAAAATTTAGCCTTAATTATAAGCAAAGATGTGAAATCACTTAGGTTGGAAGATAATTCCCCTTAGGTGAAAACATTACAATTGAAATCATTAAGAAACCAGGAGCCAGCTACTACTACTTACAGATTTCTAAGCTGGGCACTAAATAAGAAGTGAGGCTTGAAATCCATCTATAGCCACTAACAAGGTATCCATCGCCAAAAGTTCTGAATTATGTTTCAGTCACATTTCCCTGTGGCTACAATTCAAAATTAAATACCACTCAAAGCTTAACTTTAACAGTACAATTCTGCCATATCTCAACAGGACACACAGACAGATGAAAAATATTGTAAATTTTTGGATGCCAATCATTCTAAAGTTTCCTGAACCTGTGGCAAATTGTTGTTTAAAATAGCTACCATGTAATATTAATATTTGTTTCACTGAGCAACTACAGTGAACTTTGATACTAAATGTTTGATACCATCTGTCATTTCAAAAGAAACCCTAAGAAAACCATAATTCAAAAAGAGACACGTACCACAATGTTCACTGCAGCACTATTTACAATAGCCAGGACATGGAAGCAACCTAAATGTCCATCGACAGATGAATGGATAAAGAAGATGTGTCACATATATACAAAAGAAAACATAAAAAGAAACGAAACTGAGTTATTTGTCGTGAGGTGGATGGACCTAGAGTCTGTCATACAGAGTGAAGTAAGTCAGAAAGAGAAAAACAAATACCATATGCTAACGCATATACATGGCATCTAAAAAAAAAAAAAAGGTACTGATGAACCCAGTTGCAGGGCAGAAATAAAGACACAGACGTAGAGAATGGACGTGAGGACACGGGGTGGGAAGGGGAAGCTGGGGCGAAGTGAGAGTAGCATCGACATATATACACTACCGAATGTAAAATAGTGAGCTACTGGGAAGCAGCAGCATAGCACAGGGAGATCAGCTCCGTCCTTTACGATGACCTAGAGGGAAGGGATAGAGAGGATGGGAGAGAGGCTCCAGAGGGAGGGGATATGTGTATGCATATGGCTGATTCACTTTGGCGTACAACAGAAACTAACACAGCACTGTGAAGCAATTATTCTCCAATAAAGATCTATTTAAAAAAAAAAAGAAATAGCACACTTATAGCAAGCTTTGCTTTCCCTCTCTTCGAATGCATCCCGTAGTATCACAATACTTGAGAAATTACGCAGCTCGGTAAAAGTTCCACAGTAGACCATATCTAGCTCTATGTCAAAATTCTAGCAGACTACATTTGTCCCAAAGTAACACAAGCATCTAACTCTATGACAAAATATTGATTTCACACAGAATCTAACTCTTTAGCTATTTAAAAACAGTAAATGAAAAGCACAGATACTGACTGATTTTATCCAATGAAAACAGTTTATGAAAACAGGGGTTTAACATATGCAAATAATTCTCAATAAATCACAGAACAGTAGTGTCAACTGAAAAAAAAAGAGAACTGAGAATTCCACAGTAGCAATAAAAGGGACTATGGTCATGAAGTCCAGTCCTTTATCTACCAAACTTCTTCTGGATGAGCACCTACTTCTGTGAATAGGTCTTTGTAAACATTCTAGTCAACAATTACAACTCAAATAGAGGATTACTGACCAATTTTCTATAGTTCATATTCCTTTCTAAATCCCTTTTTTTTTAACTGCCTCTTAGAAGTCCTTGGAAAACCAAGTAGCTTCTCTCCAAAAGCACCAGCCCCGTTACAAATGCCATACAAAGAAGAACACACTGAGATTCAATTTTAACTTCATGTACTTAAGACAACATCAAATGCCAGATTAAAAACTGAAATATTACCAATTTGGTCTTTGGGTCACACACAGACAACCTAAACTATTCATTTTAATGTACACTACTAGGTAATTATAAAGTTTGAAAAGAAGCATGCTGGCTTTTAAAAGAAGAACTTGGGACTTCCCTGGCGGTCCAGTGGTTAAGACTCTGCACTTCCACTGCAAGGGGCATGGGGTTGATCCCTGGTCCGGGAACTAAGATGCCACATGCTGCGCAGCCCGGCCAAAAACAAACAAACAAACAAAAACCATAAAACAAGAATGAAAAGGCAAAAAATAGAAAGAAACAAGAATGATTTGAGCTCAACTCCCACCTCTACCATTTGCTAGTTGTGATCTGGGCAAATCATTTAATTTCAGCCTCTTCACGTGTAAAATGGTGATTGATCTCTGTGTCACAAGAATTAAATGAGAATGTATGTAAAACACAGTGCCTGGTCCATAAACAGTACCAAATCCTCACCCTTCTCCCAAGTCCCTTAAACAGAAACATACACTTCAAACTTTCTATCAGATTTCACATTAGACCCTAGAAGGAGTTGCTAATGAAAACACAAGTTGTCATAATAAGACAGAAATTTAAAGCAAACTGAATGAAAAATCATTGTGTCACAAAAAACAGTGTTACTTGATGTGCCGTCTACCTCATCACATTAAGTAATGTCTTAATTTACTCTCTAAATGCTAATAAGGAAAATAGAAATGAGGGAATAACGACTAATGTGACTGTAAAAGTAAAATTTTAAACACTGATGAGAAGCTATACATTCGTTAAAAATCTGTTTCTGTATATAGAGTTAAAATTTGAATCTTAATACTATAGCATAAATAAGTCCACAACGACAAAACAATTTTTTAACACCAAGATCAGAAAAATAAGAATCTTACTTATCAACTTTAGAGGGAAGACTCACTATAACGAAAAAGTAATGAAGAAAACAGAATCAAAGACAATATGAAAGAATTAGAAAAAAGCCACAGATTACAAAAAAAAAAAATTAGCAAGAAATAAACTGTTATCCAAAATACACAAACTCTTAAAAAACTCAACAATAAGAAAACAAACAATCTGATATAAAAATGGGCCAAAGACTTAACAGACACATCATCAAAGACGATAAACAACTGGCAAATAAGCACATGAAAAACCCGCATATGTCATCAGGAAAATGAAAATTAAAAAAATAATGAGATACCACTACACACCTATGGCCAAAACCTGGATCACCAACACAAATGCTGATCAGGACGTGGGGCAACAGGAACTCTCATTCATTACTAGTAAGAATGTAAAATGGTACTTTGGAAGACAGTTTGGCAGTTTCATAACAAAACTAAACATTTCTTACCATACAATCCAGCAATCATGCTACTTGGTATTTACCCAAAGGAGTTGAAAACTTCGATCTACATAAAAACCTGCATAGAGGTGTTCACAGCAGTTTATTCGTAACTGCCAAAACTTGGAAGCAACGGAGATGCCCTTTAGAGGTGAATAGATAAACAAACTGGTATATACAAACAATGGAATATTATTCAGCACTAAAAAGAAATGTGCTATCAAGCCATGAAAAGACAGAGGAATCTTACATGCATATTACTAGGTGAAAAATGCCAATCTGAAAAGGCTGCGTGTACTGCATGATTCTGACTACATGATTTTCTGGAAAATGGAAAACTATGAAGACAGTAAAAAGATTACTGGTTGCCAGAGGTGAGGATGGGAAAGAGATGAATAGACAGAGCACAGAAGATTTTTAGGAAGTGAAAATACTCTGTATGATATAATATAATATGTAATTATACATTCATCCAGATCCATAGAATATATAACACCAAAACTGTGATTATGATGTGCAGGTTTGTCCTTGGTTTAAAAAAAAAAAAAGTACCATTCTGCATTCTGGTGACTGATGTTGATATCAGGAGAGGGTATGTATGTGTGGGGGAAAAGGGTATATTGAGAAATCTCTATCTCCCTCTCAAGTTTTGCTGTAAACCTAAAACTGCTCTATAAAAATAAGTCTTATGAAGAAAAAAAAAAAAAGAATATTGTACCGTTGACACTCAGTTCCCAGCACTGGAAAAGATTTGCTGAAAATCTAATTAATATTAATTTTAATAATATTGATTTGAAGAATTTATGAAAATTGATTAAGGGAGAAAAGCACTGGAAAGTAGACAAAATATATCAAAAGACAAAAGAGGGAATACAATTTGTTATCAAGCATATGGGGACAAGTCCTGAAGACATAAAATATAAAGCAATGAGAAAGTTTTAAGATAATATATTGATAAATGGGCAGTGAAAATAAGAACTCTCACTTGGGTCACCGTATCTATTCTGGAAAACAATCTCACAATATGTAGACAGTACTTATTTGTTCATACTCTTAGAAACAATAATTCCATTTCTGAATTTACCACTAAGAAAATAGTTCTCAACTGTGAAATCAGAGGTATTAATTTGTGTTTTGTTCACAAGGCAATAGGTGAATTCCTTTCCCCTATTCCAAGCCTTTGAAGTCCTTAGCCTCAGGGTCTTTTGGGTTATTTTTAGAACCAGCAACTAGAAGACAATCCCCTCAGCTGGCTTCTGTTTGAGAAAGCCCATGCCCAAAGAGAGTAACCAGAGAGAGTGGGGATGAAAGGAATGAGAAGGAATTTGAGCAGGAGGAAACTGGAGGGAAAGAAGGGGATTAGAGGATTCACCCAGACCAAGATCAATACCCTCAGCCCCATAGGGAGGTGAGCAGGTAATGGAGAGACAATGACGGTAAGAACTTTGTTTTAGAAAGTTCTAGAGAAGAGCCTATTACCCAATAGTCTCTCTAACTTGGCCTTCAAAAGAACCTTCCAGGCTTAACATAAACAAGCATGTCAATGACAAGCAGTGTAGGCAGAAGACTAGAAAGGACTTTTCTGATAAGGTTCTGGATTATATGAAGTTATCCAAGGACTGGGGGGAGGAGGAGGTGTACAGCAGAATAACAACCGACTAAATTAGGTGAGGACACAACACAGATTAATTTTAGTAAAATAGGAATATGGTATTTCATAGATACAACTTATAAAATAAGACTCATGCCTACTATATTTATAATCAAAAATATAATAACCCTGGGGGTAAACTATGCTGTTTCCACATAAGGAACTATCATACAGCTGTTAAAAATATTTATACTAATTCTTATGTTACAATGAATTACGAAATTATCATAGTGTAAAATTAGTGGGCCAAACATTCTAATTGATTTTCTCTTATTGAGAATTTAAAAGAAATAATACATACTCAAATAGGAATTCAAGTGTTGTACATACTAACTTAAGATCAAAATGCCAGTTCTGAAACTGATCACAACTGCATGTGCAGTAGTACTAAGTAACAAAAACAATTATAATAGTGCACAAACAACACCTTTTTTAAAATCTAAATATATATGATCACATACACACATACCTATGATTCCAGTAGTACGTGAGTTCCATGAGGGCAGGGTTTTTCCTCTATTTGCCAACTAAGTACCTGGCACATAGGAGTTCAATAAATATTTGCTGAATAAGTATAAAACCCACCTTGAGGGGTAGGGAGAAACAAAAGGAAAATATTCCAAAATGATACATCAGCATTGTCTTTTAGTGATGGAAATTTAGAGGGGTCGTTTTGGTTTCTATTTTTCCCTGTCCTCTAAGATGTCTCTGCATCTACATACCTTCTATAATGGAAAAAAACAATTAGGAAGCAGTCCACTTTAAATACATTAAGAATTTCCTATATTTTCAAAACATCTCTGTAGAGTTCTACAGCAGCTCTAGAGTACACTTAGCTGAAAATTTAAATAAAGGAAGCAGATTTAAGTTATCTGGAGTGGGTAGGAAGTAGAAAAAGCACACTAAGGCTTTTTCCCCGTTGTAGTTTAGTCAATATACAAAACTAAACTTCCTCAAAGAACTTTTAATGTACCATTATCAAAGCCCCTAATACTCAACACTTTTATAAACTTTTCAACCACAGTAACTGTTCTAGAAGCAAACTACTGATTTAAAATATTCTGACCATGCCCAAAATCATAAGAGGCAGTGAATGAACTCTCTGCTAATCGCTCAACAAAGGCTGAAAGTGAAAAAACTAATCAGCTTTGCAATATACCAACCATGACTTTTAAACTTCTGTTCAGAGTGATCAAATGCATCAATGATCAGTTTCCAAGATTTAGCTGAAAGTAAATGTTGGCATTTGTGAGCCAAACATTCT
Organism: Lagenorhynchus albirostris; assembly: GCF_949774975.1. Taxonomy (NCBI): domain Eukaryota; kingdom Metazoa; phylum Chordata; class Mammalia; order Artiodactyla; family Delphinidae; genus Lagenorhynchus; species Lagenorhynchus albirostris. The sequence continues at coordinate 101,704,312 of NC_083105.1, read as the reverse complement.
AACTGATTTTCTCTTACTGAGAATTAAAAAAAAATAATACATACTCAAGTAGGAATTCAAGTGTTGTACATACTAACAAGAGCAAAATGTTAGTCCTGAAACTGATGTCATAACTGCATGTGCAGTGGCAAAAAGTCAAAACCAATTATAACAGTGCACAAATACTTATTTTTATCTAAATACTTAGTACTTTATCTAAAATTTCTAATTTTTAACATGAGAAATGCCTTTTTCTATAAGTCAAGCAAATTATGCCACCTTAATAGCATAATCACAGCTATATTAACACACACACACCAATTATGACTATAAACAGTATTTGTTGGTTTTGATCTAAAAACCTCAAAATTTTTTAAAATTTATTTTTTGCATTTTATTTTATTTATTTTTTATATAGCAGGTTCTTACTAGTTATCTATTTTATACATATTAGTGTATATATGTCAATCCCAATCTCCCAATTCATCCCCCCTCAAACCCCATCACCACTTTCCCCCCTTGGTGTCCATGTTTGTTCTCTACATCTGTGTCTCTATTTCTGCCCTGCAAACAGGTTTGTCTGTACCATTTTTCTAGATTCCACATATATGCGTTAATATACGATATTTGTTTTTCTCTGACTTACTTCACTCTGTATGACAGTCTCTAGATGCATCCACGTCTCTATAAATGACCCAATTTCGTTCCTTTTTATGGCTGAGTAATATTCCATTGTATATATGTACCACATCTTCTTTATCCATTCATCTGTCGATGGGCATTTAGGTTGCTTCCATGACCTGGCTATTGTAAACAGTGCTTCAATGAACACTGAGGTACATGTGTCTTTTTGAATTACGGTTTTCTCTGGGTATATGCCCAGTAGTGGGATTGCTGGGTCATATGGTAATTCTATTTTTAGTTTTTTAAGGAACCTCCATACTGTTCTCCATAGTGGCTGCATCAATTTACATTCCCATCAACAGTGCAAGAGGGTTCCCTTTTCTCTACACCCTCTCCAGCATTTGTTGTTTGTAGATTTTCTGATGATGCTCATTCTAACTGGTGTGAGGTGATACCTCACTGTAGTTTTGATTTGCATTTCTCTAGTAATTAGTGATGCTGAGCAGCTTTTCATGTGCCTCTTGGCCATCTGTGTGTCTTCTTTGGAGAAATCTCTATTTAGGTCTTCTGCCGTTTTTTGAGTGGGTTGTTTGTTTTTTTTAATATTGAGCTGCATGAGCTGTTTATATATATTGGAGAATGTTACTTTGTTGATTCGTTTGCAAATATTTTCTCCCATTCTGAGGGTTGTCTTTTCGTCTTGTTTGTAGTCTCCTTTGCTTTGCAAAAGCTTTTAAGTTTCATTAAGTCCCATTTGTTTATTTTTGTTTTTCTTTCCCTTACTCTAGGAGGTGGGTCAAAAAGGATCTTGCTGTGATTTATGTCAAAGAGTGCTCTTCCTATGTTTTCCTCTAAGAGTTTTACAGTATCTGGTCTTACATTTAGGTCTCTAATCTATTTTGAGTTTATTTTTGTGTATGGTGTTAGGGAGTGTTCTAATTTCATTCTTTTACATGGAGCTGTCCAGTTTTCCCAGCACTACTTATTGAAGAGACTGTCTTTTTCCCATTGTATATCCTTGCCTCTTTTGTCACAGATTAGTTGACCATAGGTGTGTGGGTTTATCTCTGGACTTTCTATCCTGTTCCATTGATCTATATTTCTTTTTTTGTGCCAGTACCATATTGTCTTGATTACTGTAGCTTTTTAGTATAGTCTGAAGTCAGCGAGTCTGATTCCGCCAGCTCCGTTTTTTTCCCTCAAGATTGCCTTGGCTATTCGGGGTCTTTTGTCTCCATACAAACTTTAAGATTTTTTGTTCTAGTTCTGTAAAAAATGCCACTGGTAATTTGACAGGGACTGCACTGAATCTGTAGATTGCTTTGGGTAGTATAGTCATCTTTACAATATTGATTCTTCTAATTCAAGAACATGGTATATCTCTCCATCTGTTTGTGTCATCACTGATTTCTTTCATCAGTGTCTTATAGTTTTCTGAGTACAGATCTTTTACCTCCTCAGGTAGGTTTATTCCTAGGTATTTTATTCTTTGTGTCACAATGGTAAATGGGAGTGTTTTCTTAATTTCACTTTCAGATTTTTCATCATTAGTGTATAGGAATGCAAGAGATTTCTGTGCATTAATTTTGTATCCTGCAACTTTACCAAATCCATTGATTAGCTCTAGTAGTTTTCTGGTGGCATCTTTAGGATTCTCTATGTATAGTATCATGTCATCTGCAAACAGTGACAGTTTGTCTTCTTCTTTTCCAATTTGTATTCCTTTTCTTTCTTTTTCTTCTCTGATTGCCGTGGCTAGGACTTCCAAATCTATGTTGAATAATAGTGGCAAGAGTGGACATCCTTGTCTTGTTCCTGATGTTAGAGGAAATGCTTTCAGTTTTTCACCATTGAGAATGATGTTTGCTGTGGGTTTGTCATATATGGCCTTTATTATGTTGAGGTAGGCTCCCTCTATGCTCACTTTCTGAGGAGTTTTTTATCATAAATCGGTGTTGAATTTTGCCAAAAGCTTTTTCTGCATCTATTGAGATGATCATATGGTTTTTCTTCTTCAATTTGTTAATATGGTATATCACATTGATTGACTTGCATATATTGAAGAATCCTTGCATCCCCAAGATAAATCCCATTTGTTCATGGTGTATGATCCTTTTAATGTGTTGTTGGATTCTGTAAAAACCTCAAATTTTTAAATGGGAAAATGTTTTTGCTATGCAGTAAAACAGGCAAACTGTACCACCATACAGTATAATCACAACCATAAAAAGAAAAACACACAGAAATTATGTTAACAATGCTTATCTCTAGATGAAGAGATACATTCCAGGTAATTTTTATTTCTTTTTTCCCTCTAATTTACTAATTTTTATAATGAGAATGTGTTACTTTTATAAAATTTTCTTATAAATATTTTTTGTGTGTGATTATAAAAACTATGGTAGAAATAAATGAAGCTTATAATTCAGATAACTGAGTCAAAATCAAATTAACATGTAGCTCTAAAAAATGACTATCAAAAGGGCTTCCCTGGTGGTGCAGTGGTTGAGAGTCCGCCTGCCGATGCAGGGGACACGGGTTTGTGCCCTGGTCTGGGAAGATCTCACATGCCGCGGAGCGGCTGGGCCCGTGCGCCGTGGCCGCTGAGCCTGCGCGTCCGGAGCCTGTGCCCCGCAACGGGATAGGCCACAACAGTAAGAGGCCCGCATACCGCAAAAAAAGAAAAAAAAAAAAAAAGACTATCAAAAGGTCCTTATACAAAAGGAAAATAGGTTTCTGGGGCCATTAAATTACCATATAAGAGTTTGAAAAGCATTGTCTTGGCATCTCAAATATTTTACAACTTTATTAAAGCAGTTAGCTACATTTTCAGTAATCTTTTCATCCTTATTTATTGTACAGGAACAGCTAGTCAAAAAATTAACTATTTTGGGAAGATAACGCAAATAAGTTGTTGACCTATAAATAATGTCTCTTTTTAGGAGCAAAAGACACCAAAAATCAATGAAAACTATTTCTCGACCTCATGAAAACAGGCATATGGGCACTAAATTGGTCAACCAGGTTAAGGAGCCACAGTGGCCAGTAATGATCGAAGAATATAAATAAAGCAGCAAGTTTACACGTTCGATATACATCCAAACATGCATTAGCAGTTTATTTGAAATAGACAAAAGTGTTTACAAGTATTTCAAGATATTTGTCAAAAAACTGACTTCTAACATTCTCTTGGCAACAACTAAAGTACCCAAAGAATAAGACCATAAGAAATATTTCTGATACAGACATGCTGGAAAACAACAAAAGATAAAATTTTAAAGAACTGGATGCCAATTTTCATAATAATCAGGTATTAAAAGCACCACAAACCAAAAAGAAAAGACTTAAAAAACCCAAATTTCAGTACTTCCCTGGTGGTCCAGTGTGTGAGACTCCAGGCTCCCAATGCAGGGGGCCCGGGTCCAATCCCTGGTCAGGGAACTAGATCCCGCATGCATGCCACAACTAAGACCCAGGGCAGCCTAAATAAATAAACAAAAAAAGAAAAAGAATGAAACACCAAATTTCTATGTTCAGCGACAGCAAAAGAATTATGGTTTGCAAAGGGTGCTAATGAAATAAACCACAAAAAGGAAGGTGTTAAGATATTTTTTAAAAGGAAGTAGTAAACTTAATTTACTGCAGCATCAGCTCTCTTACAACATTTTATTTTAACAGAATAGTCTAGGTCAGTGGTGGCCAACAGAAACATAATGTGAACCACACATGCAATTTTAAATTTTCAGGCAGCCACGTTAAATAAAGTAAAAAGAAACAGATGAAATTAATAATATATTTATTTACCCAATACATCCAAACATTATCATTTTAACATGTAATCAATTTTTTAATTGGAATATTTTAACTTTAAAAAAATACTAAAATCCAATGTGTCTTTTTTATACAGTGTGTCTTAATCTGGATGCTAAATTTCCATCAGAAAAAACTTAGAAAACACTAATTATGAATAATTTTGATACTAAGATTCATAGAAGTTATTTGTATTTACAGTAAATTCATGGCAGTTCATGTCACCTGTTTTCTTGTAAGGCTTTAAAAAAAAAAACAAAAGCTGCATCATATCCCCAAAAGCAGCAGCAGAGAGAATGTAAAAGGACAGAAAGTAAATTAATTTTAAAAGAGTAATGCTGCCAAGATGTAGAGAACAAATGTATGGACACCAAGGGGGGAAAGTGGTGGGGGTGGGATGAACTGGGAGATTGGGATTGACATATATACGCTAATATGTATAAAATAGATGACTAGTAAGAACCTGCTGTATAAAAAATAATTTAATAAAATTAAAAAAAAAAAAAAAGATTACTGCCGCCAGAGAAGATGTTAGAGGGAGAAGGGATGGTAGCCCCACTGCAGTGAGAAGGGTGCCTGAGGGACACCAGCCCAGAGGAGCTAAGAGAATGGCTACTCTGAACTGTTTGTACTCTCAACACCCTGACACCAATGGCATGGTGTTTTTCATGCCACCAACAAATTTTTCAGCTCTCTGGTCCCCAACTGGGTGTCCTACGGATTCAATTCATTTCTGACACTAACCACCTGGAGTAAGCATGGACTCCGCAGATTAAGGGCTCAGTCCTACAACAGTGTCTCCACTTCAGATGCTTGCAAGTCCCAGGTTGCCACCTATACTTCTGACCAACGAACAATAAATCCGGGGTTTCCATGACCCCCTCCTCAGGTTTGACAACTTGCCAGAGTGGCTCAAAGAACTCAGGAACAGCCAAATGGAAGAGATGCATAGGGCAAGGTATAGGAGGAGGAGGGCCACAGAGCTTCCATGCCCTCCCCCTCTGATGTACCCCCTCCTAGCACCTTGAAGTGTTCATGAACCCAGAAGCTCTCTAAACCCTGTTGATTAGGGGGTTTTATGGAGGTTTTACTACATATGCTTGGTTGAGTAAATCACTGGCCATCAGTGAGTAGCTCAATCTCCAGCTCCTCTTCCTCTCCTCCCACAGAGGTGGAGGTGGGAATAATGCTGAAAGCTCCAACCCTCTAATCATGGCAGGGTCTTTCTGGTGACCAGCCCCTACCCTGAAGCCATCTAAGGGCCAGCCAGTCAAGAGTCACCTCATTAGAGCAAAAGATACTCCCATCCCTCTGGAACTTCCAAGGCATTTAGGAGCTCTGCCAGGAATCAGGGGTAAAAATCACATAAATTATTTCTAGACTATGCCAATTCATACATACATTTAGGATAATGAGAAGCAAGTCTGTCACTCTCAGAGAAGTGGGGTGTACATATATGGAAAAGGGGAAAGCTAGAATGAACTCTGTGTTGAATGAGCATTAGAGATATCAACGTGAACTCATGGTTTTCAATAGATATAGATGTATACACACAAACAGAGGCAAAAACACATGCATACACATAAATATTTCCTAACTCTTCACTAGAAGAGTCTGGAAACAGTGATGCCCCAGGAGCCTTGTGCACACTTGACCCCCAGATCTCATTTTCTGAATTCTGTTCTACCATAAAAGGAACCAGGCTCCTTGGAGAAATGGCTGGTCCACTGATGGGATGCAGAAAGAGGAAGAAGAACCTGGAATATCTTGTACAAAAAGTAAGATTATTATCAAAAAATGATAAGATCATGTTAATTAAAAGGACACAGGAAGCAGCTTCTGGCCAGATGTGGGACAATTGCTATGTCTGGATGTATTTCACAGTAAAAAGTTTTTTTTAAAAGTATTACTATATCTGTCCATCATGTGAAGAGGGAAAAAATTATATTGTGTAACATTTAGTTAAGTACTGGTTGTTAAAGAAGTCATCTTTAGTCACTGTAGAGGGTAAGGATAACAGATGTTTAAAATACTAAACTAATAAGGTATTCAAACCAAGTGAATACTCAGTAAGATCTATGAAAGCCTGGAAGGGTGGTATTATTGGGAAGTATGGCAGTTTCACTTCTGTCCTTATAAGAGGAATGGAAAACAGTCAAGATTCTCAGCACAGAAATCAAAGCTATGCTTTAGCCATAAGATGCTCACCAGCAACATATCACTAACGCTCCCCTCTCCATTTACGTCCAAGAGAAAAAAAAAATCTGTAGAGACATAAGAAACTACTGGTACAAATGCAACACAGTTTGTTCACGAAAAGTAAAATCTAAACTAGCACCTCTATGTAGTAGAGTGCTTGGTTAGGCAGAACCAATATTTAAATTGAGAGTCTAATGTTTAAAAATTTCTGGTGTTTTTTTTTTTTTTTTTTGTCCAGGCAAAAAAGAGCAAGGTACCTTGGAGTCATCATCATTTTTCTGAAAGAACCACTTGAGTGGACCTTCTCAGTTGGTAACTGAAGCAAATTCTCTGGACCAAGAGAAAGGGTGCACAGTAGACTCTATTCTGACTTGATAAAAGCTATCCCTATGAGTAATATTAAATAGTCCTGAAATAAGATAAAGTGTGTAGAAAGTATGCAAGAAAAGGCCAGAAAGTGTTCTGGTAAGCAACTAAGACTCCAAGGCGTTCCCTTTTAAGTGTACTGTTATTAGAAATTCTCTGATTCACTTAAATGGCCCTGAATGAGGTCCACTGGCAGCAAAGTTTCCCCCATGTTATACATACACAATGACGCAACTTACCTTGAAATAAAGGAGAATGAAAATCTAACCCTATGCCTGGGGATGAAAGAGGGAGGGGTGATTTGCACAGTGTGTAGCTGAAGCTGAAAACCCTTAGAGGCCCAGCTACTCTAACCACAACAGTAATATTCTGTAAATCTGTCATATTTTGAGGTGACATCTTGTGTGCCTTAAGTATGGTTGCCCCTGGTGTAATGGTATAGGATTGTCTGACTTCAAAGAACCATTTTAGCCTAAAGAATATCCAGGAATCCAGGCCTATGGGTTGATATGCTTATTATTCTGTGCTGGTGGGTAGGTATATAAGCAAATACCACTAATGCACTTTAAGAGTATTACCAAACTTAATACAAAGTCTTGTTACTTGGAGAAGAAAATTTAACTTACCAGGAAATCTTACTGGAGATGAGGTAACATCTTATTTCCATAACAATGCTGAATAAATTAAACATTCCAGAGGATTTCAAAACATAATTATGTAATTTATACAAGATTTCTATTTGGAGTTCATAGAAACAAGAGAGGCAAATACTTCCCAATAGTATATATAAAATGTCAAAGTAAACAGTGAAGAGAAGGAAAAAGAGGTAAGATTAAAAAAAAAAATCAGGGAAAAAAGTCAATTCATACTGTCAGTATCAAGAACTAAAGCTACAAAAAAAAAAAAAGAACTAAAGCTACAAACTATAACCTCAATCTCCAAAGTAAATAAAACTAAGTCCTATGGAAATTATAGCAATTAACATGTTGATCTATTCATTGTAGATCCAATATCCTTAAGTCTGCTTTCCTGGTGAGTAAAAGGTAGCATTGATACAATTTTAGGAATTTGTAAGTCCAATTAATTATTACTAACAATGTAAAACTTGAATATGAACAATCTGTATACACAGAAGTCATCTAAAGACCACTGACCAAAATCCCACTAACACTATAACCATTCAATTTGTCTCTATTAGGTAGAAATTTGATACACATAGAACACTAGAAATAATATTCTTTCTCCTTAAAGATTTAAGTCTGAACAGAACGTTCTAGGGACCTCCCTGGTGGTCCGGTGGTTAAGACTTCACGCTTCCACTGCAGGGGGCGCGGGTTCCATCCCTGGTCGGGGAACTAGGATCCCGCATGTTGAGTGGCCAAATAAATAAAACTAATAAAAATAAATAAACTGAACATTCTATATCCAATGTAAATAACCAATGTAAATAGCATCTAAAAAACCTTGGACACACCAAGAAGTTAATAAAACAAACACGCCATCTCCCTCCTTATAGCATCTATATATGTACACTAGCTAAAAGGCCACTGAAGTGGAGAGTTATTTCATGAACTCAAAGTATAAAAGGTACATGTTGCTCAACGACAAATTATAATTGCTAAACAGAGCAAAAGGACTTAGAATTCCACTAGAACTCAAACTTCTTCCTGGTTTAACTGAAGTATTTTGCAGTGGAAAAAACAAGGACTCAGATAGGCCATGTGATCTTAAACAAGTTATTAAACCTGAGTTAGCTTCCCCAAATAAAAAGTAAGAACATATCTGCCTTGTACTGTTGTTGTGAAAATAACAAAAAATATGACATGGGCATAGTACTGTGCCTGTCACAAGAAAAAAAAAGTCCTATTAGGTAGGTATTAGTAATTATTAATACTTTTCAGATTAATTAGCAAGGAACACTCTTCAAAAAGACAAGGGCTAGGGCTTCCCTGGTGGCACAGTGGTTAAGAATCCGCCTGCCATTGCAGGGGACATGGGTTCAAGCCCTGGTCCAGGAAGATCCCACATGCCGTGGAGCAAGTAAGCCTGTGTGCCACAACTACTGAGCCTGCACTTTAGAGCCCGCGAGCCACAACCACTGAAGCCCGCGAGCCACAACTGCTGAAGCCCGCACGCCTAGAGCCCGTGCTCCGCAACAAGAGAAGCCACTGCAATGAGAAGCCCGCGCAACGCAACGAAGAGCAGTCCCCACTCGCCTCAACTAGAGAAAGCCTGTGCACAGCAACAAAGAACCAACGCAGCCAAAAATAATAAATAAATAAAATAAACAAATTAAAAAAAAAGACAAGGGCTGAAGAAAGTATATGCAGTTTTTAGGCTTTTTGTTGTAAAACAAGTCCACTTTGACCACATCCTAGAAACAGCATAATAATTAAGAATCTTTCTCGTAATGGAGATCTGTTTCCTCAAGTGACACAAAAAGATGGTCATTTTAGATGCTCCAATAATAAAGTATGTATCACAGGACTAATACGCAAAGGTAGCATTAATGCCAGGAGAGAAACAAACTGTTTAAGAATCAGCACATCACTCCCAACGACTGAGTATTCTGGAAACTAGTTGATAAATGGCATATGAAGTATGAAAACTCTTTAGATTGAATTTAACCATTCATAAAGAATAACCAAAACTAAAACAGTAACTGGCTTAGAATAGACACTTACAATAGATACTGAAGCAGAGAAAGCAGACAAAATATTATATTTCAATGCTTCAACTTTTTAGACCTTTCCTTGATCATCTATCTATCCACGTCATCCTTGATCATGCCTTCTACTTACCTAATCTTTCTTGCCCCGTATTTGTTCAAACTTGTCTAAAGAAATGGCCTACTATTTTTGTCTCTACTTCTTAACCTCCCTCCGCCACTCTTTAAACCCACTGCAAAGTTTCCACTCTTCTGAAACTGTTAAGATCACCAAATATCTGGAGCAAATGTGACATAATGTTAATTTTTGTTAATTCTGCATGTATATGTGAGTTTGTGATAACATCCTTTGTATATCTTTTCCAAAAAAGGAAGTACTATTTTATTATTAATAGAGAATACATTTTTTAAAAATATTTAACACTTCAGTTATAAAAGCACCACCACACTGTATGTTCTTTGTGGTGTGAATTATATCTCAATAAAGCTATTTCTTTTTTAAAGCACAACTTAACACACGATCTAGATACAGCACATTCCAACAGAACCTTCTGCCATGATGGAAATGTTCTATATGTGCCATCCAGTATGGTAGCCACACATGGCTTCTGACCACTTGAAATGCGGCCAGTACAACTGAAGGATTAAGTTTAAAGTTTTTATTTCATTTTAATTAATTTAAATTTAAATAGCCACCTAAGGCTTTATAGATAGAGAAATTTAGTGACAGTGACCAGCCCAGGAATCTAGGATATTAGCAGAGACTTATACATCTACTTATGTGCTCCTCCCTTATGCAACCTCCCCTCTCATGTAGATAATCTTGAATGTTGCTGGTTAATGACTTAATAGCCAAATGCAATAAACAACTTCAACTGCCTAAACTAATCTCTACACTTTTTTTCTATGCCTTCTAACATCCATTATCCACAACTACTACTATGCCAATTGGACTTCTCTGCTATATTCCTTCCTGGAATTTTATTCCCTTGATATTACCATTCTCCTAGTGTTCTACTTAGCCTAACCCCCGGGCTCCTTTTTCCTTTGCCCATCCATCAATTATTCCCATTTTGCCCTAGGCCCATTATTCTCCCTTGTCTCTTCCTCTACTTCTCTCTTCATATATATCCTCTCCTTAGATGATTCCATTTACTTCCATTATTTCAGCTATGACTAATATAAACAGCCTCTATTTCTACCTCAGACCCATTATTTGAGCTTCATGAATGTATCCAACAGCCTGGCTGAACTTCCTGGAGGTTTCACAAGTATCTCAAAGTCAACATGTCAAACTGAATACATCTTCATACCCCTTCCCCTCTCAAAAAAACAAAACTCCTTTCTTATGCCCTCCCTCAGTTGACAGAACCATCACTATCCCCACCCATCCTCTTACCCATGCTTCATTTTTCCTCCAAACTCCACTTAATCACTAAACTCTGCATATTTTATCTACTAAATATTTAAAGATTCCACTCCTCTATTACTGTCCTAGTTCAGGCCCTAGAAATCTCATACCCACACATAAAACTAAACTCTACACATCCCTCGTACTCCTTAAATCCATTCTCCACAATTACTACTACGCAAATCTGCCAATTAACTTCTCTGCTTAAAATTCTCTCCACCACCTACAGTTGAGCATTTGTGTGGGAAGGGTGTGAGGACAGTTGGAAGAGCATGTAAATATGATAATGTCTAGGAACTCTTCAGCATGTTAAAGAGATGATATGCTGTATTTCCCAAACTTACCTTAATCCACAATGATCTACCAGTCCAAGTAAAAAGGATATCCACAAAGAGATGAATACAGTCATCCCTCAGTGTCCACCAGGGACTAGTTCCAGGGATGCTCTCCAACCCCCACCCCATGGATACCAAAATCCACGGACGCTCAAGTCCCTTCTATAAAACAGTGCTGTGTTTGCATATAACTTATACACATCCTCCTGTATACTTTAAATCATCTCTAGATTATTTATAATACCTAACACAATGTGAATGCTAATATAAATAGTTGTGAACACGATGTAAGTGCTATGCACACAGTTGCTACAAGTGCAGCAAATTCAACTTTTGCTTTTTGGAACTTTCTGGCATTTCTTTTTCCTGAATATTTTCTATCTACAGTTGGTTGAACCTGTGGATGCGGAACCTGCAGATATGGAGGGCGACTGCATATCATGTTATTTAGCTCAAAACTATTAGCCATGAAGATGATCCTATCATTATCCCAAACAACCTGTTTACTTCTATCGACTAATAGAGGAAATGTGTACATCAATAATTATTTGATTCACTAATTCGCTTCACCTCTCACTGTTTGGTTTATATATTAGTGTTTGATTAACACAAAACCATTCACCATGTACATAATGACCAAAACACAGATCATCTGTCACTGAGAAGCTGAACCCTGCCTGCACAAAAGGCATCTACAGAAACAGTGGTTTTACTTAACTAACCCGAATATGACGATTATACCAAGTAGATTTCCAAACACTTTCTTAAATTATTCTTAAACTCTTACGTTTCTTAAGATTTCTTAAATTCCAGGGAAAACTGTATTTGCTTGTGGTGACAAACAGCTTATCTGATGATCCTTTTCTAAAAATCATTAAGCAATTAATGTAGCACAGCACATTTAATATGTCAATCTTGTAATGCCAAGACTCAAGTCACAACATCAAAAACTAAATTCTTTATGAACGCCCACCTGAAAAGTCTAAATTAATACAAATTAAGGTGGACATTATACAATCAAGTCAACCACAAAACCAAGCAAATACTAAAGTTTCTCCTCTTCTGCAGAACATATCAATAACCAATCTTTTTTTTTTTTTTTTTTTGCGGTACGAGGGCCCCTCACTGCCGTGGCCTCTCCCATTGCGGAGCACAGGCTCCAGACGCACAGGCTCAGCGGCCATGGCCCACGGGCCCAGCCGCTCCGCGGCATGTGGGATCCTCCCAGACCAGGGCACGAACCCGTGTCCCCTGCATCGGCAGGCGGACTCCCAACCACTGCGCCACCAGGGAAGCCCAATAACCAATCTTTTTAAAGCCACACACAAAATTAAGCCTGCCACCTGTCAAAGGCATAGTCCTCTTCCAAATAAAAACACTCTTAAGAAAAGCTTCTGGCAATTTCTCTTCAGTCTGAAAAACTACTCCCCTCCTTAAGATATAATAAAATCCCTAAACTGACAGAACAAAAAGCTCCTAAAACCCAACTTTAACTAAGAAGTTTAAAATAATTAATTTGTAACAAATGATAACTTAGAGCCTTCAAATGGATTTTTTTAAAAGAATCATCGTTTACATTTTTCAAAGTACCTTCACATAGTATTTCAGTTGCTTCTCAACAATCCTGTGAAGTCAGTAAGACATGTTACTAATAAATCAGTGTTACAGATTAAGTTCCTTACTCAGGGTCAGGTAATTGGGTAACAAAGTTTTCTGCCTTTGAGTCGGTTTCCGTTATACAGTGTTGTATTATACCAGAGTCAATCTCCAAATACAAGATTAGAAAATCTGCTGTGGACCAATGAAAGGCAAGGAATATGGATGAAACAACCCCGAGATCTACAACTATTTCTAATAACAGAAAAAACTTAATATTTATCAAAGTATATTGAGCATCTATCGATACTTATATCTTCAAAAACCCCAAAGATTAGTGGAGTAGACAAAGAATGTACATGATTTTTAATCAATGTGAAGAAAAGTATAAGAATGATCCCAAGAGGAAAGATCCTAGTAAATTCGGGAAACTAGTAATTCAGAAAGGCTGCCATTTGGGAAGGTGACAGGTCATGAAATTAGAAAGTTAGTCAGAGGACAGCTAAAGCTAAGGAATTTGAAAACACTGATGACACCATGTTCAACTCCAACATTTCTCCGATAAGTATGGTAGCCAAAGTAAGAGTTCTGCTACATTTTTCAAGCATAAATGTAAACAAATCAAAATTTTCATCAGTACCCTCAAAGATAGCCTAAAAAAGATGCTGCATCATCACAGTTAATATTTATGTGCCAGGCTCTGTCCTAAATGTTTTTTATATATACTAATTCATTTAATCATCACAACTCTGTAAAATAAGTGCTCTTATTACATTCCATTTTACAGATAATAAACTAGCACAGAAGTTTACCCAAGGTTACACAATCATTAGCTGAGCCAGGATCTGAATTGAAAGTCAGGCATTTTAAGTTCTTAATCACTGTGTTATACTGCAGAAAAATAGTGCCTTCTCCAAATTCAGGTCATGCTAAGTCTCACCTATTCCTGCACACTTGATTGACTTATTTTAAACATGGGACCAAGCAAAATGCAAGATGCTAACAATAAGTAAATATAAAGAACTGGTACAGCAAAACCTGATAACTAATTATAGTGAATTTTTCCCTAGTATATGAACATTTTCAGAAATTTTAATTTGAACATAACCACTCTTGCTGTTTTTACAGCTTTATCTAAAAAATTTAGAAGTTACCAGAAAACACAAATAACAGGTTTAAGATGACTTCTGAAAATGAGAGTCCCGTTTTAGATGAACGTTTCCACAGGGATTAATAACTAGGGTGACTTTCAAATGACCAGGATCTTGCACTAGCATCCAAATGTCAAAGAGTGAACTGAGGCACCAAGCAACAAAAGATTCCCAATTTGTTTTACACAAAAACAATCTCTTGGGCATCCCTGGTGGCACAGTGGTTAAGAATCTGCCTGCCAATGCAGGGGACCCAGGTTCAAGCCCTGGTCTGGGAAGATCCCACATGCCACAGAGCAGCTAAGCCCGTATGCCACAACTACTGAGCCTGCGCTCTAGAGCCCATGAGCCACAACTACGGAGCCGGTGCTCTAGAGCCCATGAACCACAACTACTGAGCCTGTGAGCCACAACTACTGAAGCCCACGTGCCTAGAGCCCGTGCTCTGCAACAAGAGAAGCCACCGCACCAAAACAAAGAGCAGTCCCTGATCACTGCAACCAGAGAAAGCCAATGTGTAGCAATGAAAACCCAACGCAGCCATCAATCAATCAATCAATCAACCTATATTTAAAAAATGGTCATCAAAAACAAATCAAAAGGGCTTCCCTGGTGGCACAGTGGTTGAGAGTCCGCCTGCCGATGCAGGGGACACGAGTTCGTGCCCCGGTCCGGGAAGATCCCACATGTCGCGGAGCGGCTGGGCCCGTGAGCCATGGCCGCTGAGCCTGCGCATCTGGAGCCTGTGATCCGCAATGGGAGAGGCCACAACAGTGAGAGGCCGGCGTACTGCAAAAAAAAAAAAAAAAAAAAACCCAAAAGAAAATCTCTCTTTCCAAGTTCTTACACTAGAAACAACTGTGATATTAAAGGTAAATAAGAGAAAAGGAAAACATTTAAGCTCTTAAGACTTAAGAACTAACTATATCATTAAAAAAAAAATCAACCTAAATGTAATTCTTTTTCAATAAATCATAATAATAATTTAAAATATATGCAATAAATCTACATATATTTTAAATTAAATCTTACCTACCCAAAATTATCCTGTCCTTAATTCTATTCGGTCCTGTTTAGAAGGGACAAAGGATTACTTCAAACAAGTCACCAATCATTCTTTAATTTGCACAGCAGCTACCCTTGAGTTACCTGAATTCTGCCCATACTCCAAAAATCAGTGACTCGGAGAATTTAAAAACAAACAAGAAAAACTCCAAAGACTATTCCCTGAAATTCAGTTCCTGAAACTAAGAGTTACTGCAGGTTCCTAAAAAACAAGAAATGTGGCACAAATTTAAAAAATACAGGTAAGAAAAATCCTCAATGTTCAAATGGGAAGATACAGTTCAATGAATTATTTTAAGAACTATAGCAAAGAAATGTTATGGTTTCTTAACCACAGAACCACATCCAATTTCTGCAGCACTGACAAACTTTTCATAAAACATTAATATCATATACTCATGATGAGACATGAGTCTTAACTTGCGAAAAGCCAGAGAAAAATAGACTGTAAGTATTTTGGAGCTTAATCAAAATTTATGATTTGACCTCTCCTTTCAGGTAGGTCTGGAAACAATCTCATCAATATAACAAGTGAACTCAGTATTTAGAAGTAGCATGGGGAGAAAAGTGCTTAGAGTAGAGCAACCATTCTTGAATTTCCATGTTTTCTTCAAGCAAACTATGCTGTTTCTTTAAAACAAAAAGCAAAGAAGAACCCTTCCTAAAAATGCAACGTAAATTCTGCAAAGTCCAGCAATAACATTTTCTGACCAAGCCAACAGAGAAGTAAAATTAAAGCACAGCCTACCTAATAAAACCAGGTAAAGAAATTTTCATCTTAAAAGATCTGTTATCTCTTAAAATCCTGTGGTATCAAAGTATTACCTACATATTATTTATTAAGAGTCAATATTTGTTTTACTAAGTAACTATGCATATTGTGACTCTAAAAATAAGCTTGATGGAAACAAATTTGACTTGTATACCACACTCACCCATTCTCCACCCCAAAAAGCCTATTTATTTCTCCATTTGAAGTGATAAAATCAACACCCAAATCAGAAGTCTGGAATTTGCCATGGTTACAGGATAGGATTTCTCCAAAAATCTGACAGTAACTTCCACGCCAAAACAGAACAGCTTCATTTGAGATTTACTAATTAACCATCTACTGTATTACAAATGCTTTAACATTTCTCAAATTATTAGAATCCCAACCAGTTTAATTTCCGTTCTTTATCAACCCAAGCAAGTCATTTACCTGCTCTATGACTTCAGGTTCTTTCTTTATCAAATAAGCAGCTGGGCAGAATAACCTAAGATCTCTTCCAGTTTTAATACACAAGATTTTTAACTCGACAACTGAACACAATATTTCTCCAGTCCTCCTACAGAAAAATATGCATATTAATAAATATACATTTAGTGAAAAAAAGCTTTCCTTTTTTCCCAGTGATTTAGTAATCCCTTGGCTTGTCCTTCAGTTTAGATCCAAAGACAAAAACCCAAACATTAACCTACTGAATAGGTTATTAGGCAAAAGTTCTGGCCAAAAAATCATAAACACTGTCCAACTACTGCTATAAAGGATCCTGGGGCTAAGATAATCACATTTTAAAAACCAAAATGAAAAATTGTAGAAGTAGGGTCAAATGACATATATGGAAGGTTCCAAACCAGGGTACCAAACAAATGAACTAGGATTCATTTGGTTCTCCAGCCAAACCCTGAACTAACGTAAAAATAATATGGCGACATTATTATATGTAAGGATAGCAGATATTCTTTTGTTTAACCATGACCATGCCTAGGTAGAGAACAAAAATCTAAAAAGTCATCAGTTCTAGGAAAAACTGAGAAGCTTAGACAAAATTCTTATTCTGACATTAGACAAATTGAGGTTTTCTTCCCCACTGTATCATTAGTTTCAGGATAATAAACTATCAGAAAATTCCAAGTGACAAAAAAGGAAAACACACACATTGCATCCATAAGGTGCTCAACATTTACTTGGGTCTAGTCTTAAGAGAGTAAGGTAACTAATTAAGGGGAAAAAAAAACTGTTAAAAAGCACCTATTCAAACATGAAACTATAGAAGAATAAAATCCAGGATCAGTAGCAATAAGCACCTGAGGTACAAAAAAGAAACAGGTGTCCGCCTGTAAACCAAAAGAAATCATACATAAGTTTTTGAGTATGACTGACCAACCAGAATAAAGTTATAGTTTCACAATTTTTTTTAAAAAAAGGTCTGCCACCTTCCCAACTCTAAAACACTATAAAATTGAGTAGGTTTTATTTCACAGTGCCTTAGAAGTTCTATATCACTAACTATAAAACTTAAGAAATTACATTCCAAAAAAACCTGTCAGTTTTGAAGTTTACTTCCTTCCACATGTTAATTTCCCTTCACACTTGATATGGCCTTGGTCATTTGGAAGGTGACATTCAAAGGGTTAAGTGTTAACATATTAGTTCATGGATAATAGATAAATTCCCAGATCACTCAGGTACTTTCATACCCTAATTCAGCTTGGTCCATTTTCTTGGCAAAAAGAATATGGATACTGGCATTTTTCATGTATAATGTAAGTGGCTTTTTCATTCAGTTCAACTCTGCTTCTTCCAATAATCTATGTATGTTCACTTCCAGGTGAGGACAACATTCAATCAAGCTGCTACAGGTCAAGCAACAAGTAGCCCAAACCCAGCTACTTAAACCTAGAATATCCTTGTCAACCAGGATGACACACCATGAAAATCATTTCATTTACACCATGAAAACCTCCCAGAGAGGTGAAAAAGGAAGCTTTGTGACTCCTTTGTACTCCTGGGAAAGTCTGGCTTAAAAACTTTTTACAACAAAGTTAAAACAACGATAATGACATTACGACTCTCAAAGCACATATACAATTTTACATAAGCTCCTGTACTACCCACAGTATAGTGAATGGGCTGAAGACATACTAGTTTTAATTAACAACGTCAGATCACTGCTAGCTATCACAAGGTTTATGCACCATTAGGTGAAACTGTATCAACCACTTACTATAACTTTCTAGTCCCAAACTATTTATCCAGAGAAGGAAGTCTTTCTTATAGTTTATTAAATGCTTGTGTGATCACCAACTAAGATATATCCAAAGGAAAGTCAGTCAGGAACAAGGTCGTTCTTAATCTAAAAGGACAGCCTGATCTCAGGAACGGAAACACGCATCTAACACACCAGCAGCTCATCACTGCAGACCCCCTGAGGAGCACAAGGCAAGAAGACTGTACTTTCCTAACTCAAAAACTTCCCCACTAATTCCGTTTCCTGCCAGACGAGTAAAACAATGACGAATAGGCAATGCGTTTGTATCAGGATGACTTTCATCACTCCTCCCTAGGAGCACATCTCTTTGGCTACCAATACTAACTCCTATCCTATCCAAACACCTAGGTGCATGCCCCAAATTCTGGCTTTTCTTCCAAAAGCTGGTCTCCCCCCATTTCGGAGCAAACAATCAGAGAAAGACATGCAAAGGGCGAACTCGGCAAACTGGCCGAACCGAGCCAAATCGGGGATCCAAACCACCGAGAAATAAAGAAGTAGGTGGGGCATACCTGCAGTTCACACCAGGCGACCTCCACGGTGGTTTCGGTGTCCAGACCTTTGTAGACCGTCTTAAAGGAGCCCCTGCCGATCTCGATGTCAAACTTGAGAAAGCGGCCATCATTGGACATTCCCACGGCCTTGGTCTCCAGCTCTTCGATGTCATCCTGCTGCTGGCTCCGTTCCTCCTGGGGTTCCTTGGCGCTGCCGCCGCCGCTGCCACTTCTCGACGACGGGGGCTCCTCTTTGCTCCCCGCGTGGCCGGGCTGGGCAACCTGGCGGTCTCTGCCGGCGCTGCCCGGGGCCGAGGCGGCGGCTGGGCCCGCGGCGACCGGCTCCCCGGGGGCGGCGGCGGCGGCGGGCGGCTGCTGGGCCACATGGGCGGCAGCGGGGGTCAGGGTCTCCTCGCGCTGGGGCTCCGGGGGACTCCGTTGCGGGACCACCGCGGCCGCGCTCGTCTGGGGCAGCGGGAGCGGGAGGCCGGGCAGCTCCAGCGCCGTGGCGTTGGAGTCGCAGATAACGCTGCGGCGGAAGAAGCGGTGCTCGGTGGTGGTGGTCGCGGCCGCCCCCCGGCTGTCCTTGTCCATGGTGTGGCGGCGACGCCGGTACTCCTCCGTCCTGCCGGCTCCGGCGTCGGCCGCCGCGGCGCCCAGTTTCTCTCCCACCGAGGAGTCCGAACTGGAGCCATTCTTGGGGGGAGGCGCCGGCGGCGAAAGGAACAGGGAGCCCGGCGCGCTGCTCTGCTGGTCGGCGGCGCCGCCAGACATGGTGGGAGCGGGAGCGAGGCGGGCGGCTCGAATTCGCAGAAGAAGTGGGCCGGCCCGGGGCGGCGAGACTGCGGGCCGACGGCCCCTCACTCAGCACTGACTCGGCGGCCCGAGCGGGAGGCGGGGCCGCGGGCCCGGTTGCGGCGGCCGCTGCGGCTCTCGAGGCGCGCTGGTCGGGGGCGGCGGCGGGGCGGAGGCACGGGGGCTGGCGCCTCACGGCCCGCAGCCATCGTGCGGCAAGCGGCTGCCGGGCGGGCTGGAGCGGCGGGGGCGCGCGGTCATGGGGGCGGCGCGGCGGCCCGCACCGAGTCCAGACGGAGGCGGCCCGGCTGCCCGCCGCCGCCGCGGCACGGGGCGGGCTGGGCCCTGAGGCGGCGGCGCGCGCGGACCCCCGAGCGGCGGCTGCTCGGCGCGGAAGCAGGGGAGGCCGCGCCGGGGCTCGCGGCCAGGCGGGTGGCCGCTCCTCCTCCCCGCCCTGCTGGACGGCCTCACAGGCCGCCCATCGCCCGACGCGAGGGGCCGACGCGCGACGCGGAGGAGCGGCCCCCGGCCCCGGGCCTCGCCGCCCGCCCCGGGCCGGGCGGACCCCGTCCTCTCTGGGCCGGGGCCGGGGGCTGACGGAGGGAGGGCTGGCGTGGGAGGGCCCGAGCCTGCTGCTCCTCCGGGCCGAGCAGGGCCGGGAGAAGAAGGGCAGTCACCCGGTTGGGCACCTTCTGTCACGAAGACGGGTGCAGAGACGCCGCGACAGAAACGCGGCGTCCGCGGGCGAAACTCGGCGCTAAATGGCGCCGGGAGTCTGAAGCCTCCACACAGCCCGCTCGAGCCCCGCCCCCCGCTGCACGGGGCACCCCACCCCCCACCCCGCTCGCGGGGCTCTCGCGCAGGCGTGCCCGCCCCGAGACCCACTGGGACTTGTAGTTGGCGCCTTGAGGAATGAATGGGACAGAGGAGGAAGGCGCCTACAACTCCCGGGATGCCCTGCGATGGCTTAGGCTGATGCCTGACGGGAGCTGTAGTTCTCTCTGAAACCTCCCCTTCTGGAAGGCGGATGGGAGCGTCACCGTGAGTCGCTAAGCCCCATCCTTCAGTGGGCGCTAGCTAGGAAAATCATGACTTAGGCATTAATTGTGTTAGGAAGGAAGGGAGAAGAAAAGGAGAGGGAGGCAGGACAAGGGGAGAGGCTCCCACCATGCTGTGCCGAGGCGAGAGCGAGCTCTTGGGGTTGCCATGGATGGAAAAAGAGTTGCTGTTCCTGTTTAATGTGGAGCGGCGTTGGTGCCGGGGCGTGGGCAGAGAGCCGGGGGAGCTGGACCCCTTTCCTGGGGCGACAGACTTTGTGCATAACATTGATTGGACAGGTTAGGGAACCTCCCTTCCATGGCACTTAAGGCCGCATCCTCGGCTCCAGCCCAGGACAGATATTCTGGCTCTCAAGAAACGGGCCGCCCCACTGCAGTCAAGGGTCACAGCGAACTCCGCCCGGAAAAAGCGCGCAGCACGCGCGGGAGGGGGCGGATTCAAGAAGAGACGGGGTCTAACGTATCTTTGCGTCTTTTACCACAAACTTGAGGGCCGAGTTGACTCGGATGAAACTTAATGTCCGCCTGTTTGCTTGGTGCTTAGTAAAACAGCATCCAGCTTCCTCTAGAGGTGCCTGCATGTACCCGTGTGATTGACACCACGGCTTTGGACGTGCGGCTTTCTCGAAAGCATCCTTGGGCTCCCGGGACCTTTGCTCCTGCAGCCACTCAAGATGGTGCAGGTGATGAGCACCAGGGGGCGCCCGACGGAGGAGGAAGCCAAACCCAGATGGCGGTTGTAAGTCTAGCCCAACGATAGGAGCGGGAAGTGCTGAAACGTGCGCAACCGCGCCGAGCGCGCGCGCTCCGCTCAGTCTCGGGCCCCCGAGCCCGCTGGGCACCCGCTCGGGAGCGCACGGCGCGTGCGGCCGCACAGGGAGGACAGCGGTTGGAAGCAGGCGGACGTAAGATTCTTTAGCGCTTAGTTTCCTAGCAAATGCCCAAACGGGCTGCATGAGCTCCACTTGGAGAAGTTTGTCTCTGCAATTCATAGCAATTCATCTGATACGTAGAATAGTTACACTACTTCTCAATTTTTTGTTTATCAAAAGCTACCCTTTGAGGTATACAAAAACAGTTTGCTTTAAAACCGACGGCTGTCAGGTTTTATGAAGGTGGAAGATTATGAACATTTTAAAATGCGAGTTTAGTAGGGGCCACTAGAGTCTTCAAATATTAGAGTTCCATTGTTTTAAAGAATATCCCCTTCACTCGTTTGCTATGGTAACGGCAAATATCATTATGGTATATGTATTAAGTGGTTTGTCTCAACCGTAAACTCGGTGCAAAGCAAGGGGAGAAATGACTTTAAAATACATTTGTATGGTACTTCTTGAGGCAGCTTCTTAGAACTTGCACAATTGTTGCTTTACTAGGAAAAGCAGTCTACTTTAAAACATGAGACAACTAATTATAAATTGATGAGTTAAAGGGAGATCAGTAAATCACAATGTTCGTGTTTTGCCACCATAAAAGAAATGAGAATATTTCTGTGTGAATGGTCATTAAAAGCCTTTATTACTACCTGGCCCTGCTTACTGGGCCATGAACCTTTGGCCACACTGCATTGGACACAAGTCCCATGACAACCACCATGCCCTATTGACATGTTATTTCAGCAGGGAACAACTAAATTCATTGTAAATAATTGAATTAACTGTTGACTTAACACTAGGCTTGCCCATGTGACAGCTTTTCCTACTTGGGTTATGTTAGCTTCACCAGGAAAACAGGTACAATGTTAGATTCAAAGCTTAAACTGTTTATGTGAATATTTTACTATGGACACTTATTTGTTCAGCTCCCTTTTCAACACTTACCCACTTGCAGTTAGCATGGTATTTTCTATTACTCATTACTATTATATCCCTAATAGTTCTTTTCCTTTCTCTGTCACTTCAATTATCAAGTAAAGAATTGACCTCTCTGTAACCCATATAAGACATCAAGAGGTAGGAGAAAGAACCCAGGACACCATGGATGCACTAAGCTCAGAGATTTGACTTCCTGGTGGGTAGGTCCATACTAAGAATACAAGTATTTTATTCTCTCTCACCATGTTCTTAATTCACTTTAGTCCTTATTCATTTTATCACGTTGATTCATATTTCTTTCTAGTTCCCATCCATTCACATTTTATGTTTACATGGTCCCTGCCATTGGTAACTGGCCAGCAATGAAAGCCAGAGATACCTTTGATTTAGACAGTGGATGAATACACAAAATCTATTTTATTTTGTATGTGGCATAATTTATAGGGTAGCACCTTGAAGTGTAGAGAAAAAAATACCATCTTAAGAGAATTCCTCCTTTTTTGTCTCTTTTCCCTCCTTTCTCATGCTCTTTTGTCTTGTCTATGATACTTCTTATTTTACCTCCTTGTTATTTGCAACTCAAGGAAGAAGGGAGAATCAGACAGTTAAACAATGAAGAATAGATTTTTAAACCTTTTTTAATTATAAATGAAATAAAGGGGGATGAGACTTGCCCTATACCAAAGCAAATTGGAAAACCATAGGATTAAATCTGTATGGTATTGAGATAAGCATAGATAATGGAGAGAATACGGAAACATGTGTATTTAGAGTTCTATGTGTGTATGAGCATCCCATAAACAATAAAGGCGGCGTTTCAAGTCAGTGGGGTAAAGATTAATAAACAGTGCTTGATCAATTAGTTATTAGTTTGAAAAACAAATTAGGTTAGATGTCTACCTCACACCATTTACAAAATTAATATCCACACAGTTTAAAGAGCTATTTTTTTTAAAAGAGCTGTAAGAATTTTTAAAATATAGGGGAACATGGGATAGGAAAGGACTTCAAAGAACAATCCAAGAGTCATAAAGAAAAACATTTGACTATTATCAAAGTTGACAATTCTGGTCAATAAAGCACAAATGATGAGCTGGCAGAAAAACTTAGAACCTATATAACAAAAGGCTAATAACCAAAATACATAGATAACACCTTAAACCACAGAGAAAAAGACACCTGTATAGAAAAGGGGGGAGAAGACAGGAAAAGACAATTGAGACAGTGGGAAATGCAAATGACTGAAAAAATTCTGGAATCCAGTAACTAGAGAAGTGCAAGCTAAAATAAGATATATATTTTTTCTTCAAAAAAATTAGCAAAATTTTTAAGGGTTTATAATATCAAGTGTTGGCAAGGGTGTGGAGAAGCTCGTGCTATTAATGATAACATAAATTAGTACCACCTTTTCTGAGGGCAGTTTCTTAGTTAAAATGTACAATGTGCATAGCCATTGATCCAGCAGTCTCCCTTTCTGGTACCTACCTGAGAGAAATACTTGCGCATGTGCACGAAAAATGAGAAGGTCCACTACAGCTTTGTAACCAAAAAGTGAAACAATCTGCATGTATGTTGATAAGAAAATAAACTATGGTATACTTAATTTTGACAACACCACGCAGCAGTAGAAGAGCAGGAAGTAAATATATATGTGGTCACATAAAAATAGTAAAAAAACTCAAGTTGCAGAATAATAGGTATTAGATCATATGTTATATTTTTACATTATGTTTCTATATGTATTTAAATGCACAGAGAAAAAGCCTGGGCAATACCCACCAAAATGATATGGGAATCCATACCATCTTCCAGGCCGTAACAAGTTCTCACAAGAAGAGAGTGATCAGCATTACCTAGGAAGCTGTTACAAAACACACCTGCTGGAGCGTTTCACCACCACCACCCCACCCAACCTGGGTGTGTTTTTGGTGAAAGAATTCATTGCAAGCAGACCTGCACTACAATAAAAGTCGTTTTTTAAGTTCTTTAGGAAAAGAAAATGTTAGTAGATGGATTAGTAAATTAGGATTTCAATAGGGAATGAGAAACACTGGAAAAAATAAATTTGTTGGGAAATAGAAAAGCATTCTTTTAAATCACATTAAAAGATAAATATCAATTTAAAGAAAATATAATAATAACGTATTGTATATAATTTACCTTTATAAATTTATAAGTTACTTTTATATATAAAAGAAAATGGATAACAGTTACAGCACAAAGGACAGATGGGGTAATGGAAGAATATTATTATAAAGTTCTTAACACTATATGTGAAATGGCATAATATTATTTAAGGGTAAATTATAATAAGTTAAAAATATATACAGTAAACACTAAATCACTAAAATTATAAAACAAAGTTATAATTAATAAGCCAATAGTAGAGATAAAATTGAATCATTAAAAGATACTTAAATCAAAAGAAGGCAGAAAAAAGGGCTTCCCTGGTGACGCAGTGGTTGAGAGTCCGCCTGCCAATGCAGGGGGCGCGGGTTCGTGACCCGGTCCGGGGAGATCCCGTATGCCGCAGAGCGGCTGGGCCTGTGAGCCATGGCCACTCAGCCTGTGCTCCGCAACGGGAGAGGCCACAACAGTGAGAGGCCCGCGTACCGCCAAAAAAAAAAAAAAGAAAAAATTACAGTTTAATATCTCTCATGAACATGATACAAACATCCTGAACAAAATTTTAGTAAATAAAAACCAGTGATATTTTTTTAAAAAGGATAATATATCATGTTCAAGTTGGGTTTATCTCAAGATATAATAATAAACATAATATTAATACAAAAATAATCAGTGTGATTGGCCGTATCAGCAAACAAACAAAAAAATCATATGATCATCTCAATAGATGCATAAAGATCACTTGACAAAACTCAACAATTATTCTTTATTTAAAAAATCCTTCCACTGACTATAAATAAAAGGGAACTTTTTCAATGTGATAAAGTTCATCTACAAAAAACCTAGAGCTAACATCATGCTAAATGGTGGAAGAACAAATGCGTTCTCTCTAAGATGGCAGACAAGGTAAGAATATTCACTCCCACTACTTTATATAACATGGTACTGGCTGTCCTGCTCAATGTAACAAGAGAGGATAAAAGATGAGAGGCATGCAGACTATGAAGAAAGAAGTAAAAGTGCCTTTATTCACAGATAGCCAAAAAAAAAATAGCACTGCTAGAACTAGGAAGTGATTTAACAAGGACACTGGATACAAGGTCAATATACAAAAATCAACTGCATTTCTACATACAAGCAATGGACAATCTAAAATTAAAAATTTTTAAATATATCGCTTGGCTTTCAGACTTCAGCAAGTTTCCAGTGACTGTCCCCTCACAGAAACATCAATTTGAACGAATATCCACATGCAAAAATACCTTCACAAGAGCTAAGGATTCCAGGTGGGGATTAGAGCACCTGGGTGGAGCAAGAAGTAAGAAAAGATGCATTGAGGAGGGAAGGAAAGACAGTTTCACATTATCTCTGTCACCCCTTCCCCAACCCCAGGCAGCCCAGTGTGAAGAGAGACACCCTCCCAGTGGGAGAAAGAGAATGAAATGAACACTTGAGCTTACTAAAGCCCCAGGACCAGGCCTACCCCAATGCCAGACCGACCCCTGTGGCCCCAAGCTCCAGCAGAACCAGAGCCCCGGCCTGCCCCAGCAGACCTCAGCACTGGGCCAGCCCCCATGGGGCCAGGCTTGATGCCTAATATTACAGTCCTAGATACCAGGCCTGCCTCTGTGGACTCAGGTCTTCAGCCTACCACCACAGCCTTAGGTACCAGACCCGCCCCACAGATCCAAGTGCCAAGCTCAACCCAGTGGACTTAGGCTTCAGGCCCACCCCATGATGGACTGAGGCACTAGGCCTGACCACCTGTTGACCCAGGCACCAGACTTGCTTGCTGAAGGGCTCCAGAGCAAGCCTGCAGATAGCCAACAGATGTGCAATCCAGAATCCCTGGATGGGCTGCCTGGTGAAGGGCTGTCCCTGTCGGAATCAGTCTCTAAAGACTAGAAGAGGTGCCTGCTTCTTCAGGTGTACATACATCAACACGAGGCCACAAGGATCACAAATAATCAAGTAAACATGCTAGCACCACAGGAAAATAATGGAGCTCCAATAACTGATCCCAAAGTAGTGGAGATCTATGAACGGTTCGACCCAAAATTGAGAATAATCCTCTTAAAGAAATTCAGTGAAAGACAAGAAAATACAAACAACTAAATGAAACTAGTGATTTCCTGGGTATGACACCAAAAGCACAAGCAACAAAAGCAAAAATAAACAAGTGGGGCTACATCAAACTAAAAACCTTCCGCAATGCAAAGAAAAGAATCAAAAAAATGAAAAGGCAACCTACAGAATGGGAGAAAATTTTTGCAAACCATAGAGCTGATAAGGGATTAATATCTAAAATATGTAAGGAACTCATACAACTCGACAGCAGAAAAACAAATAACCTGATTTAAGAATGAGCAAAGGACCTGAATAGATATTTTTCAGAAGAAGACATCTAAATGGCCAACAGGTGTATGAAAAAGTGCTGTGTCACTAATCATCAAGGAAATGCAAGTCAAAACCTCAGTGAGATAACACCTCACACCAGTTAGAATGTCACCAAAAAGACAAGAAATAAGTGTTGGCAAGGATGTGGAGAAAAGGGGACCCTTGTGCATTGTTGGTGGGAACGTCACTTAGTGCAGCCACTATGGAAAACAGCATGGAGGTTCCTCAAGAAAGTAAAAATAGAACTACTATATGATCCAGCAGTTCTACCTCTGGGTATTTATTTAAAGGAAATGAAAACACTAACTCGGAAAGGTATGTGCACTCCCATGTTCGTAGTAGCATTATTTACAGTAGCCAAGACATGGAAGCAACCTAAGTGTCCATCAATGGATGAATGGATAAAGAAGATGAGGTATATGTACAAAATGGAATATTATTCAGCCATGAGGTAAAAGAAAATCCTGCCACTTGTGGCAACATGGATGAACCTTGAAAACATTATGCTAAGTGAAATAAGCCACACAGAGAAAGACAAATACTATATGATCTCACTTACATATGGAATCTGGGGGAAAAAAAAATGATTGAATTCATAGAAGCAAAGAATAAGAATGGGGGGACAGTGGCAGTGGAGGAAACAAGGAGATGTTGGTCAAAGGGTACAAAACTGCAGTTATGTAGGATGAATAAGTCCAGAGATCTAATTATAGGCATGATGACTCTACCTAATAATACTGTATTGAACACTGAAAATATGCTAAGAGAGTAGATTTCAGGCAAACTCATCACATCCAAAAATGTAATTATCTGAGAAGATGATATGTTAATTAGCTTTACTATACTAATAATTTCATTATGGATATATATATCAAATCATCATAAATATATACAATTTTTATTTTTAAAAATATAAATAAATTTAATGTTAATTAAAATAGTGTCAAGAACATACTATACTTAGGAATAAATTTAGCAAACTATGCACAAGATTTATATACTAAAAGCCACAAAATATTACTGAGAGAAATTAAAGACAAATAAATGGGAAGATATATCCTGTTTTGGATCAGAACACTCAATAGTGTTAAGATGTCAGTTCTCCCAAAATTGATCTATAGATTCAATGCAACCTCAGTCAAAATCCCAGCAGACTTTTTAAAAATGAAAATTGACAGGGACTTCCCTGGTGGTCCAGCAGTAAAGAATCTGCCTTCCAATGCAGGGGACGCAAGTTCAATCCCTGGTGGGGAACTAAGATCCCACATGCCGTGGGGCAAGTAAGCCCACACGCCACAACTACTGAGCTCATGTGCCTCAACAAGAGAGCCTGCATGCTGCAAACTACAGAGCCCGTGTGCTCTGGAGCCTGTGCCACAACTAGAGAGAAGCCAGCACGCCACAAAAGAGCCTGTGGCCGCAATGAAAGACCCTGCGTGCCGCAACTAAGACCCAACGCAGCCAAAAAAGAAAAGAAAACTGCTCTGACTTTTTCAATACCTACGTGTAAAAGAGACTAGGAAAATACAGCCACCGTAATACTTTAAGACAGTATATAATGGGACTTCCCTGGTGGCGCAGTGGTTGAGAGCCTGCCTGCCGATGCAGGGGACACGGGTTCGTGCCCCGGTCCAGGAAGATCCCACATGCCACGGAGCCGCTGGGCCCATGAGCCATGGCCGCTGGGCCTGCGCATCCGGAGGCCACAACAGTGAGAGGCCCGCATACCGCCAAAAAAAAAAAAAGACAGTATATAATGGAGGAGTCTAAAAAAAAAAAAATTGACAGACTGATTCTAAATTTACATAGAAATAAAAGGACCTGATATAGCAGAAACAATTTTGAAAAAGAACAAAGTTGAAAGACTTATACTACCTGATTTCAAGACTCACTGTAAAGCTGCAGTCATCAAAACAGTGTGGTCCTGACTTAAACACTGACAAATGATCAGCTGATCAGAATAGTGAGTGCCAAAATACAAATAGACAAAGGTGCCAAGGTAATTCAAAGGAGAAAGGGTAGCCTTTACAACAAATAATGCTGGAACAATTGGGTGGCAAATCCTTTCCTCATATAGTACATAAAACTTTACTTGACTTGGGTCATACACTTAAATATAAGAGTTAAAACTGTGAAACTTCCAGAAGAAAACGTAGGAGAAAATCATTGTGATCTTAGGCAAAGAATTTTTGGACACAAAATGCACATAAAACATTGTTAAACTGGACTTCATAAAAATTTTTTTTAATTTGTTTTTTAAAAGAAATGTTATAAAAATGAAAAGGCCACAGAATAAATATTGCAAAACAAATATCTGTAGGGAACTCTTACAACTCAACATTAAGATAAATAGTGCAATTTTAAAAAAGTGTGCAAAAGATTTGAACAGATACTTTACCAAAGAAGATAAATGGATGACAAATAGGCACATGAACAGATGTATTGCATCATAATTAGTCATTGATGTAGTGAAAATTAAAACCACAGTGTAATATTACCACATACTTACTAGAATGACTAAAGGAGACAGAGAATACCAAGTGTTGACAAGGATGCAGAGCACCTGGTTCTATCACACGTTGCTGATAGGAATACAGTGGTACAGCCAGTTTGGAAAATAGTGTGACTTTCTAATAAAGTTGAACATACACTTACCATATAATCCAACAAATCCACTGCTAGGTATTTCCCAAGAGAAATGGAAATGTATGTCCACACAAAGACATTTCAGAGTAATTTTATTCGTGATAGCCAAAAACTGGAACTATACCAAATACCTGTCAACAGGTAATGAATGGGTAAGTAAACTGTGGTATTTCCATGTAATGGAATGCTACTGAACAATACAAAGAAACAAACTACTGATATGTACAATAATATGGATGAATCTCAAGAGCATTATGCTAGCTGAAAGAAGCCAGACACAAAAGACTACAGATTTCATTTATATGTCAATCTAGAAAAGGCAAAATTATAGAAACAGATCTGTTCCTGGGTTGGGGGGGTGTGGGAGGAGGGATGGGGATTGACTGCAAAGGAGCACGAGGGAACTTTTTTTCTTTCTTTTTTTTCTTTTTGGCTGCACTGTGGGGCATTCTGGATCTTAGCTCCCCGACCAGGGATGGAACCCGTGCCCCCTGCAGTGGAAGCACAGAGTCTTAACTGCTGGGCCGCCAGGGAAGTCCCTTGAGGGAACATTTTGAGTGAAGGAAATGTTTTCTGTCTTGATTTTAGTTGCGGTTACGTGACTGTATTCATTCAAAACTCATTGAACAGTACACTTTAAATGGGTGAATTTTAATTGTACATAGATTACACTGCAATAAAGCAGATTTTTAAAATGGCATATAATTCTACCAAAATTAGTCATTTATGATCAAGGAAAATTATATGTGCTACTTTAACATTCATAATTTTATATGTAGTGTTAACTTTCTGACTCTTAAGATGATGATTTTACTGAACATATGTTGCTTAATTAATCTCCACAGTCAGATTTACTCTGTAACTAGAAAGAGTATTCAGCAAATTCAGTAACAGCAGCAATAATATTTCATCTTCCAAATGTCCATATGTGTTTAGACCAATTGAAGACATTGTAAATTTGCTGTCTTAGAATAGCTGAGAATTAGGTAAAGAGCTCCAAGTTCTACACTGAGTAATGATCTAGAGTAGACAGAAGTATACATTATTTTAAGACAATACTAAGAGTCCTTAAATAGTAGTCTCATTTTTCTCCAACTTAATCACAAAGCTCATAAAATTATACACAATACAAGGAAACAATCGGGGCAGGTGATGAAGGAAGAGGAACCCGGGCCATCTAGGGCTGTAGTGATGAGACTAGCAGAGCCGGGCCCTTCGCTGAACTGAATTCATAATCAGTTGGTTTTCCTTTGTCGGAGTGGCAAGTTACTTCAACCTACTCCCTTTGGGACTTCTGGCGAAGTTCCTTTATAATTTCTCTAGGAAAATCCTGAAATGATTACTTCTTTCCCCCTCCACTACTTTCACCCTCTCCTAAAATACTTCTCAATTTCTTTTGTGTGACTCTCTAGACCACTGGAGAGGAAGCATGTCTGATCTCACATTTTATATGCAGTATGATTTTAATTCTTGAATAAGGGTGCTAAACACTAACACAAGTCACGATGCTAATAAGAGCCAGGTTAGGGATGTGCGTGCGGAATCTAGGTCTGGAACGCAGGGGTTCCCTAGAGAAAGACAAGGCGGTGCTGCCTCACAGCTTAGTGCACCTTGGGAGCAGCTTGTCACAGTAGACCTTTCCAACTGCCAGGCTGACGTCAGCTCTCCATCCGTGCATCTTTGCAGCTCTTATCCCCGAGCTTCAACAGAGGTATTAAGCTATGACAGAATAGGATTGGGGAATCTTATCGCTTATCTCTGCCTGTAACAAACCAGGACAGATTGCAGTGCTGGATCAGCTACCCAAGAATCAGGACGTAAGGGCTAGACCTTGGTTAGAAAAAATAGTCACAGGTAGTCATTAGAAGGGGCCCAAAAGGCTGAACCCTGCCCAAAGAGAAATTTAAAGCCCTTGTAGAGACTTAGCCCCTATCTTATTGCCAAATAAACTTTGGTTCAATTTTTTTAATAAATGGGAAGAAAATCTTACCTCTGCAGATTCCTGTGACACACGGTTATTACCTAAAGACAGACAACATCCCAAAAAAGACTGACTAAGATGTTTTCAAGTGGACAGGTCCTCTCAAGAAGCATCTTCTGGTCATCAGATTACATGAACGGAACATCATGTAAGGACTTCTGGAAAAACCTGTCAGCTTGCTATGGGGATTGTCATTGACTTTTCCACATGTTTAAGCCTTTTTTCCACATCTGATGTAGGCCTTCTGTAAACAAGGTCTGTGTCTCATAACAACTGTGTCCTCTGCAATACCTGGGAAGGGGCCCTGGTCATAGCAGATGTCAACCATGTGATTAATTTAAAACGTTAAATTTAACTCTGTGTATCCAAGATCACCCCCCCCACCACACACACACACACATTCATACACACAACAAACTAGGTCTATAATAAATTCTGCTCATCAGAACAGCAAAAGACATACTTTAAAAATTACATTATTTTGGGCTTCCCTGGTGGCGCAGTGGTTGAGAGTCCACCTGCCGAATGCAGGGGACATGGGTTCATGCCCCGGTCCAGGAAGATCCCACATGCCGCGGAGCGGCTGGGCCCGTGAGCCATGGCCGCTGAGCCTGCGCGTCCGGAGCCTGTGCTCCACAACGGGAGAGGCCACAACAGTGAGAGAGGCCTGCGTACCGCAAAAAAAAAAAAAAAAAAAAAATTACATTATTTTATCTCTATAAAGGCCAGAAAACCATTATATTTGTTAACTCTTTAAAAACTAACCTTCATTGTTTTATTCTTCCAGGAGTATACATTTTATTTTTAGAAAATATACAAAATAGAGATAGGCAAAAAAAAAAAAAAAAGTGTAAAAACCACTCATAATTCTACCACAGAGAGATAACCTCATTAACATTTTGATATATTTCCTTCCGATATTTTTCTATGCATTTACATTTTTTTTTAAGAAGATGTTGGGGGTAGGAGTTTTTAGTAATTTATTTATTTATTTTTGCTGTGTTGGGTCTTCGTTTCTGTGCGAGGGCTTTCTCTAGTTGCGGCAGGTGGGGGCCACTCTTCATCGCGGTGCGCGGGCCTCTCACCATCGCGGCCTCTCGTCGCGGAGCACAGGCTCCAGACGCGCAGGCTCAGTAGTTGTGGCTCACGGGCCCAGTTGCTCCGCGGCATGTAGGATCTTCCCAGACCAGGGCTCGAACTGGTGTCCCCTGCATTGGCAGGCAGATTCTCAACCACTGCGCCACCGGGGAAGCCCCGCTTTTACTTTTATGTACGTTTCTTCCTTTCTTTTTTTTACTTCATGAGCATGTTTTATTTTTTAACCTAACACTATAATCATATTTCCATCAAAATTATCACTAATTTTTAAATATACAATATTATTTTAAGTGACAGCATAATCTTTCATCACATGGCTGAACTAAAACTTATTTAAACACTACTTCAGTTGGGACTTTTAAGTTGTTACTAATATTTCACTACTAGATACAAGATGCTTGTGGAAGATCTGTCGCTATCCCCAGGTCTATGAGTGGAAGTTATGTGCAGTGGGGAATAGAGAAAGGGTAAAAATGTGAGCTGACTCCACTATGACAGAGACATCCTTCTTCTCTTCCAGGCCTAGCCCATCAACAGACTTCCCTTAAGAAAGATCTTTTAAATTATCATTATTTAAATACTAAATATAGGACATAGAGCTTCAATTTCTTTACCTCTGCATCCCAGCGTGGCTCACCCAGTCATCCAATTTGCCCTAACTCATCTTTATATTCATTCCTCCTTTCCAAAAATTGGTTTCTGTCTTCACTAATACTAATGACAGTTCACTTCATGAGAAGAACACTTCAAACTTTATGCAGTCCGATAGTCCTGCTGCGTTGTAATCACATGTAGAAAATACACAATTAGACTGGATATTATCACCAGCGCGTTCTCTTGAGGAGCTGGGGGGAGGACCAAAACGAACTTCTTAATGAGATTCTGTTTGTCGGTACAAGCTTGTATTAGAGCCTTTAATTCTTACTGTTAGAGGCTCTGTAATGAGCCCGATTAGAAGCAGTTAAGAGATGTTAACTCGACTTATTTCCGTGATCATTTTGAAATATATACAAATACCAAATCACTGCGTTGGACACCTGAAACTGATATAATGTTGTATGTCAATTATACCTTAACTAAAAAAGAACAAGGAAGAAGAGAGATATTTCAGTAAAGGAGGAGAGATAATGTGACAAAAACAACACAGACTGGCAGGTTAAGTCCCTCAAACTAACTTTTTTTTTTTTCTGTGATCACTGAGAATAACAAGAGTTGACAATGGGGAAAAAGTGGGGAAGGAAATAAGTAGGAAATCGTGACAAATAGACATGAGAGCCAAGCTCCATTTAAAGGTCAATAAATCCATTTAGATATTACGATACCTGTCAGCTTCCAACACACTATAATCTTTCAGTATTTATTATTAACCAGAGGTTTTTTTTTTAAAGGCCTTCTTTATTTTTTTTTTCAGGTAAAAATAAGGCACCAGGGACAGTCAATGTTGTGTCGAATAAAGTCTGACCTGCTTAATCCTGACAAGAGTCCACTGCACAGTTAAAAATTGACAGTAGTCGCCGAACTCGCAGTGGCAATTTGAGTGACTGAATCTAAACGAGGCCAGCAGTCCTAATGCTCACGTTTAATTTAGGATTAAACAGTTTTCTAGCTGGGTTTGCATGTCTGTGTTTGAAAGGTGATGCAATGACATACTCAACCTGGTTATTTTACTGTAGTTTTAATTCTTAAAATGTGTTAATTGGTCTTTAATGGTTATTGTTCACGACAGATCCACTCTAAGAGCATCCTGTATTTTCCTAGTATCTTTCAAACTAAAAGCTTTTCACATAGTCGTACCATTATTTTCATTTTCCCACACTCCCTCTGAGGAAGGGAGGGGGATGGGATAAAACAGGTGGGAAAACAAAGACACAGAAAGGGAAGCGTGTGGCCCTGGTCACCCAGCCAGTGACTAAACTAGACCAGTGGGTTCTCTTACATCCAAAGTATAATGTCCAGCTAGACCAAGGCATTGGATCTTACGGATGTCTTCCCCCTCGTATTTGCTGGTGAGAAAGAAATTTCCTATCTGAAAGTATACCTTTCTGGGCAAATAGCGAGTGCTAAGGGTGCTCTTTCGTTCTCTTTATGTTCCAGATATGCAATCTGGAACCAGGGCAGAAATCCTGAGAGAGGAAACTAAATTTGCAGATGACGATCCAAGAGTTTTCCTTACACTGAATTTGGGATATATTTTATTTATTTATTTATTTATTTTTGGCTGCATTGGGTCTTTGTTGCTGTGTGTAGGCTTTCTCTCGTTGAGGCGAGCGGGGGCTACTCTTCGTTGCGGTGCGCAGGCCTCTCACTGCAGTGGCCTCTCCTGCTGGGGAGCACGGGCTCTAGGTGCACGGGCTTCAGTAGTTGTGGCACATGGGCTCAGTAGTTGGGGCACACAGGCCCAGCCGCTCCGTAGCATGTGGGATCTTCCCGGACCAGGGATCGAGCCCGTGTCCCCTGCATTGGCAGGTGGATTCTTAACCACTGCACTGCCAGGGAAGTCCAAGAATTTGGGATTTTTAAAACACAAAGCTGTATAAGCACATGTATTCTCTAGACAAACTAACTGGGTGTCTCCAAAGGGCAGACTGGGAGAAGTTACAAGGAGACACATTTTAGCTTAATGTAAGCAAGAATTAATGCAATTAATGTAATCAAGAATTAATATAAGCACTCACACTTTTTGATTTCAAAAACATACTACAAAGCTACAGTAATCAAGGTAAGGTGGTACTGGGATACAGATAAACAGATCAATGGAATAGAATTGAGAGTCTAGAAATAATCCCTCACATTTGTGATAAGTTGACAACAAGAATGCCAAGACCACTCCATGGAAAAAAATAGTCTTTTCAGCAAATGGTGCTGGGACAACTGGATAGCCACAGACAAAAAAAAAGAAAGTGAATACCTACTTCATTACCATACACAAAAATTAACTCAAAATGATTCATAGATCCAAATGTAAGGGCAAAACCTATAAAACACCTAGAAGAAAACCTAGGAGTGAATCTTTGTGAGCTTTAGCTAGGCTATGGTTTCTTAGATATGACACCAAAAGCACAAGCAACAACAACAAAAAATAGATTCACTGGACTTCACTGTTGTTAGGAATGTAAAGCGGTGCAGCTGCTTTGGAAAACAGTCTGGCACTTCCTCAAAAGGTTAAACACAGGATTACCATGCAATTCCAGCAAATCCAGCTGGAATTATGCTATTTATATATTTGATAAATGGAGATAAGAGGATAAAAAAGCTTAGGAAAATTCCACTCCAAAGTACATACCCAAGAGAAATAAAATATGTCCAAACAAAAAATTGTACATGAATGTTCATAGCAGCATTATTCATAATAGCCAAAAAGTGGAAACAACTCAAATGTCCATCAACCAATGAATGGATAAATAAATTGTGGTATATCCATACAATGGAATATAATTCGGGCATGAAAATGAATGAAATACTAACACATGCTACAACATAGATGGACTTTGAAATCATTGTGAATAATCTGCTGTTAATCCCATTCAGTATACCCATTATCTCAGACATTACAGTTTTTATTTCTAGAAGTTGATTTTGGGTCTTTTAAAAATATCTTCCACATCTCTACTTAACGTAGTCAATCCTTCCTTGAGCCTCTGAAGCTAGGGAACAGTTATAATAGCTGTTTTAATGTCTTTGCCTGCTAATTCTAATATCTGCATCAGTTCTGAGTCAGTTTGTTTACTTTCCTCATTACGGGTCATATTTCCCAGTATGCCCAGTAAATTTTCATTGATTCCATTCACTGTGAATTTACCTTGCTGAGTGCTGGATATTTTTGTAGTCCCAATTCTTGAGTTTGTTCTGGGGCACAGTTGTTTGGAAACAATTTGATCCTTTCAAGTCTTTTTTTTTTTTTTTAATTTGTTAGGCAGGACCAGGGCAGCATTTAGTCGAGAGCCAATTTTGCCCCACAACTGAGGCAAAATCCTTCTGAGTACTTTGCCTAATGACTTGTGAATTATAAGATTTCCAATCTGGCTAGCGGGAACAGGCACTATTCAGGCCCTGTATGAGTTCTTGTTACTGTTCGCGTAATACTTTCAGGTGGCTCTTTCCCTGACCTCGAACAGTTTCCTCACATTCATGTGCTGGTGAGGGGGACCCTCTGAAGATCTCTAGATTTTTGTTGTTGTCATTTTTCTGTCTGTGTGTAGCTCTCTCCTATCTGGTATTCTGTCTTGCAAACTCTAGCTGTCTTGGTCTCTCTGGACTCTAGCTTCAGCTCCTCACCTCAGGGAATCTTCGAGGCTCTACCCAGATTCCACCTTTCCATGCCACCATCTGGAAAATCTCTCAAGGCAGTAGGCTGGGCACTCACAGGGCTTACCTCATTTGTTCCCCATTTCATCAGGCCTGATGTCCAATATCTCGAAAATGGCTATTTAAAAAAAATATTTTGTCTAGATTTTTAGTTGTTTCTGGTGGGTGGGTAAATTTGGCCCCTCTTACTCCATCTTGATAGGAAGTGGAAGTCCAAGCTCATGCTAAATTTAGCAAAAAAGTAGAATTAACTGGTTCACAAAACCACAGAAAGGAAGAAAGTATACTGGCCTTAAAGCTGACTGGATTTATTGACTCAAGTTTCACCAGAACACTTTCTCTTTCTCTCTCCCTCTGTCTGTCTGTCTCATTTCTACTTCTATATTTTGGCCACATTCCAGTGGAGGTCACAGCCGCTGTCAGCTCTAGAGCCCACCCTGACAGCCAGCATGCCAAGGACAAAGACAGAACTCCTTTTCCATCTCCCACTTGGATAATTCGGTGGAAGGTGGGGCCTGACTTGGATGTAACCCATGTCTATGCACCAACCACTAAGTCCTAGAGGGTATGTTAAAAGACTGACCCAAGAAGCAACAATCAAAAATGTATATCACCTACCCTACTATTATACATGTAGGTTTGGGCATTTGTAAGTATTTTCTCATAATAACTTCCTGTAAATTGCTGTGTCAAAGGTTTTAGACAAAGCTTTTTGCATATTGTCAACTGTTCCACTGAAAAGTTGATACCACTTTACCCTCCCACCCACAGTGGGTAATTGGTACATTTCCCCTCACCATTACCAACACCAGGTACTTTTTTTTTTTTCAGTGTTACAAAGCTGGCCGGTGAAAACAATTTATTTCACTGTTATTTTAATTTGCAGTTCTTTATTATTCCTGAAATCAAATGTTTTTCGTAGACATTCAGTCAGACAGTGGGTATTTACTGAGTGCCCGCTATGTGACAGTCACTATTCTAGACACTAAAGGTATATTAGCCTTTTGTATTTTTTATTTTGTGACTTTCCTATTATTTGGTCATTTTTCTACTGAGGCATTTGTCTTTTTCTTATTGATCTGTGAGAATTTCTTACGTACAGATGGCATCAACTCTGTCACACACATAGCAAAATTTTAAAACTTAAGTCATTTGTCTTTAGTTTTGTTTTTTATAATATTTTGGTGTACAACTGTTTAATATGTCAAATCCTTTAGATCCCTGCCCTTGACATTGATGTAGCCTTGTCACTTTTACGCTGGTCCCATCTGGCATGTTAGCCAGTTTCTGTTTGAGATTCACCAAGTCATATGTAAAAATCAGCTCTCCGCATGTGCCCCTCCCGGAGCTTAATCTACTCTTGCTCCTTATAAGACTCCCGGGGCTGCAGGCAGTGATTCAAAACAGGTTTTCTCCCAAAAGGCTAATTAAGAGAGGGAAGACTTCTGCCGTGTTTACCAGGTTCATCACAGACTTGGGTTATAAAACAAATATTCTAGGTGATAATATTATCTGCTTATCAATTTAAGAAAATCTATGAATAATGAGACTATTAAGTCAAATAACAACACATTTATTTTTCATTTAGGACTCTTTAAATTTTGATTTGCTCTGATCTGACAGCTGACATTTCCTGGTAGTCCCAGGAGAAAAGCAGGACAACAGCGTCCAAAAACGTAGGTTTGCAGGAGCTGCTTCTCTCATACAGGCTCATTTATCTGGAACAAATATCCTGCATATTCAGTGAAAGTAACAAACTGAAACATGAAGAATGTGGCTTCTTGGCTGTGTTAGAAGGGGTCTTCTAGGCTCCAAATATATATATTTTGTGTGTGTAAAATACACAAAACTTTCCTGCTATCGTTTGCTTGGCAAAGTTAGTGTCCAGTAAAACTTTCTGCAATGATAGAAATGTTCTATATCTGTGCTGTTCAAGATGGGAACCATTAGCCACATATGTGGCTACAGAGCTCTTGAAATGTGGCCAGTGAGGCTGAGAAAATAAATTTTAAATTTTTTATTACATTTCAATTAATTTAAGTTTAGATAGCCACATGTGTAGGGTTACCAGATTTAGCAAATAAATATATAGGATGCTCAGTTAATTATTAATTTCAGATAAGCAGCAGATAATTTTGTAGTTTAAGTATATCCCAAATATTGCATGGGACACATTTACACTACAAATTTATTCTTTATTTATCTGAAATTCAAATTTAACTAGGTGTCCTATATTTTATCTAGCAACCTTATATATGTGGCTAGTGTCTGCCATATTGGACAGTGCAGGTTTGAAGAACTCACAAAGTTCTTCACAATTACTCAAAGACTCTTGCAGGATTAAATCAAGGAGGAAAAATGGTTATGGTCATATCTTGGCAAGAAAAAGTAGCCTGAATTCTGAAAGAAAGCCATTAGATGCCAGGGCCAGGACACCAAACCAATGAAATTCAATCCAACAATCGTTTATTGGAAGCCTTCTGTGTGCAGAAAACATACTCAGCTGTATATACCAGTATGGCTGTACAAATTGCTGAGACCAGTGTCCATTTGATTTGGTTGGTTCCTGTTCTGTACTGGGTGTTAACTATCTTGAATATCATCCCTGACTGTGAAGAAAACAAGGCAGGATGTCTGGAGATCCTCCTCTCCAGGCATTTACAACCTGATAGAACAACAGCTTTAAAAACAAACAAAATCAAGAAGCCCTTTAACAAAAGATAGATGCTAAGTGATATATACAAGGAAAATGCTATGGGAATGTGAAGTGTCAGCCACGGAGGGAACCACAGGTGGATGAGGTTGTTTGCTCGGTTGTGGCGTTTTGTTTGTTTTGTTTTGCCAAGGTCTAATAAACTCATCTTCTTACCTTTTCTTCCTCGAGCTCGACACATTTTATGAACAAGACTTGTAGACCCCCATACGATTAAGTCAAGGTGGGCATACTGGTGCAGGTATACTCCAAGAAAAATTCCCCCACTTTCTGGAAAGAGAGCCAATGGATCCCTCAGTCAGAAACGCCAAACCAGTGAAATGCTATTCAATGCAAAAAGACGTGTAGAGTACCTACTCTGATTCTGGGCTATGGAGTTAAGTTTCCAGGTGTAGCAGTCCAGTTATTCTACTTCCTTAATTTCTGCAGTCGAGAAGAAAAACACAGACTTCTTCGTCAAGCCACAGACATAGCTGGCTTGTATCAGGCCATCTAGGCCTGGCTCTGGCCCATCTCCACTGCGGAAAACTGACAGTCACGCGATGGC
Source organism: Lagenorhynchus albirostris (assembly GCF_949774975.1). Classification (NCBI taxonomy): domain Eukaryota; kingdom Metazoa; phylum Chordata; class Mammalia; order Artiodactyla; family Delphinidae; genus Lagenorhynchus; species Lagenorhynchus albirostris. The sequence continues at coordinate 101,664,098 of NC_083105.1, read as the reverse complement.
CCTTTCTCCTCCCCTCCCCAAATCTCAGCTCCTAGAGGAAATCTAGGACAGTTGTCCATCTGAAATCTGTCATGTCTGACATCATGACAGTTCAACATTTTCCCTAGATTTTGAACTCTGAATGTGGCTCACAGCTGCACGGCAGGTTATAGCAGCTGCAGTGTTGGCTGTTGGTGGTTCACAGCTGAGCTCCCTCTGAAAGGCCCTTGGCGAGGGAGCTGCCTTGGCCAAGGTTCCACCCCTCCCTGGGGCCACCAGCATCAAATGGCTGGTCACTGGGGATGTGAGGCCACACCTCGTTTTATTGGGGACAACTCTGCACCGTTATCCAGCCTCCACGGGCTCAGCTGAGGCCCCAACATCGAAGTTCACCTCCCTCTGCCCAATTCTGCTTCCCTTACTGCCGTACACGTGTCATTCCTAAGAATACACTCCACCTCCAAAAAACACAAACACAAAAACAAAATAACCCCAACACCCTGTATGCATGTCTCCATCTAGGAGTCTGTTTCAGGGGACACTTACCGAAGACATAGGTTGTTGAAATATCTCTTAAGTAAACTTCCAGCTTCTCAGGACAAACTTCTCGCTTTGTTGAGACTGGCTTTTTCTATTGCTTGGGAAAAACATGGCCTGAACTGCCTTTTTCCAGACAGATGGGCAAACTTCGCAGAGGCGGGAGGCTGAGAAGTTTCTGGAATGAGAGGAACCTTCCAGTGTTGGTTATATTACATGGGACGAGCAGACAGGTGCCTGCAATTAATCTTCCTATTCCTCAGTAAAGTGCCAGGACCCAGCGAGATACATAGATTGCTAAATACCCCTGAGCTAATCCAATCCTGCCCAGCAAAATAGTCACTTATTACAGGGAAGGCCTCCCAAGAGCCAATTTCACGCTCTGCTGGGAATAACTACCTCCTCTTTCTTCCAGGAGACTTCTCACTTGTCCCTCTCCTGACTAACTTTTCTTGCAAGAATAAAAGCTGCTCTTTGGAGTCTTGGAAGTGGACTTTACCACCTCTGATTCACAGCCAATTTCTCTTGTGGAATTTGACCAACATGTCTCTTATTGCCAGCTGTCACCCATTCATCTTTCCTCTGGCTTTGTGCCTTCTTTCGGTTTAGCTGCAAAGTGGGAAACGAGGGTGGAGTGGAGGGCGGGGGCTTACACGTATGGAGTTCCTTCTGTGTACCAAGCACTGTGCTGGGCACGTCACATTATCTCACTAAACCTCACAATAAACCTGGAAGATATATATGTGTGTGTGTGTGTGTGTGTGTATGTATATATACATGTGTGTATGTATATTAAACATACAATATATATGCTCTTCCCCCACCCTCCAAACACACACAACACCAAGGTTCAAAGAGTTACATAATTTAGTTCTTTAAGATGTGTAACCTCTCCTCTTTAGGAAGTTATCAGTCTTAGCTAGGTTTCCGTATGATTGTGAAGCAGCGTCCTAGGCTAATTCTAATGCAACTTATGTCCGTATTGGTCAGACTTGGTCTGACAGTGGTCTGGAGGCAGATCTAGCCTTTCAATAACCCCTAATTTTACTCCTAAATCCTTTACAGTCTAAACTGTCCTAATGCTGTAGGTCGGAGGAGGCATCAGAAACTGGGAGAACCTCCTACCAGCTGACCAAACTTCTTGTATATAACGGACCAATGAACTCATTTAACGAGTATTTACTGCACTGTTACTGCCTCCCATGTGCAGGAAGCGTGGCTGGGGGATGCTGAGGCCCAGGAACGAAGAGCATGGACTCGGGTCAGACTGCTTGAGTGTGAATCCAGGCTCCATCACTTAGGAGCAGCGTGACCTATTGAAGATCTACTATACTAGATACTAGATATTAATCTACTATACTAGATATTGCTAACCTCTTGGGTCCTCAGGTTTTTCACTTGTAAAGTAGAGATAAAGCACCTATGTCATGGGGTGGTGGGTAGTTGTGAGGTTTAAATAGGATTGTCTGTGTAAAAACAGTCAGGATCCGGATTCAGGAAACACATGGTTCGGGAGGGGAGGTAAGATGTGTGTGTAAATAACAACATACATTTAGAAAGTGATGGACGCCATGATGGTAGAAATCATGCATGGTGAAATTTAGAGGAAGGAAAGATTACTCCTAGGTGAGGAAATCAGAGAAGACTTCTTGCATAAAATAGCATTCAAGGGGCTTCCCTGGTGGCACAGTGGTTGAGAGTCTGCCTGCCGATGCAGGGGACACGGGTTCGTGCCCCGGTCCTGGAGGATCCCACATGCCACGGAGTGGCTGGGCCCGTGGGCCATGGCCGCTGAGCCTGCGTGTCCGGAGCCTGTGCTCCACAATGGGAGAGGCCACAACAGTAAGAAGCCTGCGTACCGCAAAAAAAAAAAAGAAAAAAGAAAAAAATAGCATTCAAGTTGATGATATTCACACTGACCAGTAATAAACCTGTGAGTGGCAACCCTCTTGTCAACCAGTAAGTACAATCTAAAGTTTAAAACAGCACCAAGGGACTTCCCTGGTGGCACAGTGGTTAAGAATCCACCTGCCAATGCAGGGGACACGGGTTTGAGCCCTGGTCCGGGAAGATCCCACATGCCGCAGAGCAACTAAGCCCGTGCGCCACAACTACTGAGCCCACACACCACAACTACTGAAGCCTGCATGCCTAAAGCCCGTGCTCTGCAACAAGAGAAGCTACTGCAATGAGAAGCCTGCGCACCGCAATGAAGAGTAGCCCCCGCTCGCCTCAACTAGAGAAAGCCCACGTGCGGCAACGAAGACCCAACACAGCAAAAAAAAATTTCATTTTTAAAAAAAGCACCAAGTAACCGAGCCCTGGAATACAGCATCATGAGGCTGGGTGCCCAATGGGGATGATGATGTGCCTATGAGATCAGGAGAGGGTAACACATGTCCAACCCACAGATTCTGCTTTCCAGGCGGCTCCACAGGGTCATTCTGACCCAGGCAAGGTTTCTCCTGCCCAGGTGACTTTAGTCTGGGAAACACTCCAAATTAATGACTGTTGGCAAGAGTTTATAAAGTACACACCATGAGCTCTGAACAAAGGTATGGGAAAGGATATCAAAAAGGGGGGGGGGCTTCCCTGGTGGCTCAGTGGTTAAGAATCCGCCTGCCAACGCAGGGGACACAGGTTCAAGCCCTGGTCCGGGAAGATCCCACATGCCGCAGAGCAACTAAGCCCATGAGCCACAACTACTGAGCCCATGTGCCACAACTATGGAAGCCCGCATGCCTAGAGCCCGTGCTCTGCAACAAGAGAAGCCACCGCAATGAGAAGCCTGTGCACCACAACGAAGAGTAGCCCCCGCTTGCCACAACTAGAGAAAGCCCGTGTGCAGCAACAAAGACCCAAAGCAGCCAAAAATAAATAAATAACATAAAATAAATAAATTTTTTAAAAACATTTTTTAAAAGAGAGAGAAAGAGAAGAAGGAGAAGAAGAAGAAGGAGGAAAAGAAAAATATGTGACCTCTCTTTCAGGGAGTTTATATGGTCTAGTTAGGAAGATAAGATTAACATACAAAATGGTTTTTATAACATTTATTGTTCTTTCTCCTGTTTAGAAAAGCAATACAATTTCACTGCAGAAAATTTAGAAAATTAAATAGAAGAAAAGCAAAAACATTCCAAATCTCATTACCCGAGATTAACCACAGTTAACAGCGTGAAGTGTGAAGTTTTCCAGCCCATCCTCCCCACCCTTGCAGACAGCGCACTGTCCCTACCCTCACCTCACACTTGCTCATGGGAGGGGGTTCCTGGGGATCATAAATCCTCCCATTTCCTCTTTCCCTTCTGGAGATGTCTGCCTGGGAATGTGATTTGGCTTAAAGCACAGAGAAGGGTTTTTTTAAGCCTCTTCAGGCTCTCAGTGTAGCCATCGATCAACAACAGCTCTGTGGAGGATGATTCCCAGGCAGATGGGCCTCTTGTAAGGTGAGGACAAAGGAAGTGGCTGCCACAGCTCTGCACCAAAACTCTAAGGCTACTCCCACTTGGGTCAGAAAGCATCATGTTGTTTATGGGGAAATGGTTTCTTCTATAAGGCTGCTCCGGAGAGCACCGTACTGGAGAGTTAATATTAGCCGTGTGTGTGCGTGAGTGTGCTTGTGTGTGATTCTGGATGACTAGGAAGAAACCCTAATTCTGCATCTCTCAAGGGCAGTGAGAGCATAAAAGGACGCAGGCCCACTTTGAGCGGACCTGCTTAAGGCAAGGCCCCCTGTGGTGGGCGTCTAGACTACAGGTCCTCAGCCAGGAGCCCCACGCAGTGTCAGATGGTACTGCGCTTACAAATGAAATTAGCATTCAACGGGAAACCATCAGGAAATACCGTATATATGTTTTTTGGATTTTCAGCTTTTATTGAAAGAAAGAGAAAGAGAAAGAAAGAAAGAAGGGAGGGAAGGAAGGAGGGAAGGAGGGAAGGAAGGTCTGATAATCAAGGGCTCTTTTTTTTTAAATTAAGGAAATTAGCCCTTTGGGTGTCATATTTTTTCCTGGTGTGCTGTCTTTTTAATTTTGGGGGGCTTTTAATTGTCATTTGTTTTTATTTCTGTGCAGGAATTTTAAATTATGTAGTCAAATTTATCAATCATTTCTTCTATGACTTCTGAATTTCATATCTTGCTCAGAAAGGTTTTAGTCACCTGTATGAGTTTGAAAACCTGCCGTAACAGAGTACCACAGACAGGGTGGCTTAAACAACAGAAATTTATTTCCTCTCAGTTCTGGAGGCTGGAGGGCCAAATCAAGGTGTCGTCAGGGTTGGTTTCTTCTGAGGCCTCTCTCCTTGGCTTTAGACAGCTGTCTTCTCCCTGTGTCTTCTCTCTGTGCCTGTCTGTGTCCTAATCTCTTCTTACATGGACACCAGTCATATCGGATTAGGGCCCACTGCTATGACCTTATTTTAAATTTAATTACCTTCCCTATCTCCAAAAACAGTCACATTCTGAGATACTGGGGGTTAGGACTTCAACATATGAATTTTGAGGGAACATAATTCAGCCCCTAACATCATCCAAGATTATTTCCCTAAATTGTCCAACTGTTTTACTTTTATGGTTTTATTTTTAACATCCAAATATTTGATCCATCTGGAATTTGTTTTGGTATAAGGAATGAGGTAGGGATCTAATTTTTTTCTAGATAGTAAGTTAAATGTTTCAACTCCATTTATTAATAATTTTACCCCCAAAATCTTGACATTCTACCTTTTTCTTTTTTTTTTATTTTTTTAAATTTATTTATTTTATTTTTGGCTGTGTTGGGTCTTTGTTCCTGTGCGCGGGCTTTCTCTAGTTGCAGCGAGCGGGGGCTACTCTTCGTTGCGGTGCGCGGGTTTCTCATTGCAGTGGCTTCTCTTGTTGTGGAGCCCGGGCTCTAGGCATGTGGGCTCAGCAGTTGTGGCCCACAGGCTCTAGAGCACGGGCTCAGTAGTTGTGGCGCACGGGCTTAGTTGCTCTGTGGCATGTGGGATCTTCCTGGACCAGGGATTGAACTTGTGTCCCCTGCCTTGGCAGGCGGATTCTTAACCACTGCGCCAGCAGGGAAGCCCTGTACCTTTTTCTTATACACATTTCTCATGTATATTTGGGTCTATTTCTGGATACTATCTTATACCACTAATCTGTCAATTCCTGTACCACTGGCAAACTTTTAATTATGGTAATTTTATAACATATTTCAATCCTCTAGGGCTAATCTTACCCTGTTATTTTTCCTTTTCAGAATTTTATCACAATTTCTGCACGCTTACCTTTCAGCATTTACTTTAGCATTGCCTTGTCTAGCTCTAGAAAAGTTCTGATGGCATTTTTTGGGGGTCAAATATATAGATGAATTTAAGAAGACTTTACATGTTTGTATAATTGGGACTCTACATGTCAATATCATTTCTTAGCATTGTTTACCCTTTTGTACTGTTTGACTTTTTAACCATGTACATGTCTTATTTTTTGAGACCAGGCAAAAGCATCTTTCCATTCAAATAAAAAAGAGAAAAAGTACAAGAATGCAGCAGAGGTAAGCAACGATTAGCAGAGATAAATTTATCTAAAGGAGCCATTTTGGAGCTCCTTAAATTCTCAACCCCACAATTACATCTTCTGTTTACGGTAAGTCTTGCTTTCTCACGGTTGGAGCAAACTAGAATCAGCAATGCATTTTGACACAGTCTGCACGCTGTACCAATGAGAAATGTTAGTTCTCCCCTCTGCCCCATCTCATCTGTGCAAATTCAAAAGAGACGCGCCTCTCTCAAAGGTTGTCCAGGCTGAGAGAGGCCGACGGTAGACGTAGCTGGTTTCCCCAACCCTCCCCGGCCACGGCCATCACTGTGTGACCGCACCCAGGAGGGTCAGCTTCCCAGCGACAAAGAAGCTTCTCCAGGACCTCCTGCAGCCTCACCAGCGATCAGCTGCTCTTGTCACACGATCTCCAGCGTCCTGCCTGCCCTACCGGCGCACAGTCCAGGCCCCGTGCGCCAGCGCCCTGGCCTATAGCGCAGGGAGAAGGAGAATCCGGGGCCACACTTCTGAAGAGGCCGTTTCCAGCGTTGTTGCTTGGGTGCCAAGCGAAGGCCTGCTGGCTCTCCCCTCTTCTTCCTTGCTTTGTGCATTCCCGTTCCGCACATGTGTGGGAGGATCCTTTTGAAACGCAAGTCAGCACCGTGTCACTCTGTGCTCACAGCCCTCCGCTGACCGGCACCCTCGCCCAGAGTGAGAACCCGAGTCCTCACAGTGGCCGACTTCTGGCTCCACGTGATGCGCCCACCCACCCCAATGCCTGTGACCTCGCCTCCAGCTGCACTCCCTGCTCTTCACTCTCCTCCAGCCACACTGGCCTCCCCGCTGTCCCTTAGCGCCCGGAGCCCCCTCACCTCAGACGGCCCCACGGGCCAGTCCCGCACCTCCTTCAGATCTTTACGCAAATGCCACTGTCTCAGGGAGGCGTTTTCTGGTCACCCTACCTAACGCTGTAAGCCCTGTGCTCCCCACCCCCGTTCCTGACTTTATTTTCCTTGCCAGAAACAACAGCATACTTAAGTTTCTTAATTAGCATCCGTCTCCCCTCACTAGAGTGTAGGCAGGGATCTTCGTCTGTTTGGTTGAGCGCTGTAGTCCCAGAGCCTAGCACAATGCCTGCTGTAAAGGTGTTCACAGGCTCACAGACATCTGCTGAATGAATGAACCAGGGACGAATCCCTCTGGGCTGACATCAAGGAGATCCACCATCTCCCATCTCCCCAGAGCCACCCAGGCTTTGGAGTCCCCGGCTCTGGCTCACAGAGTAAGAGCTTCATTTTCATGGAGCCATTCGACTGAGATCTGGGACACCTAGAGACACAGCTCCCCTTAGTTTTTCAAGGAAACTGCCTTGTTTGCAGGGTGAATAATTAAGATCTCTTCAAAGATAAACCAAATCTAATTTTGCCTATAGTCCACCTTCCTTGTCTAATAGGAAGGAAGCTCTGCCGGGCACGATGCATTTATTCATTGTGCATTTATTGTAATTTGATGCACAGCATTACTGAAATAAATCTGTTTTCTAGTTCCCTTAGTCAGGGGAGAGAGGGTGCTCAGATATTCATTTACTGAGTGCCAACTAGAGCCAGGATCTTATACGGCGCTGGAGATAACTCCCGCCTTCATGAAACTCACGGTCTCCTGGGGGAGACACACAATAAACTGACTAGTAAACATACAGTTACAAACTGGAAAAAGAACTATGAAGGTAACAGAGACAATACTGTGACAGATGATAATGGAGATGGACCCTCTTCGATACGGGGAAGGAAGGCCCGTCTGAGGAGAAAGTATTTAAGCTGAAATTTGAGGGTGAGAAGAGTCAGCCACGGCACACGCGGACACGGAGATCTGGTGTGTTCTCAGAGCTGACGGGAGGCCGAGGCAGCTGGAGCAAAGCGAACGACAAGAAGAAGGCCTCGAGGATGTTGAGGATGTTGGCAAGATGAGGCCAGACCGTGGATCCCCTTGCAGGTCTCTGTGCACCGTGCAACCACTGAGGGGTTATTAAGCGGGTGATGACCTAATCCAACTTGCTTCGTTACAAACTCACGCTGACTCTTGTATGAGTGTGGCAGCTACCAGCCACATGCAGCCACGGAGCACTTGAAACACGGCACATCAGAGCTGAGGTGCACTGTAAGTGTACAGTATACATGGTCTGGTGTATTTAAAATGACATTAAAAATGTAAAGTACCTCACTAATAATTTTTATATTGATTACACATTGAAATGATATTTTGAATATATTAGGTTAATAGAACGTATGATTTAAATTAATTTCACCAGTTTTGTTTTGTTTTACTTTAAAGTGGCTACTGGAAAAATTTTGATTACACACGTGGTCATATTCTATTTCTGTGGACACTGCTGCTCTTGCTGTTTACGAAAAACAGATTTGAGGGACTTCCCTACTGGTCTAGTGGTTAGGATTTGGTGCGTTCACGGCTGTGGTCCGGTTCAATCCCTGGTGGCGGAACTGAGATCCCGCAAGCTGTGCGGTGTGGACAAAGAGAAAAAGAAAAGCAGATTTGCGAGGGAGCAATGGGGGAAGTGAGATGACCAGTGATGAGGCTCTTGCTGGAATTTAGAAACGATGGACTAGTTATCATGACGGCGAGGGTGTTAGCATGGAAAATGGAGAGAAGTATCAATAAATACATTTGAGGTCTGCTTTTTGGTGGTGATGGGGGGTGGATCTGTAGGATTTACTGATGAATCAAGGATGACTCCCACATTTCTGACTTGAGCAGCAGGTTACATGGAAGTGCTGTTACTGGGATGAGTAAAACCAGCAGAGGGGTGGGAAGGGAATCCCAAGCCCAGTGTTGGACATACTGAGATAGCCCCTCCCAAAGGAGGTGTCAAGCTGGCAGCTCTGAGGCCGGAGCTCAGAGGAGAGGTTTGGACTAGACTACAGAGAAAATTTTGAGCACATAAGAGGTACGTGGGGTTAGGAAGATGGTGTAGCGAAAAAGAGAAGAGGGCTGGAGCACGGGACCCCGGTGGGCCAGTTAGTTCATGCGCCATAAAGACAAGGGCCCCCAAAGGGAGCACAGGAACAGAAACCTAAGAGGGACACAGGGGAGTCGTGGTGCCACCGAACAAAGGGAGGAGTCTGAGAAAGAGCGTTCCCAGCGCTGAGAACTAGCCGGAGAGTCCAACGGAGAAGCACCGACAGAGTCCACAGGTCCCGGCTACGTGGGGCCGGATCCAGCGCTGAACCCGACGAGCCACTTGTCGGCGCAGGAAGGGAGGGAGATGGTGGCAGACGGAGGGGCAGTCCGCGGTGAAGACTTAACCCTCCCAAGAGGTTTGGGTCGAGGAGGGCGCCCGGAGAGAGAAGAAGAGTGCGGGGACGGTGATAGCCGGGTGGGATTAAGGACACGGGACGGGACAGGCATGAGCAAAGGGACATAGCCCTCCAGTGCTGGAGGAGAGGAGATGGGCCACGGGGGCAGGAAGCTCCAGCCTCAGGGCTCCTCCCTGCCTGCGGCGCTTTCAAGGCCTGGTTTCGATTTGTAATTTTGTGTTCTTTTTCTTAAAGAGGGCCCCCAAGCTACATAGACTGCGGGCTGCGCAAAACCTGGCTCCTCTACAGCCCCGCCCCCAGCACGCAGGGACTGACTTTTGATAAGAGGAGAGATGGCCCAGGGTTTCTCGAACTTCAGTGATGACAATAAATGAAAAAAGCCTCAAGACATGAAACATTTTGTCAGAGGGACCCAGGAATTTGGGTCCCCAGCTTGAGAGTCACTGACGTGCTGGAGGCGTTCACTCACCGGACTTGGGACGGGAACCCGAGGCCAGGCTGGCTTCACGGAGTGTGGCCTGCGTGGCCTCAGAGGCTCAGAAGGACCCCGGCTCGGTGTAGCGGCCTGCTGTCACCACCTTCAAGTTCCTCATGGTATCTGAACAAGGGGCTGCACATTTCACTCTGTACTGGGCCCTGCACGGGGCCCGGCCAAAGGTTGATATTTGACTTTTTGAAAATTGAGATACAATTCACATGCTGTAATCCCTGACCCAGTGGTACCTCCGTTTCCTCATCTTCAAGTCACCGGGATGAACGCCCTCTGAGGTGGGTGATGGGACAATGAATGTGGGCTCCGTGGGCTCCTCCGACCAGGTGACTCTTCCCACAGAGTAAGCCCTCGGCTGCGTCTGGGGCATCACTGCTCAGCGTGCCCTGGTTTCCCGCAGCTGAGGCTTTCTGTTCTCAACCCCACCGATGGGATTTTTTTCTTCGTTTTTCCACCAACAGCCTTTTCCAAATGAGGGTTAAATACATCGATCGCATCCTTCTCTCTCCCAAGCTGTCTCTGCTAGGGCTCGGGTCCATCAGTGACTGCCCCATGCAAGAGGTACAAGCAGATGCAGACGCAGGACTGGACTGGGCAGAGCTAGTGCTTTCCGTCCCCTTTCTCTATGAGGGGGCCTGAGACAACAGATCGGCAGTTAGCGAGGGAAGGAAAAAGAGAGGCAGGTCTGTTTCTGGCGTTTGCGGGGCTCAAGGCACAAATACAGACAAAGAAACACACTACAGAGTTAACATTTAAAGTTTAAAATTTAGGCTAACAAACTGTTAAAATCTTATATCCTTCTACTTTGACAAACATATTTTCATAACGCTGGCTTGGTTTAAATTTGGAGATTTTGCTGGAATGTGACAGTGTGAAGTGAGCCGGCCTCCAGTCCGCTCCACGTCTCTCCCCATTCGCGGCTGAAAACGTTTTGGAGGCGATGGAGCAGTAGCCACAGAGGGACAGAAGGCACTGGGGACAGAGAACTTCCAAATCTTGCCCTTGAGCCAAGCTGGGCTGTGAGCACGTCCTGGTTTTATGATCATGATGGGGATTCAGTCCTCAGTATCGGGGAAGATGCAGGAAAGCTGGGGTCAGCTGAGGACAGTGCTCAGGTTCACGCCGTCACCCGCGCCCTGCACACCTTGGGGTTCGCTCCCCAGCCTCTCAAGGTCCTCTCCGTGAATGACTGCCCGGCAGTACCAGGTGCCTTCCCATGGGCTTGATGAGCGCAGCAGAGGTGCACGTAGAGAAGGAAAGGCGCAGCAGGAGGTCTTGAAGGACAGGTCCCCAGACGCCGTGTTTTCTAGCCTTTCCGCAGCTGATCTCAGCCTGTGTCCTTGACAAGAACAGGATGAGGTGCTTGCTCTCACACAGGAGGTGCAGGAGTGGAGGGGCTAGACGCGGATGTCCACAGGAAGTCGTGGTGAGGAGAGCAGACCTCGGATGGATGTCTGAGGTCTCCCCCCCCCCGAGAAGGATAAGCTTCAGCCTGATGTGAGGCCACCACGGTCACCAGCACGACGGTAAACGGAATTTAGCCGAGCACCTGGTAGCTGGCTTGCTTTCCAGCATTTATGTCAGAGAGATAATGAGCAGCAGACGGAGCTGCCAGGTGGAAAGAACCTTCCTGAGAACAAAGACAAGACAGAAGAAAACGGAGTCCACAGACTCAGGGAGACAGCGGACGTGAGCAACCCATCTGATGACGGGGGACCCAGCCTTGCCAACGAAGAGAACTTGACCAACTTGGCTATAGGCCAAGAAACTGCTTCTCTGCTTTTTTTTTTTTTCCCACGAGTAAGTTTAAATTGGTTTTCTGTCACTTGGGGATGAAAGCGTCCCAACTAATGCCTGGAGCAAGGCTCTGCAACGAGCGCGGCTGGAGAGCTGACGTGAGTTGCTGGCACAGGGACGACCCTTCCAAATGTGAGTGTGGCATAAACTAGACACATCACTTTGTGTGTGTGTGTGTTTTTTGGTTTTTTTTTGCGGTACGCGGGCCTCTCACTGTTGTGGCCCCTCCCGTTGCGGAGCACAGGCTCCGGACGCGCAGGCTCAGCGGCCATGGCTCACGGGCCCAGCCGCTCCGCGGCATGTGGGATCCTCCCGGACCGGGGCACGAACCCGCGTCCCCTGCATCGGCAGGCGGACTCCCAGCCACTGCGCCACCAGGGAAGCCCTAGACACATCACTTTGAACAAGAACCGATCAACATTCTCCGGGGATCTGTATAAGCATGTGACCAGAAGAAGCCACTCCTTCTAACTCCACTCCTCTTAACTACCACCCAACTGCCATCACCACACTCTGTCCGTTCCCACAACATACACACACCAACCACTGCCTGAAATTCTCCAGTGTGGAGAGCAAAGAAGCAAAGAAAGCCATATATATGTCCACCAACCAACTGACAGTAAGACTGTTTTTGCTACTGACTCCCAGGGTAAAGGGCGTATTGTCGTAATGCCATGATCACACACAAATACTTACTGAGTTCCTACTAGGTGTAAGGCATTAGGATAAATACTGTGGCAGGTTCAGGGGAGTGGAAAACACTGGTCCTTCCTTCAAAGAGTTTATGAAGTTAATGGGGAGATAAAGCCTAAATAGTGTATATAGAAAGTTTAAAAAAAATACAAGCGTTTGGGAAACAGTTTGGCAGTGCCTAAAACAGTTAAACATGGAGTTACCATTTGATTCTACTCCTAGGTATATACCCAAGTTTTGTCCACACAAAACTTGTATATGAATGTTCTGTTCACATCAGTACTATTCACAATAGGCAAAAGGTAGAAACAACCCAAATGTCTCTCAACTGAGGAATGGATAAACAAAATATGGTATATCCATACAATGGAATACTATTCAGCCATAACAAGGAATAAAGTATTATGGAACAATAAAAAATATATATCTAGTCTCTGTCCCTGGTTCCTGGCACACAGCTCCTAAAACCCTTGGAATTTCCTAAGTAATAGGAGAGTCTTTTGTTATGCATAACAAGCTCCTTTCAACCACACCTGAGTTTATGCTAATGAGTTGACTCTTGGTGGGCCCCTAGAAGGCTTCAGGTTGGGAGCTGGTTGCAAGAAAGACCAATCCATGATTAGAAAGTTGGACCTTTCAGCTCCATCCCCAACATCCAGAGAGGGAAGAGGGGCAGGAGATTGAGTTCAATCACCAATGGCTATAGATTTAATCAACCATGTAATGAAACTCCATAGAACCCCCTAAATAATGGGGCTCAGAGAGCTTCTGGGTTGATGAACACATCAAAGTGCTGGGAGGGTGGTATGCCCTGAGAAGGCTTCAGGCTCTGGGCCTCCCCTCACCATGCTTGGCCCCATGCACCTCTTCCATTGCCTGGTCCTGAGCTGGAGCCTTTATAATAAACTGGTTACTCTAAGTGAAGTGCTTTCCTCAGTTCTGTGAGTCGGAGTCATTCTAGCGAATTATCAAAATTAAGGGGGGAGTGATCATGGGAACCCCTGAATTTGTAGTTTCCTGGGCAGAAATGTGGGTAGCCTGAGCACCCCATTTGCAGTTGGTGTCTGAAGTGGGAGCAGTCTTGTGGGACTGAGCCCTTAATCTGTGGGGTCTGGGGCTCACTCCAGGAGTTAGTGGAAAAACTGAATTGAATTGTAGGGCACCCAGCTGGTGGCAAAGAATTGGCTGGTGTCAGGAAGAAAGAACTCAGAAGTACTGACACAGGCTACAACATGGATGAACCCTGAAGCCATTATGCTAAGTGAAAGAATCCAGACACAAAAGGTCACATATTGTATGATTCCATTAATATTAAATGTCCAGAATGGGCCAGTTTCTAGAGACAGAAAGCAGATAGTGGTCCGTGGGGACGTGGAGGAGGGGGGGAGTGACGGTTAGTGAATACGGGTTTCTGTTTGGAGTGATGAAAAGGTTTGGGTGTGAGATGGTGGGGATGATTGTACAACTTTGTGACTATACTGAAACCACTGAATTTTAAACCACTGTACATTTTAAAAACAAATTAGTAAATAAACCTTTGATTAAAAAAGCAAAAGAAAGGCATGTAACCCAGCTACACAGGAGAAGCTATCACACTGGGGCCCCTGCACAAAACAATGCGCTGTGAGGAGCTATAATGACAGGCAGGAGAGATGACAGCTTCCGGTCAACTGGAAGTGACTTCAGAATAGCTGATTCCATAACAGTGGCTGTTTTCAGGCTATTGCTTTTGCTTAGCCTAATACAGAAACCAAGTATTTCTATCTTAACCACATAGCCAAATCCTTCCTTGCTGACTCTTAACATTTATTTTCTTCTTATCTTATATCGCTGGTCACAAGAAATCATGTTATCTTTGACTAAAAAAAAAAAAAGAAGAAGAGATATCAAAAGACTAAGGTTGCTGTATTAGCCTGTGTTCTTCCTGGAAAGCAAGGATTGAGACCAAGGCTTGAGTAAAAGCATTGGAGCTGGCGGGGGCTAGGTGGGCAGTAATCTCATGGAACTGGGGAAAGTAAAACAGGAAAGGAGGGAAAACCGGTACAAAGGTGTGTTTTCATAAGGGTTGTTGTAGGAAACTGAGTCTCCGTCTCTTTAGGACTTTCTGAGGAGCCATGTTGAATGGTCTCAGAATTATCCACCCTAGATCGGGAAGGACTGGTTTTTGATCCCATTGGTCAAGGTTCTCCCCACAGGAAACTGACTCCCCTGCACTTCTGGGTTGTGAGTGCGTGAGTGCTGAGTGGATTCTGCAGGTATCCCTCACCTCAGTCTCTGAGTTCTGGGGCAGAATACAAGAACTGCACCCAAGAAAAGTTGGTGGTTTCTCCATGGGACTTACACCATTGGCTCCCCTAGGTCTCAGGACTTCAGATTTGGACTGGAGCTGCATCACCAGCTCTCCATGGCCTCCATCTTGCTGACAGCAGATTGTGAGACTTCTCAGCCTGACACTGCATTAGAGGACATTGGATGCATGTAAAATCATGCCTAACGTAGATGCTTAACCTGACATTAAGAGAGTCGTAATGAGCTGTGCAGCTACCGAGAGATCATAGGAGCCCCTTCCTTGGTCTCCTAGACTGTTCCTCTGGGGACAGCTAAGTATCATGTTGTGAGGACACTCAAGCAGCCCTACAGAGAAAACCTAAGAAGATCTGAGGCTTCCTGCCAACAGCCAGTACCAATTTTCTGAGAAGGTGTAGCTACAGAGAAGGTGTAGTCTAGGAAATAAGCCCTCACCAAACACTGTGAAAAATAAGTTTATGTAGTCCGTGAGAAAAAAAGTTGGGAGGCTGGAGCAAAAGGTAGACAATTAATAATTTTTAAAAAATTATAACACCTTAACTTTACACAGTGTTAATGGCAAATACATTTCAATTTAAAAATGCATACAAAGGGACTTCCCTGGTGGCACAGTGGTTAAGAATCCGCCTGCCAATGCAGGGGACACGGGTTCGATCCCTGGTCCAGGAGGATCCCACATGCCGTGGAGCAACTAAGCCCGTGTGCCACAACTACTGAGCCTGTGCTCTAGAGCCCAGGAGCCACAACTACTGAGCCCTCGTGCCACAACTACTGAAGCCCACACACCTAGAGCCCATGCTCTGCAACAAGAGAAGCCACCGCAATGAGAAGCTCGCACACCACAACGAAGAGTAGCCCCTGCTCGCCGCAACTAGAGAAAGCCCGCGTGCAGCAACGAGGACCCAACACAGCCAAAAATGAATAAATAAAATTTTTTTAAATGTGTGAAAAAAAATATAGGCAATGAAAGTTAAGAGATCAATACAAGATGGAATTGTTTCAGGCTGAAGAAGTAGGGAATCATGAAAGAGGCAAAGCTTAGACTTGTAATATTAACATAGCTCCATACAATATCTGGTTTCATTATTGTATTTACTTAAATACATTTTGTTTATATACTGCTTACAATTTAAGTAATTCTCACTTTCCTTATCTTAGCAGGAAACTTAAAAACATGTAAACATAAAAGAAAATAAGACTGGGGAAAGATAGTCTTTTCAACAAATGGTGCTGGGAAAACTAGACATTCACATGCATGAAGTTGGATCCTTACTTCACACCATACACAAAAACTAACTTGAAATGGATGAAAGACCTAAACATATGTACTAAAACTATAATGCTCTTAGAAGAAAACACAGGGAAATTTTTCATGACATTGGATTCAGCAATGATTTGGCACCTGACAACAAAAGTACAGGCGAGAAAAGAAAAAGTAAATAAATTGGACTTGATCAAAATTCAAAACATTTGTGCATCCAAGAATACTACCAAGAGAGTGAAAAGACAGCCTATAGAATGGGGGAAAATATTTGCAAATCATATATCAGATAAGGAATTAGTATCCAGAATGTACAAAGAATTCCTACATTTCAATAACCAAAAAAAACACACTACTCAATACAAAAATGGGCAAAAGACTTGCATAGACATCTCTTCAAAGCAGATATTCAGATGGGCAATAAGCACATAAAAAGATGCTCAACATCACCAGTCATTAGGAAAAAGCAAATCACGACCACAATGAGATACCATTTCACATCCATTAGAATGGCTATTATACATTTTTTTTTTAAAAAACGCAAGTGACAAATGTTGGTAAGGATGTGGAGAAATTGAAACCCTAGTGCACTGCTGATGGGATGTAAAATAGTGCATCCACTATGGAAAACAGTTTGACAGTTCCTCAAAAGCTAAACACAGTATTACCGTATGATCTAGCAATTCCGCTTCTGGGTATATACCCAAAGGAATTGAAAGCAGGAACTGAGATATTTTACACCCATGTCCACAGAAGAATCATTCACCACAGTCAAAAGGTAGACACAACCACAAGTTCCAAGGATGAATGGATAAAAAAAAAGTGGTCCATCCACGCACTGGAATATTATTCAGTCCTAAAAAGGAAGGAAATTCTGACGCACGCTACAACGTGGATGTACCTTGAAGACATTATACTATGTGAACTAAGACAGACACAAAAGAACAAATACCGTATGATTCTGCTTATAGGAGGTACCTAGAATAGGCACATTCATAGGGACAGAAAGCAGATCCAAGGTTACCAAGGTCTGGGGCGGGAGGTATGTGGTTACTGCTTAGTGGGTACAGAGTTTCTGCATGGCGTCACAAAAAAGTTCTGGAAACAGATATTGGTGATGGTTGCACAACACTGTGAGTGTAATTAATTACTGCTGAATTACACATTAAAAATGGTTAAAATGGTAAATTTTATGTTACGTGTATTTTACCACAATTTTATGTTACGTGTATTTTAAAATACCACGTGTATTTTACCCTTCAAAGGGACCCCTTCAGCAACATCCAGGGCAAACTGGTAACGTCTTAAATTAATAAAACAATTTTTAGGGGCCTCTGGAATAGGCAATAAGGCAAACTGGATGAGCAGGACAGGTGACTGTCACCTGTGTGTCAAGTGGGGCATCTATAGCTGCCGTGCCTGGTAGTGACAAGGCTTTGAGAAAAGCAGCTTCAGGTTGGGCGGTTGGCTAGGGTCACTCTGAAATCGAACCCCTTCGAGGTGGAGCTTTCCTCGTGGCCTCTCTGTTTGGATGCTCTTTTGTTGCAATGAGCCAAGACCAAGGCCAGATCCCCGCCTGGCAGCCAGGATTCAGGAGTGTCTCTTCAGCTTCTGCCACCGGCTGCGATTGATCCTGCTGTGCTATCTTTGCTTTTAAAACGTCAGTCTTTGAGCCCTTCCAGGCACTTTTTGCCAGAGGTGCTGAATGGGCTTCAGAACCGTTGTTCTTGTTCTTCCTGTTTCGCACCTGCTGTTGTGACTGCCCTCCGAGAGTCACAGCAAATGGGCCTTCCTTGCAGTTTCCTTTGACCGGGGCGTACGACCTGCTCCAGCTGGTGTGCGGCCAGGAATCCAGGCGTTCTCTCCACTCTCTTCCGCATTCTGCCTTCAGACCCTCTTTGTTGGACACAAGAAGTGTCTGTCCTCACAGCCACCACACGTCCAGCCCCGTGGTGGGCATTCCTGCATGTGGCACTATTTCCCCTGAGAACTTCCTGCTCGCCCTCTTCCGTGATCCTTCAAGGCTTTGTCTTTCGTATCCTGTGGGGGGATTTAGCTCTCTCTTTCAAAGGCTTACACTGGGCAGCATCAGATCTATAGTCAGAGAAATAGTCAGTTCTCTGACTATTTTCAGAGAACTGTGTACATCGGAAAAAGTCTGAGAAACGTTCTCTTAAATGCTCTGATGAAATTTAATTTTGACATTTTGCCAATTGTGGTAAAATATACCAAACATAAAATTTACCATCTTAAGCATTTTTTTGTTTTTGTTTTTTTGTTTTTGCGGTATGCGGGCCTCTCACTGTTGTGGCCTCTCCCGTTGCAGAGCACAGGCTCCGGATGCGTAGGCTCAGAGGCCATGGCTTATGGGCCCAGCCGCTCCGCGGCATGTGGGATCTTCCCAGACCGGGGCACGAACCCGTGTCCCCTGCAGCAGCAGGCAGACTCTCAACCACTGCGCCACCAGGGAAGCCCCATCTTAAGCATTTTTAAGTGTGCAGTTCAGTAGTGTTGAGTATATTCACATTTTTGTGCAACCAACCCCCAGAACCCTTTTCGTCTTGTAAAACTGAAACTCTGTCCCAATTAAACAGAAACTCCCCTTCCCCCTCCTCCACCCAGCCCCTGGTACCACCACTCTACTTTCAGTCTCTGTGAATCTGACTAGTCTGTGCCTCATATAAGTGGAATCGTGCAATATTTGTCTTTTGGTGTCTGGCTTATTTCATTTAGCATAACGCTTTCAAGGTTCATCCACGTTGTAGCATGTGTAAGAATCTCCTTCCTTTTTAAGGCTGAATAATATTCCATTGTGCATATACACCACATTTTGCTTATCTATTCATCCGTTGATGGATTTTGGGTTGTTTCCACCTTTTGGCTGTCATGAACAACGCTGCTATGAACACGGTTGTATAAATACTTTTCATTGCTTTTGGGTATATATCCAGAAGCAGGATTGCTGGATCATATGGTAATTCTATTTTTAATTTTTTTTAGGAACTGCTATACTGTTACATAAAAGTTTTAGAGGATAACAAAGTCACCCAGAAGTGATCAATGGAGGAGACTGGATTAAAGTAATGCAAGATGATATCTTTGGCATCTTTACAATTCATCATCAATATTTTCTTTGTCCTTGGCTTTTCCTTAGACCCGTCTCTTGCCTTTCATTTTAGCCTACGGAGTGAAGATGGTACAGTGCTCTGAGTACCCGAGGCCTCTGGTAACAGTCTCAGTTTGTTGGAGAGTGCCTTTGGGATCCACAGCAGAGGAGGAAGGAGGAGTGAGTAGAAGGAGGAGTTGAGCTGCCATGCAGGCGTGATGGCCGGTGTGACGGCAGCCTCACCCAGCCCCACAGGGAGCTCAGGCTCCAGAATGGCTCATCATGTAATTCCGTGTCGGGCCGAAACAGCGGAGTCTTTATCCCTCCTTGGTCACTGAATACGGGCTGCCTTGGGAAGGACACAATGTTGAGCTAGGGAACCCTTTGCAGCTGAGACGGGTTCTGGAGCCAGCAGCTGTCAGCCACATTCCAGAAGCTGGGGCCACACGTCCATCCGTGAAGGGGAGGTGTGCAGCAGATCACCATGTCCACCACAGCAGTTTCTGGGAAAGACTACTGAGGAAAGCTTCAGAAGTACAGAAGGTCATGGTCCACAGGCACCAGCAGGAATGTGGCCATGCTACCATATGATATCACTTATATGTGGAATCTAAAATATGACACAAATGAACTTATCTATAAAACAGACCCACAGACATAGAGAACAGACTTGTGCTTGCCAAGCAGGGAGTGAAGGGGTTGGAGGAGGGAAGGATTGGGAGTTTGGGATTAGCAGATGAAAACTATTATACATAGAATGGATAAAAAACAAGGTCTTACTGTATAGCACAGGGAACTATGTTCAATATCCTGTGATAAACCATAATGGAAAAGAATATGAAAAAGAATGAATATATATATGTATAACTGAAACACTCTGCTGTGCAGAAGAAATTAATGCAACATTGTAAATCAACTCTACTTCAATAAAAATACATTTTTGAAAATGTGGCCGTGTTAGTACAAAGCAGGTCATTCGCTGTGAGTAGGAGGGTCTCTGTGTGGTGGTGAAGAGCACAGACCACCTGGGTGGGAATCCTTGGTTCTGTCCTTCCCAGCTGGGTGACCTTGGTCAGGTTATTAACATCCCTGTGCTTTAGTTTCCTCCTGTGACGAGGGGTCATACTAGAATCTGTCTCATATAAGCGCTTACCATCGTGTCACACCCATAACAAGCACTGTATGTGTAACTGTTTTCACAGATATACGGAGTTTCATGAAAGCTCTGAAAGAAGATAGGGGCTTTAGAACCTATAGAATCCGCAGTAAACTGGAAGAAAGGTGAGGATTCAGAGAGCTAGGTGCAAAGTGAGCAATGAAAGCAGGGACTTCCCTGGTGGTGCAGTGGTTAAGAATCCACCTGCCAATGCAGGGGACACGGGTTCGAGCCCTGGTCCGGGAAGATCCCACGTGCCGCGGAGCAACTAAGCCCGAGAGCCACAACTACTGAGCCTGCGCTCTAGAGCCCGCCAGCCACAACTACTAAAGCCTACGTGCCACAACTACCGAAGCCCGTGCGCCTAGAGCCCGTGCTCTGCAACGAGAGGCCACCACAATGAGAAGCCTGCGCACTGCAATGAAGAGTAGCCCCTGCTCACCACAACTAGAGAAAGCCCGCACGCAGCAACAAAGACCCAACGCAGCCAAAAATTAATTAATTAATTTTAAAAAATGAACAAGGCAGCACAGCACTAATGAGAAATGAGACACACAGAGAAAATAATAAAAATGGCTGGGAAAAGACTGTCCAAGTGAACCTGAAAATCAAAGGGCAACAAATTAAACAATTTGAAAACAAAAACACGACAGGGAGTTGGTTCTCTGAATATTTAAAGGATGTTACTTGTAGCAAAATTGTGACTCCCACTCCGTTTCCTCTTTCCAGTCGCCCCAATACTTTTCATCTTCCTCCTCAAGACTCAACCCCTAGTGACCCATCCCAGGAACTGCCCCTGTAGGCACATCTACTACAAGCACAAATGTAGCAGGACTTGGATGCTGCCGTGAAGCAGGTTAAGAAGATGACACAAGAAGACCGATACACAATGTGTATAAAAGTCAAAATATTTCAAGCTAGAACATAAAGCAAAACAAAAGAAAAAAAATGAGAGCGCCTTCATACACCTGACTGACAAATGATCTTTCATTTTTCTGACTTGAGTGGAGTCCTGCACCACCCCATGCACGTGAGTTGGACCTCTCCCCCAGACGTCTTACTCCTGCTTCGCCCAGGATCGTAGGAGTCTGCAGAGCTAAGTCCACCCAAACCTGCGAGAAGGGCCTCCTCTGGCTGGGCTAAGTGTGGTCTGAGTTCTGGTGTGTGTGTGTTCGGCATTGTATTGGATACCGGATTTCCCCCCGACTTCCCAGCACATCTTAGAAAAGCGGCTAAGCCCCTGAGAAAACTCCAGACGAAAGGAGAGAGCATGCAGGGATCCCCACGCTCTGAGCCCCCCTTTAGCCACCGCGCCAACAACGGAGCATTACTCTCCTCCCTCAGTCAGCAGGACGCATTGTTCTCGGGCTGCAACACGAGTGGGATAAACAGCAGCTGTGAGGCCCCTGCCCCTCCACCTCGGAGGCCCAGCTGCGGAATGTGAGAAGCCCCGCCTCACTACGGCCGGTTCTGACAGCTCTCCAAAGACAGAGTTCATGGAGATGGGGACATCAGACCACTCGTTACACACAAAATATCACCTGCAAGGAAGCAGGAGGAGGAGGCTGAGAAGTCACAGTAGCCGTTAGCACTAATATCTTCCTATATTCTGCATGTGCAATAACTAGAGAAACAACACAGTTTTGCCTAATTTATGTAAATATATTGCATCTGCCAAGCCTTATGTAACCTCTGAGTCAATTTTCAAGTTTTTCTTAACTTTTATGGTGCTTTCCTGCACCGTCATCCCTCGGATTCTTTAGATATGTAGTGAATTTGCACTTTCCAGGGTAGGTATGTTCTCTGAAGTCGCTGCAGGTTAGGGCCCTGCACGTCTCTGGCCACATTTTCGTCGACTGAAGTCATTACCACTGAACTTAGGGCCCACAGCACATAACTTGTGCTCACTGGGAGCGCTAGTTTCTCTGTGAGGCACAGCGCAGGCTTCTGTGCTTAAGACCACGAGGAAGCACTTCAGCACTGTGCCCGGAGGCCATTGTCTACAGCAAAAACACCAACAAAAAACACAAAACTGCAAAAATGTGGCACAGCGTGGACCTCTTGTTTAAGAGTGAATAAGACACTTGTTTCCAAAAGGAACAGAACCAAGAAGGAGAGCATTGCTTCCACCCACCAGAGCTGGGAACACGCGGGCGCTTGGACAGCTCTGCGCGTGTCTGCATGTCCTCAGAAGCCCTGCCAGCTCCGACTCTGGGGTTACAAATACATTTTAGCAAGTAGACAAATTCACAAATACAGAATCCTGTAACTGTACAAAGTAGAGAATGCGAATGTTTTGTGGGTGAAATCTTGCATGGAACCAGAAATCAAGAAAACGTGGTTCTTCAGCTTTCAGAACGAGAATTCTATTCCAAGTACACTTTGGGATGCACTAGCCTTCGTGCATAGAAGTGACAGTGCCACGTTCCCTAACTCCACCGTCATTAGGCCACGTATTGGGAGATGGTTTTCTGTTATTGGCCAGGTACTAGCTCGAAGCCAGCGTTTCTCAAAGCATGGCCCTGGATGGAACTGTTAGAAATGCAAATTCTCTAGCAGATGCAAACTATTACATATAGAATGGGTAAACAACAAGGTCCCATTCTATAGCACAGGGAACTGTATTCAATATCCTGTGATAAACCATAATGGAAGAGAATATGAAAAAGAACGTGTGTGTGTATATATATATATATGTACAACTGAGTCACTGTGCTGTACACCTGAAACTGACACAACATTGTAAGTCAACTACACTTCAATTTAAAAAAATAAAAGAAATGTAAATTCTCGGGCCATACTCAGATCTACAGGATCAGAATCTCTGGTGATGGATCCAGCAATCTGGGTTTTAAAAAGCCCTCTGGGAGATTGTGCTGTGCCCGCAAGTTTGACGACACTGCTCTAAGCCATGCAACTCAGCTGGTCCCCCTGGTGGCTACTGGCCTGTGGTGGGCCTGCTTCGCTGTCCTTCCCTGTGGAAGGAGCCAGGGCTTCAAAATCAGAATTGGGGTCAAATCCCACTTCTGCCTTTTGTAACGGGGAGACCTTAAATGACTGAGATACTCTGACCTCACGGTTTCCTCATCTGTGAAAATGTGGAGATTAAAAGAAATAGTAGATGAGAGGCCCTCAGGAAATGTTAGCATTCTTTTATTTCCCTCCCTTTCATTATTCATTCCTGAATGAAACAAGATGGGTGATGGAAAAAACCCCAGAGAGACAGTGTTCTTTCTTTAGAATAGAACAGAGCTTGGGGTTTATCTCAGAGAAAACAATTACTATTTTCATCACTCTCTCCCTCCCCTTCCATTCCCCCCACCTTCTCTCTCTCTCTCTCTCTCTCTCTCTCTCTCTCTCTCTCTCTTTGTAAGGAAAGCTGAGACTCTGCTGTCATTGTAGCTAGAGGGGGGAAAACACACTGATGTCCTTTAAAGAGAACTCAGACTGTTTCACTGAGCTCCTTTACCTTCATCAACAGTCAAAAAGTAAGTCCCTGGACTCCTTCCATTCCTATTTCCCTTCTGTCTTCTGCCTCTGCCCAGCAACTTCTCATTCTGCTCTCCTTTAGCCTAAGGCACTAGGAATTCCTTGCAGTTGGCTTGCGAGGATCCTTGAGGGCTTTATTTGAAAAATGGGTCAGTACAGTCTACTGCCAACGCCTCCCCCACCACCAACCCCCCAGATGGAGCTGAGGGAGAATCCAGGTTGCAACTTGCCAGCCCTTAGCCTGAGCCACACCATCACTAAAATCAAAATAGAGCCCAGCAAGGTGCTGTGTCATAGAATGTAATTCTGCGTATTGGAAATTGCCTTTTTTGGTTCCTCCTAGGATTGCAGTTGATCTTCTATGGCTGCCTGCAGTGACACTACCTTCCTGTAGACCTGCTACTGCTGCCAGCGTATAAAATAGTTTGCCACAGTCTTGATTCCTTGCCCCCGAGCATTGGTAACGCATTATGCTCGGTTAGCACTCAGCAGGCTAACCGACATTTACAGTGAGGAAGAGAGGGTTGCAGTCTTGGAATTTTACTGGTAAAAACCAACAGGAATTTAATGGTAAAAACCAACTGCCTGTTCTGAGCCAGGGAAATTCCTTAATACAGGTTTTGAGATATCTCACCAGCCTTCCTCACCTTAATTTTTTTATGCTTCAACTCAGACTCTGCTTCAGCTGGACACACCTATTACCATCTCCTTCCCCATGCAATTTCCTTCTCTAGAAAACAGAGCTGGAGGAAGCTGAGACCCAGAAAAGAGAGGTGATTGACCCAGATCACATTTGGGTCCAGGGCTCCTTCTCTAGCATCACATCTCTCTTTCCGACTCCTAAGCCATTATCTCAGGCCTTCCCTATAATTCCAAACCTTGCTTTCTCCTTTCTACCAAAAGCCTGCCCTCAAACCTGTCAAATGTCTCTTGAAAATTCATCTTCTTTGAGAAATCAGACCTTTCTGATCCTCACCTGACTCAGATCACCCCATTTACTACGAGATCCTCTTTCTCTTTCAAGCAAAGAATTATAGACCGTAGGACCATAGCCATTTCTGGCTTAGAGGATTATCCCAATGTTTATAGATAAGGACCCCAACTAGCTAAGTCATTTGTCTGAGGTCCCTAAACTGGTTAAGGAACAAAGCCATGTCCAGAACTCAAGTCTTTGAGTCCGTAGTTCAAGATTTTCTGTTTTTACTGCAGGGAAGTCTCTATCTGTGCTTCTTCTCTCAATCAATATTATGTCTTTACATGAGGCCCCATCTTCTAATATCCTTTGTCACCATTACCATTATCATAATGTCAATCAACAGCGCGACTCAGCAGCTCCCCAGAGCACCCTGCGTGGTGTCAGTGCGTACTCTGTAACCATTGCCGGTGGCCCAGCCCCTTAACTCTTTGTCCTTATATCCCCAATGGTTCCAGCTTTATCACCCAATGAGTGTCCATCACCCTCAAAACTCAAGGAGACCAGAGTTGGTACAATGAAAGACACACTGCTACTGATGCAGGAAATCCACTCCTTTATCTGAAACACCAAATATCAAAATACAACTTGCTGAACTGAAAGAGCCTGATAGATGGCGCTCATATGGGACATAATATCATGGAAGTTGACCCAAGTCTTGTCTAGTAGGACTCACAGGACCTGATACCAGCTAGTGTGAAGGTGCTGGATTTCAGAAGAGCCTGTTATACCCTGGCTACAAGGTACTGGCAGCAAGGAACTCCTGACTCAGGCTGGGCCAATCCGACTCTCTAATGGCAGTTTAGAACTGAGACCTAACACTCTGGTATGTGTCCTGTGGAGGCTAGAATTGTGCAGTGATGTAAACCTAGGGTCCAGATGGCCATGCCTGATGAAGCTGTGAAAGAGAGAATGAAGCAGAATCTCAGAGAAGCAGAGGTTAAGACACTCAAAGAAACAGACAGTGATCTTGGGTCCTGGTTCCAGCTCTTTGTGGTCTGTAGGAAACCCAATAAATCCACTCAGCCCTCTCTACTCCCCTTTCTTCCGTTTTTTCCCTTTGGCCTGAACGAGTTGAGTGGGTTTCCTTTGCAACCAGGAAGTCTTAAGTAAGACCCTCCCCTTCTTCCCAGAGCTGAAAGGTGAATGGGGCAGCTGCCCCTGGCTGGGAGGTCAGGGAGAGGCTTGCCAAGGACTGGAAGGCAGTGATTGTTTCCCTCTCCGTAGGTGGTAGTGCTGGTCAGGCTGTGGTTTTCTGTGCATCAGAGCTCTCAAGCACAGGTGTTCCCCTTGGGCCCACCCCCATCCAGGTAAACACAGCAGCTGCTGCCAGCCTTCGGCACTCCCACAATTTAACTGCCTCTCATGCACTTCTTTCTGAAGCACCTGGAGGACACTTTTGTTTGGTTGCGGACAGAAACAAGCTCAAAGCCTTATTAAAGTGAATCCAACTGGTCTTGGCTTTTTGCCTCTAATCTCTGTTGGGAAGTAGAGATTCTCCAACTTTAGTCACCAGCACTGCTTTTAGGATTTCTGACATTTCCACATACCCCCTGTAATATAATTTTCTTACTATTTAAAAAATAGGTATTTTTAAAATTTTGTTTCTCCTAACCTATAATATTCACTAATGAAACCATAGGCTTTAATGCATATTATATTTTTTCTAACAAATATTAAAATGAAAAACTATTACCAAAAAAAAAAAACCATATTTTTTACCACCTAAGATCATTGTGTGTGCACCACCTCAGGAAACACTAGTATAATGTGGGTTTTGGAGTCAGGCCTGGTTAAGCACTGCCGCTTACTATCTGTATGACCTTGGACAAGTCACTTAATCTCTCTAAACTTCAATTTTGTCATATGAAGTGTCTTCCTCGGGATTTTGGTGAGGATTAAATGGGATAACGTTACATATAGCGTATTTCATCTGTGTAGCACAATGCCTAGCACACAGGACATACTCGGTGGATGTTAACTACCATTGCTGTTGGTACTGTACCCTCTACTCCTTCACTTTGCTCACTCCTATTTCCTTTCTTCTCTTCTCAGCTGAGGTTTGAAACAGGCACCAGCATGAAATGGGTTTGCTTACTGAAGTGTATGGAATTTATACAAATCCCTTCAGTGGCCAGGGTAGAAAGCTAAGCGTGCAGCCTCTGCTTGGTCCAGATCTGTGGTATCTAATGATGTGACTTACTGCTCTGTCTGCAGCAGTGGCTGAGATAATGACATTGTTTCCATAAAATCTAGTTCCTAAGGTGTTCAAAGCCCCACGGGCATTGTCTAACTCATCCCTACTGAGGGTGGACCAGCGTTATCTTCCTCGTTTTTCAGGTGGGGGAATCAAGACCCTAACAGGCCTGGTCTGGTTATCAGCAACTCTGTGACAGAGCCGCACAAAAGCGCCCAGGCCCCCCGGTTCAGAGGCCACAATACTGCCTTAGCGCACCACGTCCCACGTGACGTGAAATGTCATGCGAGTCTTCCAGAAGCGAGCAGTTAGAGTGTTCCGGCTCAAATAAAATGGGAACAACGCGGGATTAAACACAGTTAAGACCGGCTTCTTTTCTGCAGCACTTCAACCTTTCACATGCCAATGTGCACGAGGATTCACCAACAGAAAGACAGAGAATACTTTTGCAGATGTGACCACAGCCCTACCTACTTAGCAATTCTCAAGATAGCTTTCCTCAGAGCACTAGTTTAGAAGCAGGGCCTGAGTTGAGGATACTGGTAGGAATTCTACTCATCTGATTCCTTTCCATTATAAATTCAAGCTGCTCCTGGAATGCTGAAAAATAACCATGTCTGAAGTTATTCTACTCCCGCATCCCTCTGGTCCCACCCTGGAGACTAACATCTCATTCCTGTAGCACAAGTCATTACACACCCGGGGAGCTGATTCCCTCCACGGCTTGCCTTGGTCACACACTTGCTAATGTGCAATATTTCAGCTCTTTATCTGGTCCTTTTTAAAATTAAAAAGGGGACTTCCCTGGTGGTGTAGTGGTTAAGAATCCGCCTGCCAATGCAGGGGACATGGGTTCGAGCCCTGGTTCAGGAAGATTCCACGTACCGCGGAGCAACTAAGCCCGTGTGCCACAACTACTGAGCCTGTGCTCTAGACCCCGTGAGCCACAACTACTGAAGCCCGCGCGCCTAGAGCCCGTGCTCCGCAACAAGAGAAGCCACCACAATGAGAAGTCCGCGCATAGCAACCAAGAGTAGCCCCCGCTCGCCGCAGCTAGAGAAAGCCTGCGTGCAACGAAAACCCAATGCAGCCCCAAAATTAATTAACTTAAATTAATTTTTTTAAAAAAGACCACAGCACTCCTAGAAACAGAAGTGAAGTATCCTGTCTCCTGGCTCAAGGCCGGTTTTCACTGCTGAGGTGATCCCTTGGCTTAAATGTGCAGGTTAGGCATATGACTGAGCCCTTTGAATTATCCGGACTCTGTGTTTCTCATTTGGATGTTTAGCATGAAATACTGTGTGGGGAGGGAAGGAAGAGACAGTCGTGGAAACATCTGCTTTAGAAATATAAAGTGGACCCAAAAATATATCTCCACAGGGGAACCCCCTTGTTATACTGACGAGGAATTTGAGAACCAATCCCGGGTAGAAAGTCACCTTGGCTATGTCAGGCTCTTCCTTAGTTTAGTGGTCATGCTAAGGATAGATGAGCAGCATTCCCACCCCTGAAGCTGGGGCTCCCTTGCTGCAGGAGAAGTGGGGCACAGTCAACAGGCAGAGCCTGAAGAGGAGGTCATGTGACAGAGGATTCATGCTCTACGCACTTCTGTTTTCTGAAGAGGTTTGAGACAGCTTGAAAAAGGACATGTACTCCATAAAGTATCAGGATGGTTGAAAGTAAGAGGAAGCAAAGCAGAAAGCCCACCATACGTACTGAGGATACATTTGTCTCTGAGCTTTCTGGCAACCACAACAGAAAGGGAAACATGTTATAAAGAAAGGTGGATGCCTACCAATTATCCACAATAGAAAAAGATTTTCCTGGAACTAAATTCTTTAAAAAAATTTTTTCGCCTAAGACCTTATTTTAGGGGCTACTGTGCAATATAATGGACAATGTCCTGGACAGTGGCTTTACAATAAATGCCGACATTTTCAATCCAGCTTGTTTCCTGTAAGCAAGCTACAGCATCAGACTGGTCTCTGCTGAAGAGCAAGATACTTACTACTTCTAGGCCTCAGTTTCCTCTCCTATAAAATGAAGGAATTGCCTTTTAGATCAGAGAAGAGGTAGGAAAACCTATCAAATTCATCTGCGCGTTTATTCAAAATACACGTTTTTTACATTTTCCCTACCACCTGCATATCAAATGCTTTGTGAAAAATCATTCCAGATGACTTAACAGTAATGAGGGTAACATAACATTCATGTACTCTCCACTTAAAATGAACAACTGTTAACATTTAGTCGTATGTTTTTTAGACCTTAAAAGTAAAAAGAAGGAATAAAACATTACAGATAAAGATGAAGTCCCTGTACCAGTTAGGATGGGCTAGGCTCTACTGCAGTAACAGACATAGAGTTCCATCATCTTAGGGGCTGAAAGCAGCAAAGGTCTGTTTCTTGATCATGCTTCATGTTCACTGTGGGGCATTTGGGGACTTTGCTGTGCGCTGTCCTCACTCCAGGACCCAGGCTGAAGAAGTAGCCTGAAACATCGCTAGTCACTACAGCAAAAGGAAAAAGGCACAGTAAATTGTGCATGTGGTTCTTTTTATTTTTTCTTTACATTTTTTAAATTGAAGTATAGTTGATTTACAATGTTGTGTTAGTTTCTGCTGTATGGCAAAGTGATTCAGTTATATATATATATATGTTTAATATTCTTTTCCATTATGGTTTATCACAGTAAATTGAATATAGTTCCCCATGCTTCTTAAATCTTCCACCCAGAAGTAACACCTCTACTCACATTCTTCTGGCTAAGGTAAGTCATAGGGCCATTCCTACCTGCTGAGAACATGAGGAAGTACAGTCCTACCGCGCCTTTGAGAAAAGCCAGAATATTCGTGAACAGACCCGACGATGTCCCCTGTGCTTCTCTCCCCAGATAGAGTTTCCTTTCTGTTCAGAGCCAGCCACTACCATGAACTAGGTGCATATCTAGACCCTATTTTATATTTTTACTGCAAATCAGCATTTATAAATAATATATACCATCAATTTGTGTGTTTCACAAAACATTTGTTAATGATATCACACTTTTATGTTATCCTACAATTTTTTAAATGAACATTTTGTTTTCAGGATTTATTTATGCTGAGTCATATCGATCTGGCTCATTTATTTAATCTGCTGCATAGAATTCCATACCATCAATAGACTGTGACTTATTTATCCATCCCCTACAGATGAACAAACTGTTTCTAACTTTTTATAACTACTGGTAGTGTGTATTGTAAATATGTTTGGGAGTATCCCCTGGCAGTCTTTCTCTGCTGGGTTTAACAAGACAAATGTCAAAATGCAACCACTGTATGTAATGAATTAACTTCCCTCCTAAGCATCTAGAATAATAGCAGTATGCACGATCCTTGGGAGAGTTGAGAAAGTAGTCACTCAAATAACTGTCTGTGTACCATGGTTCATATGAAGAACCCATATGAGAATTTGCTGAGAGTATAACATAGAAGTAGATGGCAAGGTTTTAAAATATGGACATTTTCAACTTTTCTATGTATTGCCAGATTGTTCTCCAAAAATTGTAATTCCCATCAGATGTGAATGAGTTCTCTTTTTCTGACACCTTTACCAACACTTGTTATTTTTTTTTAATTTAAAGAAAATTTTACGGAAGTATAGTTGATTTACAATGTTGTGTTAATTTCTTCTGTACAGCAAAGTGACTCAGTTATACATATATATTTTTTTAATTTTTTTTCTGGATGATGAGAAACAATGCCGTATTTTATTTTATTTTTTTTTGCGGTGCGGGCCTCTCACTGTTGTGGCCTCTCCCGTTGTGGAGCACAGGCTCCGGACGCACAGGCTCAGCGGCCATGGCTCACGGGCCCAGCCGCTCCGCGGCATGTGGGATCCTCCCGGACCGGGGCACGAACCTGTGTCCCCTGCCTCGACAGGTGGACTCTCAACCACTGCGCCACCAGGGAAGCCCTGCATATATATATTCTTTTTCATATTCTTTTCCATTATGGTTTATCACAGGATACTGATCATAGTTCCCTGTGTTATACAGTAGGACCTTGTTGTTTATCCATCCTATATATAATAGTTTGCATCTGCTAATCCCAAACCCCCAAACTTTCCTTCCCCCATCTCCCTCCCACTTGGTAACCACAAGTCTGTTCTCTAAGTCTGTGAGTCTGTTTCTCTTTCGTAGATAAGTTCATTTGTGTTGTATTATAGATTCCACATATACGTGATATCACATGGTATTTGTCTTTCTCTTTCTGACTTACCCCACTTAGTATGATAATCTCTAGGTCCATCCATGTTGCTGCAAATGGCATTATTTCATTCTTTTTTATGGCTGAGTAATATTCCATTGTATATATATATACCTCATCTTCTTTATCCATTTATCTGTCAATGGACATTTAGGTTGTTTGTCTTGGCTACTGTAAATAGTGCCGCTATGTACATAGGGGTGCGCATATCTAGTTTTGTCTGGGTATATACCCAGGAGTGGGATGCTGGATCATATGTCAACACTTGCTATTGTCAGATATTCTACTGTGGCCAATCC